>NW_026694524.1:0-1200000 GCF_021218885.2 Marmota monax | reverse complement strand
TAAAATTGTGAACTGGAATTTATAGATAAGACCACCTACCTACACACAAAATTTCAAGATAAAAAATGCAATGCTCTAACGCAATATCAAAAAGAAATAAAATAGATTTATAATAAAATAATAACCATATATAAATGCTTTGGCATGATCACACTAGATAACATAATTAATCAAATGCTTGCAGCTGCTTATAAAGAACAGTATTCAAATGAGTTCAATTAAGTCCTTTTCCTTCTATTTAACCATTTGAATAAGGATTAAGTGTATTCCTATATATACACATAGAATTGCTACAACAACAACACCTACTAATGAGTAATTTGATAGTCATATTGGTAATTTATATGATACAAATATTGTGTCTGTTAGTGAAATGGTTTTCTGAAATGGTGAACAACACTTGACAAAGTTCTGAGCAAAAACAGTGTGCAGTTATCCTTTGATATATCCAGTGTTCTCAATTTTGGAAAATTTAGTGTGTAGTAAACCAAGGCAAAAATAATTTGTATTTATATGTTTTATGTATACATAAGTGTCCAAAAAGACATTAAAAAATCATTTGCTACCAGAAACAAGTGTTCTCTTACTGACCTGGTATCTGTGGCCTTTGTCTACCCAGTGCCATTGAATGTCAGTCCCAGTCAGGGCAGCAACCAAAAATGTCCCAAGAATTTCCATATATCTACCTCCCTTGCAATGAGTGGTATCTTACCTGTTGAGAACCACAACTTTATATTTTCCTGGTCTTTTTCATATCTGAAAGCCATCGATTAAACTATGGGATCAGTCCAGTATAATCATTCAAGCCTGAGGAAGAAGTCATTTGACAAAAGAACAGTAATAAGAAGAAAAAAGTTGTTTTCTGCTTTCATTCTACAGAAATTAGCTGGCTCGATGAATACCTGTTGTATTAATAATGATGCTAGCAACACTAATATAATGGTCAGTAATAAGTGAATACAAAGACTCTGAGAAAAAAAAATTCATCATGTTTAAAGAATAATAAGATGACTGCAATGCAATGGCTGGAGTATAAAATCAAGGAAAAGAATGAAAGTATTTAAGGTCAAAAAGTAACTAGAAAATGCAAAGCCTTATAGGACTTGATAGAGAGTTTTGGTTTTATTTCAAACATAATGAGAGTCAGAGATATGACAACTGCTTTGTGTTTATAAAAAGCATCAAAGTTTTACTAATCAGGGGAGTATAGGTTGGAAGGAAAAAAGAATGACTGCAGGAAGAATATTTAAGAGGCTATTTCATTTTTCCAGGCAAGGGCTAGTGCTGCAGTGGCAGCAGTAATGAACTAAATTGGATCTAGGAGGCCGACGTGATTGTACTTGCTGATGGGTGGCTGTGAATGGGAGAAGGAAGAAAGCCATAATGACCTTGACTCACTGGGAAAATGACTATGTCTTTGACTGGGATGAGTGGAACACTTGAGTGTAGAATATGATAAACCATTAAAAAGTCAACTATTTTCCCCTCTTATCAAATTATATCTTGTTAGGAAAAAGACATATGTGTTAAGTACTTAGTTGAGGACTTCCAATTAGAAAATAGCCATCTCAGAATCTTCACCATCTGTCTTTGATTGATTATCTTTAAGCACGGGGTGGCCTGAATCTAGCTTTCAGCAATTTCCATCTGATGTTTAAACCTAAATTTTGCTTCTCCCTTGATCTTAAACCAGAATTTCAACACACTTTCTTTATCCATGAAACTTTCATAAGCATAACTAATTCTACAAGGTATTATGAGAATTAATTATTGAATGTTTACACAATCCCCAGAAAATATTAAAACTGGTATTTCAAGGACTGCTATTAGAATGGAAAAGTGATTTTTACCATCTCTGGGATCAGTATGAGAAAATCAACATATGAGCAATCATGTGCTCTGTCTCATTTTGTTTGGGGAACAAATGTGGAATTCTATGTGTCACACAGGTGTTGTGGGGGGAGAATTATGTGTGAGTATGATGGTGAACCAGATGGTCATAGTTCCTTTCCCAAACAAGCCCCCAAGTAGTTGTCCATACACAGAAACAAAAATTGAAAGCAATCTGAATTAATCCTGAATTTAGCTGTAGTTGAGAACAAAAGCATCAGAAGATTGTGACTATTGAAATTGTTGCAACTCCTTCAAGGTACCCTTCTTTCTGGTAGAATCCAGATACAATTACTTGAAAGTGACTCTTATGAGTCCCATACTTTTCTGAACATGCCAATATGGGTAACCTCTTTCTAGGCCTTGGTAGAGTGAACATGCATATTTGATCAGGTTCTGTGGGGAAAAGCTGAGAAAGGAAAGGAAAAATCTAAATTGTAGAATAGGATCATATTCAGTCTGATGGCAAGGGAGAAGAACAGCATGAGGGCAACGGGGGTTCTATATTGGAGAAGGGGGTAATGATTCAGGAGATGCAAGCAGATGAGGGGACCACAAATCACTTTGTCTATTAAACTGTTTTTCTTACATCGAGCTGATGGGCAAACTGACAGTGGAGAGGCTAAACTGAGGGAAACAGGATTTTTGTTATGAGACCTCTAATGTGCTCTAGCACATTAGAAGGTTTTACTTCTCTGTTCCTCTTTCCCATCTCTTCATTTGTCACCTCTTCCTGCCCTCTGCCTGGTTCTTTCAGTGTTGGAACTATAGTAACCAAAAATAACTAAGGCAAGCCATCTACTGGTGATGTCCACTGATTGAAATCTTCCCTAGTGGGCCATTTGGCCTTCACACTTCTCCTTGTCAGAGAAATTGGAGCCTCAGAAAATCCTTTGATAAAACTGACTCCTTCTGTCTAATTGAAAACAGCAAAAGTAGAAAACAGAGACTTCAGAGGGAGTTGCAATCTATTCTTAACCTCTTTTGCAAGACAGCTTGCTTGGGCTGAGAACATAAGCAGCATCTCTTATGAGCTGTTACTCATAAGTATTAGGATGGTTGAAGAAGTGGCCATGTGGAAAGGGAGAGTAGATTAATTAAACAATTAAGTTTTCCATTAATATTTTTAATTGTTTCTTCAGTTCTATGAGAAATTAACAGCCTGCTGACCTTTGTGCAAATTGTTGAGTGTCATGGTATGACTGACCATAATCATTAAAAAAGCTATTTGCCTCTGGTCAAAGTTTACACTGGGCTTCTACACTTCTGCAGAATATTGGAATACAGCCAGGAGCAGTGGCACATGCCTATAATCCCACTGGCTTGGGAGGCTGAGGCAGGAGGATCACAAGTTCAAATCAGCCTCAGGAACTTAGTGAGGCACTGAGCAACTTAGCCAGACCCTGTCTCTAAGTAAATAAATAAATAAGGCTGGAGATATGGCTCAGTGACAAAGTGCCTCTGGGTTCAATCTCTGGTACCAAAAAAAAAAAAAAGAATATTGGAATACAGTGGGCCACTTCAGTTCTGAAAATTATATGGATCTTTGCACACACAGGCATTTGTTTCATCAGGTCTGTCTCTGGGCACAGTGCTCATTCAGCTGCACCCACCTGTACATGGAGTATGTGCCTAGGATGAGTTGGAGGGATTCTTTTGTTCTTTCTCTGTGTTATTTTACTGTTCCTATCCTCCTCCTACCCCCACTAACTCCCTCATGTACACTGAATCTGTGGCCTCAAGCCCTGATACATATCCCCCTCCTCATTCTTACAGCTATTGACAAGCCCATGCATTGACCTCCCTAGGTTTCCTTAGACCATCTCAGTACCATTTTGGTCAATCTTGCTGCCTTTGGTTTCTCCTCAGAAGAGCCCCAATCAGTGCTCACACTGTGCTTACTGCATGCTCACTGCATGACAGGCACTTGGCCAAGCATTATCACACTTATTTCAAAAGAATCCAGTGAAGATGCCCAATTTAAAGATGAGAAAACTGAAGTCTAGAGAGATTATACAGCATGCCCCAGGAGACAGAGTTAGTTAAAGTAATTTAGGGTTTGTGCTCAAGTCTGTCTAATCTCCAGTCCTGAGATCATAACCATCACAACTTCTCTAGTTCACCTTTCACATTGATTAGAGAATTATCTTTGTAAAAGACATTTAGTATCAAGTTATTTGCCCCTCTGAAGCCTTTGATCATCCAACCTAGTACTATGCCTTTAAGCCAAATTAAGCCATTTGCCTCAGATACTCAGATGTTGTGGATGGAATCTTACAGCCTTGCTTAGCTCTGGTTTTGTATTCATTTAAGTTCTGCCTAGGTCCCAACCTGTAGGATGTTTTCCTTCTGCTTTCTCTCTTCTATTTGTTTAAACTTGGTTATTGCATTAGCTTTCCATTGCTGTGACAAAATACCTAGGATAATCAACTTAAAAGGAGTGACCTATGGTCACTCGGCTCTGTTGTTTTTGGACTGGGGTGAGGCCAAACATCATAGTGGGGGGTGCATAGTAGAGCAAAACTGCTCACCTCATGGCAGCGGGAAGTGGGGCTGGGAGAGAGAAGCAATTTCTGGTCTCAATATCCCTTGCAAGGGCATGTCCCTAGTGACCTAACATCCTTCCATCAGGCCCCACCTCTTAAAGGTTCCACCATCTCTAGTAGTGCCACAGGCTGGCGACCAAGCCTTTAAACACATGGCCTGTGAGGGAAATTTAAGATCCCAAAATGTAACAAATATTAAGCTCAGCTCTCCAAATTGGACTCCTGACTCCTTCTAAGTACTTATGTATTGCCCTTTCCTGCTTTTGGGTTCTTCAAGGAAATTGCCCCACATCTCTATTTGTGCTTCTAGGGTCTCACCATGAATATCAATATCACCATAGATATTCTAATATGTCTACACACCAAAATTCAGCTGAATAGACTAAGAAAGTATTGATATTCACTCCAAATCTTACCTTCCTTCTTCCTAGGTTCATAAACCATTTAAAATGATTTTTTAAAGTTAATTTTGGAAAATTCTTAGCCACTCTATCTTTAAATATTACTCATATTATTTCTCTTTTCTCCTTCTAAAACTCAAATTAAATGTAAACAAGCTTTCTTGACAACCAGCAACATTTATTTATTGAACAATTCCAAGTTTTTCCAATAAGATACACCTTGCTACTTTTCTCCAGGTGTTCATACACTCTGGCCAGGGAAATAGGAAAGGGAAAGGCAGGCACAGTTTAAGAGTACATATGTTGGAGGAAATTAACGATCAACTTTTTTTTTTTCTTTTTTGAAGGAACACATTTATAACTGACATCCCACTTATCTGTAAAAGTGGGATAGAAGACATTTTATTTCAAGCCTGGTATTCATATATTCATTTTATATGTGGTTGAGGTTCATCAGGGTGATACTCTGTCCAATGTCAAAATGCCTAAAAGTATTAGGCAGAAAACTAAGCAAGTATCAGGAAGGCAAAAGTACTAACAAAATGAAGCTCCAGGTGGCTTCGGAGGGCGGGAGGCAGCCTTCTTCAGTAGAAGCAGGCGGTGTGCAGAAAAGCCTTGCCGCTTTTCTCTTCGAACTCCTGCAGCAGCTCTTCAATCTCATCATCCATGTCATCAGTGTGCTGGATACACTGGCAGAGCTCACAGATGAGGAATGCCCCGAGGGTGGCGTCTTCATAGTTGTCTTGTATATCCACATTGACCACATGCACGGGTTGGCAGGTCTCCTGCTCTCTGGAATTCAGCTCTTCCACCACGTGGTCATAGACTCGCTCTTCACAAGTGAGGATCAGATCGAACCACTCTTTACAATTTTGGAACCTTTCTGGACCAGGCTTGATTCTTTTATTTCTGTCCAACATATGCAAAATGCCATTCTTCGTATAGAAATCCTTGTCTTTCTTAATAAGATCGTTGTACATCTGATCATATGTGGTTCTGAAATCATAAACATTTGGCTTGTTGGGTGCCTGTCCTGGAAGCTTCACGTGAGATCCTGTTCCAAAGGAACGGACATTGAAACCTCGCTTGCTGAGGATGTGGTGTGCCTCCATGCTCCGATTCTGGTTGCTAGAGCAGACCACCGCCACCTGAAGCGGCAAGGACGGCATGGTACCACAATATCTGCAACGCTCTCGCTCTAGATACTTTTGCTCAACTGTGGCGCTTCAACAAGAGCGAGCAAAACGGCGACCGCACAGCCTGAAACGAGGCACTTCAGAAGGAGCAGTGGCGGCACAGCGCGTCAGGTTATGACGTAAGGGTCACGTCATAGAGGAGGTCCCGCCTCTCGGGCATGCGCGTTTCCCCGGCCTGCAGATGAGAGAGGCAGTGAGCCTGCCAACACCATGGCTTTACTGAAAGACTCTGCAAGGTTAGTTCCGTGCCTCGTACCCCACCCCCTGCGCCAGCATGTCATGTCACAACCTTAAACAAGGACTTATCATTGAACCCTCAAACATCATTTATTCTCCCTTCAGTGCTGTCTACCTTTGGATTCTCTCCAAGTTCCAGTTTGGACATTCTCTGTTCTCTTTTCTGGCTCCCTAAATTTCTATGTCTAATCTGCTGTGAAACCTATCCACAAGTTCTTATTTCTGAGTTCTAGAATTTCAAGTCTTAATCATGTCTTTCATCTTGTTTATAGCAAATATGATTATTTTAGAGTTGTTTTCTGCAAACCCTAATATCTGGTGCCTCTTTAGATATATTTCTACAGTCTTTTGTTATGGTTTTTAATCATACATCTTATCTCCTTTGATGTTTGGCTATTTCTTATTGCATGCTGGATATTATATTTGCAAAATTGTTTCAAGAAGTATTTTGTGGTCTTAATTAATATTATCCTTGTCCACAGAGGGTTTATATTTAATTCCATCAAGTGCTTGTTGGAATTAGCAATGAGGGATCTCTTCAGTACAGAAGTGGAGCTAGTCCAGTCTTAATGATGGACATTTTCAGGTCCATTCTTCAATGGTTCAGGCATTCAGAGTCCCATCTCTGAGACACTCTAGCCTCTACCCTTCACCTGTCCCACCTTTGACAATCCCAAGAGTTCAATATCTGTCTACAAAGCTGTGTGAAATTGTTAAAAACACAATTCAGCTTCTCAACTACTTAGTCTCCTCTGAACTATGAAAACATTCCCAGAGAAAATAAGGTCCAAGTAATGGTCTCATTTTCTGTCCCCTCTACCCTCACTCCATACTATCCAATTTTTCATTCTTTTTAAAGTTTTCTGATGTCTTTATGAAGATAGTTTTTATACTTCATCCAGCTTTGACAGTTGCCTTCAATTGAAAAGTTGGTATGACTTATCTAGTGTGTGGTTACCTTCATGGACAATGACATATCATTCCATGATCTGGTTTACATTTGTAAAGAGTTTCAAAGATGTCCCTCACTCTTTAAAATCTACAGTGCAAACTAAAACCATTGACAGCTCTGGTATTTAAAGGATAAAATTAAACCAATATTGAAAGAAAGTATACATCTCTAACTCCATGCCACCTCCCGGGGTTAGAAATGATGGTGGAACGTGATGATCATTATTATCCAAAGTACATGTATGAAGACACAAATTGGTGTGAATATATTTTGTCCACAATCAGAGATATGAAAAATTGTGCTGTATATGTGTAATAAGAATTGTAATGCATTCTGCTGTCATCTATAAATTAAAAATAAATAAATAAATAATAAATAAATAAAAAGAATGTATACAAATCAATTTACCTGTAAGTATGCTAGTTACAGTGCACCAGGATTTCCACTAACCCCCATCTTGTTCATAGTACAGGCCTTATTTTCCCTAGTTATATTAACCCTTATCTTATAGCTTTGGTTGATGGAATAGTATTTTGCACTGTTGGTTACTGGTTATGATACCTCACAATGTTTAAATCCTGGAATCTAGTTTACAAAATCTGAATACATATGTGTAGTGGGTTTATAGAAAATTGATATCTTTATTGTTGATCACTTAACCCTAATGGACTGTAGTTCATTCTGCTTCAAGGGATTCCTAGGCTATGAGGATATTAGTGAAAGGTGGAAGATGTAGAGCAATTAGGCTTCATTAAAAGTACATTCAAATTTAAGTTGGAGTTAAACTTGGAAGTCTGGAATTGGAACAAGGCCATCAATGGAGATAGCAGAAAGGTTACTAAATTTGAAGGTCAATATCCAAAATGGTTTTTCCTCTAGATAGATATTAGTTGTTTAATATAAATAATTTGCAAGTACTTAAAAGCATATTGGTTTAAAATCTAAAAATATTACTGAAAGTGCATTTAGATTATTTTATTTTACTGTCATTCAATTCCTTATAAATATTTATGATCAGCATTATACAACAATATATGAGAGGATTTTGTGTGTGTGTGTGTATGCCATCCTGTGTATTGAACACAGGAGTACTTTATCATTGATATATATATCATATATATTTATATCCATTTAAAATTGTCCTAAGTATTTCTTTTTTTTCTTTATTTGGACTGGGTATTGAACACAGGGGCACTGTACCACCGAGCTACATCTGCAGTCCTTTCTATTTTTTATTTTGAGACAGAATCTTGCTAAGATGCCAAAGCTGCCCTCAAACTTACAAACCTCTTGCCTCAGTCTCCTGAGTTGTTGGGATTACAGGTATATGCTACAGCAACCAGCTTTGAAAGGATTTTTTAAAAAAATTTTACCTCTCAATTTAGTTTCTTTTTCTCCTCTGAAAGCTCTTGACAGCTATACTGAAGTATTTTCTTAAAAAAAAAAAAAAAAACTAGCAGCCTCCCGCCTGCAAAGTAGGCAGACCACGCGACCCAGAGAAGGGGCCCAGCGGCCCGCCTGCATGGTAGACAGACCGTCCCAACTGGAGGAGGAGCCCAGCCTCCCTCCTGCACGGTAAGCAGACCACGCGGCCCAGAGAGGGGGCACAGCCGCCCACCTGCGCAGTAGACAGACCACCCCAACTGGCGGAGGGGCCCAGCCACCCGCCTGTGCGGTCACCTGACCGAGCTCTGGACAAACATAAAGTCTCCCCAACACCCCCCACCTCATCAAACACCTTATGAGAAAAACTTGCCGCAGTCTGGCTGGGCACAATCAGGAGCCACTTGTCAAAAGAAACTAACTTTATTTTTAGAACCACACACGACAAACAAAATAGTCTCTCAGGAAAAACCCTCAGAGCCTCAACTGCCACCACCGGCTTTCCACAAGCCTCTCTCTCCCACACAAGCTTCTCTCCCCCTCCCACAATCCTCCTGCTCTTGAGGCTGATTGGCTGGGTCACGTGGGCGGAGCCAAAAAAGTCCCCCAATGAGCAGCTCCGTGGTCTGAAAGAGCAGGGAAACAGTCCAATGAGCATCACCGCAGAGGAGCCAATCAGCTAGATGTTGCTGGGGCCGAGGAGCCAATCAGCTAGATGTTGCTGGGGCCGCTGTGAGCCAATCATCAGCCAGCAGCTGGAAGTTTGCTGGCAGCTGGAAGTTTGCTGGGGCCCCTTTGGCTGTGGCTCTCAACATCTCCCCCTCTCTGTTTAAACAACAAGCATGTGGCTTAGGGACCGTGCCTGTTAGGCAGTCCAATTCAACATATGGTCCTTACCCGTCATCGGATGAACTGACCTCTAGGCGTCAGCCTCCTGTCTTAGGTTGGTACCACTGCAATTGGATCATACCCGTCACTGACTACCGGTCCAGCATACAGGCATACTTGTGGATAGGCCTTTGCACCTGCGGGGGGGTGAGGTTCTTTGCCTCACCTCTGTTGGCCCCCAAATTTTAGACCATCACTAGTAGAGGAGGATGCAAAATGCCATGACATTAAGCCAATTGAGGGCTCCTTTGAAAAATTGTACCACCAGTGACACCATCAGCAAAAATACTCCAGCACTACCACAATTCGCTGTACCAACAGATAGTTCACAATGCATACAGGTGAGCTCACAATGTGTCCAGGCAAGTTCTGCAAGCAGTTCAGTGATGGCTATTGTAGAAGCTGTAGATTGGTTTTATCTTTCACTTCACCAGCACTGGGATGAAGATAAGAATTCTGGCAATAATGGCTAAAGAAAAAATTATGTAACATTCCAGAAGGCACTAAAAGAAAACAATTTTCTTAACAATTTACATTGTCTTCACCGGCACTGGGATGAAGATAGGAATTCTGGCAATAATGGCTAAAGAAAAAATTATGTAACACTACAGAAGGCACTAAAAGAAAACAATTTTCTTAACAATTTACATTATCTTTAAGAGAATTATTAAATATAATGAAAAGGAAAGGTAAAAGTAAACAAACAGATCTGTTAACCTTCTTTTTTGTTTACATATTAAAACAATCCTCAACAGTTGTTTACCCAATTTAAATTAAACCATATAAATCACGTGAAAAAAAAAAAAAAAAAAAAAAAATATTTGGATCCATTTTATCATGAGCGCTCATCATATATGATATATGGACATACGTACATTCAAACATATAACACAAAACACAAGTGTGCACACATAATATAATACATACAACACATAACATTCATGTTCAAGTTGTTAATGGATTCGACCAAGCTTACAGTGAAGGGTGCTTGAGGACCATAGGTTGTTACAGCCTCTTTTAGCTGCTTCACTGTTTTGAAATTTAAAACTTGGTAAAATCGCTGCCCTCCTGCCTCAAATACAGGGCATGTTAATATTTGAGACCTTGTCTCAGGATCCCAACTATCAACTGTGGGGGTTGGGGGCCTCCCAGCATATGGAGGTGGTGCTGTTGGTTGGACACTTTCGCCCTCTGGTGATAGAAAGGTGTTAGTAGCAGTCTCCTGTAGAGGTGGTGCTGTTGGTTGGACACTTACACCCTCTGGTGATAGAAAGGTGTTAGTAGCAGTCTCCTGTTGTACCTTTCCCCCTGATGGCTTTTTCTGTTTTACACTTTCTTTCTCTGTCTGACTAGCTTGAGAGGCCTTCTCTTTTACTTGAATCTTTTCCTCTGTCTGACTAACTTGAGAGACCTTCTCTTTTACTTGAATCATTATGTCTTCTCCTTCCTCTACCATTGTCTGAACTGAAGGCTTTGGACTAAGCAAACAAGATATGAACGTCCACAATGGCAATGTGCCAACTGGCAGAGTCCCTGGGCTTTTCTTTTCTATTCTTTTTAAATCTTCACCATGATGGTTCCATTGTGATATATTTAACAACTCCTCCTTAAAAAGCCATGGGCTACATTTTTGTATTGTATCAACGTATGCCCTGACTGCTCTTGATTTTACTGGGATGCCTCCTTCCTCTAACAATTTACTTAACACTCTTTCAGTTTGTTTTTTACTAATTTCTGATCCCGTATTTCTACTATAATACAACCCAACAAGATGACGCCAAACAAAACCGAGACAGAATGAAATAAAAAGGGAACAACAAAAAGTCATTATAGCCTTTCTGTCCTCCTGACATGGGCATCCGTCCTTTCTCCCTATCTGTTCCTCAGACGTAAATAGTTTTTCCTCAGATGTGAGCGGTTTTTCTTCCGTCTCACTCATCTCCAGGGACAGGCAACTTAAAACAAAAGTGAAACAAAATAACAAAAGAAGAATCTTAAAATGGCTACCCATCCTCTCGCCCTGCCCTCAGGGGCGAGCAGTTCACTTACCCTCAGTCGCTCCCCGTGCGAGCCACCAAATGCCGCAGTCTGGCTGGGCACAATCAGGAGCCACTTGTCAAAAGAAACTAACTTTATTTTTAGAACCACACACGACAAACAAAATAGTCTCTCAGGAAAAACCCTCAGAGCCTCAACTGCCACCACCGGCTTTCCACAAGCCTCTCTCTCCCACACAAGCTTCTCTCCCCCTCCCACAATCCTCCTGCTCTTGAGGCTGATTGGCTGGGTCACGTGGGCGGAGCCAAAAAAGTCCCCCAATGAGCAGCTCCGTGGTCTGAAAGGGCAGGGAAACAGTCCAATGAGCATCACCGCAGAGGAGCCAATCAGCTAGATGTTGCTGGGGCCGAGGAGCCAATCAGCTAGATGTTGCTGGGGCCGCTGTGAGCCAATCATCAGCCAGCAGCTGGAAGTTTGCTGGCAGCTGGAAGTTTGCTGGGGCCCCTTTGGCTGTGGCTCTCAACAAAAACTGATGGAACTCATCTTGGAAAATCCCACCAACCCTTAAAACCCACCAACCGGTGGGCATGGCTACCAGCTCGGTTCTGCAGCAGATCAGGCACCAGGTTTACATCTCAGAGAATAAGAGTAGAGAGGTCACAGGTGGAAGCTCAAGTCCTCTCACACTGACTACCACCGCTACCCTGAACCCAGAGACTCAAGCTAGGAATAGACAACGTCACCAACTGGAAGAAAAGAAAACAGAGTTCTGAGAGACTTTTTTTTTTTCTTTCTTTTTTTCTCTTCTCTCTCTCTTTTCATCCATTCATCCAGTCTCCTCTACCCTTCCCCCTCTGGTCCTCGCAACCTCAACATATGTGAAACCAAGAATTGTGCATGAAAAAGGTCTTTAACAACTGAATCACCAGAATAATATAATATAGAGGAATTGCATATGCCCCACCTCCCTCCCCCCTTTTATTTCTTCTCTTTTTTCTCTTATTTTCTTTTTTCCAGTCTCTTTTTTCTCTTTCTTTCCTTGTTATTTGTTTTTCTCATTCTTACTCCCTCTATCCCACTTGCAAACCCCTAAATTTTACTATTTATACATAGGGTAATCTTATAAATACAGATAGGAGTTTGAATCTATACATTCTTCCATAAATTACCCATCTATTGGTTAGAGCTCTCCAAAGTTACTAAGTTAGATTAACCCCATACCCTCACTCGTTTCCCTCTAAACATAACATCCTACATCTGAAATTCAGTTTTCTTCATGCTACCAGAAATGGTAAGCCTTTAATGAAACTAATGACTATATTTGTAAATGATAATCGAAACCAACATTTGTAGACATAGAGTCTAGTTATAAATGTAGTAATAAGGAAAACGTGTGCTTAGATGATGTACTATTGATATTGAGAACTGTTAACATTGTCTGTCTCCACAAAACGGAGACTTTACAACTATACAAGAGCAATACAAAAATATAGGGGGAAAATAAATAACACAACAGTTTCACAAAGCAGAAAGAAACATGAGCAGTATGAAAAGACAAGGAAAGAAAGGACCACAAGCAATGCAGGTCAACTCAACTTTAGAAGAGGTAATATCTGCAGCAGATGGAATGTCAGATAAAGAATTCAGGATATACATGCTTCAGATGATCTGGAGTCTCAAGGAAGACATCAGACAGCAAAAACAGACAATGAAAGAACACTTTGACAATGAATTACATAAACAAATCCAAGAAGCAAAAGATCAACCTTACAGGGAGATAGAGGTTATTAAAAAAAAAAAAAACAGAAATCCTGGAAATGCAGGAAGCAATAAACCAAATTAAAAACTCAAATGAGAGTATTACCAGCAGAGTAGAACACTTAGAAGATAGAACATCAGACAATGAAGACAAAGTATTTCAACTTGAAAAGAACATAGACAGCTCAGCGAGACTGTTAAGAAACCATGAGCAGAACATCCAAGAAATATGGGATAACATAAAGAGACCAAACTTAAGAGTTATTGGGATACAGGAAGGTATAGAGGTCCAAACCAAAAGAATGAGCAATATGTTCAATGAAATAATATGAGAAAACTTCCCAGACTTGAAGAATGAAACAGAATTCAAAATCCTAGAAGCCTACAGGATGCCGAATGTCCAAAATCATAAGAGATCCACACCTAGACACATTATAATGAAGATGCCCAACATACAGAATAAGGAGAGAATTTTAAAAGCTACAAGAGAAAGGAAGCAGATTACATTTAGGGTTAAACCAATCAGGATAACAGCTGATCTTTCAACATAGTCTCTGAAAGCTAGAAGATCCTGGAACAACATATTTCAAACACTGAAAGAAAATGGGTTCCAACCAAGAATCATGTATCCAGCGAAATTAAGCTTCAGGATGGAAGATGAAATTAAAACCTTCCACGATAAACAAAAGTTAAAAGAATTTGCAGCTAGAAAACCAGCTCTTCAAAACATCCTTGGCAAAACATTACAGGAAGAGGAAATGAAAAATAACAATGAAAACCAACAGTGGGAGGTAGTACAGTAAAGGAAAAAATAATCAAAGAGGAAAAACAAATCATGTTAAGTAAAATAAATAAACAAATATGGCTGGAAGTACAAACCATATCTCAATACTAACCCTAAATGTTAATGGCTTAAACTCACCAATCAAGAGACACAGGCTACTAGAATGGATCAAAAAAAAAAAAAGATCCAACAATATGCTGCCTACAGGAGACACATTTGATAGGAAAAGACATACATAGACTGAAGGTGAAAGGTTGGGAAAAATCATATCACTCATATGGACCTTGGAAACAAGCAGGAGTGTCCATACTTGTATCAAATAAAATAGACTTCAAGCCAAAGTTAATCAAAAGGGATAAAGAAGGACACTACATACTGCTCAAGGGAACCATACACCAACAAGACATAACAATCATAAATATATATGCCCCAAACAATGGTGCAGCTATGTTCATCAAACAAACTCTTCTCAAGTTCAAGAGTCAAATAGACCACAACACAATAATCATGGGAGACTTCAACACACCTCTCTCACCACTGGACAGATCTTCCAAACAAAAGTTGAATAAAGAAACTATAGAACTCAATAATACAATTAATAACCTAGACTTAATTGACATATATAGAATATACCGTCCCACATCAAGCAGTTACACTTTTTTCTCAGCAGCACATGGATCCTTCTCAAAAATAGACCATATATTATGTCACAGGGCAACTCTTAGAAATTATAAAGGAGTAGAGATAATACCATGCATCCTATGTGATCATAATTGAATGAAACTGGAAATCAACGATAAAAGAAGGAAGGAAAAATCCTGCATCACTTGGAGAATGAATAATATGTTACTGAATGATCAATGGGTTACAGAAGACATCAAGGAGGAAATTAAAAAATTCTTAGAGATAAATGAAAACACAGACACAGCATATCAGAATCTATGGGACACAAAGAAAGCAGTTCTAAGAGGAAAATTCATTGCTTGGAGAAAAAACCAACAAATAAATGATCTCACACTTCATCTCAAAACCCTAGAAAAAGAAGAGCAAAACAACAGCAAAAGTAATAGAAGGCAAGAAATAATTAAAATCAGAGCTGAAATCAATGAAATTGAAACAAAAGAAACAATTGAAAAAACTGACAAAACTAAAAGTTGGTTCTTTGAAAAAATAAATAACATCGACAGACCCTTAGCTATGCTAGCGAAGAGAAGAAGAGAGAGAACTCAAATTACTAGCATATGGGATAAAAAAGGCAATATCACAACAGACACTACAGAAATACAGAAGATAATTAGAAATTATTTTGAATTCTTATACTCCAATAAAATAGAAGATAGTGAAGGCATCGATAAATTTCTTAAGTCATATGATCTGCCCAGACTGAGTCAGGAGGATATAGACAACCTAAACAGACCAATATCAATTGAGGAAATAGAAGAAGCCATCAAAAGACTACCAACTAAAAAAAGCCCAGGACCGGATGGGTATACAGCAGAGTTTTACAAAACCTTCAAAGAAGAACTAATACCAATACTTTTCAAGCTATTTCAGGAAATAGAAAAAGAGGGAGAACTTCCAAATTCATTCTACGAGGCCAACATCACCCTGATTCCTAAACCAGACAAAGACACTTCAAAGAAAGAAAACTACAGACCAATATCTCTAATGAACATAGATGCAAAAATCCTCAATAAAATTCTGGCAAATTGGATACAGAAACATATCAAAAAGATCGTGCATCATGATCTTTTTGGATTCATCCCTGAGATGCAAGGCTGGTTCAATATACGAAAATCAAAAAATGTTATTCACCACATCAATAGACTTAAAGATAAGAACCATATGATCCTCTCGATAGATGCAGAAAAAGTGTTCGACAAAGTACAGCATCCCTTTATGTTCAAAACACTAGAAAAACTAGGGATAACAGGAACATACCTCAATATTGTAAAAGCCATCTATGCTAAGCCTCAGGCTAGCATCATTCTGAATGGAGAAAAATTGAAGGCATTCCCTCTAAAATCTGGAACAAGACAGGGATGCCCTCTCTCACCACTTCTGTTCAACATAGTTCTCGAAACACTGGCCAGAGCAATTAGATGAAAGAAATTAAAGGCATAAAAATAGGAAAAGAAGAACTTAAATTATCACTATTTGCGGATGATATGATCTTATACCTAGCAGACCCAAAAGGGTCTACAAAGAAACTACTAGAGCTAATAAATGAATTCAGCAAAGTGGCAGGCTATAAAATCAACACTCATAAATCAAAGGCATTCCTGTATATCAGTGACAAATCTTCTGAAATGGAAATGAGGACAACCACCCCATTCACAATATCCTCAAAAAAAATAAAATACTTGGGAATCAACCTAACAAAAGAGGTGAAAGATTTATACAATGAAAACTACAGAACCCTAAAGAGAGAGATAGAAGAAGATCTTAGAAGATGGAAAAATATACCCTGTTCATGGATAGACAGAACTAACATTATCAAAATGGTGATATTACCAAAAGTTCTCTATAGGTTTAATGCAATGCCAATCAAAATCCCAATGGCATTTCTTGTAGAAACAGATAAAGCAATCATGAAATTCACATGGAAAAATAAAAGACCCAGAATAGCAAAAGCAATTCTAAGCAGGAAGAGTGAATCAGGCGGTATAGTGATAACAGACTTCAAACTATACTACAGAGCAATAGTAACAAAATAGCATGGTACTGGTACCAAAACAGGTGGGTGGACCAATGGTACAGAATAGAGGACACAGAGACCAATCCACAAAATTACAACTATCTTATATTTGACAAAGGGGCTAAAAGCATGCAATGGAGGAAAGATAGCATCTTCAACAAATGGTGCTGGGAAAACTGGAAATCCATATGCAACAAAATGAATCTGAATCCCTTTCTCTCGCCATGCACAAAAGTTAACTCAAAATGGATCAAGGAGCTTGATATCAAAACAGAGACTCTGCGTCTGATAGAAAAAAAGTTTGCTCCAATGTACATACTGTGGGGTCGGGCTCCAAATTCCTTAATAGGACACCCATAGCACAAGAGTTAAAAACAAGAATCAACAAATGGGACTTACTCAAACTAAAAAGTTGTTTCTCAGCAAGAGAAACAATAAGAGAGGTAAATAGGGAGCCTACATCCTGGGAACAAATTTTTACTCCTCACACTTCAGATAGATCCCTAATATCCAGAGAATACAAAGAACTCAAAAAATTAAACAATAAGAAAACAAATAACCCAATCAATAAATTGGCCAAGGACCTGAACAGACACTTCTCAGAGGAGAACATACAAACAATCAACAAGTACATGAAAAAATGCTCACCATCTCTAGCAGTCAGAGAAATGCAAATCAAAACCACCCTAAGATTCCATCTCACTCCAGTAAGATTGGCAGCCATTATGAAGTCAAACAACAACAAGTGCTGGCGAGGATGTGGGGAAAAGGGTATACTTGTACATTGCTGGTGGGACTGCAAATTGGTGTGGCCAATTTGGAAAGCAGTATAGAGATTCCTTGGAAAGCTGGGAATGGAACCACCATTTGAGCCAGCTATTCCCCTTCTTGGACTATTCCCTAAAGACCTTAAAAGAGCGTACTATAGGGATATGCTACATCAATGTTCATAGCAGCACAATTCACAATAGCTAGACTGTGGAACCAACCTAGATGCCTTCAATAGATGAATGGATAAAAAAATGTGGCATTTATACACAATGGAGTATTAATCAGCACTAAAAAATGACAAAATCATGGCATTTGCAAGGAAATGGATGGCATTAGAGCAGATTATGCTAAGTGAAGCTAGCCAATCCCTGAAAAACAAATGCCAAATGTCTTATTTGATATAATGAGAGCAACTAAGAACAGAGCAGGGAGGAAGAGCATGAGAAGATTAACATTAAACAGGGATGAGAGGTGGGGGGGAAGGGAGAGAGAAGGGAAATTGCATGGAAATGGAAGGAGATCCTCATTGTTATACAAAATTACATATAAGAGGAAGTGAAGGGAAAGGGAAAAAACAAGGGAGAGGAATGAAGTACAGTAGATGGGGTAGCGAGAGAATATGGGAGGGGAGGGGAGGGGGGATAGTAGAGGATAGGAAAGGCAGCAGAATACAACAGTCACTAGTATGGCAGTATGTAAAAACATGGATGTGCAACCGATGTGATTCTGAAATCTGTATACGGGGTAAAAATGGGAGTTCATAACCCACTTGAATCAAATGTATGAAATATGATATGTCAAGAGCTATGTAATGTTTGGAACAACTAATAATAAAAAAATACAATAAAATTTCAAAAAAAATCTATAGGTCTTTTATGAAGGGGGAAGCAACATTCTCCATCACATAAATCTTTCTTATTGATACTTCCCTAAATATTTGGTGGGAACCACCCCATCAAACATTACTTATGGTATAACAAATTAGAATAAATAAATAAATTTTTTAAAAAGTCAATATGGGCCGGGTGTGGTGATTCATTTCTGTAATCCCAGCAGCTCAGGAGGCTGAGGCAGAAGGATCACGAGTTCAAAGCCAGCCTCAGCAATGGTGAGGCACTAAGCAACTCAGTGAGACCCTGTCTCTAAATAAAATACAAAATAGGGCTGGGATGGGGCTCAGTGGTTGAGTGCCCCTGAGTTTCAATCCTCAGTACCAAAAAAAAAATTCAATTATGGAATTCCCCAAGAGCTTCTATACTTACATTCCATAGAGCTTCTAGAGATAATCTTATAACAAACACAAATATTTGCCACTAGAAACAGAAGACCTCCAACCTTAACTGGATCATCAACTCTTTCTCACATTCCCATAGCAACAGTTTCAAAATTCTTATTAAGCAGGCCAGGATATGGCTCAGTGGGAGAGCGCTTGCGTAGCATGTGTGAAGCCCTGGGTTCGATCCCCAGCACCACATAAAAATAAAATAAAATAAAATAAAGGTATTGTGTCCATCTACAACTAAAAATTTAAAAAAAATCTTATTAAGCTTTCAACTCACAACCTTCACTCTCAACAAGTATCTTTCCTTCTACTTCACAGCCATCCTGAGTAATATAGCAATTTTTACCCCAATATTTTTGTCAATATTTTTTTCAAATATTTTATAATGGAAAAATTTAAAACACACACAAAATTAGAGAGGATGGTATAATGAACCCTCATGTATATGTGATCCAGCTTCAATAATTATCAACTCATAGCCAATATTTAATTGACCACATCTTTTAAAAACAGAACTGCTAATCATTCTTCTTTCTTTCTTTTATCTTTTTTTGTGGTGCTGGGGATTCAACCCATGGCCTCATCTATGCTAGGCAAGCCCTTTACCACTGAGCCATGTCTCCTGTCCTCTAATCATTCTTTCTTACTTCCTTCATATTACTCTGTTTCCTTTCTATTTGTGATTATTCTGTGCATCAAGATCTGGATCATATCCCTTCCAACCTCTTCAAACCTTTGTTGTAATTAGAACATTCCCTTTATATGAACTGATTTCAGTCAGTATTTTAACATGATTAACATTTCTATTTTAGGAAGCACACACACACACACACACACACACACAGTTGATATCCTATCATTATTTTAGCCAAGAATCTAGAAAGGGCATTACACCCTTTTCTCTTGTCTTATTTCCTCTTACACCTTTATCCAAGCAAAAAGGGTTTCCAGTCACATGACTCTGATGTAACTGTTCTCATTGAGTTCAATAATGTTCTTTGGGTAAGTCTTCTCAACTCTTCTCCTGTGTAACTTGTGAAGCATGTGATGTTGAGCCCTCTCTATGATCAGCAAAACTTCTTCAAACTCTGGCTTCTCCTTGTACCATGAAAACACTTTCTCCTATATTTCCTTCTATATCTCTGGCCTCTCCTTCCTCAGTCTCCTTCTAACTCCTCTTTGTCTTTTTTATGTGGGTGTTCCCTGGTATCTGTTCTTGTTCCTTTTTTCTTATCATTTACACTATTTTGGATCAATCTAACCAACTGCCTATATCATCACCATCTGTATAGTTTTTTTCAAACATTTGGAATCTAATGGGATAATAACACACTTGGACTAACAATATTTTTAATTAAAAGATTCATTTTTATTTGTAATTCATTTTCTAAATGCAAAATACATAATTATTCCTAATGAAATAGTGATGATAATTTCATAACAGAGAAAGTTATAAAATCATTTGTGATCTTTCTTTACTGTATATCTGGCTCAGTGTTGAATAATTTGTGTTTTAGGTCACGTTCCATATGTATCTCTTTTTTTCCTTCTCTTTATTTATACTAATTTATATTTACTAATTGTAAGACCCTAACTGACAATTTTGAGTTGTAGAAATAGTATCAAGTATTTGCTGCATTGACTAGGTGCATTTTAGATATTGGAATAAAGCATAGAACTAGAAATTATGAAGAGAATTCTAACTAAAATTTAATGTTGTGTCAAATGCTAAGCTGAATAGTATATTGAAGGAAAAAAAATTGTAGTGATGAATGTTTTGGCTTAAGAAAAAACAGCAAATACATTATCGATCTATTCTTTGGTTATATATTATTTTCTGAAAATGTTTCCTCATTTCCCACTCCCAGGGATTTTGAACCTAGTGGCACCCAACCACTGAACCACATCCTCAGTCTTTTTTTATTTTATTTTTTAAAATTTTGAGACAGGGTCTGCCTAAGTTGCTCAGAGCCTTGCTGAGTTGCTGAAGCTGGCTTTGAATTTGTGATCCTCCTTCCTCAGCCTCCTCAGTGGTAAAATATCTCACTGCAAATCTCACTAAAGAATTTTTACTTATCTTTGAAGTATATTTACTTCTCTCTCTCTCTCTCTCTCTCTCTCTCTCTCTCTCTCTGTGTGTGTGTGTGTGTGTGTGTGTGTGTGTGTGTGTTACTTGGGATGGAACTGAGGCATCTTACATATTAGGCAAGTGCTTTACCACTGAGCTACACCCCCAACCCCAAGTCATGTGACTGGAATTCAGACAGTCTACAAAGAAGGCATGTTTGCCTCATGCCAAGATTACAAGCATGCACCATTGTGCCTGGCTTCCTCATTTTCTCATGCAGTACTTAGATGTGATTTTAACATTTGCTCCAAGATATATCAGTGACTTTTTTTATGGAGTAAATAAAACCATGCAGTGTTGGAAGAGTCAAATTTTGTTATTGAAATTTTTGAATTACAATTTAGTCTTTATAAGGCATCTTATTCTCAGCAGAAAATCGTGAACTTTGGTCCTGAAGCAATATAATTGTTGACTATATTTTAAAGTATTTCACTTTGAATAAACCACCTAGAAGCAGAGGAATAGTTTTTAATTGGTATTATTTGTGATGAAGACATACTGTTATCTCAACTCATGGTTCATATTCTCCTGGGAACCAGCTTATTTCATAATGGAAAAGCAGGCTTGAAATGATACATGTTCAGTGACCACAGTTGGATTGTCTTCACAATCTTCATTGAAAGGGAAGAATTGTTATTCCTAATACACAGATGAGGAAACTGAGGCTTAATGAGGTTATTAAATGACTTGTTATCAGCCACACAGTGACCTGGAACTTGACTCTCATAATTTGTACCTTAAGTGCTGTCCTTTGTCAATATCCTGTGTTATCTCCTATAAGATCCTCACTACATGTAGTCAGAGTTATTTTGTAAAACTCTTGACTGTTCTCTTCTGCCTAAAATCTCTCAGTGTCTCTCTGTAGCCCTAGGAAAAAAAGCACATACTCCCTCTCATTCATAAAAAATGCCTCTAAGTCTAGATCCTGCTGTTTCTCTGTTCTAATAACTATGGTTGCATAACAAATTCTCCAAAACTTAGTAGCATAAAACAGCCATTTATTATGCTTACAGATTCTGTAGATCAGGAAATCAGATAATCTACAAAGAAGAAGGCATGTCTGCTTCACTCAGCATCAGCTAAGGCAGCTTCAAGGTTAGGGCCTGGAATCATCTACGGCTTACTCATCCATACTTCTGGTGGTTGATGCTGGTAAAACTCCAACAGCTGAGGCTAAAACAGCTGGGGCTCCTCACACACACACACACATATACAAACCTCTCAGTGTGGTCTCAAAGTATATATTTAGAAGTTGGGGAGGGGAACAAGCAAGCAGAAACTTGGGCAGTCTAACCTCTGAGGTCATATACAGTTAGTTCTTATATCTTTCATTAGAAGTGAATCACTAAAGCTGGCCCAATATTCAAGAAAATTCTATGAATTCTATGATATGGTTTAGGGAGAGATGTTGTTTATAGAGTCCCACAGATATTTAATAAAGTACCATGATACGGGAAGTTGTGAAGGTGTAGATCAAGATGCATGACTATAAAGGATCTATGGCCTAAGGACAGTAAGATTTGAGGTGATCACACCCACCAGTCTTTCTTAACGGTGTACATCCAAGATAACTGTGTGCATGTGTAGCATGACTCTTCTGGTTATATACTCAACCATTTCTCCCTCTGACTATGCATTTTTTGGAGGGCACTGAGATTGAACATACTAAGCAAGTACTCTACCACTGAGGTATATACCCAACCCTTTTTAAGTTTTATTTTAAGATAGGGTCTCACTAAGTTGCCCTGGCTGGCGCCAATAAATTGCCATCTTCTTGACTCAGCCTCCCAAGTAGCTGGGATTATAGATATGCACCATAGTGTCTGGCTAGCTATGTTTATTTTAGTTGTAGATGAACACACAGTATCTTTATTTATTTCTATGTGGTGCTGAGGATCGAACCCAGTGCCTCACACATGCAAAGCAGGTGCTTTACCACTGAGCTGCAGTCCCAGCCCCTGGCTAGCTATGTTTTATATTTTGTTTTGAGACAGAGTCTCACTAAGTTACCTAATACCTCACTAAGTTACCTAGGGCCTCGCTAAGTTGCTAAGTCAGGCTCTGAACTTTCAATCCTCCTGCCTCAGCCTCCCAAGCCTCTGGGATTACAGGTGTGTGCCACTGTGCCCAGATAACTATGCACTTTTAAAGTCAAAGATTGTTATTCATCTCCATATCCTCTACATCTAGTACAGTACTGAACCTGTAAAGTATATTTGCTACTTATTAAACAACAAGAAGAAAGTGGAAATGAGAGTGGTATTTGAAAGTGTGTTCTTTCCATTTGAGTATGTAGGGGAAACCTTCCATCTTTACCATATCTATAGCAAGTTTCTAGAAAGGTTGCAGATTCTACTTGTCATGGATTTCCAGAAGATCCAAGAGGGGTGTGTTTGCTCTCTTCCTGGTTTAACTTGTCTTAGCAAAACAGGTAGTTTTTTTCTTTCTTATTTCAAGTCTTTCCTTTTTGTGTTCCTATTGCAATTTGAAGTCTGACCTCAGTGTTCTCTGACATTCCTACAATCAGAAGGCAAAATCTATGTCCCTTCCCCTCGAATCTGTGACTGTTTGACTGGTTGAATATGACAGAAGTGATATTGTGCTGGCTTCTGAGCCTGGGCCTGAGGGAATTTGCAGTTTCTACTCCTTGTCTTTTTTTAAATATGATGGCAGAATGCATTTTGATTCATCATACACAATTGCAGCACAACTTTTCATTTCTCTGGTTGTACACCATGTAGCATTGCACCATATGTGCAGTCATACATGTACCTAGGGTAATGATGTGCATCTCATTCCACCATCTTTCCTGCCCCCATATATCCTCCCTCCTCTCCCTCCCCTTTGCCCAAAGTTCCTCCATTTTTCCATGCCCCCCCATTATGGATCTACTCCTTGTCTTTTGTGATGATCACTTTTATAACCAAGCTACCTCATGGAGAGACCAACATGGAAAGGAACCAGTATCCATTACCAACTTGCTAGCCATGTGACTGAGTTATTTTGGAAACAGATTTACCAGCCTAGGTCAAGCTATCCCAGATGGCACCACATGGAACAAAGACAACTCCTCACTATGCCTTGCCCAAATTTTAGAGTCATAAACCAAATAAATGACTTGTGTTTTAAGCCATTTAAAATCATAGTAGTTTTATGTGAAACAAGAGGTAATCAGAACATTCCCCTTCTTTGAAACTTCTTTCCTTCCTCCTTCTCCCTGTTAATTTCACTTGCTTTTGCCCCAATATGGCACATAATCAACACATACCTTCTACTTTGTGGTTGTTGTTATCGTTTGGCACCCAAGGCACTTAACCACTGAGTCACCTCCCCAGCCCTTTTTTGTTTTTTAATTTTGACACAGGATCTTGCCAAATTGCTCAGGCTAGTCTCAAACTTGTGATCCTTCTTCCTCAGCCTCCTTAGTTGCTGGGATTAGAGGCCTACACCATTTCCCCTGGCTACCTTCTACTTTTTTTGTTTTAAGAGGATGTGCTCAATATTGTTAGGCTTTTTAAAATAAGATGATGAACAAAAGGGACTCTATCTTTTTAAAAAATATTTATTTTGTAGTTGTGGTTGGACACAAATACCTTTATTTATTTATTTATTTATATGTGATGCTGAGGATCGAACCCAGGGCCTCGCACATGCTAGATGAGGGCTTTACTGCTGAGCCACAACCCCAGTCCCAAAAGGGACTCTCTTTTGTTGATTTCTGTGTGGCCCACATAGAAACACAGTAAATTTTATTTAACTGTATTAGGCTGATTTTAGTCATTTAAGCCAACTTTCATTAAGAAAAGGTACTTGGAGCCAGGTGTGGTGGCACATGCCTGTAATCCCAGAGGCTTGGGAGCCTGAGATGGGAGGCTCATGAGTTCAAAGCCAGCCTCAACAACTTAGAACCTGTCTCTAAATAAAGTATAAAAAAGGCTGTGGATGTTGCTCAGTGGTTGAAGCACCCCTGGGTTTAATCCCTGGTACCAAAAAAAAAAAGTATTTGGACCTTTCCTCATACTTACTGAATCAGATGTTCCAGAGTGAGGCCTGAGAAACTACATTTTTAGTAAGCTTCACAGGTAAATTTTGCACATACCAAAGATCAAAAATCTGTCATCATAGTGATTTAAAATTCCTTCAGAATAAGGATTATTGTGAAAATTTAATTAAAAGACTAAAAACCATTTAGCCTGGGACCTGGCATGTTATAAGAGATGAATAAATATCAGCTCTTACTATCACCAACACCATCATTACTATTTTAAAAGATAATCATTAAGATTAGAAGATATCATACTCATATGTCTTGGTGGGGGGCAAGCAAGTCTTATTGGTATGCTGGTTCTCTTAGTAAAACAAGTAGTCATGTGTTCTTGGCTCAAGGTATTAGATGCAGGGTTGCAGTTATCTACAGGAGACCAGAATAAGTTTAGGTAAAGCATTCTGCTCACCAGGCTCAGGTACACACAGGTTTATGCATGAGACAGAACATAATGGTTCATCTGATACATGCTCTGGCACATGGAGTAAATCACTGAAACTGGACCTCTTCATAAAGCCCATGACAGGAAATTTTCAAATATTTAGAAGAATGGGCCTCTAAGGAAACCTAGTAAACACTTGGCCAAATTCTCCTGGTTTCTTTTGGGAATATGAGAAACCTGACATTCCACTCAATATAGAAGCAGATATGCCAGCTAAAAATCTGAGAAAATATATAGATAGGCTGACTGAAAATCAGCAGTAGGTTTAAAGGTTATTTAACATATTCTACAATTTATTTTCCTTTGAATGTGGCTTTTATGAGCATCTTTTTAGGTGGAAAGCATTCATGCTAGATTATTAAATCTCAGGCTGAGTGTTTAGAGAATGATATGCTTTTATGCTCAAAATTATTAATTAACATGGGGCTAACACCTTTTATTTGTTGTTTAAAAAAAAGCAGCGCTCACTAGGCATCATGGTGCACGCCTGTAATCCTAGCTACTCAGGAGACTGAGGCAGGACAATTGGAAATTTGAGGTCAGCCTCACCAACTTAGCAAGATCCTGTCTCAAAATAAAATTTTCAAAGAGTGCTGGGGACATAGCATAATATAGAGCTTCGTGTGGCATGTGTGAGACCCTGGGTTCAATCCCCAGTACCACAAATTAACAACAATAACAGCAACAACAACAACAAATTTTACAATATTCTGTCTTAGAAAAGTGAAGTTAATAATCTAAATTGGTGTAAATTACTTAACATCTGTGCCTCAGTGAAGTCATCTGTTTTTAAAAATAAGGGATAATAAGAGTACATTGAAAGATCGTTGAAGATTAAATTAGCTAATCTGTGAAAGTATTTAGAATGCTTTTGGTTCATTGTAAGTGCTATATAAGTGTTAGCTCTTTTCTTACTGTGCTATCAATTATTATTATTATTATTACTTGTAAAGAAATTATATCACTAGGCAGCTTTTCTCTTGATACAGACCTATAACTTAAGATGTAATTAGAAGAGTGGAAATCAGCCTAAGAACAGGACAATCTGACAGTTTCCTAGGGATGAGTTGAGGATCTTTCTTGTTTATTTCTGAATCTTCAGAGGCATATGATTAGGTGCTCAATAAACTGTTGAGTAAATAATGGTTTCTTAAAGATGGATACTTGTTGATTATTAAGTTTACTTCTTGTCTTTTGAAACTGCATAGAATTTTAATGTAGCAATTAGTTCATTATGGTAACTTAAATTCTGTATCATACTAGTGTAGCTATTTCCTTTTTTTTTTGATGTAGCAACATTTACTTTTTGTCTCTTCCTCAGCTTTATCAAGGTACAATTGATAAATATAAATTTCATATATTTATGGTATACAACAAGATGTTTTGGCATATGTATTCATTGTGAAATGATTAAATCATCAAGCTCATTGATATATCCGTGACCTCACAGGGTTATTTTTCATTTCTTTTTTTCTTGCTACAACACCATGATGAAAAAAAGCAAGCAATAAGATAAAAGGTAAAATATCTCACTGCAAATCTCACTAAAGAATATTTACTTATTGGGGCTGGGGATGTGGCTCAAGCAGTAACATATTTGCCTGGCATGCGCGGGGCGCTGGGTTCAATCCTCAGCACCACATAAAATAAAAATAAAGATGTTGTGTCCACCGAAAACTGAAAAATAAATATTAAAAAATTCTCTCTCTCTCTCTAAAAAAAAGAATATTTACTTATCTTTCAAGTATATTTACCTGTGTGTGTGTGTGTGTATGTGTATTTTACTTGGGATGGAACTGAGGGCATCTTACATATTAGGCAACCATTGTTTAAATGATATCATTGTTTAATATGATATCATTGTTTAAATGATAAAATATAAAAAGTCTTGACTGACCAGGGGGTGATTGTAGAAACTAAATCTAAAAAGAGATGATAATGCTCTGCCAGAGTCTCCTTTCTGGGAGAAAGTGTAAGCATGTAAAGGTAATTCTCAATATCATCCAGTTCAATGTTTTGCTGTGCAGCAGAGCCTAAATTTGTGCTTGGTATAATCTCATTAAACTAAATATCAAACTTGATCACAAAATTGAATTACTGGATGTTGAAAGTTTGTGTGGCTTCATCAATCTAATCAGCCAATTGTGGACATTTCCTGTAAGTTCATTTTTGTTAATAGTTTATATCAAATTAAATATTCAATAGAATTTAATAGCTAAGAATAATAAATCCCTAGAGGCTTTGACAGGCATAGGAGTTTCCAGCCTGTTCATCAACCATATTCCAGATCAGGAATCTATTCATTCTGCTTCATTTTCCTCAGTGCATCACTAGAGGAGATACTTCTGAAGTGTTTCTTTAGAGAGCCGGAGACTGGAATCAAACTAAGGAAAAAATATCACTACCATGTCCTAACTTAGAGTGGAGCTGCCTTCCCCCTCCTTTCCCCTTTAGTACCACCTTGACCCACATGTACAGAGCTTTGCTGAATGCTTTGAGACGTGGGCAGGAGAAGGGGAGATTGATGGTAAAAATAAAGGAGTCTACCATTGGTTCCTTTCAAAGCAGATGGCCTGCAAAGAGCTATACATAGACTTGCATGTCCAAAAAATTATTCTATAAATTGTCTTTTGAAGCTTAGATACCTAAATGAAAATAATAGAACAAAAATTAAGACAAGAAAATATATTTCCTTACCTCCTGATTCAAGAAACTATGAGACATGAAGTATGAGTTACTTTATTGGAGTCAGTTGTCAGCATAATGGAGAAATATGTGCATCTGTTAGCTTTTGCAGTGTAGAAAAATCCCAAAACATAGTAGCTTAAAACAACCAATTATTTCACTCTTGATTCTGTGAATTGGTGGGGTGGTTCTGGTCTGGTTAGGCTCTGCTAATCTCTGCTGGTAGGTTAGCTTGATGCTGGATAATCTAGGACAGCCTTACTCACATATTTGGTGTTTGGCAGGACTTCCTTAAGGGAGCATCCATTTCTACCTTTAGCCATGCAACAATTTTCATCAGCCTTTTGTCATTCAGTTCTTTTCCATCTTCTCAGGTTATCTTTCTTTTTTCCCATATTTTTATTGGTGCATTATAGTTACACATAATGGTGGGATATTCCACATACACACAATATAACAATAAAATTTGGCTAATATCATTCCCCAGTAGTTCTTCTTTAAGTTATCTTTCTTGACCTCCCAGTTGAATTTGACCTTTTGATCTATCCTTCCTCCCTCCCTTCCTTCAACTTTCCTTACTTCCCTTCTTTTTTGCAGTGCTGGGGATGGGTTCCATCCCCATTTTGTCCATGCCAGACAAAATACTCTACCACTGAGCTACAGCCCCAGCCCACTATTCTCTCTTTTTTGACAGTAATTCCTCCCTTGGTTTCTGAGATAACATTTTGACATATTCCTCACAGCCTTCTCTCCCATGGTCAGTCTCTTGAATGTTGGTGATGCCTGATCTTTGGTTCTCTTTTTTTATCCTACATTGAGCCTGAGTGACTGTGCCCATTCCCATGACTTCAGTGACTCTTTATATTCTGCTGATTCCTGGTTCTACATCATAGACTTCTCTCCTGAATTTCAGACTGCAGTACCCTGGGCAGTTTTACTGTAACATTGTACAGGCTCCTTAAACTCAACATGTTCTCAAACTCCTGTATCCTCATCTCAGTTAATTACTATCCACCTAGTTACCTTAGTCAGAACACTGGGAAAGAACTTTTTCTCCATTAATCTCCATTTAATAAGCTGAGCCTGTTCTCCCTCAGAATTGCTCCTTGCCATTTCTCTGCTCTAACTCAAGGGGATTGATCCTCTGAAACCTGCATCTCCCAAGTTTTTTAATCAGCTAGCTTCTGGCTGGATTTATCAATTTGGAAGCCCTTTGTTTAGAGACTAGCAAAACTTCAGAATATGGTCTTTTCCTTACCAATGATGATCTGCCACTGCTGCTGCTGAGAGCTTCGTCCACCCAATTAGAGGCCGATACCAAGTTCTTAATTTGCCACCATTCTCTGGGGGAACCAGTAAGCCACTTGTTAGTAAGTTGACTACATTTAACCTTTTCCTACCATGGAGGGGTCCACTCTGTTCTTACTATTATGAGTATAGCTTTGCCTTCTCTTATGGTTTGGATGTGAAATGTCCCCCAAAAAGCTCATGTGTGAGACAGTGCAAGAAGGTACAGAGAAGAAATGATTGGGTTATGAGAGCCTTAACCCAATCAGTGAACCGATCATCTGATGGAATTAATTGAGTGGTGCCTGAAAGCAGGTGGGGTGTGGCTGGAGGAGGTGGGGCTGTGGGGGAGTGGCTTTGGGGTGTATATTTGTATTCAGCAAGTGGAGAGTCTCTCTCTCTCTCTCTCTCTCTTTCTCTTTCTCTCTCTCTCCCTCCCTCTCTCCCTCTCCCTCTCCCTCCCTCCCTCTCCTTCCTGATCATCATGTGAGCTTCTTCCCTCTGCCACACTCTTCTGCCATGATGTTCAGCCTCACCTTGAGCTCCAAGGAATGGAGCCGGTTGTCTTTGGATTGAGGCCTCTGGAAATGTGAACCCCAAAATAAATTTTTCCTCTTCCACAATTGTGCTGGTTGGGTCTTTTAGTCATAGTGATGAAAAAGCTGACTAAAACACCTTCTCGTCACTATCATCTAAAGGCTTATGTAAAGCCTAAGTCACTATTATGTTATCACATATAACAATGCTTCTGTTCAAGGGACATGTTTCATTACAAGGAAAGTACAGTAATAAATCATGTCACTAAAATTGGCTGCTTGGCATGCACCCCATCACTCAGGAGCTGCTGGCCTGATAAAATGGTGGAATAGCTTAATTAAGATATATTTATAGTACCAAATGGGAGATCAAATTCTGTGGGGTTAGAATGTTATCTCTCAAGACATGGCATATGCTTTGAACCAGTGCCTGAAATGTGGTGTGTTTCCCCCTTATATGGTATACATACATGGGTCCAGGAATTAAAAGGCAGAAGTAGGGATGGCTTTTCTCACTCTTATATGTAATAATACAGTCACAGAATTTTTGCTTCCTGTCCACAACCTTCAACTCTGGTCTTTGTTCTCAAGAAGAAATGCTTTCACCCAGTCTCATTAATGGAATTTGAGACCATCAATTGGCATTTGGAGCTTCTCAGAACACTGAGTCAACAAGCAAAGGAGAGTGACTATATTGGCTAAGGTGTGACTGATCATGATTAATAATGGAAAACTGGTTTGCTGCTACATAACAAAAACAGGAGGATTCATGGGGGCATTTTTAGTACTTCCACTTCCGATAGTAAAAGTCAATGAAAGTCTATAGCAACCTGATAAGTATAGACCACCAAAGATTCAGACGTTGCAGGAATGAAAAATTGGATCACCACACTGGCAAAGAACTGAAACTAATATTCTAGCTGAAAGAGCAAGAATAACATAAAATATGTGGTAGAAGAAAAAAGTGATAAATATCAACTATGGCCACATGACCAGTTGCATAACAAGAACTGTAGCACCTAGCATAATTTATTTTCCATATATTAACCAACAGTCTCCTTCCTGCTGTTTTGTATGAGAAGTATTGGTAATAATGACTAGTTGTTTGTTGATCACCAGACTATAAGGAGCCACATCTGATATTTCTAGGACGAATTCTGTAATGCCTGGAGATGTTGCACTTGGGATAGAAAATTGAAGAGATGCTGAGTTTTATCATGGGTAGTTGTCTCATGTTTGAAAGAAGCATGAATTTGTTTAATAAGGCTATGAGGTGAGAATGGATGCTGAGTAGCTAAAAAGATTGACTCTTTCCTGAGCTGTTTGCCCTCAGATCTGTTTCACACTCTTCTCAAGCTCTGCTGTGTACCCTAAGGGCTGACTCCTATGGCTTCATTCCCCAACCTCTCAAGTCATCTGGCCTCCAACTAGACTTGGCATTGGTAGGGGATTGGAGAGTTGGAAGAATAAATAAGCTAGGGTGCTTTCACCCTTTCTCTCTGATGTGGGCTACATCTGTGGCCTCAGCTATTGCCAGACAGGCTATTATATTTCCAGCTTCCTGTGAGCAATTATGGCTTCAGTAACATGGCTGAAGCCCTTCTCTCTCCAGCTGGGGCATGGCAGGAGCTTCTTAGTGTTGCTGTTCTCTAGAGTTCTTTCCTGTCCTCTGTTTGGCTCTCTGCCCCTTTCTCACTATTCAATAAACTTTCTGCATTAAATCTCCCAAGTGATCCAGTGAAATTCCTGTTCTTTAATATGTTTGGTGGCTGTTCCCTCTTGTACTCCTCTTACAGCCACTGTTTTACATGCATCAGGCTCTCACTGCCTTTCACCTGGACTTCTGGTCACACTTTAGATTTCCTTCTACCACTCCTCCTCTTCCTTAATTAGCACCCATAGGCTTTATCTCCTTAGTGTTTCTTCTGTACTTCAAAAGGATCAACTTCATAAATGTAGGTCCATAAGTAATCTTGTTTTAAAAGCTAAACCACTTAAACTTATAACCTAGTAAATTGTGCCTTCTAATCAGTACAGTCTTTAGAAATCTAGATGCTATGAACACAGACATATGGGGTGGCAGAAGAGACATTGAAAATAATATATATTCATTCCATCTTTAGAGAAATGAAAATATTACTAGAATCAATTTGGCTACCTAGACTCAATCTTTCTCTTTGTACATTCCTCAAAACATAGTGTTGTTACATTGAAGCTCAGACTGAATAGTTTATTTTTCTGACAGTACCATCTTTGGATGTTCATCATGAATATTTTTTGAAAACTCAGAATCATATAAAAATAAATATCACCCATAATTCCAAAATATTAAAATAATAGTGGTTAGCAGATCATTGAATAATCCAGAATATTTCTATGTATTTTAAAAATAAAATTGAGATCCTACTGATATTACCTTTTAATTGAAATTTTTATTGAGATACTTATAGATTCACATGCTGTTGTAAGAAAAAGTACAGAGATCCTTTGTGCACTATACCCATTAATATTTTTCAAAACAGTAGTATAATATAATAACTATTATTTTGACAGTGATACAGTGCAGTGATTTTTTTTTTCTGATTTCCCCAGTTTTACCTGTGTGTGTGTGTGTGTGTTTGTGTGTGTATTTATATGTATTATATCCCACACAGTTATATTGCCTTTGTGGTTTTCTGTCTCCACCACCATAGTCAAGATACTAAATAGTTCCAACACTATGGGGATCTTTCATGCTACCCTTGTGTAACCACTCTCACTGTCCTCCTCTCCCTCAGTGTCTCTAACCTCTGGCATCACTTATCTGTCCTTCAATTCTAAAATGTTGTCATTTTAAAACACACACACACACACACACACACATATATATATATATATATATATATATGTATATATATAATATAAATAAAATCGTATAATGTGTAACCTTTGGGGATTGATTTTTTTCACTCAGTATAAATTCCTAGAGACTCATTAATATAGTTTTAATATATCAATAGTTTTTCCTTTTTATTACTGAGTAGTAGCCCACAGTAAATACCACATTTGTTTAACTGTTTACTTGTTGAAGGACATATGGGCTGATTCCAGGTTCTAGTTGTTATGAATAAAGTCACTGTGAACATTTGTGTTCAGGTTTTTGTGTGACTATAAGTTGTCATTTATCTTGTACAAATGTCCAAAAGTACAATTGCTAGGTAATTGGTAATTGCTTATCTAGTTTCTTTAAGTAATTATCAAGCTATTTTCAGAAGGACTATATCATTTTACATTCCCACCAATAATATATATGAGTGACCGAATTTTTTCATATCCTTCTCAGTATTTTGTGTTTTCACTAATTTTTATTTTTGCCATTTTGATAGCCACGTATGGATATCTCATTATGATTTTGATTTGTATTTTCCCAATGAATAATGAGGTTGAATGTCCTCTTTTGTTTATAAGATATATAGGTATCTTCTTTGGTGAAATGCCTGTTCCTATATTTTACTGGATTCTTTTTTTTTTTTTTTTGGTACCAGGGATTGAACTCAGAGACACTCAACCACTGAGCCACATCCCCAGACCTACTTTGTATTTTATTTAGAGACAGGGTCTCACTAAGTTGCTTAGTGCCTCACCACTGTTGCTGAGGCTGGCTTTGAACTTGTGATCCTCCTATTTCAGCCTCCCCAGCCGCTGGGATTACAGGCATGTGCCACCACGCCCAGCTCACCTGTTTCTTAATTGAATTGTTGGGTTGTTCTTTTTTACCGTTGTTTTAAGAGTTCCTTATATATTTGAAATACAAGTCTTTTTCCCCTAGTTTATAGTTTGTCTTTTCATACTATTAAAGGGTATTTTATGAAGCAAAACTTTTTAATGTTGATGAAGTCCAATTAATTAATTTTTACTTTTGTGGATCATTCTTTTGCTATCAAATATAGAACTCTTTGCTTTGCCCCAGATCCCAAAGCTTTTCTCCTGTTTTGTTCTAAGACTTTTATAATTGTATATTTAAATTCATATTCCATTTGAAGTTAATTTTTATATAAGGCATGGGAATTAGATCAGGGTTTACTTACCTCTGGACTTTTAATTGCTCCAGAACCATTTTTGAAAAGGCTATAATTTCTCCATTGAATTACTTTTGCTTCTACATCAAAAGTCAGTTGAAGCTGGGGGCAATGGTACACATCTGTAATCCCAGCAACTCGAGAAGCTGAAGGCAGGAGATTACAAATTCAAGGCCAGCCTCAGCAACTTAGTGAGGCTCTAAGAAACTTAGTGAGACCCTGTCTCAAAATTAAAAAAAAAAATTAAAAAGGGCTGGGGCTGGGGCTGGGGATGTGGCTCAAGCGGTAACGCGCTCACCTGGCATTCGTGGGGCGCTGGGTTCAATCCTCAGCACCACATAAAATAAAATAAAGATGTTGTGTCTGCAGAAAACTGAAAAATAAATATTAAAAAATTCTCTCTCTCTAAAAAAAAAGGGCTAAGGATGTGGCTTAGTCCTTGAGCACCCCTGATTTTAATCCCTAGTACCCCCTCCCCCCAAAAAAAGTCAGTTGGGTATATTTGTGTGGCTCTATTCCTGTATTTACTACTGTGTTATATGCATCTATCCTTTCACAGTTTTGATAACTGTAGCTATTATGTCTTGAAATCAGGTAGATTGCTTTTTTTCCCACTTAATTCTTCTTTCTTTCAAAATTGTTCTTGTCATTCCAGTTCCTTTACACTTTTGTATAAATTCTAGAATAATCTTGCCTGTATCTAGAAAAAAAATCTTCCTGTGACTTTGATAAGAATTATGTTAAACCCATATATCAGTTTGAGGATATTTACTGAGATATTTACTACACTAAGTCTTCCCATCCATAAATAGAACATGTTTCTCCATTTACTTAGGTCTTCTTTGATTTCTTTCATCAGCATTTTACATTTTTTAGCATGTAAGTCTTAAAGTCACATTTAGTAATTTAATTTTCCCTTTTTTATATTTATCTTTAGTTGTTTTTGGACTCAATATCTTTATTTATTTTTATGTGGTGCTGAGGATTGAACCCAGGGCCTCGCACGTGCTAGGCAAGCGCTCTACTGCTGAGCCACAACCCCAGCCCAGTAATTTAATTTTCTTTTGCATAATGATTAATGTTATTTTTAATTTCAGTGCTCGTTGCTAGTACATATAAGTACAGTTGGTTTTTTGTATGTTTACCTTGTATCCTACAGCCTTGCTGAACTCACTTATTACTTCTAGGAGTTTTTTCTTGTCTTTTTGTTTGTTTTGTAGATTCCTTGTTCTATGTAGATAATAATGAATGCTGCAAATAGTGGTGGTCTTCTTTCTTTCTTTATAAGGATTTTTTTTTTTACTTCTCTTGCATTGTTGGCAGCACTATAATGAATAAGAATGGTATGAGACATCTTTGCATTGTTCTTTATCTTAGGGGGAATGCATTTAGTCTTTTTACCATTAAGCATAATATTAGCTGTAGGATTTTTTTGTAGATGCTTTTTTATCAAGTGTAGGAAGTTCCCCTTTATTCCTGTTTTTTTGAGAGTCTTTCATCATGAGTGTGTTATAATTTTTTTTCAAATGCTTTCTTTGCATCATTTGATAATGTGCTTTTTCTTCTTTATTACATTGATTACATTGATTATCTTGGTATTTAAATATTGAACCAGCCTTGCATACTTGAAATAAACCACAGTTGATCATATTATACTTTTTAATATATTGCTGAATTCTGTTTGCTAAGATTGTGTTGATGTTTGTGTGTCTCTGTTCATGAGAGTTATTGATCTGTAATTGTACTTTGGTAGTCTTTGTCTGGTTTTAGTATAATGGTAATACATAGCTTCATAAAACCAATCAATGTTGTCTGCCTGTAATCCTATTGACTCAGAAGACTGAGGCAGGAGGATCACAAGTTTGAGGGCAGCCTGGACAACTCAGTGAGACCCTGTCTCAAAATATTTTTTTTACAAAAAGGCTAGGGCTATAGCTCAGAAGTAGGATGCTCCTGGGTTCAATCCCCTATGCTAAAAAATATAAAGAAAGAGAGAGAGGGCAGGGGAGGAAGGAGGAGGAGGAGGAGGAGGAGGAAAGAATGAATGAAGAAAGGAAAGTATTGAAAAATATCCCTTCTTATTTCTAGAAAGGTTATGTAGGATAGATATTAATTTTTCTTTAAATGTTTTATAGACTTCTCCAGTGAATGCATCTATGCCTGAAGATTTCTTTTTGGGGAATTTTAAGATTACAGACCCAATTTTCTAAATAGTTATAGGGCTATTGAATTATCTATTTCATATTAGGTTAGTTGTAATATTTTATGTGGCTTTTGGGGAGGAATTAGTCTATTTTATCTAAGTTGTCAAAATTGTGCCTGTAAAGTTGTTCATAGTATTTTTTAAAAAATTTTTTTCAGGATCTACAATTACTATTCCTTATTTCATTCCTGATATTGGTAATCAGTATCTGTTTTAGTCAGCTTTTTTGCTGCTGTGACTGAAAGACCAGATTAGAACAACTGTAGATGAAGAAAGATTTATTTAGGGGCTCACAGTTTCAGAGGTCTTAGTTAATAGAAGGCCAGCTCCATTCATCAGGGATTGATGTAAGGCTGAGCATCATGGCAGAAGAGTGTGGCAGAGGGAACCAGCTCACACCATGATCAGAAGCAGAGAGAGAGACTCCACTCTCCAGATACAAAATATATATCCCATAGACACGCCCATCCAATGAACCACTTTCTCTAGCCACACCCCACATGCCTCCTCTGGTCACCACTCAGTTAATCCCATCAGGGATCAATTCACTGATTAGGTTAAGGAGATATATATATATATATATATATATATATATATATATATATATCACCCAATCATTTTTCCTCCAAGCCTTCTTGCATTGTCTAACGTGAGCTTTGGGGGGACACCTCACATCCAAACCTTAACACCATCTTCTCTTTTTTCCTTTGTGAGTCTTGCTAGATGTTTGTCAACTTTAGTGATCTTTCCAAAGACTTTGACCCTGTTTTGTTGATTTTCTTTATTATTATTGTTTTCAATTTCATTGATTTCTATTTTTTATTCTTTCCTTCCTTCTGCTTGCTTTGAGATTATTTTCCCATTCTTTTTGTATATTTTTTTTTAAAAAATAGTTGTAGATAGACACAATAGCTTTTATTTATTTATTTTTATGTGGTACTGAGGATCAAACCCAGTGCTTCACACATGCTAGGCAAGTACACTCTCCTACTGAGCCGCAACTCCAGCCCCATCTTTTTGTAATTCTTGAGATGGAAACTTAGATTATTGATCTGATACTTTCCTTCTTTTCTAATGTAAGTGTTTAGTAGTGCTATAAATTTCCTTCTGTATATTGCCTTAGCTGTGTCTTACAAATTTTGATACATATTTTTTTATAGTTCAACACATTTTCCAATTTCCCTTGAGATTTCCTCCTTGGCCCATGGGTTACTTAGAAGTATATTATTTAATATCCAAGTATTTGGAAATTTTCCTCTGGTCTTTCTTTTATTTCTAGATTAATTCCATCATGGTTATAAAAAGCATTCTGTATGATTTGACTTCTTTTAGATTTGTTGATATTTGTTTTATTGCCCAGGATATAGTCTTATTTTGGTGTAACAACTCTTGATAGGTTTACTTACATTTTTTTTTACTTCATAGTGTCACAAATGTGATACACATTCAGCAGAAATTTTGAATTTTGTTCTTTTCCTAGGCTAGCAATATACCCTGGTCCTGTCTTGCAATTCTGAGTGGTGGCAGTGAGCTGCAGCTCCTATTCAGCCATCTGATCACAAAGGGAAATGACTAATATTTTACAGTATGCTATATTAATTAATTTAAAGTATGCATTGCATTTTTGACTTATAATACTTTCAACTTATAATTGTTTAATTGAGATATAAGCACTTCATGAGTTGAAGAACATCTGTATATACCATGGGTACTTAAAAAGAATGACTATTCTGCTATTGCTGGAAAGAGTGTTCTATAAATGTCAACTTTACTCTTTGCCAATGGTGTTGTTGAATTCCTGATTTTCTGTGCGGTTATTACATAAGATAGGACTGTTGAAATCTCCAACAATAATTCTACACTTGACTATTTCTCCTTTCTGTCACATTTTGCTTCATGTATTATGAAGTTCTGTTGTTTTGTGCATACACATCTAGGTTTATATCTTCTTGGTAGATTGATCTTCTTATTATTAAGTACTGTTACTTGGTCTGTAGTAATCTTACTTGATCTGAAGTAACTTTGTCAGATACTAATATAGCCACTTCAGCTGTTTTGCATTAATGCCTACATGACCTATCTTTTTGCATCCTTTTACTTTCAGTCTATATATGTAAATTTTGAAATGAATTTCTTGAAAGTAGAATATAGCTGCACTGTTACTTTTTATTCTCCTTTGCCCATTCCTCCTCTTTGTTATATTTTCATAATTTGTCTTTAAGGCAATTATTTTTATATTAATGCTTGATTAAGCTTGCTATTCTATTTTTTGTTTTGAATTTGTTTCTAGTGGGCCTCATTCCTCTGCTTGTTTCTTTGTATGTTGAACAATTTTTAGAATCCAACTTGATTTATTTATATTATATTTAGGTATTTGTCTCTACATATTTTGCAAAGTGATTTGTAACTTATAGCAGTCTACTTGTATCCACATTTTACCACTTTTAGTGAAATGTGGAAGCCTCACTTCAATTAAGGTCCTTTTACCTTAACCACTTTTAAATATTATTGCCTTGAGCATAATATAAGCTATAATTTTCCTTTCAATCATCAAACATGATTTATAAAACTCATGAGGTAAAGCATAGTCTATTTTATTACCTATATTCCTTCTCTTCTGTTGATCCTAATGTTTTACTATTACTTCTTTTATTGCTTCTTTTTGGTTTGAAGAATTTCCTTTACCCAGTTTTTTTAGAGTTGGCCTTCTTCTAGCAAGAAATTCTTTTAGTTTTCCTTTATCTGAGATAGTTTTATTTTCTCTTCATTCCTGAACGATTATTTTGCTGGATATCAAATTCACAGTTGACAATTCTTTCTTTCAGCACTTCTTTCTGGCCTCTATGGCTTCAGATGTCAAATTGGTATTCCTATACAGGAAATGTACCTGCTTTTTCCTCTTGTCTTTAGTTTTCATAAGTTTCATTATAATGTGGTATGGTTTGTATATGAGGTGTCCCCTAAAATTTCCTGTGTTAATATAAGAATGTTCAGAGATGAAACAGATTTCAAGAACTGCAAACTAATCAGTAAATTAATTCATTTGATGGATTAGTAATTTGAAAGAACTAACTGGGTGGTAACTGTAGGTATGTGGAGCATGGCTGGAGGAAGTAGGTCACTGGGGGTATGTGCCTGGTGCCTCCCATCTGCTTCCTTGCTCTGATGAGGTGAGCAGCTTTCCCCTTGCCATACCCTTCTAATATGATGTGCTGCCTCATGTCAGACCCAGAACAATGGAGCCAGTCGACCATGGACTGATCCTCTGAAACTATGAGCCAAATTAAATGTTGCCTCCTCTACGTTGTTCTCAATTGGTATTTTGGTCACAGAGATGAAAAACTAGTTAACACATAATGTTTAGTGGCATGGATTTCTTTGGGGTTAACACACTTCTGATTTCACTCAATGTTTTTAGTGTCTTTTTTCAAATTTGGGGAGTTTTCAGGCATTATTTCATAGCATGTCATCTCTAAGAAGATTTTTCCTACTGGTTTACATTTGAAACTCTGAACATAATACCAAACCTGAAACATAATTGATGCTTTCTATGTACTTAGCAAATGAATGAATGGATTCACTAGTTTAAGAATAAATGTGTGAATAAATTAATTTTTGAGTATATGTGATGAGTGCTCAGCTATAAGTTGGGGTTTGAGGCTACTTATAAAGGACTGACCTAGTTTTATTTGTCTAGTTATAGGTTGTTATCCTAGGTGAAATGCAGCTTCCCAAGGAGGTAATGGTCTCTTTTGTCCTTATTTGCATCTTTATATTCCTGAACTATTTAATCATGTATTGAGCCATAAGAAATTGAAAGTGATGAGGGTGTCAAGAGGACTTTGGGGGGCTGGGGTTGTGGCTCAGAGGGAGAGTGCTTGCCTTGCATGTGTGAGGCACTGGGTTCAATCCTCAGCACCACATAAAAAAAATAAAACAAAGATATTGTGTCCACCTATAACTAAAAAAAAATTTAAAAAGAGGACTTTGGGCACCAAGGGAGGGATAGAGAGCAGTCCCAGGAGACCCAAATTGCCAAGGCTCTATTTTGCCACCTATACTCTTTTGTCCCCATCATTCACATCCTTTTAAATACACCCATTAAAAATCATCATTGGGTAAACATAGATTAATTCTTAGACAAGTATTTGGATAGAAAATTTATGTTCTCAGATGCCCAGGTGGTCAACATTCCTGTCACTGTGTCCCAGCAGTCACTTCTAGCTATAGTTCATAGGACCAAGAAGTAGTGTTTTGAACACCCATTTCAGATGAGAACACCCATTTCAGATAAGCAGAAAAAAAATCACACTTGCATTTAATTTCCAAACCAACAGTTTGATCATTAAATTTTGTCACAGGCAGAAGAAACTTACCATGGTAGTTTATTAGAAAAATCTCCATTTTGTGCCAAATGAGTTACCTGGTTATATATATTTCATTTGTCCTCTTTTTCCTTTCTCATTTCTTTTTTCTATCTTTCTTTTTTTTCTCCTCTCTCTTCATCAAATAAAGGCTGCTTTGATATACAGAATATATCCAAAATATAAAACTTTTAATTTTGTTGAATTCATCTCAATTTAAGTATAAATTTAATCAAAGGGTATTTAGACAACAGCCATACATCCTCTGTTAAATGAATTTAAATGTATTGAAAAGCAAAGCAAATGATAAGTCAAATAATATGTATGTATTCTGGTGAACACAATTTAATGGAATTTTCCTCAGTTGGCAGCTGGACTGACTTACAATCTTAACTGTGGTAAGGTTTTTCAGAGCACAGCCAGAAACCTGTGGTCCTTTACCACTTGGGACCAGTTAAACATTCCTGCTTCATGATCATTTTTCAAAGGATTTGGGGAAATTGAACTAGGTTTCAGCAGCGTGAAGATGATGGGGTCCCCTGGGAAGGCTGTGGCTATTACTGTCCTCTGAACAGCCTGAACCTAGCTCCGTGCCTGCACAGGTAATTCCCACACTTGCAAGACAACTTGAGGTACAAAAGGGGGCCATCCTCACTTGAGGATGGATGGATGGTCAGCTTCAGGCTTTGTCCACAAAAATAAATTGCAGCCTAGAATTTTAACCAGATTCTGAGCATGCTCAGAGGGCCTTTCATGCTCACCATAATTCTAGGTGAAAGAGCCAGGATAAAGGAAAGCCACGACCACAGTGGGAACAGGGTTGTTTCGAATTGAAATATTTAATGTTTATAGAAAGAGTGAGGTTATTTTATTTTCCCATTAAGTGATCTTCAAAGTTGTTGGTTTGGTTATATGCTTTCTTTATTTGGATGTAATTCTGAGTTTCTGCCAAATAATTGTCTAATCATATGTTATTTTGCCTTTTAAAATGACCAGAAAGTTTTGTTTTCTGTTCCTGTATTTGTTTTATATACCTAATCCTTAGTGGAGAAGAGTTGTTTCAAGGATTTACATGGATAATTAGCAGGAGGAATCACTTTTGATGGTAATATAAATTGCATTTTTCTTAGTGTTTCATGTCTTTGGAATTTATGTTTATTTTTTCAAGTAGAAACTTTTACCTGTTAGGTAGTAAAGTATATCAATTTTTAACAGTATAATTTCTGTAATTTGAAATTTAAAAGGCCTTTCTTACTCTGAGGCTATCAAATAATTTCTCCATATTTTGTTTTAGCACTTCCAAGATTTCATTTACATATTTCATCTGTTTGGAATTTATGCTGCTGAAAAGCACCAGGTAATAAATCAAAGGTTACTATTTTCCACATGATTACCAAGTTTTTTCAAAACATTTTTTTAAATTTCAAGTAAATTTATTTATTATTTTTGACCAGTTATAGCATCAATTTCATTGCTAGTTGCATCTTTGTTGATTAAACCAATCATTAAGAAAAAAAAAACTTTTCTTACTTTGGGATTGTGAACACAGTTCCCCATAACAATTTGTTGAATAGCTGTATTTCAGCACTGCTCTAAGAGGCTACCTATATAATATAGTAATATGTTGCATGTAGTGTAGGCTACTTCAGTATTTTCTCTATTTTGTTCAATTTTCTTAATATTTGTGAACTAATGTCTGTTTTAATTGTTGAAGACCTAAAAAATGGTTTTTTGATTGGCACAGATGGTCTTCCCTACTATACCCCCTTTATTACATTGTCTCCATTATTTCGGTTTGTTCATTTTTCCATATGAGCTTTGGAGTGACTTTGTCTTATTCCTACCCACATCACTCAAAATAAGTAAGTAAATAAAATCTGCTTCAATTTACATTGCTATCATTTTGAATTTATGAATTAACTTGGAGAGAATTTACATCTTTTGTAATTTGAGTCTTCCTATCCAAGAATGACTTGCTTTTCCAATAATTTCTTTTTAATGTTTTTATTAGTGTATTATAAATAATAGTGGGGTTCAGTTCTCTGTGACATATTCAAATATGCAGATGACAAGATTTACTCCAGTTCAATCCCCAGTTCTTTCCCTTTCTCTGCCCACTTCCTTTTTGTGTAATTCAAAGGTATCTTGAATTTTTCCTCACATAATTAAAAAAAAATGTCTTGGTAAATGTAATCAGTGCCATTGTTGGTGATATAATGTTGTTCCACTCCATTAAAAAATCTAACTAGTTGTTATTTAAGCACAAATACTTTTATATGCTGACAACACTGTAGCTTTCTTCAAATGGAAATTTCTGAGATACTACAGAAACTTGACTGTGATTCCGTGATATCCCAATTAACATGCTCTGATAATGACATTTTATTTTAATATAGTATACTAGTATAAAACAGTTTTCCTGGGGCTGGAGTAGAGGCTCAGTGGTAGAGCGTTTGCCTGGAATGTGTGAAGCCCTGAGTTCTATCCCCAGCACCACATATAAATAAAATAAAAGATCTATTGACAACTATAATATATTTTAAAAAAACAACAACAGTTTTCTTGGAAGTTTGGCAGTCCATAAGTAAAGCTTTAAAATGGCCATGCCCTTTAGTATACATATACTTACAGTCTCTATGAATGGATATGAAGATGCCAAGATTGGTTGGCTCTAAGTAGAAGGGGTTTTAAGGGGTCTGATAGTTCCTTACCTTTTTTTTTTGGTAAGTATCTGAGTTTTAGCTATCAAACACTCTTGACTTTTATAACATAAATGTTATTTTCCAATAAAAATTAATCTTCATAAATCATAGAAAGTATGCATGCATGCACAACCATACATCACCAACATCTGCCCTCTTCCACAGCTTAGGTGTGCTGCTGAAAGTGTACACAGGCAGCCCTACTGGGTGAGCTGGGCCTGAGTTCTAATTTTATTTTGCAACTGGCTAGCCTGGACAAGTTATTAATATTTTTTGTTAATCCCAGGACAAGTTATTTAACATCTTTGAACTTGATAGTCTCATCTATAATCAGGGGATAGTTGTGAAATTGTAGAAAATATAAACAGCACAGTATTTAGCATATAGTAATGATTTCAGTTAAAGGGTAGTTACTGGGGTGATTCAGCATCATCAGGACAACATAGGTATAATTGTGACATCTGAACAAGGTTTTTCCTCCCTTTCTTCCCTCTTAGTGACCTTCATGCATTCTTTTCAATGATTGCCGCAGTCTGGCTTGGCACAATCAGGAGCCACTTGTCAAAAGAAACTAACTTTATTTTTAGAACCACACACGCCAAACAAAACAGCCTCTCAGGAAAAACTCTCAGAGCCTCAACTGCCACCACCGGCTTTCCACAAGCCTCTCTCTCCCACACAAGCTTCTCTCCACCTCCCACAATCCTCCTGCTCTTGAGGCCGATTGGCTGGGTCACGTGGGCGGAGCCAAAAAAGTCCCCCAATGAGCAGCTCTGTGGTCTGAAAGGGCAGGGAAACAGCCCAATGAGCATCACCGCAGAGGAGCCAATCAGCTAGATGTTGCTGGGGCCGAGGAGCCAATCAGCTAGATGTTGCTGGGGCCGCTGTGAGCCAATCATCAGCCAGCAGCTGGAAGTTTGCTGGCAGCTGGAAGTTTGCTGGGGCCCCTTTGGCTGTGGCTCTCAACATCTCCCCCTCTCTGTTTAAACAACAAGCATGTGGCTTAGGGACCGTGCCTGTTAGGCAGTCCAATTCAACATATGGTCCTTACCCGTCATCGGATGAACTGACCTCTAGGCGTCAGCCTCCTGTCTTAGGTTGGTACCACTGCAATTGGATCATACCCGTCACTGACTACCGGTCCAGCATACAGGCATACTTGTGGATAGGCCTTTGCACCTGTGGGGGGGTGAGGTTCTTTGCCTCACCTCTGTTGGCCCCCAAATTTTAGACCATCACTAGTAGAGGAGGATGCAAAATGCCATGACATTAAGCCAATTGAGGGCTCCTTTGAAAAATTGTACCACCGGTGACACCATCAGCAAAAATACTCCAGCACTACCACAATTCGCTGTACCAACAGATAGTTCACAATGCATACAGGTGAGCTCACAATGTGTCCAGGCAAGTTCTGCAAGCAGTTCAGTGATGGCTATTGTAGAAGCTGTAGATTGGTTTTATCTTTCACTTCACCAGCACTGGGATGAAGATAGGAATTCTGGCAATAATGGCTAAAGAAAAAATTATGTAACATTACAGAAGGCACTAAAAGAAAGCAATTTTCTTAACAATTTACATTGTCTTCACCGGCACTGGGATGAAGATAGGAATTCTGGCAATAATGGCTAAAGAAAAAATTATGTAACATTACAGAAGGCACTAAAAGAAAACAATTTTCTTAACAATTTACATTATCTTTAAGAGAATTATTAAATATAATGAAAAGGAAAGGTGAAAGTAAACAAACAGATCTGTTAACCTTCTTTTTTGTTTACATATTAAAACAATCCTCAACAGTTGTTTACCCAATTTAAATTAAACCATATAAATCACGTGAAAAAAAATATTTGGATCCATTTTATCATGAGCGCTCATCATATATGATATATGGACATACGTACATTCAAACATATAACACAAAACACAAGTGTGCACACATAATATAATACATACAACACATAACATTATAGTAAAGGCCTTATAACTTTTTACAGGTGAAATCTCCATTGCAATGTTTAAAAACTCTATAGTCAAAAAATAGAACTGATCAGCAAAACATTAACCTAGGTCTGTATGAGCTCAAAAAACAACATAGAACTTCATGATATGGCAAAGGGCAATAATAAAATAGATATTGAAAAAAGCATCCTGGTTCTGTTGCAGATGTAAGAATAGCCAAACTGGAGTTTTGGATATCAGTTGTTATGGATTTGAGCCAAATCATCTTCTTTTTGGTCTGTAGAAATCGCTTTAGTTAATCTTTCTGGAATCCAAATCGGCTGCTGTTCTCCCTGTGGAAACACATAAACAGACCCCCGACTCCAGACAATCACTGGGTCAGGACCTTGGTTAATCTCTCTGGAATCCAAATCGGCTGCTGTTCTCCCTGTGGAAACACACAAACAGACCCCCGACTCCAGACAATTACTGGGTCAGGACCTTTCCATTGTCCTGTTAGAATATCCTTCCAAAGTACCTTGGGCTTATGTACATTTTTTGGACACATATGCCTTTCCGCAGCACTAAGTCCTGATGAATCCAAATTTAAAAAGTTTAGAGTAAAAAGGGTTATTTTAAGTTTATCTTTGGGGAATATATACCCCTTCCCAATTCCTTCTTTTTGCTTTAATAATGATTCCCAATATTCAGCAGCTATATTCTTTTGCTCTTCATTTTTTTCTCCTTTCCTTATTCAAATCATGAAATTATTTACAACTGTTGATTAATTAGCTGATTGCAAACAACATTCTCAAATATTTTGTTTCTTATGTAGAATGAAAATACTGCTCACCATTAAAGGAATTTTAAGCTAGCATGATTTTTCCTCTCCCTCCACTTGGACAAAGAACACTTTTACATATTATTAACTGGTATTGAGTCATCTATGCATTATGATTTATTTTGCTTCAATATGAATTATGGGCCTTACCTAATATTGTTAAGTACATCTTCATGCATCCCAAGACCAGTAAAGTTTCTAAATGTGCATTGTGCTGATGAGAACATATTTTGTTAATAAATATCATGTTATAATCTACTTATGTTTAAAACATAAAATGGAACAAAAGGAATTCTTTAGTGACATTATTATTATTATTTTAATTTTAAGAAATGAAGTCTTGCTGTGTTGCCCAGGCTAGCCTTGAACTCCTGGGCTGAAGTGATCCTCCTTTCTCATACATTCTTTTTTTAATCAGTCTTTTGAGCACAATTTTATTTTATTTTAAATTTTTTTTTGTAGTTGTAGAAGGACAGAATGCCTTTATTTTATTTATTTATTTTTATGTGGTGCTGAGGATTGAACCCAGTGCCTCACGCATGCTGGTGCCTCACTCTGCCACTGAGCTACAGCCTCAGCCCACATTCTTATTTTTTAATGTCTATAGTTCTGCCTCATTTGGGTCTGTGTTATTCAAATGTATTGTTGAGCCTAAATAAAACTAAATAGGGAGAAGAATACTCAATAAAGAAAGGCAATTTAAATGATATTGCAGCACAAATCACAAGTTGCTGCATAGGCAAATATTAACATCTTAAGGCCAGAAAGAAACAAAGTTAAGTACATAAAAATGACTATCTCCTTCTGGAAGACCAGAGAGGAAGAGAGAAACCTATTGTGTTAGATGAAGTCAGTTCCAAAAATATGGAGTCCTGAGATAATTATGTTGAGCACGGTGGTGCTCGCCACCCAGGAAATAAACTGACAGGTTCATCAAGAGGGCTAAAGCAATGGTGCCTAAGGGAAAGGAACTGACCTATAAGCAGATTAGTATACAAGGAGGATGTAGGCATGCGCAGATGGAAGCACTTTTTTTCTTGATTCTTTCCATCAGACTGATCTCCTGCTTAAACTAACCTGCTGTCCTATCAAATGCATCTTCCTATTTACATATCCCTTAATTAAAGCTGATCTTGGAAATATTTGTATGCAGTATGAAATGTTTCCTAAAGTACCAATGCATATTACTGCTTGTTCCTGAAGATAAGAAGCACAAGGGAATCTAAAATAGTAAGAAAAGGAAAACAGAAAATGATTACAATTTGTATTTCAATTCTCTCCTGGACATTATATAAAAGTTCACACATTTTTTTCTGCATATGAAATTTAGACATTTCAAATAAAATGATGTTTTAGAATAAAAATGATTTAAAATGAGTTTTACATGTGCTGCCAGGCTGTCAGCTAGTTGACTTTTTAGATAATGGTCATAAAGACACTTCCCTCCCTCCTACACATGTATTAAGAATAAGGCCTTCCCTCCTTCCCTCATACTCCCACTCACAGATTGAGAGTTTAGTTCCAAATAATTGCATAAACTGCACACTCTGTCTACTTAAACATTTCTAAGCAAGCAGAGATGAGCCTTTGATTTGATTTCCTTGCCTGTATACTCAGCAAGTCAATATTACATAGGAATTCCTTCTCTTCAAGATTTTATTCTAAGGGGTGGAGGGGTAGCTCAGTGGTACAGTGTTTGCCTAACATGTGAGGCCCTGGGTTCTATCCTGAGTACCACACACGCAAAAATTTTATTCTAAGCAGTAGAACTGAAGTAATGTGTTCTTTATAGAAAAAATCTTTTGATTAGAGGCTGTGCAAACTTTAGAGAATCAGTCTTTATGATGTTTGCAGTATTTACTACTGAAAGGAAAAATTGCTTTGAAGAATAAAAAAATAATTGTAAATAGGACTGTAGGAACCAGCATTTTCATGTCTCCTCTACAGTGGTTGAAATACTTAATATGACATGTTAGATTAATTTGAAGCCTAAAAAGAAGTATATCAAAATGCTAAAGCAGTTTTTGTGTTAGGGTAGTGGATTTTTTCCCTTTTCAAAATGTTTGTAATATGTTTCTGTTTTAGAATGGAATCAACAAATGCAAATGTTAAGTTGAACAAAAATTCCATGGAGTGGGCTTCAAGAAACATGCCTCTCAAGCACTCAGAGATCCAGAAATTTGCCATGAAGGAGATAGAGACTACACATATATACAGATATATGCAGGCTCAACAAAGCTGCCTGGGTCAAAGGAGTAAAGAATATCCCATACAGTATCTATGTGTAGTTGTCCAGAAAACATAATGAGGATGAAGATCCACTAGACAAGCTCTATACTTTGGTTTACCTATTACCTCTATTGTTTCGTTACCACCACTTTCAAAAATCTATAGGCTAGGAAATACAGTAGAATGAATTGGCATAACTTTCCTCTGTTCATATATGAATACATGACCATTGTAACTCCACATCATGTTCAACCACAAGAATGGGAAGTTATCTCCATGGTATGTATGATATGTCAAAATACCCTGTACTGTCGTGTATATCTAAAAAAAATTTAAAAACTGAAAAAAATTGTTTCCTTTTTATTCAATTTTTTAACAAAAGCTTTCTCATAAAAAAATCTACCGGCAGTCAATGTGGATGAGAACTAATTGCTGGTTGTCAAATAAGGTGACAAAACCACATACATGCACAAAAACAAGGGTGACTAATGCCAGAAGGACCTGTCCTTACATCTGTTTGTACACCGCACATTTATCCTTACATGGAAAGGGAATGGGTTTTAGGAGACTAGTATACATAAGCTTTGCAGGTCAGAAATTCCAGTTTTAGGAAAAAGGGTAGTGAAGAATGAGGTAAACACCTATAACAAACAAACTTACCTTCCTTAAGGAAAATTCAGGACTTATTGGGGGCTTATTAAATATCTGAGGCACAGCTGTGGAGCCAAACTCTAAAAATCTCAAAGATGGCCCTTTGTGCCTCAGTTTTTTTCATCTGTATCATGAAGATAATATAACTACTCATATCCCATCGAGTTAAAAAAGGATTACGATGAGGTATCTATGAAAAATGCTCAGAAGAGTCTGTCACACAGTAAGTACTATACATGTCTGTTACTATTATTCTGCCATTAACCTGATTTAATTATAATACCTTCTAAGGGAAGACCTGGCTGTATTTGTAGAGGGCAAGAGAATCATCCAGCAACAGGGTAGTGAAAAGGCCTAACTTTATGGCCACATACTACACAATTATTTCATTGCTTTGTTCTATATTAAAGAATTTGTTCTAAGTTAAAAAGTTCTTATAAGTTTAGAAAATATGTGATGTTGGTGATTGGTGTTTAGATGTGGTAAAGAGGCATGGTTATAGGAGGCACAGAGCTAAAATGAATTTTGAAGACCTAGTCTCATCTGAATCACATTTTTACTTAAACCCTGTTCAAATAAAATCTTCATGCCTTTCTTCTTTCACTCAGATTCCCTTTCATCCCATTCACTCCTCATTTGTAGCTTTTTAAAAACTATGTGTAGGTTTGACCACTTTCACACCCTTTTTAACATAGCTCACCCAAGGTATCACTTCACAGATGCCAAGATGGACTGATGGGATACATACTGTTTCCTTCAGAACAATTATGAAGCAGGCAGGTGGCTTCCATAGATCAAGTCAATACTCCTTTTCTTTTTGTAGGTGCTGAACTACCAGCAGAAGTTAACAATGAATATTTTTGCATCTTGTTGAGCTGTAAATTTGTAAATGCCTCTCCATATCCCTACTGTTCTCCACAAATTTGCCTCCTCTGTGCGCTACTTCCAAAAGATCCAACTAGTTAATGAGCTCTGTGTTCCTTTTACTAAGGAACAGTGCAAGTCTATGAACCTTATTAGTAACATCACACTTGGTAGAAAAATAAAGCTGCATAATTTTAATCCATAATCCACAGCTAAGTATATTTAAGATGCTTAGCACTATAGCAATTAGTACTTACTCAAGATAATGAAGTCTTACTCTAGTTTATCCTTACTTTCCTTCCTCCCTTTCGTCTTTCCTTCCTTCCTTCTTTCCTTCCAAGAAATAGCTGCCGTGGGAATAGACAGGATCAATATACTTTTTTAATATATTCATAATTTTAAAAAAAATATTTTTTAGTTGTAGTTGGACACAATACCTTTATTTTATTTATTTATTTTTACATGGTGCTGAGGTGAGCCTCAACATGTGCTAGGTGAGCGCTCTACCACTGAGCCACAACCCCAGCCACAGGATCAATATACTTTTTTAAAAAATAAACTTCAAATTTTAGAATACTTTTAGATTTATAGACTTATTGTGAAGGTACTACAGAAAGTTTCTATACACACATACACCTAGTTTCCCCTATTAATATCTTCCATTATTATTATTGCATTTGTCACAATTAATGAACCAATATTGATACATTCTTTTTACTAAATCATAACTTTTTCCAATTATTCTTAGCTTTTCCCTAATGTCTTTTCCTATTCCAGTATCCATCCAGGACATCACATTATATTTGGTCATTATGTCTCAATCTCCTCTTGGCTATGACAGTTCTCAGACTTGCCTTGTTTTTGATGACCTTGACAGATTTAAGGAGTACTGGTTATGTATTTTGTGGAATGTCCATCAAGAGATTTGTCTGATGTTTTTCTCATGATTAAACTGGGTTTATTGGATTTGGGGAGGAAAACCAAGGAGATAGTGTCCTTATCACCACATCATAGCAAGGGTCCATATTGTCAACATGACTTATTATTGTTGATCTTAACCTTGATTACCTGGCTGAGATAGTGTTTGTTATGTCTTTCCACTGTAAAGCTACTCCTTTATTCCTCCCTCTCCATACAGTACTTTTTTACTGGGTTTGACCCATGCTAAAGGGTTAAAGAATTAAGTTCTATCTCTTTTTTTTTTTTTGCAGCGAGGAGGTAAGTATCTACTTCAACTGTTTGGAATTCTTCAATATAGGACATTTGTCTATTCTCTGCAATTTTTTCAATCATTTATTTATAACAGTGTAGACTTATGAATATTTATTTTTGACATTGGCTTATAACGAAATACTACATTTTATTTTGTTGCTCATTTGTTCCAGCTGTGGGCATCAGTCACTCTTGCAGTTATCTCCTGTCTCTTTGACATATACTCACCATCACGATTGGCTAATTTGTTAACACTTACTTACATTTTTGGCAGATGCTCCAGACTCATCTTCTCTATTTCCTCCTCCATTCCTAAAATTTACCATTTCTCTAAGGAGCCTTAGTTCCTTTTATTGGAGAATGGTATTAGCAATCAAGATCTGATTGCTAGATATATTCATTGCTACTGGGGTGTTGATTGTTTGTAGGCTTTCTCAGTTAACAGAGCAAGAAGATATATGTGTATTCAAGTCCAGTTGTATGCATATATCTATAAATATTTATACTGTATGCACTCTATATTAAGCTAAACATGAATTCATACTCGTATTCATCACCACATGGATCATTCTAGCCTCTTTTTCTTGCTTATCTGTAACCTTCCCACTCCAACAGTGAGAAACCTGGCTCTTCCATCCACCATTCATTTACTTAATTGTTTAATTCCAGTATACATGTATGGTGGCTTTAGAATTATTATTTAGAATTATTTCCCCTAAGGAAAAACATTTTCAACAAAATACAGACCTTGTGTATAGTTCTTTTTGCTTTTAGTCTTAGACTCCACTCATTTCCAAAATTACTTAGGTCATTACCTTATTCCTTTAGCCCCTTGGGTGAGATTGCTTCATGCATTTGTAGTAGTGAGATTGTTTTGTCATATTCTGCATTCCTAAGTGATTTTTTAAAAACTTTGTATACATTGAAGTTCACTCTGTGTACTGTAAAGTTCTATGCGGCTTGACAATTGCTTAATGTCTTTTATTCACCATTATAGTATCACACAGAATAGTTTTACAGTTTAAAACAATTCCCCTGTGCTTCACTTATACAATCCTCTCCCCAGTACCCCAAACATCTAACAACTGCTATTTACTTTTCTATATATTTTTGCCTTTTCCTGAATGTCATATAATTGTAATTATACAATATGTAGCCTCTTTAGACTGGTTTCTTTTATTTAGCAATTTGCATTTAAGATTCATCCATATCTTTCTGTAGCTTGACAATTCACTTTATCACTGAATAATATTGTATAAATTTATCACAGTTTGTTTATTCATTTACTTATTGAAAGACATCTTGGTTGCTTCTAGTTTATGGTGACATGAGTAAAGATTCTGTAAGCATTCATGTGCATATTTTTTATGTACATAAGCTTTCAAATCAGTTAGGTACAGAACCAGAAGTACAATTACTGATCACATGGGAGTACTAGGATTAGTTTTATAAGAAACTGACAAACTATCAAAAAAGGCAATTGTTGAGAGCCACAGCCGAAGGGGCCCAGCAAACTTCCAGCTGCCGGCTGATGATTGGCTCACAGCGGCCCCAGCAACATCTAGCTGATTGGCTCCTCTGCGGTGATGCTCATTGGGCTGTTTCCCTGCCCTTTCAGACCACGGAGCTGCTCATTGGGGGACTTTTTTGGCTCTGCCCACGTGACCCAGCCAATCGGCCTCAAGAGCAGGAGGATTGTGGGAGGTGGGGAGAAGCTTGTGTGGGAGAGAGAGGCTTGTGGAAAGCCGGTGGTGGCAGTTGAGGCTCTGAGGGTTTTTCCTGAGAAGCTGTTTTGTTTGGCGTGTGTGGTTCTAAAAATAAAGTTAGTTTCTTTTGACAAGTGGCTCCTGATTGTGCCCAGCCAGACTGCGGCAGGCAATATATTTTACATTTTCTCCAGCAACAAATGTGTGTTCTTATTGCTCTGCATCTGGCCATCATTTGGTGTTTTACACCCCCTTTTTATTTTAGCCTTTCAAATAGATGTGTAGAGTTATCTAATTGTTCTACTTTATAATTCCCTGATGATAAATGATGCTTAGCATATTTTCATATACTTTTTTGCCATCTGTATATTCTCTTTGATGAGTTTTCTAGTCATATCTTTTGCCTTTTTTAAAATCGAGCTGCTGCTTCTTATTGAGTTTTAAGAATTCTAATGCAACTTTAAAATTCAAGAGTTTTAAGATATGTACTTTGCAAATACTTTCCCTAAGTGTATGGCTTTTCTTTTTATTCTTTTATTTGTCACTTGAAGAGCATAATATTTTAATTATAATAAAGTTTAACATTAATTATTCTTTACTATCATATTTAGAATCTCATTCTTTCTCTAAAATACCTGCTAGGTAAGCACTGAGTCATTGAGCTATATCCCCAGCACTTTCAGTTTTATTTTGAGGCTACGTCTCTCTAAATTACCCAGGCTGTCCTTGAACTTGTGGTCCTCCTACCTCATCCTCCCATGTAGCTTGGATGATAGGCATTCACCATTGTGTCCATCTTTTAAATATTTAAATTTACGGTGCTCTTTTAAATTGCATATTTTTAACATTTCGAATTCCATTTGTTCATTGATGGTATATATGAAAACAATTGACTTTTATATTACAACCTTGCTATGCTTATTAGGTCTATACTATCAGTGCTATCTATACTCATTAGGGAGATTTCTGTTGATTATTTGAGATTTTCTATGTTACAAATCTTGTCTGTGGGCAGAGGGTTTTATGTCTTCCTTTTTAGTTTTTAAATGTTTTATTTCCTTTTCTCATTTTATCACATTAGTCAGAACTGTATAGAATAAGACTGGTGAAAGAGGATAGCCTTGTCTTTTTTCTAGTTTTAGGAGAAAATACTCAGTTTTCTCACCACTAGGCATGAAATTATCTATAGATTTTCTTGTAGGTGTTCACTGTCTAGTTGAGAAGTTTCCCTCTATTTCTAGTTAGCTGAGATATTTTTGTAATTGGATAGTGATTTGATTGAAATCAGTATTTGCAAAGCACATATCTTAAAACTCTTGAAATCTAATACTGATTAGATTGAAATCAGTATTGGATTTTATCAAAAGCCTTTTCTACATCAATTGATCTGATCATACGATTTTCCTTCTTCGACTGATTTTTGAATGTTCAACCAATCTTGTACACCTATGGTAAATTCCTCTTGGTTGTGGTATCTAATTCTTTTATATACATTATTGGATTCAATTTGTTAGCATTTTATTGAGGGTATATATGTATATGTTCATGAGAGATGTTGGTCTTGTAACTTACCTTTCTTATAATGTCCTTATCTGGTTTTGATATTACAATAATGTTGGCCTCATAGAATGTGTTAGAAGGTGTTACTTCTTCTCATTTTTGGAAGACATTTTGGAGAATCAGTATTGTTTTTCCTTAAATGTTTTATAGAATTCACTGGTGAAATCATCTGGACCTGGAAATTGCTTTTTTAGAAGTTATTAACATTTTCTAGTAGTTACATTTTTAAAAGTTAAAAAACAACAAGGGGATTTCACTTCAATAATATACTTACTTAACCCAATGTATCCCAATTATTATAATTTTACCATGTAGTTAATAAAAACATTAATGAAATATTTTATATTCTTTTTCTCATACTAAGTCTTTGAAATATGTTGTGTATTTTATACTTTGTATATCTCTATTTGAATTAGCCATATGCCAAGTGTTCTGTAATCACAAGGAACTAATGGCTATCATTGGACATTGTATGTCTAAGATCTGAATCAAAGCTGTAGTTACTGTTGAGTTTTAATTATATATATATTTTATCCTTTCTCAGGATATAAGTAATGGAATGTAGTTCAGCCTTTTTTTAGTGACTATTTTTTAAAGGAAACATTTTTGATAATTTCCTTTAAGAGAGAGGCATATTGACCAGTGTCAGCAATGAAAGAGTATGTATGAGAGAGTATACTATAGTTTGGATTTGAAATCTATCTCAAAAGCCACGTATTAAAGACTTGGTCCCCAGCACATGCTGCTATTGGGAGAAAGTACAAACCTTTAGGAAGCAGGGCTCTGTGGGATGTCTTAGGACTTTGAGGGCATGCCTTTGAAGGGGATTCTGGGATCTCAATCTCTTTCACATTCTCTTTTTCTCTCTTTTGCTTCCTTGCCAGGAGGTGAATAGGCTTCCTCTGCCACACACTCCTACCATGGTGTAGTGTGCCAAACAAAATATCATGGAGCCAATCGGTCATGGATTACAAGCTCTAAAACTGTGGACAAAAGAAACCTTTTCACTATAATTTGATTATTTTGTGTATTTGTTATAGTAACAGAAAGCTAACTAATACAGATTATTTTTCATAGGGTAAATGAAAATTAATTTAAGGATTGTCATGAAATCTTCAAGAGAAAATAAACCAAGCCTCAGAGTGATAACTGAAAAATCACACTTTTTCTGTGGTAAAGTGACTACAAAATTTTAAGTTTGTCAGCATGCTCAGAGAACTATAAAACTTAAATTATCCACCAGCAAAAAGACTTCACTCTGTTCCATTAAGCCATTTATTGTAAGCATAAATTTACAATGTGGTCTACTCATAAAATAGAGCAGAACAATCAGCTCTGTTGAATATACATCTCTTGTCTGATGTTGGCTCAATAAAGTTTTTGCTTCTTTATTGTAAATTTTTCTTTTCCAGACCTGTCTCTATTATGGGACCAATAGGGCATTGACCAGTGTAATCCAAAATATTGCTTAAGATTCAGCCAGGAATGTAAAAGATGCAGGCAGAGGTAGTAGGAATCTCTTATTTCTGGCTAAGAAGTCCAGCAACTCACAGGAACTCTATGAGGCACCCCAAATCTTACCAGCATCCAGTCAAAATCAGAAATGAGCTCCTTATCTGTGTTGTGCTCACTATTGCACCCCTGAGACCTAGAAGAGGTTAATAAATAACAGTTGAATGGGTGGGCACATCAGTGAACAAATTCATGCATGAATGAATGAATAAAAATAAACTCTTCTCTTTCTCCAAAATTCACAGTCCTCCTGTCTGCCTGATAGGCAGGATCCAGGCCAAGGAAGACTTTGTCTTTGATTTCATCTTGTCTCCTTTTCTTAGTGCCATTATGTGCCCATAAAGTTTAGCTATTCCCACATCATTTCTTAATCCTTTGTGATAGGATTACTATCCCTATTATGGAAATGAAAAATACAAGCTTAGAGGAAAAGAAAATGTGGAAGCTCTGAATGCTAATGTTAACTCTTACTTTATCCAGCAAGATGATCTTGAGCATCTTTCTTCCACCTTGGGACTCATTTTAAACATATTGAGGTATAATTGATATACAAAGAACTACACATATTTTATTTGTGCCATTTCATGAGTTTGGATATATATAAACACCTGTGAGCCACATCCCAAGTCCTTTTATTTTTTATGTTGAGACAAGGTCTTGCTAAATTGCAAGAAAATCTAAGAAATAGACATACCCATTACCTCCCAAAGTTTTCTTATATCCCCTTGGGTTTTTGTTTGCTTGTTTTTGGGTTTGGGGGAGGGAGTTTGTGATAAAAGCATGAGATCTATTCTCAATAAATTTTGAAGTGCACAATACTGTATTGTTAATTACAGGTACTACTTTGTCTAGCTGATCTCTAGAACTTATTTGTCTTGCATAATAGAAACTACTTGCATTGAATAACTCTCCAGTTCCCCTAGCCTTCAGCCATAGAAGCTACTATTGTATTCTCTACTTACATGAGTTTAACAATTAAACCTCATGTAAGTGGGATTATGCAGTATTTATCTTTCTGTGACTGTGTCATTTCACTTAGCATAACATCCCCCAGGCTCATCCATGTTGTTTCAAATGGCTGGATTTCCTTCTGTTTGGAGGCTGCATAATATTTTATTATATGTATATACTGAAACCCAGGGTAATGACTTCTATCCCAACACAGCTGAGATGACTGCCACTCACCAATGATACAAATTTTGACAAGATACTTACCTTTTGTTAGCCTCAATTGCCTGACCTGTAAAGTCTAAGTAAACATCTGATGGATTGATTTGGATGTTTTGAGTTACATAATGGGTTAGTTGTGTTTGTTTGTTGTTTTGTTTTGTTTTTAAAGTAAATACGTTCAATAAGGCTCATAAAGGACTTGGCATTATGCCTATCATATAACAAATACTCAGTAAACATTAATCATTATTTTATTATCTCCAATCTGTCAAATGGTTGTCCTCCCTATGCTTAAAAATAATAATCCTGAAATAATAAACAATTAACATACCGAACCAGGAAATGTATTAAACTTCTAACATATCTAACTCATCTAAGTCTTATAATTAATAATATCTTCATTTGACAGGTGTAGATATCAAAGTGCAAAATGTGTAATAAGTAGCCTAAGGTCACAATTACTAAGTAATAGAAATGAAGTTGAGGTGTATATTTCTCATTTCCAGGCAGATGCTTTTTCTACTATATTACAGGAACTATTCTAGCACTGAGAGTCTGTGACTTCCAACTCTTATTTGACTTATAAAAATTTAGATATTGACAAGAATAATCCATCAAAGGCTACCTGGGAATGGTTGTGTACAAGATTTTATGAAGGGTACAAATGGGTAGGACATGGTCCTGAGCCTCCCACATGCTTGCAACATGAAGTGATAACTTCTTTTTGGCCAGTTTTCCTTGGCCCTCTTTTCTGATTTGATTCTAAAACTGAGTAGTCATTTCTGATTCTCTCATCTTTATAAACTAATTTTTAAAAATGTGTAAAGAATCATATTTTTTGAAATTAATGGTACTAACAAAAACTGATTATTTTATCATTGTATATTGTTACTGTCTATGCTTAGACCTTTTAATTAGTTTGAAATTATTACCAAGTGACTCTTTATGTAACATAATAGTAAACCACTTCATAAACATTTGCTGACAACCTACAATAAATTAGATGGTATCAGAAAATACCCCTAATATCACACTCATGTTTCCGTGTTTAAAAGGTGTGTGTGTGTGTATGTGTGTGTGTGTGTGTGTGTTTAAGAAAGGTTAAAACTTATAGGGGCTTCTCCAACTCTCCTATCTGTAAAAAGATCTCTTTTACGGAATGCCTTCTGTGATACATGGTGCTTGATGTTTAAGCTAATATAAAGTATAGGGTGTGAGGTGTAAGTTTGTTTTGTTTTAAATTCTGCATCAATTAGGATATCATAATTAATTGCTTGTGGTTTGGAAGAAAGGAGCCTGAAAAACTGAGCTAATTAATCCTCAGAAATTCAGAATTTGCTGATGAAATGGAGCAAAAATTTTAACACATCACTTTTTTGTTGGTTCTTTTTAGTTATACATTCAGTAGAACTATTTTGACATAATTATACAAGCAGGAAAAATTTCTTGTTCTAATTCAGACCACAATATCTCTTTTTCCCCCTTCCCTCCCCCCAACCCTTCTCCATCTTTATGCTATTTACCCATAGCTATTTTTAAAATTAATTTCTTATGGATGTACATGATGGTGAGATTCATTGTATATATTCATATATGTACATAGGAAAGATAGATCAGATTCATTCCACTTTCCTTTTTCCAACTCCTCTCTTCCCTTTATTTCCCTTCATCTACTCCAATGAACTTCTGTTCTTCCCCACCCCCACCTTATTGTGGGTTAGCTTCCATATATCAGAAAAATTATTTAACCTTTAATTTTGGAGGATTGGTTTATTTCACTTACTTGGCATGATAGTCTAAAGTTCCATCCATTTACCACAAACATCACAAATTCATTCTTCTTTATGAACTGCGCTACTATAAACACTGATGTGGCTGCATCACTGTAGTATGCTGATTTTACTCCTTTGGATATACACCAAGGAGTGGGACAGCTAGGTCAAATGGTGGCTCCATATCTAATTTTTGGAGGAATCTCTATACTACTTTCCAGAGCGGTTGTACTGATTTGCAGTCCCACCAACAATGTATACCTTTTCCCCCACATCCTCGCCAACATTTATTTTTCCTTGTATTCTTTTTTTAATATTTCATTTTTAGTTGTAGTTGGACACAATACCTTTATTTTAATTATTTTTAATGTGGTGCTGAGGATCAAACCCAGGGCCTCACATGTGCTAGATGAGCGCTGTACCACTGAGCCACAATCCCAGCCCTGTTCCTTGTATTCTTGATAATTGCAATTCTGAGTGGAGTGAGGTGAAATCTCAGTGTTGTTTTAATTTACATTTCTCTAATTGCTAGAGATGTTGAACATTTTTTTCAAATATTTGTTGACAGTTTGTATTTATTATTTTGAAAAGTGTCTGTTTTGTTCCTTTTCCCATTTATTGATTGGGTTATTTGGGTTTTTTGTGTTAGGTTTTTTGAGTTCTTTGTATATCTTGGATATTAACATTCTATCTGAGATGCAGGTGGCAAAGATTTTCTCCCATTCTGTAGGCTCTCTCTTCATACTTTTGATTGTTTCCTTTGCAATGAAGAAGCTTTTTAATATGATCCCATCCCATTTTTTGATTCTTGATTCTACTTCTTATACTTTAGGACTCTTGTTAAGGAGGTCAGTTCCTGAGCCAATATATTGGAGTGTTGGGCCTACATTTTCTTCTAGTTGGTGCAAGGTTTCTGATCTAATTCCTAGGTCTTTGATCCACTTTGAGTTGAGTTTTGTGCAGGGCAAGTGATAGGGGTTAAATTTCCTTCTACTACATATGGATTTCCAGTTTTCCCAGCACAATTTGTTGAAATGGCTCTTTTTTCCTATATATGTTTTTGGCACCTTTGTCTAGTATGAGATAACTGTATTTATTTGGGTTTGTGTCTTTGTCTCCTATTCCATACCATTGGTCTTCATGCCCATTTTGGTGTCAATACCCTGCTGTTTTTGTTACTATAGCACAGTAATATAATTTAAGGTCTGGTATTATGAGGCCTCTTGCTTTGCTTTTCTTGCTGAGGATTGCTATGGCTATTCTGGACCTCTTATTTTTCCCAATGAATTTCTTGACTGTTTTTTTCTTGGATAGGCAAAATTGATATCATCAAAATTGCCATGCTGTCAAAAGCAGTATATAGATTCAATGCAATTCCAATCAAAATTCCAATGACATTCTTCATAGAAATAGAAGACAAACAAATCACTTTTTTATACTACCATAAATGTATGAGAGTGCTCTCTGATACCACCAAAATAAAGAGACATCAGCATAATAAAAATAATTGGGCGATTTCTGTTGAATTCGTCCTCATTTCTCATGCTCCTGGTTCTTGTGCTTTTGGAAATTAGAAAACAAAAATTAATAAGTTACTTAAATAAACACACTATTTTCACATTGATCAGGAAAGGAGGGTATACTGAATACACTTTTAGGTAGAAATTACACCTGTCTACCTCCCCGATAATAGTAATCCCCCAAGTTATATATTGAGTCCTTCTCAGAGCCCTTCAGAAACTAGGTCTTTCTGCCTTTATCGAGACCTCTGCTCTTAAACTAGTCTCTCCATTTTTACTTATCATTTCTTTCTCTACCAGGAAAATAGGTATTTACTTATTTTTTAGGTTTTTTGGACTTAGTCATTCTCCTTTATAGAAGAGCATTAAATTGTTCTGAGATCAATTAGGAGATGGATGACTGACAGTTCAGGTCATGAATGAAATTTTGTCCAAAACAGACTTTTAAAAGAACAGAATAGGGGCTGGGGTTGTGGCTCAGTGGTAGAGCACTCGCCCAGCATGCACGAGGCACTGGGTTCGATCCTCAGCACCACATAAATGTAAAATAAAGATATTGTGTCCACCTAAAACTAAAAAAAATAAATAAATATTTTTAAAAAGGACAGAATAGGGGCACCAATTTATAGAAAATAAAATGCCTTCATTATTAGATAAGGGTGCACAAACATTAATAGATAAAGACTCGTGATCATCACCTCAAATTTTGTCAACAATTCTACACCTAATTATTCTGAGATTATAAATCAACTTCAAAATTATGAGAGGCATTGGGAATCCCAGTGGTCTAATATCAAAGACTCTTGCCTGTGGAAAACTATGCCTCCCTTTTCACATCTTTTTTGTCCTCAAAGCAGTGTCTTTGAAGTCCAGTGATTTACAGGTTGTAGACTCTCCTTCCCACCCAAACTCCACCTTTTTCCCATCTTGTCCAGCATTTTAAATCCACACTTATTCAGTTTCTGTATGTCTAGGGGGATGAGTAATCCTGTGTAACAGAAAAAAGAATTGCAAAGCTCTTAAAAGGTTGGGGATAATCAGCTGAGTAGGAGGGGATGAAGTGCAATAAGAATAAATGGAGGGTTCTTTTTTGCGTATTACTCTAATTTAATCATTACACATTTTATACATGTATTGGAATTACCATGATGTCCCTCATAAAGTTATACAAATGTTATTTTTTTTAATGAAGGGTTCTTAACTTTGGCCTTAATAACTGTGCAGGCTTGAGGTGGAGGAGTCATGGCTTTGCAGGAATATGTGCAGCCAAAGCTATAGGGGTTAATAGACGTATAAATTCTGGTGTCTTTTTTTTTTTTTTTTTTTTGACTCTGCACATAATTTTGACCAAAAGAGAACTTCCACTCTGTTCATTTAAAGGGAGTTGAAAAGGAAGCAAGGAAGTGTTGAGAGCCACAGCCGAAGGGGCCCCAGCAAACTTCCAGCTGATTGGCTCACAGCGGCCCCAGCAAACTTCCAGCTGCCAGCTGATTGGCTCCTCTGCTGTGATGCTCATTGGGCTGTTTCCCCGCCCTTTCAGACCACGGAGCTGCTCATTGGGGGACTCTTTTGGCTCCACCCACACGACCCAGCCAATCGGCCTCAAGAGCGGGAGGAGTGGGGGTTGAGAGGCTCTCCAGAAGCCTGTGGTGGCAGTTGGGCTCTGAGGGGATTCCTGAAGAGCTCGTGTGGTGCCCCGTGTGTGTTCTAAAAATAAAGTTCGTTTCTGCTTGACAAGTGGCTCTTGAATTGTGCCCAGCCAGACTGCGGCAAGGAAGAACATAGAAAAAATAATAGAAGAAGGAAACAGGCAAAGGGAAGGACTAGGGAAAGGGAGAAGGAAATATACCAGATGATCTGTCTCTCATCTGACATGGAGGATCGGAATTATAGTCTGAAAATTCAAGCCTCTCAGTTCCCATGTCAAAACCTGGAAAAGCATTCAGTTCAGATAATTGAGGTGGCTGAAATAAAACGTGAGTACAGTATAAACATCCTTGGTTGAAGAGGGCAATCTCTAATAATACATGGAATCTATCTTGTAATTATTTTCTAAAGAAAAAACAATGAATTTTCAATTTTCTCATAGAGTAGGCAAGTATGACCACTGCATCAACACAGCAAGCTTTAATGATCTGACTTTTTGTTTTAAGGATCTTGAAACAAAGTATTGACACCAATGGACAAAGTTCTCAACTTAGGTCAGTAATTCATGTCTCCATGATTTAAAAATATATATTTACCTAATTGTCAATAAAAGCAATGTCAGAATATAAGTGTTTACACACTGAACCAATAGAGGAGGTTTTTGTTTGTTTGTTTGTTTTTTAGTTTTTTTGGACATAATACCTTTATTTTATTTATTTATTTTTATGTGGTACTGAGGATCAAACCCAGTGCCTCACATGTGCTAGGCAAGTGCTCTACCACTGAGCCACAACCACAGCCCAAGCTTTAGTCTTTTAGGGCTTTCTTTTTGAACTATAATTTTAAAATTCCTATAAATACACTTAGCAGTATGGAAATGCCTCAAAAAATTAGAAATGGAAACACCATTTGGCCCAGTTATTCTACTCCTCAGCATATATCTAAAGGATTTAAAATCAATGGATGGAGTTAGAGAAGATAATGCTAAGTGAATCCTAAATAACCAAATGCCAAATGTTTTCTCTGATATAAGGAGGCTGATTCATAGTGGGATAGGGAGAGGGAGCATGGGAGGAATAGACGAACTCTAGATAGGGCAGAGGGATTGGAGGGGAAGGGAGAGGACATGAGGTCAGAAATTATGGTGGAACATGATGATCATTATTATCCAAAGTACATGTATGAAGACACCAATTGGAGTGAATATACTTTGTATACAACCAGAGATATGAATAATTGTGCTCTATATGTGTATTAAGAATGTAATGCATTCTGCTGTCATATATAAATTTTAAAAAGAATAAGAGAAAAAAATTATCCAGCCATTCTCAGATCATATGTTAAGATTTTATTCTTCTTAAAATAAATAATAAACAAAAAATAAAATAAAATTAGCATACTAGATTTCACAGTCACAGCAGTTTTTATAGCAGCACACTTCACAATACCTAAGCTATGGAGTCAACCTAGGTGCTCTTTAATATATGAATAAAGAAATTGTGCTATATATACACAATGGAATATTACTCATCTATAAGAAAGAATGACTTTATGATATTTGACAATAAATGTATAGATCTAAAGGTGGATTGTTTTCTCTGATATGTAGAAGCTAAACTGCAATAAAGTGGGTGGAGGGAAAGAGGAGAAGTTCTGTAGATTAGATATGGGGAATGAAAGGAAGTGGGGATAAGGATAAAAAAGAGAGTAGAATAAATCTAACATAATTTTCCTATGTACACATATGAAAATACTTAATTGAATCCCACTGCCCACCCACAAGAATGGGGTCCTCATTAGATATTCCATTATTGTATAATTTCATCAAAATGGATTCTACTGTCATGCATAACTAAAAAGAATGAATAAAAATAATAACATTGAGTTTTAATTTAAATCATATTACTTTGGTTTCATTTTGAATTGTTAAAAACTATAAATAAATAGAAGGAAGACCAATAGAATATAGAAAAGGGAACAGGGAGGAAGGGAGGGAAAGAGGAAGTACTGGGGACTGAAGAAGAGCCAATTATATTCCATGCATGTTTGATTATGTCAAAATGAACCCCGCTATTATGTATAACTATAATTCACCAATAAAAACATTTAAAAACTTCAAGAAAGAATGATGGGGTGCATATTAGTAGTATGGGGTAATTAATATTCAAATGATGCTTCATATTTGGGTGACATTTTTTCAAAACAGGTTTATGTCTGCCACTAAACTCTAAAAATCCCTGAAAGTTCATAGAAAGGAGTCCAGCTTTTGGAATGGATGGAATAGGGGCACAAGAAAAGTCAAGTGTCTTATCTTTGTAATGCCAGTTGGTTACTGACAACTGGGTGACCAAGTCTCTTGCACTCCTTCCACTACATTTCTCAAGATGTGGTCCTTAGCGTCTTATGGCATGAAATTTTCTATAGGAAAGGGGATAGTGGTTAAAGAAGAATGTGCTGCATTATAATTACTTCTTAGAAATTCACAATGCACATTCTCATATTAAAGGTTCTGAGAAATCCTGTACAGAGGAAACATGTTTAACCTTCTCCTATGAAACACATTGGAAAAAAATAGGCAAAATTTGTGCTGTTTCTACAATAATCTAGGGCTGAATTACGTATCTTCCATCCAAAGTAGTTCTAAGATAAGGCAGAACAAATTGAACAACAAAGAGTTTCTCCTGAATAAAGCATAATATTTTGGTTTTTGTGCCTGTTGTAAGATTTGTATATATGTGTACATGTGTATTTCATTAAATTATTTGTTTCAAATCACTGATGGCAAATGCTAAGAGACTGTTTTTAGCACAGTTCATTACATCAAATTGTACTCCACATAAGCCAAGGACAGGACAGTTTTACTGTGTTTTCAGAGGTTGTTTGGTTGGTTGTAGAGATTTGAGACTTAGTGCCTTTATGTGATGTAATGTCAGGATACAGCAATTGGAAATGTTTACGGGAAAACACTGCCTTTCCCATAAGGCAAGTTTGGTACTTTTTGAAGTCTAGCCATGCCCTCTTAATTTTGTGTTTTGTTTTAAATTTCATTTTTACTACACATATTGTTGGTATAGGAATTAAAACTTCTGTTTTTCTTAGGCATATGATACACTTATGTATTAAGAAAGTTTGAAAAGAACAAGATTGCTATCCATTACTTTTTGGATGGGACCAGGGCTCTTGGAAAGCTATCTTTAGTTAATAAAAGCACTCAGGAGCTTTTATTCCAAACCACTTTTCTATAAAATTAAAAGACTCTTCTACCTAGGGAAAGGCATTGAGGCTTTTCAATGTCATCTTATTGTCCAGGCAGTGGCTTTTGTCCCTGAAGAGTAATGGATTGCTTATTTCTTGCAATCTTCCTGGAAGAGGAAGGGAATGGATATCCAGGTCAAATTTAAGATGCAGGACTTACAACCACGTTGTCTGGCTCCACAGAGACTTAGCTACCTTCCTGAAGAGTAGGTCACAATCCACACCCTTGCAAGCTGGGGACTAGAAATATGGAAGAAACAATGGACATTTTCAGAGATGGAAACTACATTATCAGCTAGCTATGCTTCTGTTTCTGTAGAAAACTTGAATGTCTGATCCCCCAGGGAATCAGCAAGACCTTTTCTTACTCATGCTAAATTAACCAACCTGCTGAATGTGGGGAAGTTACTTCTATTAGAAAATCTCAGCCTTTAATTTGGCTCTTTTATTTTTCTTCCATAGTACAGAAATATTTCCCAAACCTGAAGTGGTTCTGATTAGTGGCAAAGTCAAGAAGCCTTCAGCTCCAATTAAAATGGGCTTTAAGTCATTTTGTGTGGTAATGGCTGCAGTATAAAAACAAGTTAAATTTCTCTTTATTTTTGATCCTGGGTTTGGCTCTTGAATTATTCTATTCACCAGCAAATGTTGGCACAGCTTTCTGGGCTGCCTGTGGAGGAGGTGTTCATGGGCTTCCCAATTAACACCCTGTTAAGCTGCACACCTGTGGTGAAATTACCCTCAGATCATGATATTGAAGCTTTGAATCCCATGACACCTATATTATTGTCCAGAAAGTCAAACTTAAAATGATATAAAATGATTCCTGGTGTCTTTGCAATTGCATTTTGTTTCTTGGTATTCTTGCAGAACAGTCAAGGGGAGGGGTGTATGTGGGAAAGTCATTACGAAGCTATTTATTTACTCATTTATTAAAAACTTTGTTGAGTTATAGTATACCTGCCATAAAATTCATCTATAGTATAGTAATACACAATTGTATAGTAATATACAATTCAATGATTGTTAATATATTTACAGAGCTCTGCAACCATCGTCATAAGCCAATTTTAGAACATTTCCATCACCCGCCCCTCCACCAACAAAACCAATACCTATTAGCTATCAGTTCCCAATTCCACACCCAGCTTTAGGCTGCCAACAATCTACTTTTTGTCTCAAAGATTTGCTTTTTCTGAACATTTCATATAAATGAAATCATGCACCAGGTGATCCTTTGTGTCCAGCTTTTTTTACTTGGTGTGTTTCTGAGTTTCATCCATGTTGTAGAATGTATTAGTAGTTAATTCCTTTTTATTGCTAAATAGTATCCCACTGTACAAGTGTATCACATTTTGTTTATCCATGCATCAGTTTGTGGAGATTTGTATTGTTTTGAAATTTTGGCTATTATGAATAATGCTGACATGAGCATTCAGATGTATGACTTTGTGTGGACAAAACAATTTACATTTAACATATTGAAAGCAAATTAAAACTCAGCTCATACCCTCATTTTTAGCCAGAGCACTATTCTTAGTGGAGCTGTTTGGGGATGGGATATTTTCAGAGAAAGGAGAAGTTATTTAAAAAGTGCTGATAATCAGAGCACTATTTGATATAAAAATTCATATAAATTCCCAAGAATTTTATGAAAATTTGGGGTTAATGTGGATTTTTATGTCATGTCTTTTCTATGTCAGTGGACAAGATTAGCTTTGCCCCATGGCTGTAAAATATGTGAAGGGTTAAAGTGCATGCTGGCTTGAGTTTAAAGGACATTTCCTATGTAATCCTCCTTGCTGCCCTGGGAAAATCACAAACCACATACCTCAGTTTCTTTGTCTTCAAATGGGGGTAAATGATGCCCATAGTAACACTAAGGTGCTTATGAGGTTAAACATTTTCCAGGCATTTAAAACACCTCAAATAAAACAGTAATACACTATGAATTTTTGTTGGCAAAGATGAAAGGAAGGTTAAGTCAGCCTTTTGTTCTTTCTAGAAGACCTAAAAAAATAGATAAAACCACAAGGTTTAATTTTTTACATTGGAGCTGGCAAGAATGTGATGTTCATTCCTCCAAGACTAGCTGTTCATGTTCCAGTAATGTTAAGCACTTGATTGGAAGAACTATTTTTCTGAACTCCCAAGAGCAGGTTAGCTTTGCTAACTGCATTCTAACATGAAATCTTTCACCTTTCAGCACAGCATAGCAACTATTTGATTTAGAGCAGAAAAGGGGGAAAAAGTTCTATAAGAAGGAAATTAACTCAATAAACAATTAACTACCAATTCTGCATTGAAAGGGACACAGGTGTTTCTTCCCTTAAGGAAGTTACTAGTCTGATGGGACTCAAAGAGAATTAATATAATAGAGAGACTATTCCCTTTCATTTTGGTACCCTACTTCTATTCCCATTCCAGAGTCGTATCTGGCCTATTGAAGATAATTTTCAAAAAAAATGGTAAAATTTTGACTCTCATGCAGATATAAAAATGAATACACATTAAGTATTTCATTCAATTCATAATGAAGGAACCAGACAGATGTTATAATGATATATTGAAATGAATGTGCAAATGGAGGCTAAACTGGCTTCTTCCACAGTGAGAGAGGGAAGTTAATTAAACCTCTACCCGACAGAACAGAACTCACATGTCTATAAATAAGAATTATTTTACATTGCTATCAGTTATCTACAATTTAAAGATTTGTAAAAACAGCTCCCATAAAATCATAATTGGATACGTTGGAGGAGTATCTGCTGGATCAGAGGGTCAGCAAACTAAAGCTCCAGGCCAAATTTAGCTCTATGGCTCTTTTTTTAAAATAAAGTTTTAGGTAAATACAGTGATGCCAGCAATTTATATATTGTTCAGAGCTGCTTTCATTGCCTTTTGGTTGCTACAGTTAAGTAATTGCAATGGAGACACTCTGGACATGGAAACCTAAAATATTTACTCTCTTGTCCTTTTATTTAAAAGTTTGCTGTAATCCCAGTGGCTTGGGAGACTAAGGCAGGAGGGTTGCAAGTTCAAAGGCAGCCTCAACAATTTAGTGAGGCCCTAAGCAACTTAGCTAGACCCTGTCCCTAAGTAAAAAGTATAAAAGGGCCGGAGGTGTGGCTCAGTGGTTAAGTGCCCCCTCAGTTCAATCCCCAGCACCACAAATAAAAAAAATAAAAAAAGTTTGCTGATGTCTTTGCCAATGCATATTTTCTATTGAAACATATTTTTTCCTACAGTTTATACTGTTCTGAATATATTTTTTAAAGTTAATGGACAAGGGCTGGGATTGTGGCTCAGTGGTAGAGCGCTCGCCTAGCACGGGCAGGACCTGGGTTCGATCCTCAGCACCACATAAAAATAAAGGCATTGTTTAAAAAAAATAAATAAAAATAAAGTTAATGGACAAAACAGACAATAAAAGCTGTGAAATTCAGAGCAGGAAATTGATAAGAGTCTATAAGATTTTAGACCTCTATAACAGAAAGGCTAGAATTTGGCCTTATTCAGACATTTAGATAATGTCTGGGAACAGGGGAGGTGAGGATGGACATTTTTAGACAGGAACAAGGGCAGGGGAAGATACAAGATGACCCAGCCTACTGATGGTTTGGGACAGTTGGAAGTGAAGAGTTTGATGGATGCTATGATCAGAGCTAAGAGGTAGGTTATTTATATACAAATTCCCTCTAAATAGATCTGGTTATATCCTCAGTTCTATTTTAAGTATGACATCGGCCTGTGTAGCCCAACATTACATAGTGTAGTTTGAGGAATCCTAACCCCTCTTTATAAAATATTTCACGGATTCTCCAAACTACCCCATGTATCTGAATCTTCCTACTCTAGTCACTCCTCTGCTTGGATAATATTGAAAGCAGCTATTCAAATGCAAATGTATTTGTTTTGGGAAAATAAACTATATACCTATCTTGGGCCATGTTGTGTTGCTATAACAAAATACTTGAGGTTGGGTAATTAATAAAGAAAAGAGGTTTGCCCTAGATCACAGTTTTAGAAAGTAAAAGTCCAAGGTCAGGCAGCCATATCTGTTTGGCCTCTGGCAGGGGCCTTCTGGCAATACCACAACATGGCAGATGGTATTAGCTATATATGCAAAAGAAATCACATAGTAAGAGAGAAAGCAAGAAAACAGACATGGACCAGATTAATTCACAACCTGCTTTTGTGGGAACTAATTTACTCCTGCAAGATCAACCTCACTCCATTAGACCCAGCATTTATCCTTCATGATGGCAGTCATGACCCAATCATTTCTCACTAAGCCCACCTCTTAAATGTCCCACCATCTTTCAGTATTGTTAAATTTGGGGCTATACTTCCAGCATGTTCCTTTGGGGAATAAACCATATTCCAAACCATAGCAATACCCTTATTTGTCATTAATATTGTAGCTGTATTAGTTGATCAGTTTCCTCAAAATAGGAAGATCTCCACTTAGAGGGAGCCCTCAGTCAACATGCCACTTGGGATTTTGGCCAGTTTTGTTCTAGGCCATAAGATACTTAGGGATATGGGAAGGGGTTTCTTCAAAGAATTCCCCATATGAGGACTTGTAGATTGTGAATAGCTCTGCTCCTAAAGGTTCCAATGGTAAGCTTGCGGGTTGCATTTTATCTGACTTGGTTAGAAATTTAAGATCTTTCTCCTGAAAACATACCTCTATATGTCCCTTTGAATTTCTGTTTCTCTGGCATGTTTTTGCTTTGATTGGCTCTCAGAAGAGACAAAGAGAAAGCTAGAAGCATGAAACCCTGTCTACCAGAAGGAGCTGGCAGAAGCTGTTGTCCCAAGGGTGGGGTCTTTCTGCCAAGTGTCTCTTCAAAAGGGAGGAAAAAAATTGGCAAAGCAGAGCACAACTTCCTGAATTCCTGGTTCTCCCATTTCACTCTTGTTTCTGCTTACTTCTTCTGTATTCCCCATAGTGCTCAGTTATCTAAATTGATTCATATATTTGATATACAGCTTTTTGCTGCTGTTGTTGATGCTGCTTTTGCAGATTGAACTCAAGACCTCACACATGGTAAGTGAATGCTTTACCACTAAGTTCCCCTGCCCCAAGCCCCTTGGCATACAGCTTTTGGGGATATCCTAGATAAATGTTAGATTAGATCACCTGTAAACACTGTGCTGAGAACTGTAGGGTATATCAACTGGTATGAGACTGACCCCTGCCCTCAATGTGTGTGTATGAGGAAGCAAGACACAAACACAGGACAATATCATTAACATAGATGATAAGGGTTTTCATTATCATTATGCAATGGTTGTATTTCAGAATTCACTGGAGAACTGAGTCTTAAGATTATGTCAAAAGATGAAAACCTAATAGTTAAGATTTTAAACAGTTTCTACATCAGTGGTTTTCAAGCTTAGCTACTCATTGGAATCACATTAAAAAAACCTTTTTAAAAGTATAGATGCCCAGACTCTACGTTGACCCAGAAACTCTGCTGTAGTTGGATTGGTGTAGAATATAAATATTAATATTTGGAAACTCCTTTACTGTGGGATAGAATACAAATTTTAAAAGTACATAAAATGAGGATGTATGGTTTAAGAAATTCATTATAAATTATTAATGAATGCCAGTAATCAACATTCACACCAATAAATAGAACATTTCCCACACTCAATGAGTCTCCTTGCTATGACTCCATGTGACCTCCCAATCACAATCTTCTCTCTTCCCCACAAGTAACCACACTCTTGATTACATTCATAATTTCCTTGCTTTTTCTTATGGTTTTACCACATATATGCATTTTACCACCAAAATATTAAATCTAATTTAGACTTTCTCTAAAATTTATTTAAACAGAGTTCTTTGATGTCTGGAGTTTTCACTCAGCATTATGTTTGTGAGATTGATCTAAGTTGGTGTATGCTGCTCGTTTTCATTGCTGTACATTCCTCAGTTGATTTATCCATTCTACTGTTGATGAGCATTTGTCTTGTTTCTAGTTTGGAGCTTTCATGGATGTTCTTGTACAAGCCTTTGTGCACTTACATATGCATTTCTGATGGATTTGTACACAGCAATTTAGGTCATTGTTTTATATGTGTCCAGCTTTTAACAGATACTGCCAGTTTTCCAAAGTGACTATACAAATTTACAGTTCCACCAGCAATGTCTGAGAGTTATTTTGTTCTATGTTCTCACTGACATTTGATATTGTTGGCCTTATATAGCTTTTAGTCATTCTACTAAGCTAAATTTTGAACAACATTATATCTTCTTTTGGTTTTAATTTGTGTTTCTCTGATTACTAATGATGTTGCAAACTTTTTCATGTTTATTGGTCATTTGAATTTCCTTTTATTAAGTAATAGCTTGAATCTTGACTTCTTTTTCTATTGGGTTGTCTGACTTTTTCATGTTGGTTTGTAGGAGTTCATTGTGTATTCTGGATACAAGCATTCTGTCAGTTATATATTTTGCAAATGTCTCTTACCATGCTGTGGGCTTGCCTTTATACTCTTCCTAATGATATCTTTTAATGAATAAAATTCTTAATTTTAAGGCAGTCAGAGTTATCAGTGTTTTAAATGTGACTATGACTTCATTAGAATGAGGAGAAGGCTGTAAAGATAGATTATTTTGCCAAAGACTAGATAAATTAGATTTATTATTAAGTTTTAGAAAAAGGGAGGCTGCATGATGTTGACATGTTTATTAATAAAATAAAAAAATAACACAAATTTCTGATCGGAACTCATTACACAGATTCACAGAGTTCAGTTAACAAGACACCAGGACCTAGGAAATAAACTCACCCACCAGGCTAATAATTTTATATTATTTGCTAATTATTTAAAGTTTATTTACTATCGGTGTCTCAATTAGATTTTAAAATCCAGTCCAGCAAGTAGAATCCAATATTCTTGGACATAATATGTATTATGTGAAATTTCATGCAGAGAACTGTACAGAAAAGATGAAGGCTGAGTTATTGATAAGCCATAGGTATGTAGGGGAGGAATGATACCTTATTTCCTACCCATACTATATTCATGGCTGAAGCTCCTATAACAAAATACCCATAAATAAGAGAAAAGCATACACACTTATTTAATGTAAGTTTTATCTAGCATAAGAACTTTTGTAAGGAAATGAAGACCTAAAAAAAAAACTTGTGTATTTCTGAACTAGGTTAGATGAAGTAGATAGTCACAGAGAACTGTAATTGGAGGCCAAAAGATTATGACCTGATGGTAATAAACTGGAGAAAGCTTATCAAGGCCTGTTTGTTCACATTCCTTTTTGTGTCCTTGTGCCTTCAGAAATAAGGATGTTTCTTTCCTTCAGGTATAGGGAGGTATGGTGGTTCATTTTAAGTGTCAAATTGACTAGATTAAAGGATATCTAGATAGCTGGTAAATTGTTATTTCTTGGTATATCTGTGAGGGTATCTCTGGAAGAGATTATCATTTGATTCAGTGGACTCATTAAAGATCTACCTTTACCAATGTAGGTGGATATCATCTGATGCATTGACAGGCAAGATAAATAAAAACCAAAAAAGGTTGAGGAATGTTCAAACTCACTTTGTTATGGAGCTAGGATATTCATCTTCTGCCCTCAGACATCAAAACTCCGGGTTCTTGGGCCTTTGGATTCTGGGTTTTATATCAGCACCACTTCTTACCCCTATTTTATCAGGTCTTCAGCTTTGGACCAAGAGTTACACCATTGACTCTCCTGGTTTTCAGGCCTTTGAATTTAGGCTGAATTATACCATCAACTTCCCTAGCTTACAGATAGCATGTTATAGAACTTCTGAGTCTCTATAATTACATGAGCTAATTCCTATACTAGTTCCCCATATATATCTTATTGGTTCTGATTATCTGAAGAATGATGACTAATATGGGGGGGAGGATATCTCTTGAATGAGGTTTTTATGATCTGACTTGGGAGAATGGCAGAGGAAAGTTAAGAGTGACCTTCCTGTTTCTGTTGTTTTCTCAAATGTCAAGGTGCTGTATTTTGGGATAGTATGTCCTCAACCTCATCAGGTTTTACTCAGGTAGGAAGCATTGAAAGAAATAGGAGCATTGAGACTGATGAGTAAATGGGCTTACCAAAATAAGAAATGCTGAGCTTTAGACTGAAATGGTAGTCTATTGAAGTGCTTTAACAAGGGATGAGTGGTGGGTTTTATAACTTGGGTCACTGGCAGCTATGTGGAGAAAGGTTTGGGATAAATGGAGTGAGACTTTGAAACTTCAAAGGCCGGTGACCATTAAAGGGAGAAATCCTATGATATTTTGGAAATAAACTCAAAAGAGAGGAAAATATATCCTTAAGTCTTTAGAAAATTATTTCAGCAATATTTTATTTAAAATGGTGGTTTTATCACTATACAAGTTTGGGAAACAGTGTCAAGCTCTTAGGTGCCCACTAACATAGAAGGGATCTGATAACTAATCTGACAGGGGAAATCTCTTTATTTAGTTTAATTCAGAAGTTTAAAGCTGTATTTTAGCACAGAACTTCTATTTTTGTATAACACATATCAATATCCTGTTCTGAGGGGTTTGCATGGAATTCGCTTTGGCAAATGTTGTTCTAGGACGATGTCCATGGATTTCTGGCTTGTTAGAATAAAGTGTCCTTCTACCAACTGAGTTAAGAAATATATGAGTAAGAGCAGATTTGTTGGACAAGATAATGAGTTCAGTTTGTATATTTCAAAATATAGATATGTCTAATGGGCAATTGAATAGATATAGGCCTAGAGCTCAAGAATGAGAGCTGAGAAATAGGAACAGATTTGGGAATAACCAGTTGAATTCAAAGGGGTGGATGACCCACAAGAATGGAGTCCTAATTAGAATAAGATATATCCTATACTTGTATAATTTTATCAAAATAGATTCTACCGTCATGTGTAACTAAGAAAACCAGTAAAATAAAATTTTAAAAGGGGTGGATGATGTTTCTAAGAAAAGTGTATGTAAGTAGGAGACAAAAGGGTTGATGATGGCATTGACATTCACCATTTACTCAATTATTTTCCCACTGATTTCCCTCTTACAGAGTTATATATTTCACATATATAGATCTGTTACTTGAGCCAATCTGTTTGGTACCACTGTTCTATTTCTCTGCCAGTGTTTTGCTACATTAATAGTAATAAGTGGATATCTGGTACATATATAATAAAGTGGATATCTGATAATTATATAATAAGTGGATATCTGGTAAAGAAGATTCATTCACATTATTCTTCAAAATTTTCTTGGCTATTCTGGGCCCTTTGATCTTCCAAATAAACTTTAAGATAAGCCTAGAAGTAGTTCTAAAAGATGCCACTATTATTATTATTATTTATTGAAATTGCATTGGAGTTATTAGTATTAGAATATTAAATATTTTTATTATAGTGAATCTTCTGATCCATGATCAACAGTACACATACATGCATGAACATGCAGACACACACACACATTTATTATATTGCAGTAGGTTTATAGACTTCTTAGCTCAATGTTTTTGCATGTTTTCTAAAAAGATTCATGTTAAGTGCCTTGTGCTCTTATTTAAATCAATAGAATCTTTTTCCCCATCCTTTGTCTGATTGTTTGTTACTGGTGTCTAAGAATGTTATTGATTCTCATATGTTGATTTTGTATTTATCAGCCTTGCTGAATATTTTTAGTAAAATTCAAGAAGTTTGAATCTTCACTTGAATTTTCTCTGCAAACTGTCATTCACAAACAAGGAAAATTTGATACTTCCATTCTAGTCCTTTTAACCCCTTTATTTTTCTTGATCCTTTCACTTTCATGGACCTCCGGTAGAATTATAAATTACATAAATAATGTTCAGATATGGCAGGAGATGTTGGAATTATCAGGAGTTTAAAACAACTATGATTAATATGGTAAGGGCACTAATGGGTAAAGTAGACAGCATGCAAGAACAGATGGGCAATGTAAACTGAGAGATGAAAATTCTAAGATAAAAACAAATGCTAGAGTCCAAAAACATTGTAATAGAAATGAAGAATGCCTTCAATGGGGTCATTTGTAGGCTGGACGCAGCTGAGAAAATCTCTGAACTTGAAGATATCTCAATAGAAACTTCCAAAACTGAAAAGCAAAGAGAAACAAGACTGAAAAAAAGCAGAACCAAATATCCAAGTGCTGTGGAACAACTACAAAAAAATGTAATATATGAAAAATGAGATTGTCAGAAGAAAAAGAGAAGACTAGAGATTTAGCTCAATGATATGCACTTGCCTAGCATGTGCAAGACCCTGGGTTCTATCCACAGCACCCCACACACACAAAAGGAAAGAAAGAGGGGGAGAAAAGAACATAGAAAATATTTGAAATGCTAGTAAAATTTCCCCCAAATTAATTCCCCAAACCACAGACTCAGGAAGTTCAGAGAAAAATCAAACAGGATAAATGAAGAAACAATTCCAAAAAATGTGGGAATGGCATATCGCATTCAAACTACAGAAAGTCGGAGATGAAGATAAAATCCTGAAAGAAGTCAGATGTTAAAAAACACCTTTCCTATAGAGGAGTAAAAATAATAATTGCATCTAACGTCTTCTCAGAAACCACACAAGTAAGAAAAGAGTGGAGTAAAATATGTGAAGTGTTGATAGAAAAAAAACCCCACAGCCTAAAATTTTGTGCTCTGTGAAATTATCCTTCACTTTGAAGTAAAAGTAATGATAAACATAGACAGAAATTGTCACCAGTAGTAATGCCTTGCAAGAAATCTTAAAAGTTCTTTAGACAGAAGGGAAATTACATACTTTAGAAATTCATATGTACAAAGACAAGAATATTAGTAAATGAATCAGTCAAGGTAAAATTAAAACTTATTTGGCTGGGCATGGTGGCACACATCTGTAATCTCAGCAGCTCAGGGGACTGAGGCAGGAGTACCATGAGTTCAAAGCCAGCCAGCAACTTAGTGAGGTCCTAAGCAACTGAGCAAGACCCTGCCTCTAAATAAAATATTAAAAAGGACTGGAGATGTTTTCCAGTGATTAAGTGCCTCCTCAATCTCTAGTACAAAAATAACCTTATTTGTATCAATCTTAATTGATCATTGATCTAATAGATAATACTTCATTCAAAATAATAGCAACAATGTATTCAATTATCTATGTTATGTATACTTATATATAAGTGAAATGAATGAAAGCTATGTTACAAGGGACAGGAGGGAGGGATTAGAATTATTTTGTTATTACAAGATTCTCACTTGAGTATGAAGTAATAAGGTATTATTTGAAAGTTTACTTGGATTAGTTGTAAATGTGTGTTGCAAATTCTAAGGCACTAACTAAAAAATAAAATAGAAAAAACAAATTCAACTGATATGCCAAGAGAGAAAATGGAGTCATATAAAATGTTCAATGAAAACCACAAAAGGAACCAGGCATAGTGGCATATGCCTATATTCCCAGCTACTTGGAAGGCTGATTCAGGAGAATAAATTAAGCCCAGGTGTTCAAGACCAGCCTGGAAAATGTAATGAGACCCCTGTTTCAAACAAACAAACAAAACCACCAGAAACAGAATGGAAGACAAAAATAGGAACAATGTACAAGAGCAATAAGTAGGAAACAGTAGCAAATATAATAACTGTTAATTCCACTGTATCTGTATTACTTTGAACATCAATGGTCTAAATGGACCAATTAAAAGACAAATATTCGTCCCTACTCTGTTCTTAGTTACTTAGAGGAGGGGAGGGGAGGGGAGAGGTGGGGAGGGGGGAGGGTGGATGATGGGAAAGGCAGCGGAGCACAACAGACACTAGTATGGCAATTTGTAAATCAATGGATGTGTAACTGATGTGAATCTGCAATCTGTGTATGGGGTGAAGGTGGGAGTTCATAACCCACTAGAATCAAAGTGTGGAATATGATATGTCAAGAAATTTGTAATGTTTTGAACAACCCACAATAAAAAATTAAAAAAAAAAAAAAAAAAAAAGATTTTATAGAGATACCTAATACATTAACTGAGAGATTTATAGCATTGATTAGAAGTACATATGACCATTTTGTTTTCAAGGCTTGGACTTGAATTATATGAATTTTTACAAAAAATTAATGAATCCATTTGAAAATATGCTAAATTAAGTCAATTGAAAGGAAACACCTGATCAGCTGAATTTTTTTATTATTATGGGATCTAAGAAGTTGATTGCATCACTATTTAAGTTTGCATTTTACATTAATCTCATTTTCTCTTATTTCCTTAACTTTTTGAAATATTACTTTGTTAAAGCAATCTATAAAGGGAAATATTGTACACCTATTTTAATACATTAATAATATTGTATACTTATTTCATACAATCTAACTCTATCAAACAGGAACCCATTACTTGATTTTGAAATATTCTACATGATATAACAGTAGACATAATGATAGTTTGCATTTCAGCTCTCAGTTTTCTTATAATCATGTATGTAATTATATATATAAACAAAAAAATAAAATAACAATTATTCACAATTTGAAAAAAAAAAAAAAAAAAAATACAAATATTGCCAGGATGGATCAAAAAACAAAACCCATGTTTTGTTTGTAGACAACCTATGTTATCTACAAGGAACTGACAAAGTGTATATGTATGTATATATGTATTTATTGTGCCATGGATTGAACCCAGAGTCTTGTGCTGGTGGTTGTTGGGGTTTAAGGGTAAGAGAGAATGAATACACAGAGCACTGAGGATTTTTTGGCAAGAAAACTACTCTGTACGATACTATTATGCTGGATACATGTCATTATACATTTGTCCAAACCTGTAAAATATATACCAAGAGTGAATCCTAACATAAACTGTGGACTCTGCATGATAACAATGTGTCAGTATAGATTCATTGATGGTAACAAATGTGTCACTGGTGTTATCTGGAGCACTTTGTGTAAAATAAGGAGAATGTGTTCCCTGAAAGCTAATAAAACTTGCCATATTAGTCAGTTCTTCATTTCTATAACAAAATACCTGAGAAAATCAACTTAAAAAGAGAAAAGATTTGTTATGGCTTATAGTTTTTGGAGGTTTCAGTTTGTGGTTGTTTGGCTCTGTTGCTTTTGAGCCTGTGGTAAGGCACATCATTATTAGTATTTTTAAAGTTTCTTAATTTCAGAAAGCACCTTATATGTTATGTCTCCTTACTATTCCTAATATTGTTTATTTGTACCACTTTCATTAGTTCAATAGTACTGGAGATATGTCCAATTTATAGATGCTTTAAACGTTTTTATTTTCATTAATCCTTTGTCTTTATTTTCCACTTTGCTTTTACAGCTCTTGTTTCCTTTATTCCAACTTATTTATAGTGTTAGTCCTTTCATTTTTTATTTAGTATTTATTTATATGAAACTTATATAGTAGTCCCACTTATCTACAGAAGATATATTCTATGATCCCCAGTCATGCCCAAACTATAGATAGTACAAATAGTACAAAGTCTATCCCCTGTGTAGACTAGTAAAGTTTATGAATCAGAGAAATTAAGAGAGTAAAAACAAAAACAATATAACAAAACAATTATAGAAAATATACTATAATAAAATAGCCAGCATCACTATGTTTAGGGCTGTTATTAAGTAAAATACATGTTACAGTTTGGATTTGATTCATTTGTTGAAGGCTTGGTCCCCAGCTGGTGTATTGTTGGGAGGTAGTAGACACATTAGGAGGTGGTGCTTTGTTAGAGGAGGTGGGTCACTGGTGGCAAGTCCTTGAAGGATATATCTTGTCTTCAGCATTTTCCCCTCTGTCTTTGCTTCCTGGCCATCATAAAGTAAATAGCTTCTTCCACACACTCACACTGCCATAATATTCTTTCTCTTCTTAGGCTCAAAGTAACAGACTATGTTAAAGTGGACTATGGACTGAGGCCTCTGAAACTGTCAACCAAAATAAATCTTTCCTCCCTTAAATTGATTTTTCTCAGTAATGAAAAGGTGACTAACCCAATAAGAGTTTCTTGAACACAAACACTACAATACCCTGTCAGTCTATCTCATAACCAAGATAGTGACTATGTGACTAACAGACAGGTAGCCTATATAACATGGATCTGCTGGACAAAGGGATAATTCACGTCCCTTTTTTTATGGGGTCTTCATTATGTAGACATAATTAATCAAATCATTGTCCATAGGTGGTCAACTCAAACTTTAGCCCCACAGGTTTGGGGGTGGGGCTGAAATTTTTAACTCTTTAATCATGTCTTGGTATATCTAGTGACCAGCTACCATGCTAAAGCTCTCTATGTTACTTTATTCATGAGCTGCCAGCCACCAATCATCTCATTAGCATACAAGAAACTGGAGATGTCAAGGGTTTCAGGAACTGCACTTCAAGAAATACTGATGAAGATCAAATATAAGTTTGCAGTACCATATGTCTTATATCCTTAACAATTTTTGACTGCTTCATCTATCAATTTATGATAGAGATGTTTTAAAAATCTCCTGTTGTGAATGTGGATTTTTGTCGAATTTGCCTTGAGGCTATGTTGTCAGTTGCACTGAAGTTGAGATCTAATATCTTTTTGGTAGAATTTTCATTTCATTTTATTATTGCTAGCTATTTCTCTTTATTGAATTTTGCTTCAAATTCTAATTTGACTTATATGAATATAGCCTAAGCATCTTTTTATGGTTAGTGTTTGCATGGCACATATTTTTATTACTTTATTTCTAACATCTTTATAAGCTTTTTAATGTATCCTTATATAGTTGAATTTTTAAATATTCCATTCTTTTAATAAAAGAATATAATGTGCTGGGCACACACCTCAAATTCCAGCAACTTAGGAGGCTAAGGCAGGAGGATAGCAGGTTTGAGGCTAGCCTCAGCAGTTTAGTGAGGCTTTATGCAACTTGACTATACTGTCTCAAAAAAAAAATTACGAAGCAATGGGGATATGACTCAGTGGTAAAGCACCCCTGGATTCAATCCTGAGTGCAAAAAAGCATATTTCATTTACTTTGATTACAAATGTATTTGGACTTATTTTGTGTTTTCTATTAACTAGTTATTCTTTGTTACTTTATTCATGCCTTCTGATCAGTAGATAAAATTTTCCACTTGATTTAGAAGGTATTATTATATTTTTATTTCTTTATTAGTTATCCTCAAGTTTTAAAATATATATTCTTCTTTAAGTTTTCTAACAAAGGATAGAATCATTCAATATTTTCCTCTCAGTTCCTCCTGGCCTCATCCCTAGAGGGAGGCACCCACCCCTTCCTGTAGCCACCCCTCCCCTAAAGTTCCAGCAGCCTCTGAGCAGAAAATGGCTGTGCCTCCAAAGTATGGCAATCTTTGCAAATTTGTCAGGGACATCTTAACCAAGGGCTATGGCTTTGGCTTAATAAATCTCGATTTGAAAACAAAATCTGAGAATGTATTGGAATTTACAAGCTCAGGCTCAGCCAACACACAGACCACCAAAGTGACAGACACCTTGGAAACCAAGTGCAGGTGGACTGAATATGGCATGCTGTTTACAGAGAAGTGGAATACTCACAATCTACTGGGCACCGAGATCACCATGGAAGATCAGCTTGCACAATGACTGAAGCTGACCTTCGATTCATCCTTCTCACCTAACACTGGGGGGAAAATGCTAAAATCAAGACAAGGTACACGTGGGAGCACATCAACCTGGGCTGCCCCGTGAACTTTGACATTGCTGGGCCTTCAATCTTGGGCACTCTGGTGCTGGGTTATGAGGGCTGGCTGACTGGCTACCAGATGAATTTTGAGATTGCAAAGTCCTAAGTGACCCAGAGCAACTTTGCAGTTGGCTAAAAGACTGATAAATTCCAGCTTCACATTAATGTGAACAGTGGGACAGTGGCTCCATTTATCAGAGGTGAACAGGAAGTTGGAGACTGCTATCATTCTCACCTGGACAGCAGGAAACAGTAACACTCAGTATTGGAATAACAGCAAAGTATCAGATTGACCTTGATACCTGCTTCTCCACCAAAGTGAACAACTGCAGTCTGATTGGTTTAGAATACACTCAGACCCTAAAGCCAGTTATCAAACTAATGCTGTCAGCTCTGCTGTTTGGCAAGAATGTCAATGATAGTGGCTATAATTTTGGTGTAAGAAAAAGGAATTTCAAGCAAAAATGAATATTGTACAATTATTAATTTTAAACTATTTTGCAGTATATCTATTTAGTGTACCTTTTAATGTTGTATATCAGGGATGCAAGAATTTCTAAAATTCATGTTAGAACTCAGGGTTTAAGAGTATTCAGCTTTAAGGTGTTACAATTTCAGAGGTACAGAAGAAACCAAGTCCAAATAAAAGGTCCTTTCAGCTGTAGACTTGTTTGTGAGCCACTTGGTGGCCCCTGTAAAGATTTCTTTTTTCTAATCTAGAAATGGCTTCAAATAGAAGCCAGGTTTCTTTTTTTTTTAATCTAGAAATGGCTGCAAATAGAAGCTGATAATGCATATGCACTTTGTAAATCTTTATTGAGTAAATGAATGGAACTGTGACTTCCTGAGGATCAACCCTTGGTTTCTTAATCCTAATCGATGAGCAGTTCATTGCTTGGTGGTATATACAGACTTATCTGAAAGGGAGTTTTTTAAACACATCTTCACGACCTTTTTCCACCCTAGCCCATCAACTCATTTACACCAAAAGTAGTTTGCAGGGTCTGTTCACTATTTCTTTAGTGCATTTTGGGATGGAGAGGGTGGATATGATGAAGCCAATAATTCGGGACTTAATTCCTTTTCATGCTGGGGTTTTCTTGCCCTTGCACCAGTGTCTGAAATAGTTTCCAGGAGCTCCAGCTATAGGCTGGGAAGAGTCTGCATGATTGTAATCATATGGTGACAACACTAGGAATCTAAATTGGGCTTCTACTGTATTCTCACCACTCAATTTACTTTTTAGCAATTTAATAGGTACATTTTAGAGTCTTCCATTTGGTATGGAATTAGATCCTCCCCTTCAAATGCTGTAGTTAACATCACCTAAAATAAAACTTGAGTAAAATATTGAAACCTCAAAAAAATAATTATTCGACATTTTATTCTTTTCTCAACCATGACAATGGTTAGACTGTTTTAACATTCCAATGAATACACTTTCTCTGCTTTTGATTTTGTTAAATGTTTTCATTTTACACCCATTTTAAATACAAAAGTAGTTATGGTTATTTTAAATTCATAGTTCATTAAGCTTACTCATATAATTTATCATAGGTGGTACAGTTTATTTCTACTAGAAAACATATAATGTCATCTCTTTTATGCCACTAATAGTCACTGATGATCCTCATCTACATCCATTAATTTAAAAGGTATTGTTACCACTAAATAGGGAAGAGAGGTGGGAGGGGAAAAGAGGGAGAAGGGGAGTTGCACGGAAGATGGAAGGAGAACCTCATTGTTATACAGAATACATATATGATGTTGTGATGAGAAAAAGAAAAAAAAGTGTGTCACATTAGATTGGATAGAGAGAAAGGATGGGAGAGGAGGGGAGGAATAGGGGGGATAGGAAGGGCAGCAGAATACAATAGACAATATGATTGATATATGTACATTCCATGTATGCATTATATGTCAAAATACATTCTACTGTCATCTATGACTAAAAAAAAATAAAAATAATTCATATGGTAAAAAAGAGGTATTGTGAAATGATGTTTATTTTTATCATTTCTTTTTCACTTATTACTTGGAATGCTTCTATATACAGATACTTGTACTTGTCAACTATTCATTTACCCTCAGGTATAGTTCATGTAAGATGGTATAATTAAGCCAGGCATGGTGGGACACTCCTATAATCCCAGAGACTCGGGAGGCTGAGACAGGAGGATTGCAAGTTCCAGGCCAGCCTCAACAACTTAGCGAGGCCCTAAGCAAATTAGCAAGAAGCTTTCTCAAAATAAAAATAAAAAGGGATAGAACTCAGTGGTTAATTTCCCTTGGTTTAATCTTCAGCACTTAAAAAAAAAGAAAAGAAAAGAAAGAAAGAAAAAGAAAGGAAGACATAATTAACTCCTGATCTCCCTCTTCATTTGTCAATTCAAAATAGTAAATTGGTTCTCTAGCATTCTCCAGTGATAACTAAAGAATAGGTTTTTTAAAGTATTTTTTTTTAGTTTTAGAGGGACACACAATATCTTTGTTTATTAATTTATTTTTTATGTGGTGCTGAGGATTGAACCAGTGCCTCACACATGCTAGGCAAGCACTCTGCCACTGAGCTACTGCCCCAGCCTCAACCAAAGAATAGTTTTAAGTATCCTTATGAAGTTATATTTTAAATCCATTGCATGTTTTTATTCTTTGTGATAATCAGACCAATACAAGTTTGGTCTGTGGGATCCTATTCACACTGGTTCCTGAGTACTAAAGACACAACCATAATGTTCTTTGACAATTTTTTAAAATTTTGTGATATTACACGATGTTTGGGCTTATTTCATATATTTCGTGCCCACGGGCTCTATTCCTTCTGATGGGAAATTAGGGAACACAATCTTAGCTCTAAAGTTACGTATTACTTCAGGGTTGTTTTTTTTTCTTTTTTTATTGGTTATTCAAAACATTACAAAGCTCTTGACATATCATATTTCATACATTAGATTCAAGTGGGTTATGAACTCCCATTTTTACCCCAAATACAGACTGCAGAATCACATGGGTTACACATCCACATTTTTACATAATGCCATATTAGTAACTGTTGTATTCTGCTACCTTTCCTATCCTCTACTATCCCCCCTCCCCTCCCCTCCCATCTTCTCTCCCTACCCCATCTACTGTAATTCATTTCTCATATTGTTTTTTTCCCATTCCCCTCACAACCTCTTATATGTAATTTTGTGTAACAATGAGGGTCTCCTTCCATTTCCATGCAATTTCCCTTTTCTCTCCCTTTCCCTCCAACCTCATGTCTCTGTTTAATGTTAATCTTTGCCTCCTGCTCATCCTCCCTGCTCTGTTCTTAGTTGCTCTCATTATATCAAGGAAGACATTTGGCATTTGTTTTTTAGGGATTGGCTAGCTTCACTTAGCATAATCTGCTCTAATGCCATCCATTTCCCTGCAAATTCCATGATTTTGTCATTTTTTAGTGCAGAGTAATACTCCATTGTGTATAAATGCCACATTTTTTTTATCCATTCATCTATTGAAGGGAATCTGGGTTGGTTCCACAGTCTAGCTATTGTGAATTGTGCTGCTATGAACATTGATGTGGCAGTATCCCTGTAGTACGCTCTTTTAAGGTCTTCAGGGAATAGTCCGATAAGGGCAATAGCTGGGTCAAATGGTGGTTCCATTCCCAGCTTTCCCAGGAATCTCCATACTGCTTTCCAAATTGGCTGCACCAATTTGCAGTCCCACCAGCAATGTACAAGTGTACCCTTTTCCCCACATCCTCACCAGCACTTGTTGTTGTTTGACTTCATAATGGCTGCCAATCTTACTGGAGTGAGATGGTATCTTAGGGTGGTTTTGATTTGCATTTCTCTGACTGCTAGAGGTGGTGAGCATTTTTTCATGTACTTGTTGATTGATTGTATGTCCTCCTCTGAGAAGTGTCTGTTCAGGTCCTTGGCCCATTTGTTGATTGGGTTGTTTGTTATCTTATTGTCTAATTTTTTGAGTTCTTTGTATACTCTGGATATTAGGGCTCTATCTGAAGTGTGAGGAGTAAAAATTTGTTCCCAGGATGTAGGCTCCCTATTTACCTCTCTTATTGTTTCTCTTGCTGAGAAAAAACTTTTTAGTTTAAGTAAGTCCCATTTGTTGATTCTTGTTATTAACTCTTGTGCTATGGGTGTCCTATTAAGGAATTTGGAGCCTCACCCCACAATATGTAGATCGGAGCCAACTTTTTCTTCTATCAGACGGCTTGTCTCTGATTTGATATCAAGCTCCTTGATCCATTTTGAGTTAACTTTTGTGCATTGCGAGAGAAGGGGATTCAGTTTCATTTTGTTGCATATGGATTTCCGGTTTTCCCAGCACCATTTGTTGAAGATGCTATCCTTCCTCCATTGCATGCTTTTAGCCCCTTTATCAAATATAAGACAGTTGTAACTTTGTGGATTAGTCTCTGTGTCCTCTATTCTGTACCATTGGTCCACCTGCCTGTTTTGGTACCAGTACCATGCTGTTTTTGTTACTATTGCTCTGTAGTATAGTTTGAAGTCTGGTATCGCTATACCGCCTGATTCACACTTCCTGCTTAGAGTTGCTTTTGCTATTCTGGGTCTTTTATTTTTCCATATGAATGTCATGATTGCTTTATCTATTTCTACAAGAAATGCCTTTGGGATTTTGATTGGCATTGCATTAAACCTATAGAGAACTTTGGGTAATATCGCCATTTTGATGATGTTAGTTCTGCCTATCCATGAACAGGGTATATTTTTCCATCTTCTAAGATCTTCTTCTATTTCTCTCTTTAGGGTTCTGTAGTTTTCATTGTATAAATCTTTCACCTCTTTTGTTAAGTTGATTCCCAAATATTTTATTTTTTTTTTTGAGGACATTGTGAATGGGGTGTTTTTCCTCATTTCCGTTTCAGACGTTTTGTCGCTGATATACAGAAATGCCTTTGATTTATGCGTGTTGATTTTATATCCTGCCACTTTGCTGAATTCATTTATTAGTTCTAGTAGTTTCTTTGTAGACCCTTTTGGGTCTTCTAGTTATAGAATCATGTCTTCCGCAAATAGTGATAATTTAAGTTCTTCTTTTCCTATTTTTATGCCTTTAATTTCTTTCGTTTGTCTAATTGCTCTGGCCAGTGTTTCGAGAACTATATTGAATAGAAGTGGTGATAGAGGGCATCCCTGTCTTGTTCCAGAATTTAGAGGGAATGCCTTCAATTTTTCTCCATTCAGAATGATGCTAGCCTGAGGCTTAGCATAGATAGCTTTTACAATGTTGAGGTAAGTTCCTGTTATCCCTAGTTTTTCTAATGTTTTGAACATAAAGGGATGCTGTACTTTGATGCTTTTTCTGCATCTATCGAGATGATCATATGGTTCTTATCTTTGAGTCTATTGATGTGGTGAATAACATTTATTGATTTCTGTATATTGAACCATCCTTGCATCCCAGGGATGAATCATACTTGATCATGGTGCACAATTTTTTTGATGTGCCTTTGTATCCGATTCACCAGAATTTTATTGAGGATTTTTGCATCTAGGTTCATTAGAGATATTGGTCTGTAGTTTTCTTTCTTTGAGGTGTCTTTGTCCGGTTTCGGAATCAGGGTGTTGTTGGCCTCATAGAATGAATTTGGAAGAGCTCCCTCTTTTTCTATTTCCTGAAATAACTTGAAAAGTATTGGTATTAATTCTTCTTTAAAGGTTTTGTAAAACTCCGCTGTATACCCATCCGGTCCTGGGCTTTTCTTGGTTGGTAGTCTTTTGATTGCTTCTTCCATTTCATCCATTGATATTGGTCTGTTCAAATTGTGTGCATCCTCCTGACTCAATCTGGGCAAATCATATGACTTAAGAAATTTATCGATGTCTTCACTATCTTCTATTTTGTTGGAATATAGGTTTTCAAAATAATTTCTAATTGTCTTCTATATTTCTGTAGCATCTGTTGTGATATTGCCTTTTTCATCCTATATGTTAGTAATTTGAGTTCTCTCTCTTCTTCTCTTCGTTAGCATGGCTAAGGGGCTGTCGATCTTATTTATTTTTTCGAAGAACCAATTTTAGTTTTGTCAATTTTTTCTTTTGTTTCGATTTCATTGATTTCTTCTCTGATTTTAATTATTTCTTGCCTTCTGCTACATTTGCTGTTGTTTTGCTCTTCCTTTTCTAGGGCTTTGAGATGAAGTGTGAGCTCATTTATTTGTTGTTTTTTTCTTTTTTTGAGGAATGACCTCCAGGCAATGAATTTCCCTCTTAAAACTGCTTTCATTGTGTCCCATAGATTCCGATATGTTGTGTCTGTATTTTCATTTATCTCTAAGAATTTTTTTATTTCCTCCTTTATGTCTTCTGTAACCCATTGATCATTCAGTAACATATTGTTCATTTTCCATGTGATGTAGGGTTTTTCCTTCCTTCTTTTATCATTGATATCCAGTTTCATTCCATTATGATCAGATAAGATGCATGGTATTATCTCCACCCCTTTATATTTACTGAGGGTTGCCCTATGGCATAATATATGGTCTATTTTTGAGAAGGATCCATGTGCTACTGAGAAAAAAGCATATCCACTTGATGATGGTTGATATATTCTATATATGTCAGTTAAGTCTAGGTTATTGATTGTGATATTGAGTTCTATAGTTTCTTTATTCAACTTTTGTTTGGAGGATCTGTCCAATGTTGAGAGAGGTGTGTTGAAGTCACCCATAATTATTGTGTTGTGGTCTATTTGATTCTTGAACTTTAGGAGAGTTTGTTTTATGAATGTCGCATCACCCTTATTTGGTGCATAAATATTGATAATTGTTATGTCTTGTTGGTGAATGGTTCCTTTTAACAGTATATAATGTCCTTCCTTATCCCTTTTGATTAACTTAGTCTTGAAGTCAATTTTATTCGATATGAGGATGGCCACTCCTGTTTGCTTACGAGGACCGTGTGTGTGGTATATTTTTCCCAACCTTTCACCTTCAGCCTGTGTATGTCTTTTCCAATCAGATGTGTCTCCTGGAGGCAGCATATTGTTGGATTTGTTTTTTAATCCATGTTACCAGCCTATGTCGCTTTATTGGAGAGTTTAAGCCATTAACGTTTAGAGTTACTATTGATATATGGTTTGTACTTCCAGCCATGTTTGATTATTTATCTTTTTTTTAAATTAAGTTTGTTTCTCCATGATTAGCTTTCCCCCCGCCCTCTGTCTTTACTGAGGTACTTCCCACTGTTGGTTTTGGTTATTGTTTTTCATTTCTTCTTCATGTAGTGTTTTGCTCAAGATGCTTTGCAGTGCTGGTTTTCTGGCCGCAAATTCTTTTAACTTTTGTTTATCATGAAAGATTTTTATTTCGTTGTCATACCTGAAGCTTAATTTTGCTGGATACAAAATTCTTGGTTGGCATCCATTGTCTTTCAGTGTTTGAAATACGTTCCAGGATCTTCTCGCTTTCAGCGTCTGTGATGAAAAATCCGTTGTTAACCTTATTGGTTTACCCCTGAATGTAATCTGCCTCCTTTCCTTTGTAGCTTTTAATATTTTCTCTTTGTTCTGTATATTGGATATCTTCATAACAATGTGTCTTGGCGTTGGTCTACTGTGATTTGTATGCTCAGTGTCCTGTATGCATCGACAATTTGTATATCCATTTCCTTTTTTATTTCTGGAAAGTTTTCTATAATTATTTCATTCAGCAGGTTGCTCATTCCATTGGTTTGAACCTCTATACCTTCCTCTATCCCGATGACTCTTAAGTTTGGTTTTTTTATGTTGTCCCTTATCTCTTGGATGTTTTTCTCGTGATTTTTTACCAGCCTTTCTGAGTTGGCTAGACTCTTTTCAAGATGATATGTTTTGTCTTCATTATCTGACATTCTGGCTTCTACTTGCTCCACTCTGTTAGTGATACTCTCATTTGAGTTTTTAATTTGGTTTATAGTTTCCTGCATTTCTAGAATTATTGTTTGATTTTTTTTTATAATCTCTATCTCCTGATAAAGATGCTTATTTGCTTCTTTTATCTGTTTATGTAATTCATTTTCAATGTGTTCTTTTACTGTTTGAATTTGCTGTCTCATATCCTCTTTAAGGTTCCATTCCATCTGTCTAAGGTATTCCTTGAGTTCTTTATTTGGCCATTTTTCTGATGCCTCTAGGTCCTCCTGAATATTTAGGCTGTCCTGCATTGTTTCTATTCCTTTTCTTCCTTGCTTTTTCATGCTGCTCATGTTACTTCTTGTTCTGTTTGACTGCTGAGTTACTGTTTACTCCTATAAATTTATTTGATGCTTGGGAAGAAAGGTATTAGAAGGGAAGGGAAGAAGTCACTGTCGCCGCCAGTTTCAATGAAGTTATCTCCTCCGCTGCATTCTGATGATGTCAGTTCTCTGCCATGGTGATATCCCCCAGGGTTGTTTATTTTTGTCTCTTGATCTTTCTAGTGAATAAGAGTACGAAATATGATTTCTTTTTTTAAGGGAAATACATCATCAGTGCATAATGATACTTCAATTCACCATCAAGAATTATTGGTTTTACCTAACTTCATTGAACTTGCATTTGCATTTTATTTCCCCATGTCAAAAATCCCGATGACACCAACATATTATTCATTTGTTTAATACAACAATAAACATACAACAGTATCAGAATAACAATATCAACACTACACCCAAAATATAATTACTAGGGGCTATCATTGTGGCTCAGTGGTAGAGTGCTTGCCTCATACGTGTGAGGCACTGGGTTCGATCCTCAGTACCACATAAAAAAATACAGTTATAACTTGTTTTATATGAATTTTGAAGAGTTGTTTTTTGTTTTGTTTGTTGTTATTATTGTTTTGTCCTTAGGTTTTTGTCTCCACTAATAACGTGCAGTCATATTTCTATGTTTTAAAGTCAATGGGTGTACTTCTTCTCTGGGTAGTTTTGCCACCAACTAACTGTATACACATAAAGTTCATTAATGTCTTAATTTCAATTTTAGGAAGTCCTTCTTTATTTAATTTTAATTTTAGTTGTTGATGAACCTTTATTTTATTTATTTGTATATGGTGCTAAGAATCAAACTCAGTGCCTCACAGGAAGCATTCTTCTACTGAGCCACAACCCCGGATCAGGAATTCCCTCTTTAAAGTTGAACTCTCCCCATATATATGTATAAAACATTTATATAGCTCCAAAATCAAGTACACAAAACAAGACAGATTCAGTAAAATCCAGCTTCTATTTCTCTCTGGTCCTATTTCTTCTCTCTATAAGTAATCATTTTTTAAATGTTATGATTTATCATTTTATTTTAAATTACATATGGACGTAATTACACAGACATTTATAATTCATGTTCCTTCTTTCCTAAACAAAAAGGTAGCATCTCTACTGTTTTCTCCTTCTTGCTTTTCTTTCCTAAACAACATATCCTAAGATTACTCCATAGTATTTCACAGAGAGATTTTGTATTCCTTTTTGTACCTGCATAGAACTTTAGTTTTCAGGACCAATTTATTTAACCAGTTTCCTTGATAGACACTTGGGACTGTTTCCAGCTTTTCCTATCATTATAAATAATGTTTCAGTGAATAGCCTTGTACATATATCTTTTTGCATTTTTGGCAATGTATATTTGAAGTAGAGACTTAGAAGTAAGATTGCTGGATCACAGGATAAATGCATATGTGATTTTGCAAGATATTGCCAAATTTCCCTTCATAGGGACTTTCCATTTTCCACTCCCACCAGCAACGTTACTTCAGCCAATCTGGTAAGTGTGAAATGGTCTTTCTGCATAGTTTGCATTTTCTTTCATTTTGAGTTAATCATCATGAGGTTAAGGCCCATTTGCATTTTTTTTCTGTGAACTGTCTGTTCATATCTCTATTTCAGTTTTCTCTAGGACTTATGATCTTTTTCTTCTCTATTTTTCACACATTCTGTATTCTTTCCAGATTTATTATTTATTTTTCTACTTGTGGAATTTTTAATGTAATTTTTAAAATCAGTCTTTTCCCTTATTACTTCTGGATTTTTTTTTTTTTTGTACCAGGAATTGAACTCAGGGGCACTTGACCAATGAGTCACATCCCCAGCCATGTTTTGTATCTTATTTAGAGAAAGGGTCTCACTGAGTTGCTTAGTGCCTTGCCATTGCTGAGGCTGGCTTTGAACTCGAGATCCTCCTGCTTCAGCCTCCCAAACTGCTGGGATTACATGCGTGTGCCACTGTGCCCAGCTACTTCTGAATTTTAAAACATAATTAGAAGGGCTGGTGATGTGGCTTAGTGGTAGAGCATTTGCCTAGCATGTACAAAGCCCTGGGTTTACTCCTCAGCACCACAAAAACAAACAAATAAATAAATAAAGTAAAACATAATTAGAAAGTTTTCCCAGCTCTCAGCTTATAAAGGAATTCATGCATATTTTCCTCTGGTACCTATATACTTATTTTCGGAATTTAAAGAGCTGATCCCTTTAAAACTTATGTAGTAAATGCTGTAAAGAGTTTTGTATTTTTCATTAAGGCTATCTAGTTAGCACACAACCACTAAACAAAAGTTCATCTCTTCCTATACTGACTTGGAATGCCACTGGAAATGTATATTTAAGTTTTATATGCAATAAGATCTATTTCTGGATTTTTCTATTCTTTTACATTGGTATGTTTGGACCAGTAACAAAATATCATTTTATAGGGTATCTAGTATGTCGTAATGTCTGGTATCACTGTATTATTTTCCAGTATTTTTATTTTTCAGATTTTTTTCTGGAAATTTTTACTTATTTTTATTCTGACTGATTTGGGTGGGGGGCACTGGGGATTAAACCCAGAGGTGCTTTACCACTGAGCTACAGCCTCAGTCCTTTTTATGTTTTATTCTAAGACAGGGTCTCATTAAATTGCTAAAGGTCTTGCTAAATTGCTGAAGCTGGCTTTGAACTTGTAATCCTCCTGCCTCAGCCTCCCCAATCACTGGATTTATAGGCATGTGGCATTCTCACTAAACTTTATAATTAACATGTCAAGCTCCAGAAAAATACCTGTTGGTGTTTTTTTCCAACAGGATGAAATTGTGTTATATTCATAAATAAATTTAAGAAGATCTGACCCCTTATTGGGTTGATTCCTTAATATAATAATATGCTATGCATTTATAATTATTCAAATCTATTTTTGGTTTTAAGAATATTGTAGAAATTTGCTCATCTATATAGGTTGAGTATCCCTTGTCTGAAATACTTGGGGACAGAAGTGTTTAGGATTTTGGATTTTTCAGATTTTTTAATATTTGCATATGCATAAGATATCTTGGGGATTGGGCCCAATTTTGTCTAAGCATGAAATCCATTCATGTTTCATAATCACCTAATACACAGAGCCTGAAAGTAATTTTATACGATATTTTTAGTGCACCTGCATTTTGACTGCAACCCATCACTGAAGTCAGGTGTGGAATTTTCCACTTGTAGCATCATATTGGCACTCAAAAATGTTTGAATTTTGGGATATTTTGAATTTTGGATTAGAGATGCTTAACTTGTCTTTTTGAATAGTGCTCTTGTTAAATTTACATCTGGGTATTTTATTTATTTATTTTTCACTATTGCAAAAAAGCTCTTACTCCCATTAGATCTTCTTCTGACTGATGTTGGTATATATGAAGGCTTTCTTAGTCTTTTCTTATTATTAGAGCTTTATAGTTATTCATAGTAGTTGAGTTCATCCTGACAAACACATACATGCATGGAAATAAATTTCAGTTAATTATTTCCCATCTTCTTTCCCCCTTTCCTTCCCATCCTCCCTCCCCTCCCCTCTTTCATTCTCCTTCATCTACTTTACTAGACTTCCTTTCTGTTGTCTATTAATTTATATTTAATTGGTTCTTTATGTTATCCTATTCTTCTCTCCTCATCTCCTTCATTTTACTTGAGCTTCCACAAATGAGAGAAAATATTTGGCCTTTGAGTTTCTAAGTTTGGCTTATTTCACTTAGCAGGATATTCTCCATTTATATCTATTTACTGGAAAATGCCATAATTTAAATCTCTTTTATGGCTGAGTAGAACTCCATATTATACACAGACACACACACACACACACACACACAGCAATTTATTAATCCAATCATCTATTGAACAGCATCTCAGCTCATTCCATAATTTAGCTGTTGTGAATTGTGCTGCTATAAACATTGAGGTGGCTGTAACACTGGATAATGCCAATTTTAGATCTTTTGGGAAAATATCAAGGAGTGGGATAGCTGGATCTTCTGTTAATTCTATTCCTGTTTTTTTGAGGAATCTCCATACTGCTTTCCAAAGTGGTCATACTAGCCTGCAGTCCCACCAACAATGTAAAATGGAACTTTTACTGCACAACTTCTCCAACATTTATTGTTGTTCTTGATCGTTGCCATTCTGACTAGAGATGAAATCTTTATGTAGTTTTGAGTTGCATTTCCCTTTGCTAGATATGTTGAACATTGTTGGCCATTTGTGTTTCTTCTTTTGAGAAGTTTCTGTTTAGTTCTTTTGTCCATTTATTGATTGGTTATTTTGTTTTTGTTGTTGTTGTTTGTTTGTTTTTTTTTTTGGTGTTAAGTTTTTTGAGTTCTTGTACATTCTTGATATTAATCCTCTACTGGAAGAGTAGCTGGCCAACCTTTCCTTTCATTCTGAATGCTCTCTCCTCATGCTCTTAATCATTTCCTTTGCTGTGCAGAAGCTTTTTAGTTTAATGGAATCCCACTTATTGATTCTTGGTTTTATTTTTTGAGTTTTAGGGATCTTGTTAAGCAGCTGGTGTCAATACCTATATGATGGAGTGTTGATCCTATGTTTTCTTCTTGCAGTTTTAAAGTTTCTGGTCTAATTACTAAGCCTTTGATCCATTTCAATTTAAGTTTTGTGTAGAGTGAGAGATATGGCTTTAATTTCATTTTTCTATGTGTAGCTATCCAATTTACCCAGCACCATTTGTTGCAAAGGCTGTCTTTTCTCCAAAATATATTTTTGACATTTTTATCAAATGTCAGAGGCTGTCAGTATGTGGATTTGTCTCTTTGTTTTTTATTCTTTTCCATTGATCTTCATGTCTATTTTGATGCCAATTCCATGCTGTTTTTGTTACTACAACTCTGATGTATAATTTCAGATCAAGTATTGTGAGTCCTCCTGCTTCACTTTTCTTGCTTACAATATTGCTTTATCTATTCTGGGCCTTTTATTTTTCCAATAAACAGAAGAATTGTTTTTTATAATTCTTTGAAGAATGTCATTGGTATTTTGATGGGGATTACATTGAATCTGTATATTGCTTTTGGCAGTATGGCCATTTTGACAATATTGATTCTGCCTATCCAATAACCTGGGATTTTTTTCCATATTCTAAGGTTTTCTTTAATTTCTTTCCTTAGTTTTCTATAATTTTCATTGTAGAGCTCTTTTACCTGCTTAGTTAGATTAATTCCCAAGTATTTTTTTTTAGTTTATTGTGAACAGGATGGTTTTCATGTCTCTTATTCCTTTTTATTGATTCACTTTAGTTATACATAATGATAGGAGTCATTTTCACATAATTATAAATGCATGTAATATAATTTGTTCTAATTTGGTTCCCCCAAATTCCCTTTTCCCTCCCCTTCTCCCTCCCCAATTCCTTTCTCTCTATTGTACTGATCTTTCTGCTGTTTACTTATAGTTTTTTTTTAATTGGATATACATGATGGTGAGATTCACTGTGGTATATTCATATATGTACATAGGAAAGTTAGGTCAGATTCTACCGCTGTCTTTCCCTATCCCATCTTTACTCCCTTCCATTCATTCCCGTTTGTCCACTCCACTGATCTTTCTTCTATTCTTCTTTTATCCTCCCTCCCCCATTATTTTGGATTAGCTTCCACATATCAGTGAACTCATTCAACCTTTGACTTTTGGAGATTGGCTTATTTTACTTAGCATGATAATCTCCAGTTCCATCTATTTACTGGCAAGTCATAAAATCATTCTTCTTTATGGCTAAGTAATACTCCATGTGTATATATACCACAGTTTCTTTATCTATTCTTCTATTGAAGACTACCATCTTGGTTCCATAGCTTAACTATTGTTAATCATGCTACTAAAAACATGGATATGGCTATGTCACTGTAGTATGGTGATTTTATATTTTTTTCCTGATGAATAGAGATGTAATAATTCTCAATAAAAATTATGGCAAACAGCATACAAAATCAAAGTAAAAAGATAATACAATATCATCAGTGGGCTTTGTGTATGGTGATTTTAAATCCTTTGGATATATACAAAGGAGTGGGAGAGCTGTGTCAAATGCTCGTTCCATTTCTAATCTTTTGAGGAATCTCCATACTGCTTTCCAAATTGGCTGCACCAATTTGCAGTCCCACCAGCAATGCATGAGTAAACCCTTTTCTCCACATCCTTGTCAACATTATTGTTACGTATATTCTTTATAATTGCCATTCTAACTGGAGGAGATAAAATCTCAGTGTAGTTTCATTTTGCAGTTTTCTAATTTCTAGAGATGTTGAACACTTTTTTTTCATATATTTGTTGACTGTTTGCATTTCTTATTTTGAGATGTGTTTCATTCCTTTGCCCATCTTAGTCTTTTTTTAAGGTTGAAATGTCTTTATTCCTCCCCCTGAGCTTAAATTATAAATTTGGCTGGGTAACAACTAATAAATTGTGAGTTTTTCCCTCCCTGAAGATGTTACTCCATTTTCTTTGTCATTAAGTGATATTGGTGAGAAGTATTCTCATTTGAATTGTTGAGATAGATATATATATAAAATCTGTCTTTTGTAACTTTTACTATGATCTCTTCCTCTTTGAAATTCTGCTTCTTTGCTCTGAAATGTCTAGCTATATATCTATTATATTGGGTGCTGAGAATGCTTTTTATTCTACACATTCAAGCTTTGCTTATTAAAAAACTTATCATTCTATAGCATCTTGCATTCCTTCCATTCCCAAACTCTAAAAATTCTATTCTACAAGTGTGGAAGCATCTTAATCTATATCTTCTACATCCTTTATCTTCTCTTTCATATTTCTGTCCATTCTTATTTCTCTGTCTCATTCTCCATTTGTCAGGATTATTTTGTAATTCATTAATTGTTCTTTTGTCTAGTCTTTAGATTAGAATATTATATATTATATTTTCTGATCAGACATTGAATTTCCAAGATTCTAATGGAGTTATTTTTACATATACCAGTTCCTTAAGAATACCTTTCTGTTTTTATTTCTTAATATTTTAAATTAAAGTTATTCTTTCATATGTCTTTGAACATTTCATCACACTTATTTTCAAATCTCCATCAGACCATTATATAAAAATAATTTCCTTTATCTACTGTTTACTTGGTCAGTTGTCTTTCATAGCATTAAATTTTTTTCTTGCATTTTAGAATTTTGTTCTGTAACATTATTTTTTCTTTTTCTTATCTGCCTCTTCATGCTCCCCTTTGATTTGGTGGTTTTATTATTGCCTATTCTTGCCCCTTGGGGATGCCAGTCCACAATAGTTCTAATAATGACATTTTGGGGTTCCTCTCTCACAATGATCAATCTAGCAAATCAAATTCATCAGGTGGCTTAGTTGAACCCAAGGTTTCAAGGCTGTGTGTATGTCTTTTGCATTCCTGGGCCTTAACTTGATTCTAATTCTAGCACCAGGCAATATTTGGGGTGATTTCCTTAGGGTGTTTTAAGAGGAATTGAGCTGAGATCTGGCTCCCCTGGTCTCTGACTTCACACTGTGATCCTTCCTCTGTATCCCTGCCTTATATGAATCATTCAAGTTTCTTTGGCCATGTAAGAGGTAAACTTCTGTTTACCACTGCCTGTTGTTTGGCCTTGAGTTAAGCAAGCTTGGAAATTCACCCATCTCTGGTTCAGATACACATTTCTTGTATTTGATCTCAACTACATTGTTTTTGTTTTTACTTTTTGTATCTTACGCATCATTGCTCTATGTTTGAATTAGAGAAAAATTTCAAAGCAATGAGTCAAGGTGGGATGTTAATTGGAAGTCCATCTGCTTCTGATTCTTCTCATCATTGACTCTTGAGTTTAACATGCATTGTGGGTTCATAAGATTGTCTGAGCCCAGTTTACATACTGTATTGAAGCTTTAAGAGTACCTAAAAAGTCTCTGGCTTTTCAGCTCCTGTAGGAAAAGATAGCTCTGCCTCACACCAAAATTTATCACTTGATGATTTCTCAGACTTGGAAAGGGGATTCAGACTTAGGGCTGCCAAACAAAACAATTATATACTATAGCATATACCTTGGAAATCTATGAAGAGGCGTCCTCTATCTGAGCATTACATACATTTCTCCCTTTCTGTATTAAATAAGTAATCAAACATCAACAAGCTAAAGTTTAATCTCCATGTAGTGCAGAGCAGCAGGCCTTACAGATCAGCATGACCATACAAAGCAGAGCTTTTTGTTAAAAGCCTGACTGAAATTCACAATGGTCTTATTTTATACTTTATAATAGCTTTTAATCTGCATTGGTTGGAACTCTAGAGGCCCATCTGTTCTAACAGAAGACTTTGTCAACTTTATATTTTTATGGCACTACTGTAATTGCAGGTTTTTGTGATATTTGTAGAGTTAGAGCTGAAAATAATGAGAAAAATAATCTATAAAAAGGTTTGGGACGCCATCAACTTTTCAGCAGTTACCATGTGATCACAGATGCCAGGGACATTTAATGATTTAATTATACTGAACTTGAGGCTCTCTTTCTAGTTTCAAAACTTGTAGATTTTTGGTATCGTAGGTTATGGGGAAAAGAAAAAGAATGGGGTTTCCAGATTCTCTTTTCCCTTCTACCTGATATTTCTTTTGCTATATGCTCCATGGAAAAGTTTGCCACTCCCTTGGATCCTATGAGAACCTTCTTTTATAACTTCTGAATTTAAAAATGAAAGTGCCCCAAGGTCCTTCTCTCCAACCTTTGTCAATTGTTGTATCTTTTCTTTGTATGCCAAATGTGAACAAATATGTGGACCTCTGTTCTTCCCCGAGACCTGCGCCTATCTCTACAATGATTAAAGCCTACAAGTTCTCTGATAAGATTTTTGGAGTATTACTAAAATTCCAACATGATATTTGATTTGCTTCTCATTCTGATTCTCATTAATAACTAAGGCAACATCTGACTTTGAATAGGGACCCTGTGACCATTTAAAGCATTTTATCTTAAAAGATAGCTCATCTATAAAGGTCATCTACAATCTCTGCAATATGCCTGATTACTGTTTTAGCATATTCTTGGGAAGTCTTTGTCTTCTTCTTCTTCTTTTTTTTTTTTTAGTGTAGTTGGATACAATACCTTTATTTATTTATTTATTTATTTATATGTGATGCTGAGGATTGAACCCACCACAGTGCACATGGTAGGCAAGTGCTCTACTGCTGAGCTACAACCCCAGCTCAAGTCTTTGTCTTCTTAACCCTCATATTAGGGATGCCCTAGAATATGATCCTCAATTCTCTGAGCATTTACCAGATGAGAGACTTTATTGATTGACTCAAATTTGATGGTGATTTATCACATTTCTTCTCTGAATATTTGGCTATTTCTCATCTGATTTATCACTTAGATATATTTTACCACCTCAAACTGGTTGTTGTTTAAGACTAAGTTCTCCTTACTCTGAACATAACTAGTAACACTTTGACTAGAAAAGATAAAGATAGAGTAAAAAGTAAACAAGCCTAGGAGCCAAGCTTGTAAATGAAGTAAGAAATGTGTGTTTTTTATCCAGAAAAACCAGTTAAACATGTACCTATTTGCTAGTCTTGACTCCTTAAAGAAAGGATCCCCAAATTAGCTACTAGTGTATGTGTGATCTTCTCCATGGTATGTGGCATGCTGTAAATGTTTAGAAAAGGTTGTACTCGATTTTTCTTTATATTCTATAGTGTTAATTTCAAGGTTAAAGGAAATAACAAGTATAACAAAACCTGATGTGCCTATATTAGACTATTGTGATTAGTCAGGTAATAAAATTTGTAATGAAAGTACATTCTTGGAGAAAAACATACCTCAGATTTATTTAAGACAATGAAAATGGAAATATTTTATAATTTTTCTAAATAATTACATATTTATAATGGAATAAATAAATGAAATTATTTAGTTAACCCTCCATATATTTTGGGTGTATTCCTTTAAAAATAATATGAATCCATATTGTTAATGAGTCCTCTTTATCTAAGAAAGGTACATTGTCACCTGGCATCAACACAGTCAAAAAGAACACTAAAATCTTAATCCTTGGCTTATAGCCTTTAAAGCAATGATTACTGTTAGTTTCTATCAGACTCATATCCAAACAAATAATTGAAACATTATGCATGTCATTTTACCCAGTGTTTTCAGAACTAATTAAACTATTTTCTTTGTGAGGAAAGGAATATGTTTGCACCATGAGATACTCCTTTCCAAAAGATTGTCCTGGCCACACTTCAGTAAAATACCAAAAACAAATAAAGAAACTAACCTAGACCCAAAACCAAAAGTGAATGTTAATGCAAAAGTGATGGTCAGACAAAGGTAGAAATGCAAAGGAGTTTTCAGCACAACATAGAATGAAAACAGATGGTCACCCTTACATTGCACACTCACATCACATTGTTGCTACCTGCTACAAAACAGAGATGAGTTTAAGGAAAGATTGATTCTTTTATTGAACCAAGCCTGGGATGGAGGTCTAGAGCAAGCTGAGTGAGTAGCTCTTCTTTAAGGAACACACAGGAAGGGTAGAAGAGGAGGTGGTGGATGAGGAGGAGTGGAACTAGGAATAAAATGTTATCATTTGACAACTTGCTCCTGTAAATCCTTTATAGTTACATCTCTTCTCCCACCACCCCCAACTGTTGGCAACCACTGATGTATTCTTCATTGTCATAATTTTCGCTGTTTTAGAATAATATAAATATGGAATCATACAGTATGTAGCCTTTGGGTCTGGCTTTTTTCACTCTATATAGTTCTCTAGAGATTCATTCAATTTGTTGCATGTATTAATAGTCTGTCCTTTGTATTGATGGATAACACACACACACGATATATATATATATATATATATATATATATATATATATATATATATATATATATATATACACACACACATACATATATGACTAACTCATAAACTTTTTTGAAAGACATCTGGGTTGTTTCCAGTATTTACCCATTAAAAATAAAGCAGCTGCTGGGCTGGGGATAGAGTCAGTTGGCAGAGTGCTTGCCTTGCATGCACAAGGCCTTGGGTTCGATTCCCAGCACCATAAATAAATAAATAAATAAAAATAAAGCTGCTATTAGTGTGAGTTTGTGTGAGCATATGTTTTCATTTTTCCATGCTAAATGCCCAAGAGTATAATTACTAGGTTGTATGATAAGTTCATGCTTTGTTTTATAAGAAACCATCAGATTGGTTGTGCCATTTTACATTCCCAATAGCAATATATGAAAGATCCAGTTGTCCCATATCTTCACCAGCATTTGGTATTAACAATATTTTTTTCATTTTAGCTATTGTAATAGGTATGGAGTGTCATCCTATTGTAATTTTATGTGTCAGTTAAAAAATTCATGTGATTTCCCCCTTCTTAATCTGTTAGTTTACTGGAAAATATTAATGGATTTTGGGAAGAAGGAAAAAATTTTTAAATAGACTTTGTTTTAAAGTGATTTGATACAGCAAAGTTGAGCATAAATTGCAAAAGGTTCTCATATGGTATCTCCACACATGCATAGCTTTCCTGTCTAAAAATGTCCCCCACCATTATTACAACAAATGAATCTGCATTGACATACCATTATCACCCAAAGTCCTTAGTTTACATTAGTTTCACTCTTGTTGTTGTACATTCCATGGATTTTGACATCTGAAAATCGTGACATGTGTCCACCATCATAGTATCATACAGATAATTTCACAGCCCTAAATATTCTCAGTGCTCTGCTTACTCATCTCTTCCTCACCTAAAATCCTAGAAACCACTGATCTTTTTTTTTCTGTTTCCATAGTTTTGTCTTTTCTTGAATGTCATATAGATGGAATCATGCAGTATATAGTAGATACCTCAACAAAGAAGATAAATATCTGACAAATTAGCCATATGAAAAGATATTCAATATCACATGTCCTTAAGGAATTGCAAATTTAAACAACAATGATATGCCACTACACACCTATTAGAATTGTGAAAACCTCAAACTTTGACAACACCAAACACTGGCATGTATATGGAGCACTAGAAATTCTCATTCACTGCTGGTGGGAGTGAAAAGTGGTATAGTCACTTTGGAAGACAGTTTGGCAGTTTCTTCCACAACTAAATATGTTCTTACCATACAATCTGGCAGTTTTGCCTGTAGGGATTTACCTAAATGAACCAAAATTATACGTCCACACAAAAACCTACACATAGGTGTTTATAGCAGCTTTATTCATTTTTTTATTGGTTGTTCAAAACATTACAAAGCTCATGATATATCATCCTTCATACATTTGACTCAAGTGGGTTATGAACTCCCATTTTGACCCCAAATACAAATTGCAGAATCACATCGGTTACACACTCACATTTTTACATAATGGCATATTAGTGACTGTTGTATTCTGCTACCTTTCCTATCGCCTACTATCCCCCCTCCCCTCCCCTCCCATCTTCCCTCTCTACCTCATCTGCTGTTGTTCAATTCTCTCACTTGTTTCCCCCCCCTTTCCCCTCACAACCTCTTATATGTAATTTTGTGTAACATTGAGGGTCTTCTACCATTTCCATATGATTTCCCTTCTCTCTCCCTTTCTCTCCCCCCACTCGTCTCTGTTTAATGTTAATCGTTTCCTCATGCTCTTCCTCCCTGTTCTGTTCTTAGTTGCTCTCTTTATATCAAATAAGACATTTGGCATTTGTTTTTTAAGGATTGGCTAGCTTCACTTAGCATAATCTGCTCTAATGCCATCCATTTCCCTGCAAATTCCATGATGTTGTCATTTTTTATTGCTGCGTAATACTCCATTGTGTATAAATGCCACATTTTTTTTATCCATTCATCTATTGAAGGGCATCTAGGTTGGTTCCACAGACTAGCTATTGTGAATTGTGCTGCTATGATCATTGATGTGGCAGTATCCCTATAGTACGCTCTTTTAAGATCCTCAGGGAATAGTCCGAGAAGGGCGATAGCTGGGTCAAATAGTGGATCCATTCCCAGCTTTCCCAGGAATCTCCATACTGCTCTACAAATTGGTCGCACCAATTTGCAGTCCCACCAGCAATGTACAAGTGTACCCTTTTCCCCATATCCTCGCCAGCACTTATTGTTGTTTGACTTCATAATGGCTGCCAATCTTACTGGAGTGAGATGGTATCTTAGGGTGGTTTTGATATGCATTTCTCTGACTGCTAGAGATGGTAAGCATTTTTTCATGTACTTGTTGATTGATTGTATGTCCTCCTCTGAGAAGTGTCTGTTCAGGTCCTTAGCCCATTTGTTGATTGGGTTATTTGTTATCTTATTGTTTACTTCTTTGAGTTCTTTGTATATTCTGGATATTAGGGCTCTATCTGAAGTGTGAGGAGTAAAAATTTGTTCCCAGGATGTAGGCTCCCTATTTACCTCTCTTATTGTTTCTCTTGCTGAGAAAAAACTTTTTAGTTTAAGTAGGTCCCATTTGTTTATTCTTGTTATTAACTCTTGGGCTATGGGCGTCCTATTAAGGAATTTGGAGCCCGACCCCACAGTATGTAGATCGGAGCCAACTTTTTCTTCTATCAGACGCCGTGTCTCTGATTTGATATCTAGCTCCTTGATCCATTTTGAGTTAACTTTTGTGCATGGTGAGAGAAAGGGATTCAGTTTCATTTGTTGCATATGGATTTCCAATTTTCCAAGCACCATTTGTTGAAGATGCTATCCTTCCTCCATTGCATGCTTTTAGCCCCTTTATCAAATATAAGAAAGTTGTAATTTTGTGGATTGGTCTCTGTGTCCTCTATTCTGTACCATTGGTCCACCTGCCTATTTTGGTACCAGTACCATGCTGTTTTTGTTACTATTGCTCTGTAGTACAGTTTGAGATCTGGTATCGCTATACCTCCAGATTCACACTTCCTGCTTAGAATTGCTTTTGCTATTCTGGGTCTTTGTTTTTCCATATGAATTTCATGATTGCTTTATCTATTTCTACAAGATATGCCGTTGGGATTTTGATTGGCATCGCATTAAACCTATAGAGAACTTTGGGTAATATCGCCATTTTGATGATGTTAGTTCTGCCTATCCATGAACAGGGTACATTTTTCCATCTTCTAAGATCTTCTTCTACTTCTCTTTTTAGGGTTTTGTAGTTTTCATTGTATAAGTCCTTCACCTCTTTTGTTAGGTTGATTCCCAAGTATCTTATTTTTCTTGAGGATATTGTGAATGGAATGGTTTTCCTCATTTCCATTTCAGAAGTTTTGTTGCTGATATACAGGAATGCCTTTGATTTATGCATGTTGATTTTATATCCTGCCACTTTGCTGAATTCATTTATTAACTCTAGCAGTTTCTTTGTAGACCCTTTTGGGTCTGTTAAATATATTATCATGTCTTCCGCAAATAGCGATAATTTAAGTTCTTCTTTTCCTATTTTTATGCCTTTAATTTCTTTTGTCTGTCTAATTGCTTTGGCTAGTATTTCAAGAACTAAATTGAATAGAAGTGGTGATAGAGGGCATCCCTGTCTTGTTCCAGATTTTAGAGGGAATGCCTTCAGTTTTTCTCCATTTAGGATGATGCTAGCCTGACGTTTAGCATATATAGCTTTTACAATGTTGAGGTAAGTTCCTGTTATCCCTAGTTTTTCTAATGTTTTGAACATAAAGGGATGCTGTACTTTGTCGAATGCTTTTTCTGCATCTATCGAGATGATCATATGGTTCTTATCTTTAAGTCTATTGATGTGGTGAATAGCATTTATTGATTTCCATATATTGAACCATCATTGCATCCCAGGGATGAATCCTACTTGATCATGGTGCACAATTTTTTTGATGTGCCTTTGTATCCGATTCACCAGAATTTTATTGAGGATTTTTGCATCTATGTTCATTAGAGATATTGGTCTGTAGTTTTCTTTCTTTGAAGTGTCTTTGTCTGGTTTCGGGATCAGGGTGATGTTGGCCTCATAGAATGAATTTGGAAGAGCTCCTTCTTTTTCTATTTCTTGAAATAGCTTGAAAAGTATTGGTATTAATTCTTCTTTGAAGGTTTTGTAAAACTCCGCTGCATACCCATCTGGTCCAGGGCTTTTCTTGGTTGGTAGTCTTTTGATGGCTTCTTCTATTTCTTCCTTTGTTATTGGTCTGTTTAAATTGTGTGTGTCTTCCTGACTCAATCTGGGCAGATCGTATGACTTAAGAAATTAATCAATATCTTCACTATCTTCTATTTTATTGGAATATAAGGTTTCAAAATATTTTCTAATTATCTTCTGTATTTCTGTAGTGTCTGTTGTGATATTGCCTTTTTCATCCCGTATGTTAGTAATTTGAGTTCTCTCTCTTCTTCTCTTTGTTAGCATGGCTAAGGGCCTGTCGATCTTATTTATTTTTTCAAAAAACCAACTTTTAGTTTTATCAATTTTTTCAATGTTTTTTTTTGTTTTGATTTCGTTAATTTCTGCTCTGATTTTAATTATTTCTTGTCTTCTACTACATTTGCTGTTGTTTTCCTCTTCCTTTTGTAGGTTTTTGAGGTGTGGTGTGAGTTCATTTATTTGTTGTTTTTTTTCTTTTTTTGAGGAAAGAACTCCAGGAAATGAATTTCCCTCTTAAAACTGCTTTCATTGTGTCCCATAGATTTCGGTATGTTGTGTCTGTATTGTCATTTGTCTCTAAGAATTTTTTTTATCTCCTCCTTTATGTCTTCTGTAACCCATTGATCATTCAGTAACATATTGTTCATTTTCCATGTGATGTAGGGTTTTTCCTTCCTTCTTTTATCATTGATTTCCAGTTTCATTCCATTATGCTCAGATATGGTGCATGGTATTATCTCCACACCTTTATATTTACTAAGAGTTGCCCTATGGATAATATATGGTCTATCTTTGAGTAGGATCCATGTGCTGCTGAGAAGAACTTGTATCCACTTGATGTTGGTTGATATATTCTATATATGTTGGTTAAGTCTAGGTTATTGATTGTGCTATTGAGTTCTATAGTTTCTTTATTCAGCTTTTGTCTAGAGGATCTGTCTAATGGCAAGAGCGGTGTGTTGAAGTCACCCATAATTATTGTGTTGTGGTCTATTTGACTCTTGAACTTGAGGAGAGTTTGTTTTATGAACGTTGCAGCACCATTGTTTGGTGCATACAAATTGATAATTGTTATGTCTTGTTGGTGGATGGTTCCTTTTAACAGTATATAGTGTCCTTCTTTATCCCTTTTGATTAATTTAGGTTTGAAGTTGATTTTATTTGATATGAGTATGGCCACTCCTGCTTGCTTCCGAGGGCCATGTGAGTGGTATGATTTTTCCCAACCTTTTACCTTCAGCCTGTATATGTCTTTTCCTATCATATGAGTCTCCTGAAGGCAGCATATTGTTGGATTTGTTTTTTTTTTTTTTTTTTTTTGATCCAGGTTACTAGCCTATGTCTCTTGATTGGTGAATTTAGGCCATTAACATTTAAGATTACAATTGAAATATGGTTTGTACTTCCAGTCATGTTTATTTAATTATTTATTTTAGTTTGGCTAGTTTTTACTTTTTGGTTATTTTCCTCCCCCTTTACTGAGATGCCTCCTGCTGTTAGTTTTGGGCACTATTTTCCAATTCCTCTTCTTGTAGTATTTTGCTCAAAATGCTTTGCAGTGCTGGTTTTCTGGCTGCGAATTCTTTTAGCTTTTGTTTATCATGAAAGATTTTAATTTCATTGTGAAATCTGAAGCTTAATTTTGCTGGATACAGTATTCTTGGTTGGAATCCATTATTTTTCAGTGTTTGAAATACATTGTTCCAGGATCTTCTCACTTTCAAAGTCTGTGATGAAAAATCAGCCGTTAACCTAATTGGTTTACCCCTGAATGTAATCTGCCTCCTTTCTCTCGTAGCTTTTAATATTCTCTCCTTCTTCTGTATGTTGGCTATCTTCATAATTATATGTCTTGGAGTTGGTCTATTACGGTTTTGAATGTTTGGCGTCCTGTAGGCTTCCAGGATTTGGCAATCCATTCCATCTTTCATCTCTGGGAAGTTTTCTAGAATTATTTCATTTAATAGGTTGTCCATTCCTTTGGTTTGAATCTCTATGCCTTCTTCTATCACAATGACTCTCAAATTTGGTTTTTTTATGACATCCCATATCTCTTGAATAGATTGCTCGTGAGATTTAAGCATCTTTTCTGTGTTGACTATATTCTTTTCAAGTTGATAAACTTTGTCTTCATTATCTGATGTTCTGACTTCTACTTGATCTAGTCTATTTGTAATATTCTCGTTTGAGTTTTTAATTTGGTTTATAGTTTCCTGCATTTCTAGGATTACTGTTTGATTTTTTTTAAGATCTCTGTCTTCTGGTAAAGCTCATTCTTTGCCATTTGAATTTGTTTGTTTAATTCATTTTCAAAATATACTTTCATTGCTTGGACTTGCTGTCTCATGTCTTCTCTAATATTCCTTTCCATCTGAGTTAGGTATGCCTTGAGTTCTTTCCCTATCCTTGTTTCTGATGCTTCTAGGTCCTCCTGTAGATTTAAGTTGTCCTGCATTGTTTGTATTCCTTTTTTCCCTTGTTTTTTCATGTTGTTCACGTTACTTCCCAGCTCTATTTGATTGCTGTGTTTCTGCTCTCTCCTATAGATTTGTTTTGGTTTTGTATATCTCTGTTGTCTCTCCTTTGTGTTGATAGACTATGCCTGCTAAAGTGGATTCCACAGGGAAGGAATTCCAACAGCCGAGCTCCAGTGACGTCACCTCTCTGCTATGGCGGGCCCCAGGCTCCTTGCTGGGGTGTCCGAAGGGGGGGGTGGGACTGGACTGTCTCTGGTTGGTTTCAGCTCCCGGTTGGCTACTTCATGAAGGCTTGGCTATAGACCTCTTCCTAGAGTCTCTGTGTCGTACCTGTTGGGCCGCAACTCAGGGTCTAGCCGCGCGGTCGCGGGCGGGCGGGCGGTCTCTAGCCGCCCAATCGTGCGGGCAGTGGGTGGGCTGTCGCCGGTGGGCGGGCGATCTCTAGCCGCCCAGTCACGCTGTCGGTCGCCGGCGGGCGGGCGGTCTCCAGCCGCCCAGTTGCGCAGGCAGCGGGCGGGCGATCGGTCTCCGGCGGGCGTGCGGTCTCCAGCCACCCAGTCACGCGGGCAGCGGGCCAGCTGTCACCGGCGGGCGGGCGATCTCTAGCCGCCCAGTCATGCGGGCAGCAGGCCGGCTGTCACTGGCGGGAGGGCGATCTCTACCCGCCCAGGCGCGCGGTCGGTCGCCGGCGGGCGGGCGTTCTCCAGCCGCCCGGTCGCGAGGGCCTGGCCTCTAGTCCCCTGGTTTCTCCTGCTAGTCCTGGCTTCTCCTGCTAGCCCAGTCTTCCCCTGAGTGATGCCTCTCGGCAGTTCAAACTGTACTCTGAGCCTGCAGTTTGCTGGGTGTGGAGGGTGGCTATTGGGAACCCCGGTACTCTATTGTTTTGATTTTTTCCGCTTGCCCCTCCCCCAGCGCTGGCAAGACAGGTTTCGTTTTCCCCGCTGATGGGAGAGGGAGTTGGAGGTCAGGTGTCTCTCCCTTTCCCCGCGTCTTTATGCAGGCTCATTCTGATAATCCCTCCCCCGGAAAGCCTAGGAGAGATTTTATGCGAATTCCTCGCTGTATGTGATATGGGCTGAGTAACACACACCTGTTTTATTGTTGCAATCTGTCAGAGACTGGCAGTGGTTACGTCAGCACTCCAAGATGGTGGCTGCTGGCTTCCTTGTTGGAGTTTCCATTGTGGGGGATAGAACTGGACCGCTTCCTTCCCCGTCTGAAATCCCGAACTCAGCCCGGGACTCAGTGAGGGCACAGCCAGCAGAATTCCACAGAATCTGCAGCAACGTTTCTCTGTGCCTACTGGTCGCTTCTCGGCGGCGCCCAGCCGTCTGTAGCCGCGGGGCGGGCCGGGCAGATCAGTCAGCCTGGATCTCCGGTCGCACAGTTGGCTCGTGTTTGAGACTCAATTACCAGACCTCGGTGCTGGAAATCCTTCCTCTAGGTTTTGGTGCACCCCAATTTTGCTGTAAATTCCTAACAAGATAGTTTTTTGTCGTTCTAACTCGTTATTCACCTGCGCAGTGACGCGGAACACGGGGTGTGATGCACTCTATTCGCGGCCATGTTGGAGTCCTTAGCTTTATTCATAATTGCCAAAAGTTGGAAAAAAAATGTCTTCAGTAGGTGAATGAATAAACTGTGGTACAATGAAATTTTATTTAGAACTATAAAGATATCAGCTATTAAGTCATAAAAGACATGGAGGAAACTAAATGCACACTGCTAAGTAAATGATGCTAATCTGAAAAGATCACATATTGTATGATTCCAATCATGTAACACCCAGGAAGAGGCAAAACTGTGGAGACAGTGGTTGCCAAAGTGTTGGGGAGAAGGCAGAATGGATATGTATGTGGAACACAACGGATATTTAGGGCAGTGTCACCATTATGTGTGCAAAATCACGTAGATACTTTGGAATACAGGTTAGAAGCTTCTTACAAAGCTAAATTATAGTCTTACAATATGATCCAACAATTGTGCTCCTAGTTATTTACCCCAGTGGGTTGAAATTTATGTCAACACAGAAGCCTGTACACCAAATGATTATAGCATCTTTTTAAAAAAATTTTTATTCTGCTGTCATATATAGATTTTTAAAATAATTTGTAAAATAAAGTAAAATAAAATACTATATATATATATATATATATATATATATATATATATATATTAGTTGTAGATGGACATAATATCTTTATTTTTATTTGTTTATTTTTATGTGGTGCTGGGGACCAAACCCAGGGCCTCACATATGCAAGGCAAGCGCTCTACCACTGAGCTACAGGCGCAGCTTTATAGCATCTTTATTCATATTTGCCAAAATTAGAATTAACCAAGACATCATTTAACAGGTGAATCAGAAACAAACTGTGGTATATCTATATAATGGAGTATGATTCATGGAAAAGGAGAAATGAGCCACCAAGTCACTAAAGACATGGAGAAACGTTGTATGCATCTTGCTAAATAAAAGAAGCTAGAGTAGAAAGGTTACGTACTACATAATACCAACTGCATGACACTTTGCAAAAGACAAAACTACATAGACTGTAAAAAAATATCAGTGGTTGCCAGGGGTCAGAGTTGTGGGAAGGAGGGAGCATAGGACATATTTAGGTCAGTATAACTATTATGTCTGGTGGCTAACTGACATCACACATTCATCAAAATCCTAGAACTATACAACATGAGGAGTGAACCTAAATGTAAACTATGGACTTTAGTTAAATAATAATATATCAATATTGGTTCTTCAATTGTAACATGTACCACAATGTCCCGTCCAGCAGGACACATCAACGTGGGCAGCGAACCTAGATGGAGAGGAATGAAGGGACAAGAGACACGAAAGGTGACAGCAAGACAAAAATTCTGATCAAGCTGCAAACTTTTATTGTTCACACAGGGGTATTTATATGCTGGGGATGGGGAAGCTCTCTAATCAACAATTGCTGGATGTGGGTGGTAAAACTGCCAGCTGCAAGATGTCTGATGATCCTGATAACTGCAGGATGTTCCAGGGAGATAGGTAGCTGCAGGATGCCTCCCAGGCAGGATGTCTCCCAGGGGGCTGTCAGGCTAATCTTTGAAGGAGAATTTCCTTCTAGTCCCTGACATTTCCCCCTTTCTAATATAAAATATTTGACCATACCTTACCGGCCATGTTTTTAGGGGGTGATAGAGGCTCTGTTCCTCTAGAAGGCCTTAGAATATCTCCTGATCCTAGCGAGCGTCTTCACTAGGAGATTTCGTGGTGGCCTTGGCATGTTTTTGGAGGAGACGGCTTTGAGGGGGGAGCATGCCAACCACCATGCACCAGAGCGTGTCACTCAGAGGTCTTGGGTTTTGGGATCCATGGATCCATCCTCCTGCAGTCCTTCCTGCACCCTCCATTATTATGGCCTAACGTCCTCACTCCATGGGTGAGTCCTCCCCCAAGCGGAGGGGCCCATGGAGGAGTGAACCCTTATGGCAAGGGCAGAAGATGGTTGGTCAGAGCTGTTACTTATACTTTTATATAAGAAAGAGAGATCTGTGGGGATGTAAACTTAAGAAATAAGCCTGAAAGAAGGGTAGAACATCCTTTTAAATGTTGGCAGCGTGGTCTTCCATCTCCAGATGATGATAGTGGACCTGTATGGGCTTAGAGGCCAAAATATTAATCTGTTCTTTAATAAATTTTACCAGCCTGTTTATAATGCAGGGTCCTATGGACACCATTAAAAGTAAACCCAACAAAGGGCCTAATAGGGGAAGAAGGTAGGGTAGAAATCCATTAAGCCCAGTCCAGAGGGGATTTTCAAATAGTTCCCTTCTTCTCTCTTCTAGATCTTCTTGAAGCTGCTTAATTTTAGTGCGTACTATGCCTGATTTATTGGCATAAAAGCAGCATCTTTCCCCTAGGGCCAAGCAAATACCTCCCTGGTTAGCTGTCAGCAAATCTAAGCCTCGTCTGTTTTGAAGGACCACTTCTGCCAGGGAGTCTATTTGGTCCTGTAAGTCTTTAATGGTTCCTGATAGAGTTTGTACATCATCTATAAGTTGTTGAGATAGGCGAAGGTAAGAGTGTATAGCCGTGCCTAAGCCAGCTGTACCTGTGCCCACAGCAGCTGTTATTCCAAGGCTGGCACGGAGTGGTAAGGCCTGTATTGCCCGCCTGTATCTTTTGACTAAGGTGTCTAGGCTAGGAATGGGTAGAGGTTCATCTCCTGGGACAATAGTTATATCAGGGAGTAATAAGGCAAGAACACAGCCACTGGTCCAATTCGCTGGAAGCCTGGGGAAGGCTGAGTTTCCTCCACACATAAAAACTGTGCCATTGGGGGGACAAAGAGGTGGGGTGAGTGAGGAATAATTTTGTACGTTTGAGCAATTTCCAAAGGAAGTAACTCCAACATCAATATCATAGGTATTATTCTGCATTGCGCCTAAAAGACATGATGTAAAAGTGCCTATAGGCTGTACTTTAAAAGGAAATCCAGGTTGGCATGTATTATCATTGTCTATGATAGAATTAATAGGAACTGCCATAGGCATAATTGCCACTGTTGTCATGCAGAGCCAGCAATCACCAGCAAGGTTGGGGTTGGAATTATTAAGCAAGGAGAAGGTAGTTTCCAAAATATCTAATGTATTGGTATCTAAATCTGGGAGCTGGGATTTAGGCAGCATTAAGGGATGATATGTGAGCTCAGGGATTTGGGGTTTTAAAAGTTTGATTATCTGAAGATGCTTGACAGCATCAGTTGGTCCTCCACTATCAGAGACCCCTGTAGGGGCCTTAATGGGCCAGCAGGAGGGTTTACCAACAGTGCCTTGGCACCCAGCTGACTGTAACTTGGTGTATATGCCTTCTCCTGCCGGGTCAAAGAGAAGGGGGGTATAATGAATAGTGGTCCCCTCTGCTGCATGAGTTTTAGTTAGGGTGGCTTCAAAAAATTGTTCTCCCTGCTTGTTAACACAAATTGAGGCTGACACATAACAGGAGACATGCATCACCTGGGTATGCATGCAAGTTGCAGAACAATTTTGGAGAGCTTTACTTGTACTGGGGGGAATAATCTTTGGCTTGTTAACACATACCCATTTAGGCTGATGAACTCAACCTCAGCATGGAGGTAAGCCACCTTAGTCACGCAGTCAGCAATCTGGGTCCAACTAGTGGGAGCCTGAGTCCAAGATCCTCCCCTGCATTCGCAGGGGGGGCCAAAAAGGTACTCCCTGATGTTGGAAGGTGGAGGGTCAAGGCCTCCGTATACAAACCTGTTCAGCAGAAGTGCCTTAAGCAGGATCCTCACACAGATTGTTGGCTGTATCTGCAAAAGAGGAAAATTTGTCCTCAGGGGGAGGGCCTCCGTCCCTGGGTTGAGGTAAGTCATTAACCTGTTTAACCAGGCGTTCTGGTAACCATCTTGGGGCTGCTTGCTCTTGGTCCAAAACACAAGCTGAGCCTCGTCCCCAGATGAGGACAGGATCTGGGCCTTTCCATTTATTTGTAAGGGGATCGCGCCACATAACAGGTGGGCGAACAGAATTGGACGAGGGATGCCAGTGTCTGTCTGCGGCCGAATGGCCTTCACTGTCTAGGGTAAGAAAATTAAGGGCAAATAATGCATGGTTAAGGCGATCCCAAAATCTCTGTATTTTAGAATATTATCCTTTAAATAGGTATCTCTTAATTGTCTTTAAAAAATATGATTAAGGTTATTTCCTGTGTAGGGAGCAGTATATAAATCTTACTGTATTTTTTATGGACAATAGATCTAGTCAGAGAACTTATATAATATCAATGAATTTTTTTAAGTTTGTAACCTTTATTGTTTAAAATTAATATATAACTTTAATTTGGAGAACCTTAATCTTAATAAAATGTTGTGTTTTTTTTTTAATTTATGATTATCTAACAAACAAAATATGTAAAAATTAGTATCTCAGTGTCTTAGAATCAATTGATTTTAGTCTCTAAGGACAATTGTTAAAATCGGATTTAAGTTAGTAGTTCAATATACTTAATCTTTAATCAACAATGTGAATTTATTTACCAAAATTAATCTTTGTCTTAAACAGTAAGAATTATTAGGCAATAAGGATCTTTCTTTAAAGAAATAAGCTTACATTTTAATAGGTTGTTTATCATGTCAAAATATGGACAAAATCTTAGCTCACATTAGTATAGTTAAACTAGGAAAAATAGCCTGAAATACCCTTGAATTAATTATAGTCAGTTTAGTATATATAAATCTCTTTTTTAATCTTTCTAACTTTTTACATCATCTGTTTAGATAACAATATAAAAATCTTTTTTACTTAGGAAAATACTTTTATCATTGAAATATGAATATAAAGACCTTGTTTTACCCAAAGATGATTTCTTTCTTTTTAGGATCCATGTGTGCTTTTTCTTTGTTGAAGCATCCTTTTCTTTTAGAAAATTTTTTTTTGTTATACTTGGAACAATTTATGAAAACCTTAGAATCTATAAACAAATTATTGTACTTTGATAAGAAATATCAATGAAAATATAGTTAAAATCCTTAGATATTTTGTAGACATAATTATAATTATCATCTTATGAGTTTGAACAGTAACTTTGAGAATTAGAAACTACTTGAAGATTGTATTTTCACTTAAAAGCACATTTAGCTCATATATCTGTAACTGAAAAGGCAGAGTATCTGATAAATGTAAATATAAAACATAAATTATGGGTTTTCTGTTGAAGAAAAACAATTAGGCAAATATATATTAACTAATCAATTAGGCATGTGCTAAATTATTTTATAGATTAACAAATATAGGTTATTTAAATATCTTAAAAATATATATATTAAGAATAAGAACATAACTTATAATTGTATTAATTTTATGTAACCACGTGGTCTTAAAATATTTGGATCCATTTTAATTTATTTTTAACTAGGAGTGCACTCTTCTATGTGACGTCACTTGATGTAACTGAAATAAAATCCTTGTTGAGTATGCATATTTATTTTTTATAGTTAGGAATGAGAATAAGGATTTTTTGGTCATCACAGGAATATTGCCGGCTTTGTTCCTGTGGTGAGCAAATGCATCCTCATAACCTCCAAAATTAAAAGTAAAATATAAAGAAGCATGTTTGATCTCTCATCAATAGAACATTATTTAGTAACACAACTATAGAGAAAAGTCAGGTTATTTAACTCAGAACTAACTTAAATTTAGGGCTGCAACATAGAAAGCTGTGGAATTAAATTTTGTCTGAAAAAGATATCTTTCGTTAGCATTTACAGGTAGGCATTCTTAAAAAATTAAAAATACAGGCTCTGAACAGCTCCAGTAGAAATCTGAAACACAATAATACAGATTAGTGGCTGGAAGGCGGGACTAGAAGTCCTGTCTGAGTGACTGTGGAAGAACCAATCGGAAGTGTGGGAGGTGGGACCAGGAAGCCTGCTCTTCTGGCCAGTCACCCCATGGTTACCATGGTGATGCAAACAACATGGAGTCCGCTGCCCATTTTCGGGGCAAATATTCCCCAAGTTTTCCTAGCCGATTGCATTTTGTTTGATTTTGTCTGCATTTTCCCCCTCCTGGCCAAGATCTTACTGCGGTAGCAGCTTGTTCTGTCTCTGCGACCTGCGGTTGCAGCTCATGTACATCCTGCACTTTTTTCTGTGGCACGTGGGTGCTCCAAAGGATTTTTAGCAGCAAACGCTAGCATTACCATCAGATCTTAAGTTAGTCTGTGTTTGGCATTTAGGTCAAGTAATTCAAGGGTTAAAAGCACTGTTGGCCGCAGGGGCTAGGACCCCATAGCGAGCAGCAGCGGCTAAAGTCTCTTGTCCCCAGCGGCTGAGTTACAGCCATTCTGATTCATAGGACAATCATGTAGTAAAAAGGTCCGTACATACTTTCTGAGTATTGACAAAAACAATAGAAAATTGAAACTTATTTCTCTCCAGGTAAACATCACATTTTCTCTCCCTTTTTTCACTCTCCTAGCACAAACTTCTAGAACATAAAGGCCAAAAAATATCTCTTTTTTTTTCTGAATTAATTAGGTTCCAGTAAGAAAAGGTGGGAACAGGCACCTTTTCTGGGCCAAAGGATTCATAATAATCTTAATAATAATAATAATAATAATCTTCATAATAATCAGTCTCCTACTCTAAGCCATCTTTTACCATCAATGGTCCCTTCAAGGGGAAACCATGGACACAATTCTCCTATGTATGAAAAGAATAATTTTAAGTCCTTTTACTTAACACGCGCCCCCCGTGTCTTGAGGGCCTCCTTGAGGCCTGACAAAAACAACTCATGTGACGAAACTGCTTGTCCCATGGTGGGCCACTCACCTTGCGTCGTCCTCTCTCTCCTCCTGGATCTGTCTCTCGGTCGTGTCTGCCGAGGCGATCGCGTGCTCCTGCTTGGCCAAGTCTTCCCGGAGGACGGCGTTCCTTCTCAGTCAAAGGCTCAAGCACACAACGTTGGGCGCCAAATGTCCCGTCCGGCAGGACACATCAACGTGGGCGGCGAACCTAGATGGGGAGGAATGAAGGGACAAGAGACACGAAAGGTGACAGCAAGACAAAAATTCTGATCAAGCTGCAAACTTTTATTGTTCACACAGGGGTATTGATATGCTGGGGATGGGGAAGCTCTCTAATCAACAATTGCTGGATGTGGGTGGTAAAACTGCCAGCTGCAAGATGTCTGATGATCCTGATAACCGCAGGATGTTCCAGGGAGATAGGTAGCTGCAGGATGCCTCCCAGGCAGGATGTCTCCCAGGGGGCTGTCAGGCTAATCTTTGAAGGAGAATTTCCTTCTAGTCCCTGACACCACAACTTTACAAGGTGTTAATTAAAGGAGAAATTCTGGGGGTTGGGGATATATCTCAGTTGGTAGAGTGCTTGCCTTGGACACACAAGGCCCTGGGGAAGAAAGAGGAGGAGAAGAAAGAAGAAAAGAAGAAGAAGAAGAAGAAGAAGAAGAAGAGGAGGAGGAGGAGGAGGAGGAGGAGGAGGAGGAGGAGGAGGAGGAGGAAGAAGAAGAAGAAGAAGAAGGAAGAAGAAGAAGAAGAAGAAGAAGAAGAAGAAGAAGAAGAAATTTTAGGGGGTAGTGAGTGCATATGGCAACTTCCTATATTTTCCACTCAATATTTCTATAAAACTAAACAACTTCAAAAATACTATTTAAAAAAAATACACTTCCTATATAACTTAGTAATCCCACTCCTGAGCATTTAAAGAAATAAAAACTTATGTTCTCACCAAAAATTCTGTACATGGGGTGTTTATAGCATTTATTTCACCATAACCTCAAACTAGAAGTAACCCAATGTCTTTGAATAGGTGACTAGATAAGCAGACTGTAGTATGTCCATAAATTGAAATATTACTCAGCAATAAAAATGAGCTATTCATGCAACAGCATGGGTGAATCTCAAATGCATGTTTCTAAGTGAAGGAAACCAGACTCAAAAGATTACATATGTAATTATTTCATTTTTATGACATTGGAGAAAACACAAAACCATAGGAATAAAAACAGATAAGTGATTACCAGGCATGCTGTAGTTTAGATCTGGAATGTTCCCAAAAGGCCCATCTGTTAACTGCTTTATACCTAGGGCAGTACTATTAGGAGGTGGTTGAAACTTTAGGAGGTGGGGCTTGGTGGGAGGTCTTTAGGTCACTGGGGGTCGACCCTCAAAGGGGATTGTGGGGCCACAGCCCCTCCTCACTCTCTTTTGCTTCCTAGCCCTGAGATGAGTGATTTTTCTTTACTATGCACTCCTGCCCATGCTGCCTTGCCTCAGGCCCAAAGCAATAGGGCTAGTCAGTCATGGGTGGAAATGCCAAAAACCATGAGCCAAAGTAAACCTTTTCTCTTTCTCAGGTGTATTTTTATAAAGATGGAAAGGTGACTAACATACAGGGGTAACTATAAAGAGGTAGATGAGGTAATATTTGGGGTAAGTGGACTACTCTGTATCTTGGTTGTGATGGTAGTTATACAACTCTATGCATTTGTCACAAGTCATAGAAGTATACACTGAAAATAAAAGAGATCATCTTACAGCATATAAATAACAAAAATAAACAAAAGGTAACAGATGTTCCTTTTGTAAATGCCTTATGTACTGTAGAAATAAGGCTTAACATTTTTAAATACTTAGGTTAGAGTGGCCTTGGAAACCTAGGACTTTGCTTTTCTAAAAAGAAGGTTGAGAAGTGCTACATTCTTTTTTACTGGTTAATTTGATCCAGAAACAAATGAATTATTTCTGAAGTGTCCTTCTTCTCAGGTAATCCTAAGCATAAGAATTAAGGCACGAATCAAATTTCTAGGTACAATTTGGTAGATTCCTCCACAGCATCTCTTGTATTTTATCAGAAAAATCTATAGGACTTTTGAAATTACACCATTTGAAAGATCAGATTCAGGTAAGCCACCTTGGTCAGTTTTGTCAATGAAGAGGTCATTTGGAGAAAAATCTATGGTTTGTGCTAACATAAAGCTGAAGAGATAATTACATTTAAAGTCTGTTGAATTTGCATATCATGCAGAATTTTTTTAATTGTGCTGTCATTGAGTCTTGCAGAAATTCTTCAAGTCACTATAGAACTATCAATAAAGATTGATATACCCATGGAAACTACACACTACACAGACACAAACACAGACACAATGTCACCAGCCACACACAACCAAACATACATTTATACATATTCACATGCATTTGCACACATTGATCTACATGCATGCACACCTAAGTGCATACATACATGTATAGATAGGCACACACAGATAAACACACAATGACAGATATATATGGCCCATATACAAACATGCAAATGCACGAGCATACCCCCAGCAATACAATTTTTTCCTAAAAAAATTAGGCCATTTATTACAATCCAGCATGTAAGAAATATAGTGAAATATCACTTCACACCTAATAAGATGGCTGTTTATATACATTTTTTTTGGTACCAGGTATTGAATTCAGGGGTACTCGACCACTGAGCCACATTCCTAGCCCTGTTTTGTATTTTATTTAGAGACAGGGTCTCACTGAGTTGCTTAGCACCTTGCCGTTGCTGAAGCTGACTTTGAACTCACAGTCCCCCTGCCTCAGCCTCCCAAGCTGCTGGGATTACAGGTATGTGCCACTGCCAGGCTAAATATTTTTAAAAGGTAAATGACAAGGGTTTGCATGGATGTAAAATAATAGGAGTTCCTATACATTGCTGATGGGAATGTCAGGTACATGCAACACAGTGGAAAACAGTTTGGCTGTTCCTCAAGAGTTACCATAAGATGCAGCAGTTCCACTCCTAGGCATATACCAAAGAAAATTGAGAACAGGTGCTCAAACAAAATTTTGAACTTGAATGTTCATAGTAGTACTATTCACAATAGCCAAAAGCAGAAACAACCCAAAAGTCCATCAATTGATGAATGAATAAACAAAATGTGATATATTCACACGAGTAAATATTATTTGCCCATAAAAAGGAGTGTGTTGTATCATATTTTCTAAAAAGTAGTTAAGTGTTGATACATGTTACATGGATGAACCTACATAACATCATGCTAAGAGGAAGAGGCCAGACACAAAAGGCTACACATTGTATATGATTCCATTATATGAACTGTTCAGATACACAAACCCATAGAAACAGATGCATGTTTATGGTTTCCAGGGGCTGGGAAGAAGGAAGAAAGGAGTTTGATTGTTTAATGAGTACAGTGTTTCATTTTTTGGGTGATGAAAATATTCTAGAATTAGATAGTGATGGTGCACAGCATTGTGATTATAGTAAAAGTCACTGAACTGTTTCATTTTAAATGGTTAAAATGGTATGAATTTTACCTCAACTTAAAAAAAAGTTAAAAATAAATCTACAGTATGATCCAGGTATCCCACTTCTGGGTATATATCCCAAGCAAATGAAATCAGTATATCAAAGGGGCATTTGCATGCTCATGTTTATTGTGGCACTATTCACAATAGCTAAGATATGGAATCAACCTAGGTAGCCATCAGAAGATGAATGGTAAAGAAAAGATGAAGGAAGGAAGGAAGGAAGGAAGGAAGGAAGGAAGGAAGGAAGGAAGGAAGGAAGATAGATTGGTCCATCTAGTAGAATATTATTCAACCATGAAGAATAGAAACCTGTCATTTGCAGCAAAATGGTTGGAACTGAACATTACATTAAGTGAAATAAGCAGACATAGAAAGACAAGCACTGTGTTCACTCTGATATGTGATATGTGATATGTGGAAGCTAAAAATGTTGACACGATAAAAGAACACTGGATTTGATCAGTGCATGCTACGTGAATGTATTGAAATATCTCTGAACCCATTAATGTGTACAGTTAATAGTTTGGGTTGGCTGTTCTTTTGTTTTGGCAAATGAAAAATATCATGCTTCACTCTCATCTGGCCTTCATGAGTTCTGAAGAGAAATCCACTATCAGTCAAATTATTGCGGTTCTGTCATAGATGACATAACGTTTCTCTCTGATCTGCTTTCAAGGACTTTCTTTCTTTTCACAAGTTTAATAACAATGTATCTGGTCATGGATTTCTTTGGATTTATATTGTTTAGTATTTACTTAGCTTGCTGAATCTACATGTTTATATCTTCATTAGTTTGGGAAATTTTAGCCATTATTTGAAAAATATTTAACAACCTTAACTTCTTTCTCCTCTCCTCAAAGGACTATGATAACATAGACATTATATCTTTTGTTATTGTTACACATGTTCCTGAATATATGTTTATCTTTTTTTACTAATATGTTTTCTCTGCTATTCATATTTGGTCATTTTTATCCAAATTCACCAACTATTTTCTATGTCTTTTCCATTTTCTGTTGTGCCCTTCTAGTGTATCTCTTATTTTGGCAAATGTGTTTTTCAGTTATAAAATTTCCATTTTTAAAAATATCTTTTTTAAAAAAATCTTTTGGCTCAGATTTTTCTATTATTTCAAAAGTTTTTCTAAGTTCTTGTTGAAGCATATTTATAAGTTACTTCCAAAATCCTTGTTAGATAATATCAGTATCTGTGCCATCTTGATTTCACATCTGTCCATTGTCTTTTCTCATTTTGGTTGAGATTTCCTCCAGGTACAGAAAGATAAGTGTCATAGTGTCACTCATATGTCAAATGTAAAAAAAAAAAAAAATTGATCTCATAGAAATTGAGAGAAGAATATTGGTTACTAAAGGCTAGGGATAATAAGGGGCAAGAAGCTAAGGAAAAGTTTTATCAATAGGTACTAAGTTATAGTTAGAAGAAATATGTTCTGGTATTCTATTGCACAGTAGGATGACTATAGATAATAGTAATGTAGTATAGATATCAAAAAGCCAAGAGAAAGGATTTTGAATTTTTTTCACCACAAAAAAGTGAAAAATGTTTAAGGTTTAATAAATATTTATGCTTATTCTAGTTTGAACATGACATGGTATATACATGTATTAAAATATCACATAGTACCCCCATAAGTATGTACAAATTTTTCAGTACTAGGAATTGAACTCAGGTCCTGGTGCATGATAGGCAAATGATTTACCACTGATCTACACCCCCCATGCAGTACATATGATTTTTATATGCCAATTAAAGATAAATAAGAAGAGGAAAAATAAATGAGTTGAGATTTCCTGCTTCTTAGTATGATGAGTGATTTTCAATTATGTCCTGACCAGTTGTGGTATTATGAGACATAGGTTCATATTCATATCTCATTATTTACTGTTGCCAGGCTGGGGAGAATAGTGAGAGCTCCCTTCATATACACAGCCCTTACAGATATCTGATGGCCAGGAGGCAGTGCCACTTCATCACAGCTATGGTTGGACAGTAGACTGGTCCTGCTCCCAGGAGTCACATGGTAGACACTCAAGGGTAGGAACTGCCTTATTACTAATATGGTTCGTTAGTCAGACTCTGCTTTTATACACAGCACCCCTAAACTCCTGCCAGCTAGGAAGTGAAGTGTCATTAGCAAGGCCAGTATGGTAGATAGACTGAATTCTCAGGCTACGCCTCTGTTGATGCCCACTAACCAGGAAACAGCCATCTGTTGCTTGGCGAGGTGGTAGATACTCTCTATTCACTTTCTAAGCTTCCTTAAGTGTCCAAAGGTCAAGATTGGGTGCTGTCTCATCGCCAGCATTAACACACAGTGTTAGTTCTTATATGTATCATCCATAGACTCTCATGTAGACAGAGTGGTCTCATTACTAGAGTAGAATGGGATATAGGCTCAGCTCTCAGGCACAGCCTCCACATATTCCCACTAGGTAGGAGACAGAGCCATCTCATTTCCATGGTAAGGTTATAAATAGGTTCAATTCAGACACAGCACCTGCAGACTCCTTTCAGACAAAATGTGGAGCCACCTTGTTGAAGTAGGGCAATCAAAAAACTCTGTTCCCTCACACAGTGTCTATAGATGCCTACCAGTCAGGACACAGAGCTAGCTCATTATTACCAGAATTGAATAGTAATTGGATCTTCACTCACAATCCTGGTGTCAGCAGTGGGTATAGAGTATGGGCATGCTTTTTTTCCCCCATGATGTTGGCTGTAATGGAACTAGTATTGTCAAAAAGGTGCTATTATGCAAGTTGCACCCCTCCTTAGTCTCCTGGCCAGGCAGTGAAGGTCAGGCCTATCATCTCTTTTTCTTTTGGCTATGTCCATTGGTGTTTCTGGATTTAAATATTCTCCTATGTCCAGTGCAGTGTGCATGGGAGGCATAACAACAACTATTATTTGAGAACTCACCAGTAGCTCATTCTATGAATCTCAAGATCCCTTGATAGTCTGCATTCTTATCTCTACCATTCAGGGGCTTCTCCTATCCATTTCATTTATTTTATTGAGGGTGTTTAGGAGTGATAAGGGGGGAAGACTAGGGTGAAATATGCTTACATTATATTTTCCTTATCCTCCATAAATTTTGATTTTTTAAAATTTTATTCAATTGAAAATACTTTTTCATTTTCTTTGTGATTTCTTTTTTTAACATGTGCATCCTTTAGAAAGCTGTTGTTTAATTCTCAAACGTTTTGATTTTCCCAAATCCACTATTGTCTATTGCTTATTTCTTTTGTGGCCAAAGAACATTCTTGGTTTATTTTTAATCCTTCTCAGTGTATTTAAGTTGTTTTATGGACTACCATATGGTCTGTCTGGAGAGTGTTCCACATGTACTTTAGAAGAATGTATATTCTGCTCTTGTTGGGTATAAAGTGCTCTGTAGATGTCAATTAGGTTCGTAATGTTGTTCAAGCCTTTGGAATCCTTCTTGAATTGCTGGCTGCTTGTCCTACGCATCACCGGAGGTGAAATATTGAAATCTTTAACCATTGTCACATTGTGTACTTTGCCTTTTAATTCTGTCAGATTTTGCTTCATGTATTTTGGAGCACTGTTGTTAGGTATATATATTTCTAAATGTTTTATCTACCTGATGAATTGACTCTATTATTATTATAAAGCATACTTCTTTATCTCTAGTAACAATTTTTGCCTTATTTTGTCTAATGTTACTATGGTTACTTCAGTTCTTTTCTATTACTCTTTGTATGGTATGTCTTTTTCCATCTTTTAACTTCTAAACTATTTGTATCTTTGAATCCCAAATTTGACTCATATATACAGCATATTGTCAGTTTTGTTTTGTTTTTAAATCTGGACTGACAATCTTTTCCTTTTGATTAAAGGCCTTAAACTGTATTTAATGTTAATATTAGTGATTTGATTTATGTCTGCTATTTTGATATTCTGTACATGTCTATGTCTTTTTCGGTTTCCTTTTACCTCATTTGATACTTTTTTGTTAAATAGATATTTTCTGGTGTACTATTTTCATTTTTTCTTGATTCTTTTACTGTATTTCTTGGGGCATTTTCTTAATGGTTGTTCTAGAGCTCATAATGTAGATCTTAACTTCTTAGCCTCGATTAATAGCAGTTCAAATAAAATATAAAACTTTGCTTCCATAGAGTTCCATTCACTCCTATCCTGTGCTGTTGTTGATGTGTATATTTTTATATGCTTTGTTAAAATAATTAAATCAGAGACCATTATACTGAGGTGGCTTTAATGCCCTGGGTTCCTACATAAGCAAACTGAAACCTGACTCAGAATTTAAAAGAAACTGAAACCTAAGCTCGGCCAATCACAAACGGCCAACTGGATATTAGTTATATTGTCCTAAACTTTCCCACAGGGATTGTCCAAATAAGGAAATTGCTCAAACTTTAACCAAACAAGTAATTTATTTGCTCTCCTTCTCCATTCACCCCATAAAAGCCCTGAACCACTGATTTGGAGGTGCCTGATTTACGAATCACTCTCTACTCAAATAAACTTCTTAAAATTTTAATGTATCAAAGTTTATTTTTTAACAGTTCTAGGCCTAAAAATATAGTTTAATAATATTGCTTTCTGAATTGTGTTTTAAGGTAGTGAACAGGTCATACTTTCTTTGTTTCTTTCCACATTTCATAATTTTTTGTTGAAAAAAATATTTTTAAACATAGTATGTTACAGCAAATCTGAATTCTGATTCCTTCCCCTCCTCACTCTAGATGTTGCAATTCTGTTGTTATTTGTTTAGTCTCTTGCAAAGCTAATTCTGCAGAGTCTGTTACCCCCACATCACCCAACAGCCAGAATTAGGTAAATGATGGGAAATGGAACAAATGAATTCACGTAGTTTGGTCAAACTGAAGAGAAGCAGCTAAATTGTTTCTTTGCAGGTCCCACAGAAGTGGTTACAATTTATAGAAATAAAAGTCAGGTGATATACATCTGTAGATTAGCCAGTCAGTGACAGCCAGAGAACATGTCAGTGGCGCCCAGCAGAGCCAGGGGGTAGTTTTTATTCTCAGCATGAGGAAATTCAGGAGCTCTGTGTTTCACACACAGTGTAGGTGTTGATTTCTCTGTTTTGTTTTGAATTTTTAAGAAGAGAAGCATAGCTTAGTGGTCAGCCAATTATTTGGTCAGAGGTTCTGCTTAAACACATCGAGTCAGTCAGAATTCCACTCTTTGATGATGGGTCTGTGTGTTTCTTGGGGGAAAGGATTCAAAGTTCAGACTTCACAGCTCTGTTACAGCTTTGCTTTTTTGTGCTTGCAAAATATCACACTAAAGCTCTCTCCACTCTCTCCTGAGCACGAGCACAGTGAGCACATGCATACAGTCTCCCAGATCCCCAAGGACATGCAAGTGACGGCTTATCAAGGCCCACTATGGCTGTCTTGTTTCTTGGATCTCAACATAAAATTTCTTGCCACTGCACTGTTCTGTTGCTTGTCCCAACCAATATAATGACCTCAGGCTAAAACTGTGAAGTTAGTCTTCCTTGATTATTTGCTACTGAGATCGCTATTGTTTTTCAAATGCCCCTCAGCATGGGTTTTTCTGTGCTCTGATGCAAATCAAGTACAACTCCCCAGTGAAACTGAGAAAAACAGGAGCAGCCCCAGGCTAAAAAGCCACAGATTTCATACTGTTCTTACCAAGGTTCAATGGTTTTTTTTCTTGAATAAATGCTTCTCAATTTGATGCCTGACTTTACTCAGTTTCCAGAGTCCTGTTATGATTGTTTTTTTGTTAATTTCATCCAGTTTCATCATTGCTTTAGATGCAAAGGATTTCCTAAGCTCTTCACCATTCTGGAATCCTGTCCCCTGGTCAATGCAATTTTATCTCTAATTAGGATATTAAGGAATTGAACATCCAAAGTAGCTCAAGTTTCTGATTCTGTCATTCTTTCCTCTTCGTGCATTTGGTAATATGTAAATAAGTGGGTTAATATGAACTAAGAGGGATCATGGAGCCAGAAACTCAGATGCATGCAGCAGTACCAGAACATCCAATAGTATATGAACAAAGAGAAGTCATATTTATGCTAATATCTAGCTAAAAATACCTGAAAAGCTTTCCTGGTATTCTTCACTACTTGGAATCTAAGTTACAAAATCTGTACTGTTGAGTTTCTAGATAACCAGGTATAATCTGAGTAATTTTGAAGTGTTTAACAATGCTTAAATGTATATAGACATCATTCTCTAAAAAGAATCAAATAAAGTTCAAAGCTATTACTAGTGATGTATTTTGTTCTTCCTCTAGTACTTTCTGAAAATTTGCTCTTAATTGTGAATTGTTAACTTAGGCTTAGAGTGAATTTATCAGCCTTATACATTGTCATCTATACTAACTTCATTGTCATTAATTAGTTGTGCCACACTCTTTCTGGTTATTGACTTCAAATTATTGTGGCATTATTTTGAGGAAAGGATTTATTCCAGGGATTGGGCCATTTTACCCCAAACTTAATCAATATGAATAATTTCTGATTTCACAATTAGCTAGCTCAGATTTGGGCCAGGCATTCAAGAAATCTGTGAAATTTGTTTCTGTTGTATTTCTGCCTGAAGCTTTTCTCTTCCCACCAGCCTTTAAACTCAGCCAAAGAGAAAATGCCATTTCCAGGAAAATATCTTGGATCTATATTGTTTAGGATTAAGCCTTCTTTTCCTTATATTACCCAAAGAGTTTACTTTGATAGACTATTAATAGGGAATTGCTATATTCCCTTTTCCCTGGATTCTCTCTTTCCCAGATTTATTCCTCGTGGAAGAGAAGTTGCTTAATATGATTGGTAAGTTTGGGGAAAATAAACTGGGCATCCTCAATTCAGCTCCGTCTTCCCTTTTTCTCCTGAGAGCAGCCTTGCTTTCATAGAGCAGTTTTCTTCTGAAACTCAGTGACAGAGTTTCTAGTGTTTGTCTGTGACATGGTGATTTTGTTCACCTACTTAGCTCTATCTTCCAGTTTGGCCTTTATTAATAATGAAGTTAATAACTTAGCCTCTAAATCATTCTTTTATATTTTTTTCTCAAATCCTTCAAAACCTTCAGGGGTGTAAAAAGGAAGAGGGGCCGTTCTTGTAGACCCTAGGGAACACTTTAATAGATAATATTTCAGGTAGCTTTTACTATGACTATGACAGTTGTTATAGAGGCCCACATTCCTCTGGAACTTTGCTACACAAAGAATGGTACAGGCACCAGGTGCATTGGTATCAAGATAGCACTCTGAGAAATGAAGAATATTGCTTCTGACCCCAGACTTGAGGAATTAGAATATGAATTTTAAATGATCCCCATTTACAGATTCAAGTGCACATTAATATTTGAGAAGTACTGCCCTAGATGTCTCATCCCTTGAGAACAGGTACATACAATGGCCTTTTATCTCTTTCAGCACTTAACACACTTCCTTTGCCATAAGATTTTAATAACTTGTTAACTTGAGTTTCTAGAAACAAATTTTAAAAACTAAAAATGCACTCATACTTTATTTTTAATTTTCTTACTGAGATAAAATTCATACAATATAAAAGTCACCATTTTAACCCTTTTTAAGTGTACAATTCAGTAGTATTTAATATGTTCACAATATTGTGAAAATATCACTACAATCTAATTCCAGAATGTTTCCAACATCCCAAAAGAAACCCTGTACCTTTCAATATTCCTTTCCCCCACCTCCTGGTAACCTCTTCTCTCTGTTTCTATAGATTCACTTTTTCTGTACGTTTCATATAAATGGAATTATACATGAATTAGCCTCCCTTTTGTGACTTCTTACATTTACTATGGTGTTTTCAGGGTTCATCCATGAACTTTACATTTTATTTATCCACTCATCAGTTGGTGGTCATCTGGTTTGTATCCACTGAATGTTGACACTGTGAATATTTACATATAATTTTTTTGTGAGACCATCTTTCAAAATTCTTTTGGGTACATTCCTAGGCCATATAGTTACTCTGTTTAACTTTAAGAAACTGCACAACTGTTTTAAGCAGCAGCTGCACCATTTTACATCCCAACTGGCAATATATAAGTATTACAATTCTCTATATCCTAACCAACTCTTGTTATTTTCCATTTCAAAAAATTAGACCCATTTGTATCAGCCTTCTATGTAACAGGATTCCTGAGATAATCCAATTCTACTTGGGAAAAGTTCATTTTGACCCCCAGTTTCAAAGGTTTCAGTGGATGTCTGGCCCCATTGCTTTTGGGCATATGACAAGGCAAAAGGCATCATAGTGAGTGGGTGTGGCACAGGAAGCCCATTCATCTTATGGCTAGGGTGCAAAGAGAGGAAAAGAACAGAGTCCTGCAATTCCCTTTAAATGCACACTCCCAATGATGTGAAACCTTTCACCTCTTAATGGTTCTATCACCTCCTAATCACATCACAGGCTGGGGACAAAACTTTTAACACGTGGACCTTTGGAGGACATTCTAGCTCTAAAGCACAACATTACTCTAGTGGGTGGAAAATGGTACCTCATTGTTGTTTTGCTTTGTATTTCCCCAAAGACTAATGATTTTGAGCATCTATTTCTAAATTATGTTACCTGTCTATTGTTGAGTGGCAGTAGTTCTTTACTGTCCCATCTGGCAGGACACATCAACGTGGGCAGCGAACCTAGATGGGCAGGAATGAAGGGACAAGAGACACAAAAGGTGACAGCAAGACAGGAGTTCTGATCAAGCTGCAAACTTTTATTGTTCACACAGGGGTATTTATATGCTGGGGATAGGGAAGCTCTCTAATCAGCAATTGCTGGATGTGGGTGGTAAAACTACCAGCTGCAAGATGTCTGATGATCCTGATAACTGCAGGGTGTTCCAGGGAGATAGGTTGCTGCAGGATATCTCCCAGGGGGCTGTCAGGCTATTCTTTGAAGGAGAATTTCCTTCTAGCCCCTGACATCTCCCCCTTTCTTATATAAAATATTTGACCATACCTTACCGGCCATGTTTTTAGGGGGTGATAGAGGCTCTGTTCCTCTAGGAGCCCTTAGAATATCTCCTGATCCGAGCGAGCATCTTCACTAGGAGATTTCATGGTGGCCTTGGCATGTTTTGGGAGGAGACAGTTTTGAGGGGGGGAGCATGCCAACCGCCATGCACCAGAGCGTGTCACTCAGAGGTCTTGGGTTTTGGGATCCGTGGATCCATTCTCCTGCAATCCTTCCTGTACCCTCCGTTATTAGTTATTATGGCCTAACGTCCTCACTCCATGGGTGCGTCCTCCCCCAAGCGGAGGGGCCCATGGAGGAGCGAACCCTTATGGCAAGGGCAGAAGATGGTTGGTCAGAGCTGTTACTTATACTTTTATATAAGAAAGAGAGATCTGTGGGGATGTAAACTTAAGAAATAAGCCTGAGAGAAGGGTAGAACATTCTTTTAAATGTTGGCAGCACGGTCTTCCATCTCCAGATGGATGATAGTGGACCTGTATGGGCTTAGAGGCCAAAATATTAATCTGTTCTTTAATAAATTTTACCAGCCTGTTTATAATGCAGGGTCCTATGGACACCATTAAAAGTAAACCCAACAAAGGGCCTAATAGGGGAAGAAGGTAGGGTAGAAATCCATTAAGCCCAGTCCAGAGGGGATTTTCAAATAGTTCCCTTCTTCTCTCTTCTAGATCTTCTTGAAGCTGCTTAATTTTAGTGTGTACTATGCCTGATTTATTGGCATAAAAGCAGCATCTTTCCCCTAGGGCCAAGCAAATACCTCCCTGGTTAGCTGTCAGCAAATCTAAGCCTCGTCTGTTTTGAAGGACCACTTCTGCCAGGGAGTCTATTTGGTCCTGTAAGTCTTTAATGGTTCCTGATAGAGTTTGTACATCATCTATAAGTTGTTGAGATAGGCGAAGGTAAGAGTGTATAGCCGTGCCTAAGCCAGCTGTACCTGTGCCCACAGCAGCTGTTATTCCAAGGCTGGCACGGAGTGGTAAGGCCTGTATTGCCCGCCTGTATCTTTTGACTAAGGTGTCTAGGCTAGGAATGGGTAGAGGTTCATCTCCTGGGACAATAGTTATATCAGGGAGTAATAAGGCAAGAACACAGCCACCGGTCCAATTCGCTGGAAGCCTGGGGAAGGCTGAGTTTCCTCCACACATAAAAACTGTGCCATTGGGGGGACAAAGAGGTGGGGTGAGTGAGGAATAATTTTGTACTTTTGAGCAATTTCCAAAGGAAGTAACTCCAACATCAATATCATAGGTATTATTCTGCATTGCGCCTAAAAGACATGATGTAAAAGTGCCTATAGGCTGTACTTTAAAAGGAAATCCAGGTTGGCATGTATTATCATTGTCCATGATAGAATTAATAGGAACTGCCATAGGCATGATTGCCCCTGTTGTCATGCAAAGCCAGCAATCACCAGCAAGGGTGGGGTTGGAATTATTAAGCAAGGAGGGAGTTTGGGAGGGAACAAACCTTATTGCCCCTGGGTTTGTCCTGGGGGAGGTTGGGGCCAGGGGCTGGCCTCGCAGGGAGTTTCCCCGAGAAGCAGAAGAAATAGGCTGTCCAAGGGTATTTGTCTTAGATCTACACTCATTGGCCCAGTGACAACCTTTACCACATCTAGGGCAAAGGGTGGCTGGGGGCGGTTTAGTCCCGGTTTGAGGAGATGCTATCCCTAGGCTTTGTTTGCCTGTCGGACACTCACGTGCAAAATGGCCAGGTTGTTTACAAGTAAAGCAAGTACGTGAGCCAGGATTGTGAAAGGCCTTGGTAAAGGCAGCACCTATGGCTAGACCCATGGCATGGGCTGCACCCACCCCGGCACAGAGTCTAATAAAGTCAGAAAGTTCCCCTTTATCCTTATGTGGTCGAAGAACATCCTGACATGCCCGGTTGGCGTTTTCAAAGGCAAGATGTTTTACAAAGGTGCTTTCGCTTTCGCTTGGTCCAAGCAGGCGTTCCGCGGCTAGGTTAAGCGGGGCAACAAAGTCGCTATAAGGCTCATCAGGCCCTTGTCGAATTTTTGCTAGGGAAGTGGTAGCCGAGCCCTTTTGAGGGAGGCGTCTCCAAGCATGTAAGCCAGCCATCTGAATCTGCGCCAAAAGTCCAGCAGGGAAACGCGCCTGTTTAGGGTTAGTGTCAAAAGGCGTATTGCCCACTAGCTTAACATAAGTCCAGGATTTAGAGGAGGCCTTAGTTAAATTTTTTTGAGCAGTTTCCTGACAGTGCTCTTTGAAACCTGCATTCCATAACAGGAAGTCTCCAGCACTGAGGGTAGCTCGCGCTAAAAATTTCCAATCATTAGGAGTAAGCCATTGTGTGCTGTGGCTTTCTAATAAAGCCAATGTGTAAGGTGCAGTGGGGCCATAGTGAGCACAAGCCTTTTTAAGTTTTTCAAGAAAACGTAGGCTTAATCTTTTGTAGACACTCTGGGTTCCTTCCTGGCTAGGGGTGAACTCCTCATCCTCTGAGTCCTGATCTTCCTCTTGCCATTCCCCCCACCCCCCCTTCCTCCTCTTGATCCTCATTCTGAGTCTTTGTCCTCAGCCTGGGCGGGCTTATCTATCTGACTGTGGGTGACTGGGAAGGTGAGAACAGGCCTATGGCGCGGCTTAGCCTTTGTATTAGACCGCTTTGGGCCAGCTCGGGTTGACTCCATGCCTAAGGCTAATGAGTGAAGCTCAGAGTCAAGGGATCTTAATTCTTTTAAAAGTTGGATCTGTTCCCGTCTATGTTGGAGAGACTCTCGCAAGGGAGCCAGGTTAGGCAAGGGAAGTGGGAAAAAATATCTGAGGGGGCAGTTGGCCCCTGAAGGGCGGGAGCACAAAAGGCAGGAGGGATATAGGAGGGAGGTGGATGTGTAAGTCCTATAGGCTGTGGCAGGGTCCTGAGAGGTGGCGGGTCTTGTGAATGGTAGCGAGCTGCTTCCTTCTCCAAGGTAGCCTCCTCCCCAGGGGTCAATGTGTCTCTGGGATTTAAAACTAGATAAAGGCGGTTGGTAACCGTTGGAGCCTTATTCATTAGGGTGGGATTTTGAGGGGGACCAGGAAGGTTCCCAGGGTCCTGGGGAGACTGGGAAGGGTCTATGTCTATACCAACTGAAGGGCATGCCGAGGGGGGACGAGAGGTCTTTTACATAGCCTCTTCCCCAATCCTGACAAGTTTTAAGGTACCATTGTCAAAGGGTGAACTTTTAAGAATTTCATTAATTAAGTTCTAGTAAGAAAAGGTGGGAACAGGCACCTTTTCTGGGCCAAAGGATTCATAATAATCTTTTAAACAGTCTCCTACTCTAAGCCATCTTTTACCATCAATGGTCCCTTCAAGGGGAAACCATGGACACAATTCTCCTATGTATGAAAAGAATAATTTTAAGTCCTTTTTCTTAACACGTGCCCCTCCCCCTGTGTCTTGAGGGCCTCCTTGAGGCCTGACAAAAACAAATCATGTGACGAAACTGCTTGTCCCATGGTGGGTCACTCACCTTGTGTCGTCCTCACTCTCCTCCTGGATCTGTCTCTTGGTCGTGTCTGCCGAGGCGATCTCGAGCTCCGCTTGGCCAAGTCTTCCCGGAGGACGGCGTTCCTTCTCAGTCAAAGGCTCGAGCACACAACGTTGGGCGCCAAATGTCCCAACTGGCAGGACACATCAACGTGGGCAGCGAACCTAGATGGGCAGGAATGAAGGGACAAGAGACAGGAAAGGTGACAGCAAGACAGGAATTCTGATCAAGCTGCAAACTTTTATTGTTCACACAGGGGTATTTATATGCTGGGGATAGGGAAGCTCTCTAATCAGCAATTGCTGGATGTGGGTGGTAAAACTGCCAGCTGCAAGATGTCTGATGATCCTGATAACCGCAGGGTGTTCTAGGGAGATAGGTAGCTGCAGGATATCTCCCAGGGGGCTGTCAGGCTATTCTTTGAAGGAGAATTTCCTTCTAGCCCCTGACACTTTACATATCTGGATACTAGACATTTAGCTAATATGTTTTGCAAATATTTTTTTAATTTTTTATTTTTTAGTTGTAGTTGTACACAATACCTTTATTTATTTATTTTTATGTGGTGCTGAGGATTGAACCCAGGGCCTTGCACTTGCTAGGTGAGTGCTCTGCCACCGAGTCACAACCCCAGCACATGTTTTGCAAATATTCTTTCCTGTTCTGTTGGTTGTTTTTTTACTCCATTGACAGTATTATTTTTATTAACTTTAAATTTTTGATTGACACATAATAATTTTACATATTTATGAGGGGCAATGTGCTATTTCAATTCTTATGTGTGGTGTAATAATCAAATCAGGGTAATGACTGGATAAAGAAAATGTAGTAGATCTGGGCTTGGTGGTGAACACTTGTAATCCTAGTGACTCAGGAGGCTATGGCAAGAGGATCTCAAATTCAAAGCCAGCCTCAGTAATTTAATGAAGCTCTAAGCAACTTAGTGAGACCCTGTCTCAAAATTTAAAAATAAATCAGGGCCAGATAGGTGGCTCAGTGTTTAAGTGTCTCTGGGTTTAAATCCTGGTACTAAAAAAAAAGAAAAAGAAAATGTAATAGATGTGGACAATGGAACAATGGAATGCTATGTAGTCATGTTACCCAAAACTTGGTCCTTGTCCCCAGTGCTGATTCAATAATAGGCACATGGTTTTGAGAAAAAGGCAAGAGAAAATTTATTGTTTTGCTAGCGAAGGGAGAAGTACAGGGCACTCCTGTCCCAAAGGCTGTGTTTTTCCCCATCAGGGAGAACAAAGGGTTAATAAAGAAGTGGTTCATTCCAGGTGTTCCCTACTGGAGGTTGTGATTCACTTGTTAATTTCCTGCATCCTCTCCCACATTAGGGAGGGAAGAGGGAGAAAGGAAAGAAAAACAAGTCCATTTTAAAATAAGCCTCCTTGGTAGAGCAGCAAGGGCTCCACATGAGGTAGACTGCCATTACAGTGACAAAATCGGATAAAATTCTGTCCTTTGCAACAACATGGATGGACTTGGAGGCCATTGTTGGTAAAATAAGTCAGGCACTGAGACACTATTACTGCTTGATCTCATGTGGAATCAAAAAAAAATTCGAACTTATAGAAATTGAGTAGAAGAGTGGTTACTAGAGACTGAGGAGAGTAAGAAAGGGATAGAGAGAGCTTGAGAGTATATTTCATTTTAAAATTTTGATGAAATAAAAATGATCCAGTTTTTCTGTTTAGCTTATGCTTTTGGTGTCATATGTAAGTCACCATTGCTTAATCCAAGGTCATAAAGACTTAGTCCTTAGTTTCCTTCCAAGAGTTTTATCATTTTAGTGCTACATTTAGGTCCTTCATTCATTTTGAGCTAATTTTTGTATATGATTAAAAAAGGGGTCCAACATCTTTCCTGTACAAGTGGATAGACAGTTGTCCTTACACCATTTGTTGAGGAAAATATTTCCCCTTGAATGGTCTTTACATTTTTGTTGAAAATTAATTCACCAAAAATATATATTGATTTATTTCTGGGTCCCCCATTTTATTGCACATATATACTTATATCAATACCATACTCTTTGAATATTATTGATTTGTAGTAAGTTTTGAAATTGTGAATACTTTGATTTTGCTCCTCTTTTTAAAGATTTTTGGTCCCTCTGGGTCCCTTGCAATTCCAAATTAATTTTAGATATCAACTTGTAAATTTCTGGGATAAAAAGAATTTGTAAATTTGATATAGATTGCATGAAGTCTGTAGGTCAATCTGAGGAGTATTGCTAACTTAACAATACTAAATATTTTAATCCATGAGCAAAGATGTCTCTCCATTTATTTAGGCATTCTTTATTTTTATTCAACTATGTTTTGTAGTTTTCAGCTTACATGTGTTTCATTAACTTTTTAAGAACTAGGAATTGAACCCAGGTGTTCTCTACCACTGAGCCACATCCCCAGCCTTTTTTATTTTTTGAGATAGGGTCTTAACTAAATTGCCCAGGCTAACCTAGACTTGCAATTGTCCTGTCTCAGCATCCAGAGTCACTGGGATTATAGATCTGCAGCACCATGCCTGGCTCCTGTTTTATTAATTTAGATACTATTGTAATACTATAGTATTGTCTTCTTAATTACATTGTTTTATTGTTCATAACTAGTATATAGGAGACTGGGGATATAGCTCAGTTGCACAAGGCCCTGGGTTCAATCCCTAGCACCACAAAATAATCATAACTAGTATTTAGAAATACAACTAAATTTACTATGTAGTATAGATCTTGTCTCCCACAACTTTGCTCAATTTATTTGTTAACTCTCATAATTTTTTTCTCTCATAATTTTATATGGATTTTTCAAGGTTTTCCATATTTTAGATAATGTCATCTGCAATAGAGATAGTTTTACTTCGTCATTTGTTTCCTTTTTCTTTTCTTGTTTTCCCCTAATTTTAGCTAGAATTTCCAGTACAATGTTAAAAGAAAGTGACAACAATAGTTGGGCCGGGAATATGGCTCAGTGGTAGAGTGCTTGCCTAGCATGCATGAGGCCCTGGGTTTAATTCCCAGCACCACCAAACAAAACCAAACAAAACATACAAACAAAAACTATAATTATTCTTGCTTTATTTCCAACCTTATTCTGTAACCGAAAGCTCAGTCCCTGACCCCAATGCTAATCAATGCCAATTTAATAATGAGGACATGGTTTTGAGAAAAAGGAAAAAGAAGGTTTATTGTTTTGCTAGCAAAGAAGAAACACAGAAGACTCAGGTCCCAAAGGCTGGGACTCTCCCCAAGGGGGCGGGGAATGGGGAGGAGTTTAAAGGAGCTTCAAGGGTTACTTTCCAGATGTGCTCAGGTAGGGGGTCCCAGGGCACCCTGATGGTGTGCTAGTGTTCACTTATTAATTTGGGAAATATTCACTTTCTAGATCCTCAGCAGGCATCTCCTTCCTGTAGTGGGTGTGTTCTGGGGGCAATTAACTAAGGGAAGAAAAGATAACACTGTCTCCCTAATCTTGTTAGGGAGGGGGAAAAGGAAGAAGAAAGGAAAAAAAATAAAATAAATAAACCTTAGAGCAATGAGGGCTATATTCAGAAGGTGAAGGGACCAGTGTTACAATTCTTTTTTTTTTTAAGAGAGAGAGAGAGAGAATTTTTAATATTTATTTTTTTTTTAAAGTTTTCGGTGGACACAACATCTTTATTTTATTTTTATGTGGTGCTGAGGATCGAACCCAGCGCCCCGCACAAGCCAGGTGAAGCGTGTTACCGCTTGAGCCACATCCCCAGCCCCAGTGTTACAATTCTTGATCTTAAGGGAAGTTATTTCAGTCTTTTGATATTAAGTATGATGTTACGCATGGCTTTTTAGAGATGTCCTTTATTAAATTGAGTGGTTTTTTTTTCTGTACTTCTAGTTTGCTAAGTTTTTTTTTTTTCCTTGTCTTGGAGATTGAACCCAGCAGCACTTACCCACTGAGACACATCTCCATAGCCCTTTTTTAAAAATATTTTATTTATAGACAGGGTCTTGCTGATTTGCTTAGGGCCTTACTAAATTGCTGAGGTTGGCTTTGAACTCAAGATTCTTCTGCTGGGATTACAGCACTAGGTGTTTTTTTAATCATTAAACGGTGTTGAATTTTGTCAAACGCTATTTTTATGTCTATTTAAGTGAACATACAGATTTTCCCATTCAATTAATATGATGTATTACATTGATTACATTTCTTTATGTTCAGTCATCCTTGCATTCCTGAAATAAATCCCACTTGGTAGTGTCATTTAATGCTTCTAATGTTCTGCTGTATTCAATTTGCTAATACTTTGTTGAAGTTTTTTATGTATATACATAAGGGATATGAGGTTGTAGCTTTTGTTTTTTTGTCTTATGATGTCCCTAGTATGGTATCAAGGTAATACTCATGATATTTAGTAATTGTTTCTTCCTATTTATTTTTAATTTTAGAAGCGTTTGAGGAGTAGTGTTAACTCTTTCTTTTAACATTTGGTGAAATTCACCAGTAAAGCCATTTGGTCCTAAACTTTTCTCTACTGGAAGTTTTATGATTATTAATTCAACTTCCTTACTTGTTTTGTATCGACGCTTTGTTTCTTTGGAATTAGATTTGGTAATTTGTGCATTTCTGAGAATTTGTCCATTCTACTTATGTTTTCTGATATTTTGACATACAATTGCTCATATCATTCTCTTATGATCCTTTCTATTTCTGTGATGTCCCTTCTTTCATTCCTGACTTCTGCCTTGCTGATTTCAAGATTATCTCTTCATCTTCTAATAGTTTGATTATGGAGTATGTAAGTGTAAATCTCTTTAAGCATATCATATTTAGATTTTGTTGAGCATCTTGAATATGTAAAGTAACATTTTTCATTAAATTTAGAAAGTTTTGAGCTATTATTTCTTCTAATATTCCTGTGGTTTCCATGAGGAATTTGTTCTAAGACTCCCTGCAGATACCAAAATCTGCAGATGCTCAAGTCTCTTATATAAAATGCCATAGTGTATTTTATATAAGCCATGTGACCCTCCAATATACTTTAAACCATCTCTGTATTATTTATAATACACAATACAATATAAATTGTATGTAAATAGTTATTATACTGTATTGTTTAGGAGAAAATGACAAGAAAAATGTCTATGCATGTTCAGTACAGGTATAAATTTATTTTTAAAAATATTTTTGATCCATAGTTGGTTGAATCTTATAGATACAGAACTATTAGATATGGAGGACCAGCTGTATCTAATTCCCAACCTTTTCTCCCAATCATTTTATTAGCATATTGTCACCCCCAGCTGTTACCCATTGCCTCAGGTTGCAATGTGTAAATTTTTTGAGCAACATACTTCAGAAGATGGCTTTAGTGCTGGGTGAGTTAGTGCTGGGTAGTTTGGAGTTAAAGCAAATCCTTTCAATCAATCTTCCCAGCAAACCACCAGGCAGATCAATCAAGACCAATCTATGCAAATAAGGTGCATTCTGCTTCTTCAGTGCCAGTCTTTGGAATACAAGTGTTATTGTTAAGGTTCCTGTTGAGCTGTAGAGCAAAAGATGGGACTAGTGTAAGTTAAATCAGCACAAAGCTCACTATAATAATAAAGTTTCAGCTGAATTTCTTGAATAAGTGCTCTCTAGGCTGTTGCAATTTTTGTTAAATTTCAAAGTTCCAAAAATACTGACTCTCACCTTTCATATTTTTAGTTGCTTTTATTGAAGGGTTGACTTTTGGAGTTGCTTACACTCCTGCCTTTGCTAACACTATCCTTCTGCACACATATTTTAATCAGAATGCCATATCAAATACATAGAAACACAAATACAGTTAAAGATCAACAGTTTGTTTTCAAAATTGTCTCTTCGAATTCTCTTTTTCTTATGAGAAAATATCTTGCTCAGACTTCTTAAGAAAATGAAATATGATTCATATTGTGATTCAGATTTTATGTTGCAAATCTGCACATGGGCAAACACACCTCTGAAGATATGCACTGAGTGCTAAAGTTGCTTCATCACTAAGATGATATCACAGCACTTTGGTATCCACTTGAGTTTTGGATGCTATTGGTTTAGGAGGAAGAGTGGTCAAATGCTTCTCTCTTTCTTGTCCTTCTCTCCCCATTCAATAGTTGTCTAGTTACTGCGGGTGGGAAGGATTAGGAAAAAGGGCAGAGTCTTAAATTTTGGGCACAGTTGCCCTCTGATTAGGATTATCTCTAGATATGGCCTATATACAATTGCTAGCTAGCACTCTCCTTCCTAAGAATTCATGTGGGTTTTGCAGAGACTGCTATCTGCAGCTATTTGGTAAGAAGTTTCCATTTCAAATGCTTAGCATCCACAATGGTTTTCATGACTAATGTTGTAATTGAACAAATATTGCTTGCAATTACCATGGACAGTCCTCTACTTATGATGGTATGATTTATAATTTTTCAACTTTATACATAAGTAACACATATTCTGTAGAAACAAAAAGTTTGAATTTGAATCATCACCCAAGCTACTGATATGCAGTATGATCTTCCCATGATGTTGAATGGTGGCAGCAAGTTGCAGCTCCTGGTCAGTCACATGATCACAAGGGGGAAACCACCAACATTCTGCCGTGTGCTATGTTGCTAAGCTAGGAAGGGTCGTAGGTTAGGTAAAATTGAATGCATTTCTGACACAATGTTTTCAACTTATGATGGGTTTATCAGGACATATGTTCATCATAAGTTAAGAAGCATTTGTCCTTTCCTCTGAGTTAATAAAATAAATAAATTAGTGGTGCAATTCTTGACACCTTATAGTTACATTTTTCTGAAATTTGTTTTCTTTTTTTAATATATTTTTAGTTGTAGGTGAACACAATACCTTTATTTTATTTTTATATGGTGTTGAGGATCAAATCCAATGCCTCACATGTGCTAGGCAAGCAGTCTACCACTGTGCCACAATCCCAGCCCCTGACATTTATTTTCTTAACAGCACATTCAGTCCAACAGTTCACATCATTGGAAATTAATCCACACACCAAAATTGGAAATAACAAAACTTTATCTTTTTCAACATTTCATTTGAAGACATTTACGTAGTTTAAAATATATCTCTGCTATGTAGCTACAGTGTAAGGAAGAGGGTATTTGGGATTCTAACTCTTAGATGTTCTGGTAATCATCCACTGTGTGTTTGATATCCTGGATCACAGTTCTAATTCTAAGAAAATCTCTTAAATGATAAGCACACAATTAAAAAAGAGAAGAACAAGAGTCCTAGTTTTAAAACCAGGTGAAATCATATAGCCAGAGGTAGGTAAACAATGACCCACAGGCCAAATCTAGTCCTCTACATGTGTGTGTATGGCCTGTGAGCTAAGGATTTTTTAAAGGCATTTTAGCTTTAAACAATGCTCATAGATATTTGTAGAGATTGTGGTACCTCAAGTTGTCTTAAAATTGCCCTATGTCCATCCCTTGTCCAGGACACTGCTCCTTCCAAACCCATACCCCTATTCACATGACATGAGGCAAAGTTGTGATTTGGGCTTACATGTTGAATGGTGATACAGCAACTCATAGAATTAATCTTTGAGTGTGACTATCTGCCATCTGATCTATGTTCTACAATTAATAAAGTTTATTGAACACAAACATCAAAACATTAAAAATTATGAAAAATTAAAACAAGAATAATACTTCATGAATGTGAAAATTATATGTACTTCAAATTTCAATGCCCATAGATAGAATGCTAATGAGACACAGTCACCATTTGTTTACTGTTGCCTATGGGTATTTTTGTGGTACAATGGCAGAGCTGAGTTGTTGTGACAGAGACTGTGTGGCCCTCCAAAGCTTAAAATATTTACTGTCTAGCCCTTAAGAGGAAACATTTGTTAAATTTTTTTAATATTTATTTTTTAGTTATAGGTGGACACAATATCTTCATTTTTATTTTTATGTGGTGCTAAGGATCGAACCCAGTGCCTCACACATGGTAGGCAAGTGCTCTGAGCCACAACCCCAGCCCACATTTGTTAAGTTGTGATGTAGATTGTCAGTTTTGTTTAATTCTGATGAAATATTGTTCAAATAATGCACCCAGCCGGGCATGGTGGCATACCCTGTAATCCCAGAGTCCGGGAGGCTGAGGCAGGAGAATCCCAAATTCAATGCCAGCCTTAGCAACAGTGAAGCACTAAGCAACTCTGTGAGACCCTGCCTCTAATAAAATACGAAATAGGGCTGGGATGTAGCTCAGTGGCTAAGTGCCCCTGGGTTCAATCCCTGGTACTCCCCACCCCACAAAATAATAATAATAATAATAATAATAATAATAATAATAATAAATTCATTTAAAACTGTGTACAAATGGAGATAACTCTGTAACTTCAAATTATGTCTGCCTGATTCATTGTCTTGACTGTGAAACCAACCCCTAAACTGTCCATGTTCAGCAAACCTTATTATTCACCCACCTAGATCCCTTAGACCTTACTAATTCAGCATCCTCTGGTAAATGTCCAGTGGCTGATATTTGCATCTCTGTGTGAAAGGGATTTTTGCCAGAACTGTGAAAGGCTGCTTTGCCTACACCTGTGTGGCAGTCTGGAAATGCCAGGCGATTAATACCTCCCCTGTCAGTCTTCAACCAATGAATTAGAGAATTTAATTTATAAATACCCCAATTTTGTTGACCACTGAGTTGGTTAATTCTGAGGTGTGTTATTTATTTATTTATTGGTACTGGGGATTGAATACAGGGCCACTTTACCTCTGAGCTACATCCTAGTGTTTTTTATTTTTTTATTTTTATTTTTTTTTACATTTTGAGACTTCTCTTGCTAAGAGAAGTCTCAAAATGTAAAGTTGCCAAGGCTGGCCTCCAACTTGCAATCCTCTGGCCTCAGCCTCCTGAGTTGCTAGAATTACAGGTGTGAGCCACTATGCACACCCCCACATGTGGTTTTTAACATCATTTTTCAGAGACTTTTGCTGAGCTTAAGCTCCATTTGTCCATGATAGCATCTAGCTTAATAATGCATCTTTTGGGGCTACTTTTCTTCCCAGTATTTTTTCTCCATTTCCCTACAAGTATTCCCTGCTTTCCACTCACCTCTGAATAAACTACTTGCACTGGAATCCTTGTCTCAGAATATGCTTTGAGAACCTAAACACCACACAATTAGACAACTTTTGTCTTCTAATATTGGCTACATAGCCACAAAATATGTCATCCTCAGACAGAAAGGCACCTACATTTCAATATGATTATAATTCTAAGTTGATAGCACCATTTAACTCTGGAGATTGAGTGAATGGGAAGGGTAGGGATCATGATGAAAATTAAAGAGTCCAGAAACACATTAGAAGAACTAATGCTAATAATATCTTCCATGTAGCTGTACTCTTTAGTCAGGTGTCCTACTCACTAAATACTACCAATGTTTTCTAATATATTTCTTTCACATATTTTTAAATTTTTATTTTTAACTGATACATAAAACATAAAATTGTACATATTAATAGGGTGCCATGTAATGTTTTGATACATGTACACTTTGCATAATATTTAAATCAGGTTAAACATAGCTATCTCCTCAGTAATTTTTCAGTTTTCTAATACATTGCTAAGCCTCTCTTAGGATTTTCACATTCGGATATTGAGATTGAAGAAGGCTAAACCAAATTACCAGCATGTTATAAATTTTCATGGAAGATAGATCAAAGCAAAGAGGCTGAAGTAAAAGTAGTTATACTTTAAGTTTAATATTAAAGGATTTTGAACCATATAAACCTAAGTTGTTAGACTGGCTCCTAAAAAATGGAACAAGTTAGGTAAATAGTGTGCTATGGTGTTACACAGGCTCAAATGCAAATTTTAAGGTCCTCCACTTAGCAAACTGTATGCTTTTGGGTAAGTGCCTATTTGGAGCCTTAATTATGTATCTATAGAACGAGAGATAGTGAGTGATTCACCTCGGAGCTGTTAGGATTAAATGAGATAATGTATGCCAACAAATGACAGCTTTTTATAATTTTATTTCTCTAGGAGTTTACATATATACTCTATGTATGTATATATAGTGCTATATATGTATATACATATAATATATGTATGTATATACTATATAGATATGCAGGAGTGTTTTACCATTGAGCCACAACCCCAGTCCTTTTTATTTTGAGACAGGGTCTTGCTAAGTTGCTTAGAACCTCATTGAATTGCTGGGCCTAGCCTTGAACTTGCAATCCTCCTGCCTCAGCCTCCAGAGTCACTAGAATTATAGGCATGTGCCACCATGCTTAACTTGATGCCCAGTTTTTTGAGCATACTTTCTGCTGTGAGGGCCACTGTGTGGAGACATTGCCAAGCTCAGATGGAGGTTTAAGATTGGGAAGCGTATAGGGGCAAAGCAGAGCAGTGGAAAAGAGACTTGCATTCAAAGTCAGAATTTTTAGGCATATCTTGATTTTTTTTCAATAAGGTTTATAATCTGGAGCCAATGTCTTAAACTCTTGACTTCAGCTCCAATATCTTTAATTACAAATCTAGTCATGTCATTCCCTGCCTAAAATCTCCCAGGTGCTAAAACTGATGAGGAAAAAAATTGATTTGTAATCCTCAGGGCACAATAGGCCACTGTGATTAGATCCCGCCTCCTTCACCAGCATCATATCTCGTTATCTCCACCCAGCTCCTAAGAGCCTGTTAATACTGAACCGCATGATTTCCTCATGAACAGAGGAGACACTGTTTTTTACTTTTTTTACCAAATTCATTTACACTTTTCATTCAAGATCCAGCACAGCTGTCATCTCCTCCAAAAAGACTTCATGGGGGTCCTCCAGTTGGGCTGAAGCCCTCTCCCTGCTATCTGCATAACACTTCATGTTAGGTTAAACAATAGGTTTCTGGGGAATGGTGACTCATGCCTGTAATCCCAGCAATTCAGGGGGCCAAGGCAGGAGGAACTCAAGTTTGAGGCCTATCTCAGCACCTGAGACCTTGTCTCAAAAATTTAAAAAAGGGGCTCAGTCATAAAGCATCCCTGTGTTCAATCCCCAGTACCAAAAATACATACATACATACATAAATATAACAACATAAAAAATAGACTATGAGTGCATGGCCTATGTCTTGGTTGGCTTTGTATTTCTAGGCTCATCATAGAGAAATAGTCACTCCATTCAAAAAAATCCTATCAGACCAAACAAACATAAAGTGGGGAAAAATACTTGCCAGACTTCTCACAGGTTGCTGGCAAGACAACGCTAAATATTAATATAATGCATATAAGGAGGTGTAGAGAAATGAGCATCTATTGAAGCTTAATATGTTTGTTTATGTCATTCACTGCCCAAATATTTATTGAATATCAACCATGTGCCTTGGGCACTGGGTATATAACAAGAAATAAAGTAGAACAAGTCCCTCTCTCATAGAGTCATGGAATCTACATTGCAGGAGGGAAATAGAATATCTATATCTAATATACATGTATTATGTAGCTATCTCTTTTTATATCACATCATGTGAAGAAGTAAAAAACAAACAGCAATGTAGGTATATAGAAATGGGTTGCTGTTACTATTTTAAATAGAGAGGCCAGTAAACAACCTGTTTGACTTTGTAATGTTTTGAATAACCAAAAAAAAAAAAAAAAACCTGTTTGAGGTGATAATTGGGCCTGAAGGAAGTAGGAAAGAAGACTATTTGCTAATCTTTGTGACGTGTTCTAGACAGAGTACATCAAGTGTGAAGGTCTAGAGACAGGAACGTGCTGACATATTTAAGGTACGCAAAGAGCCCAGTGTGAATAAAGGGCAATAAATGAGGGTGAATCTGACAGAAAATGAAGATGCACAATGATGAGGAGATCAGATGATACAGTGCTTTGAGAACCACAGGCAAGATTTGGATTTTTTTTTTTTTTGGTACTGGGGACTGAACCCAGGGTGCATAACCACTGAGCAACATCCCCAGCCCTTTAAATATATATATATATATATATATTTTTTTTTTTTTTTTTTTTTTTTTTTGAGCCAGAATCTCACTAAGCCACTTAGAGCCTAAGTTGCTGAGGCTGGCTTTGAACTCACAATCCTCCTACCTCAGCCTCCCAAAGCCACCAGGATTACAGGCATGTGGCACCACATCCAGCTGTAGGATTTGGTTTCTTTATTTTAAGTGAGATGCAAGTCATTGAGGTAAAAGAGCATATAACAGATATAATCTAATTTAGGGTTTAGAAGATTTCCTTAGGCAAACTGGACTGTCTGAGAAGCAAGCACAGATGGCAGCAAAGATGATCTTTGGACTGATGAGGTAGAGGTCAGATTTTGAATTTAGTTTGAAGGCAGAGCCGACAGGATATGTTAATTGCATGTGTGCAATCAGAAAGTTGGAGTTGCAATTTGTGAGTTGTGGGAGGCCATAGAAAGGACATATTGGGGCAGAGAGTAGGGAGATAATCATAGATCTGTTTAATTAATGTCATTTCATGATTATGTGCTGGGGAGTCAATGCAACCAAGAGTTAAAAAAGAAAATCCTGCAGGAGATTTTCTTTGCTGGAGTTATGTCTGTAAGATGACAAGAGGGAATGGGATTGTGTTGGCCTTTGATAAAGGTGTGAACAATATCAGATATTGCACTGGGGGGGAGTTAGGACCTGTGAAACACTGCACAAACATAAGGCTCTAATAGGCACAACTTCACTGACTAGATTTATGAATACTGTAGTTGTTGTATTCTTTGAAGGCTAACTATATTTTCCAGTTGAACCAGTTCAATGAATTAAAATGTCTAAAAGGCTATAGCAGTGACATGGTGAATATTGGATTTGTGCTCCTTGGAGTCATCCTCAGGCACAGTACTGCAAATTTAAATATCATTGGCCTTTTCAAGATTAATTCATATGTATGGTCTCCCTTGATCCTCAAAGGCTAGGTAAAGTACCATTATAATCCCCATTTTATAGATGAAAAAGCAGAGGCCCAAGATACTGAAGTGTTTATCTAAAATTACATAAGTTGTTGGTGATAGAATTAGGACTAGAACCTGGGTTTTCTATCTGGCATCCTAGGGCTTGTCCTAATAATAATAATCTCAGTCATATTCAACACCTGCTTTCTTGACCTTGTCACTGACTCAGAAGAGACTTATGGTTCTAAAGGGTCTTTTCTCTGGCCACTTGACTTCTTTTTTAATATTTATTTATGTATCTTTAGTTTTAGGTGGATACATTAGTTTGTTTTTATGTGGTGCTGAGGATCGAACCCAGTACCTCATGCAAGCTAGGTGAGTCTACCACTGAGCCACCACCCCAGCCCCTTGACTTCTTCAATCATTGATTTCCCTGCTTTCTTTTCTTCATCATCTGTATCCTCATTGTAATAGAAAAAGCTTGTATCCTTCTCTCAGTAGAATGATGGGGAGAAAGAACTGGCTTCCTGTCGGGATGCACAAGGAAGACCATTTCTCTACTTCCCAGGAAAGAAAACAAATCTGTTGCCATGGTTCTTTCTGATTTTCTGTCTTAAAGATCCTGGTCTACACCTGGGGCACTTGAAAAGAACTGAGTCTCCAGGTAATTTGGATAAGAAGAGAAGTTTCCATGTGTTTATTTATGAGTTATATTGCATATTCTGCCTTTCTTTTCTTCTTCTCCCTCCACTTTCTCTATTTTTCAAGCACACTTAAAGGAAATTACAGAATTCATACTACCAGACTTGCCAAAAACAAATACGTGATATGAAAATGATAGTGGGAAAGTAAAGGAATAAGGATTGGATTGAAGTAAGGTTCGATTTCAATGTCATAAAGCCCTACACATCTTCTACAGGCAGCCTGCACACTTGGCCCTGAATTTCTCAGCAGCCAGAGCAAAGGAGGAAATAAACATGACAACACTCACAAGAGTCCAAAAGATCGTGAAAATCATTTGCTCTCTAATGCGTAAGGGAAACTTTCCTATAGACCATTAAAAGAGGACATTGGGAAACAGAATAGATGATGGTCTATTCTAGTATATTGTCATAGTGAGTACAACTGTGTTTTCAGAAGCTAAGACTAGATGGGAAGAGAAAGAAGGGAGGAGAGGGCAGGACTCTGTGGTATAAGGCCTTAGATGAACTCAGTTAAGTAATAGTAACTTCATGAAGAGTCATTGCAAATTGATTCAGTGAAAAAATTTTTGTTGGTCTTGATGCATTTCTCAAACTGTCTGAGCCCAGGCAGCTTTACACTTTTAAAAATTAGTGAGAACTCCAAAGAACCTTGGTTTATGTAAGTTATGTCTATTCATGTTAACTCTATTAGAAATGAAAATTATAACTTTAAGAAATATGTATTTTTAAAATTAATTTAAAAGTAATAAATTCACTGCAGTTAACATAACAACATATTTTCCAAGACAAAAATATAGTGAGAAGAGTGGCATTGTTTTACATTTGGCAAATCTCTTTAATGTCTGATTTAATATAGGACAGAGGGTTCTCATATTTCCTTCTGCATTCTAGCTAAGACACATTTTCACTGAAGTATATAAAAAAGGGCTGCGGCCATGGCTAAGTGGTAGCACACTTGCCTGGCATGTGTGAGGCACTGAGTTCAATTCTCAGCACTGCATATAAATCAATAAAATAAAGGTCTATCAACAACTAAAAAAAGTATATAAAGAAATCCTATATCTCACAAACTTGTTATTGGACAAGAGAATAGTATTTTAAGATTCTTTTCAGATAATTGTGGCTATTCCTCTTTGATGGTACAGTGAAATTTGTCAAGCTGCTATTTCTTTTTCTTTGTATCTTTCTTTCTTTTCTGTTTTTGGTATTAAGGAGCCAGGCCAGGGTGCTCTACCAGTGAACTACAAGGACCCTTTTTAAAAGTTTTGAGACAGGTTCTTGCTGAGTTGCTTAGGGCTTTGCCAGATTGCTGAGTCCTGCCTTGAACTTCGATACTCCTGCCTCAGTCTCCCCAGTTGCTAGAATTACAGGACTGGAGGCCCATGGAGACAAGTGGCTATTTCATGAAGATTAGTTGCAATATGGAATTTGAAAGTAATCAGTGAACTTTTCATTACTGTTGCATTACAATCTATTGCTCTGTTCTGCACTTTTTTTTTTGAGGTAGTAGGGATTGAACTCAGAGTTTCACCTATTTCAAGCAAGCACTCTATTTTGCACTTTTAATAGATCTTTCACCATGCATAATTTCATGGTATCACACATTGGTCATCTGGAAAATACTGGTTCACTGAATTAAATAGATCTTCTAAACATTGATTTATTAAATTATATTTTAAAATCACATTTGTTACTATCACCACCAATTTTATAAGAAAGTCTTTAGATGATGTCAAATTCACAGAAGCAGATATAATTTTTCCAAATTTTCAATTCTCTGTAAAAAGCTCAAATTTTATCATTATCAACAAATACTATCAGTTATTTTCCTTTAAGTGGCAGGCTCCTTTGGTTCATCTTGAAGAAAATGCCTGCCAAATACCCAAAACTGAATAACCATAGTCTGACTGTCAGTTGTTATTTCAATTAAAAAAAAATGGCATTTGAAGGAGAAAAGAGACCAGTTCAGCTCACAACTCAATTGTACAAGTGCTTTTCCTGGAGACAACCATCATGCTTAAGTGTGCACTGGGATGGCTTTCTTCATGCTTTTCATTTCATTAGAGCACTATTTGGTGTGTCCAAATGTTGAGATCTAATTAAATTAATACCTTTCTCCTAAGCATTAACGACATACTTAAGCAAAATTTGCTCTTTGTTTTTCATTACTTATTGTTTCTTTTATTATTCTTTGTCTTTTACTGTGAGGGTTTGACAATGAAGAAGACCATGATTACTAGAATAGTTGCTATTGCCTCAATTCTTGCTAGGGTGCCAATATTCTACCATTGCTTTTACACCATCAGAGTGAAAAAGAAAATATTCATCATGCATTAATTAGTATAATTTTAGATTGTTATATATTAGTATATGCTTAGTATAATTAGTCTTTGCATTAATATGCAAATAGTATTGTCTTTGTAAAAAAAAAACCCTTTGAAACAGTATCTATGGTGCACACCTTGAGAACTGCTCACCTTGAAGAAAGGATAGGCTCAAATCCACTAGATAGTTTGTGTTTGTGCATGTGTGTGTGTTTTATAAGGCTCAGATGGTACCATATAATGGATTTTTAAATTAAATTTTATATTTTGAGACCATCATAGATTTACATGCAGTTGTAAATAATTGGAAGAGATCCCATGTATGTTCTTTACCTGGTTTCCCTCAGTAGTAACATCTTCCCAAACTACAGTACAATAAATATCACAACCAGCTCATTAACATTGATATAGTCAACATGCAGATTAGTTCTATCATAAGGATCCTTTTTGTTGCCCATTATAATCACACCTACTTTCCTTCTCATTGCTTCCTACCCCCCATTCCTGAGCTAGGCAACCATTAATCTGTTTTCAGATTGACTGATTGGGCTCCCTGACCACACCTCAGTGGGCCTGGCTTTTTAGTGTGCTTCAGGGAGCACTTGGGGGCCCCAGTCCTGGGAACTGTTCTTATCACACTTTAAAGCTGGCCTGGATCTAAGCTGCCCAGAGGCTTTCAGAAAATCCAGAGCATGTTGATTTTTGCTTTTCTCTGGAACTTACCAGAAAGATCTTTCAGGCTCCAGATGGAAAGTGGAATATTTTGGCAGGAAATACAAAGAACTTTCGAAAACTGCACCACCCCCACTGAAGTACTGATATAGTAGGAATGGAGTTGGGTCATTCCATTCACTCATGGGTTGCCCAGTACCCTCTGCCACCTTCACCACATGTGGGCAGTCATAGCAGGTTCATCCCTGCTTTCCTGGAGTACCAGAACTAGCAGTGTACTGCTCACCTCAAGAAACATAGTTAACTTGTTGTATCTACTATAACAAATTGCCCCAATTATGTTCATTATTCTATTGTTAAATGAGTTTGTAATGAGCCCTTTTTCCCCTTTTTTTTCCTTTTTCATTTTTAGGTTTATTCAGGTATGATTGATATAAAAAAATACACATGTTAATGTGCACTATTTGGTGAGTTTGAACATGTAGAAACACCTGTAATACTCCTACCACAATCAGAGTGATAGGCATATGCAATACCTCCAGAGATATTTCCTTGTATTCCTTTACTTAGTTTTGCTTTTTTGTTTGTTTTGTGATACGAGTAATCTCATGTTGAGCTGTTAACAAAATTTGAAGTGCAAAATACTGTACTGTTAACTCTAGGCATTATATTGTAGAAGAATTTCAAGAACATATTCATCTAGCTTGACCAAAACTTAATACCAGTTAAAAAACAACCCCAGGCTGGGAATATAGCCTAGTTGGTAGAGTGCTTGCCTCATATGCGCTAAGGCCCTGGGTTCAATCCCCAGCACCACACACACACACACACACACACACACACACACAATAAAAATTTAAAAAATAAAAACAAAAAAAAAACCCTCTCCATTTCCCACAGTCCCTCAGTCATGGAAACCTATTTACTCACTGATTCTATGAGCCTGACTATTATGGAAATCTCATATAAGTGGAAACATGGAGTATTTATCTGTCTGTGACTGACTTATTTCACTTAGCCTAATGTCCTCCAGGTTCATCCATTTTGACACAAATGACAGAATTCCCTTCTTTTTTAAGACTAAGTGATATTTCATTTTATATTTTTGCACCACATTTTCTTTATTCGTGTTAGCCCCCTTTTCTTAATATTCAATCCTTGTTTTAACACGTTCTACTTATAATAATTAAAGTCAAACATTTCAGCAATAGTTTCATGCTCCAACCAGCTCATCAACATTCAGAAACACCTCAACAAAATCTCATCAAACATCTTATTGTAGATTGCAAGCCAATAAATGGCCTAAAAGTCAATGAGTCTATAGAGAATTTTGTTAAATTTGCCTTGGTAAAATAACTAAAAACCGTTAACATTGGCAATTATCACCACATTGCCTTTACTAACAAAAACCTCTTTTTGTTCCTATATTTGTCAATTCAGTATGGTTATCTAAATGGGATTTTCAGTAAGCAGATTTCCCTGGAGATTCATTCATGTTTTGCATTTACCAATATTTTGGTCCTATTTACTTCTGTTGAGTAGTATTCCACTGCATGGGTGTAACAGTTTATTAATTCATTCACCGTTTGAAGGCATTTAGATTGATATGGTTTGATGTGAGGTGGCCCACAAAAGCTCACATGTGAGACAATGCAAGAAGGTTTGGAGAGAAATGATTGGGTTACAGCCTTAATCAGTGAATTAATCCCTGATGGGATTAACTGAGTGGTAACTAGATGCAGGTGGGGTGTGGCTGGAGGAAGTGGTTCACTGGGGGCGTGGCTATGGAGTATGTATTTTGTATCTGGAGCATGGACTCTTTCTCTCTGCTTTCTGATCATTATGAAAGCTGCATCCCTCTGCTGCTGTTTTTCTGCCATGATATTCAGCCTCACCTCTAGCCTTGAGGAATGGAGCCAGCCTTCTATGGACTAAGACCTATAAAACCATAAGGCCCCAAATAAACTTTTCCTCCTCTACAGTTGTTCTGGTTAGGTACTTTTAATCACAGCAGTGAAAAAGCTAAAACATGAGTTGTTTCCAGATTTTGGATAAGCTGGAAATGAAGCTGTTATGAAGATTTATGTATTGGGGGGGTGGCTTTGAGTTTTTTATTTGTTCTTTTTAGATATACGTGGCAGTAGAGTGTATTTTGACATATACACATGGAGTATGACTTATTCTAATTAGGATTACAATCTTGTGGATGTACATGATGCAGTTGTGTACAGGTTTTTGAGTGAATGTAGGTTGCCATTTCTCTGGGACAAATGCCTAAAAGTAAAATTCCTGGGTTGTATGATAATTGCAAGTATGTCTTAATAAACTGTTCAAATGTTTTCCAGAGTAGGTGTATCATTCTCCACTCCCACCAGCAAAGTATGAGTGATCCACTTTCCCTACCTCTTTGCCAACATTTTATGTAGTTATAATTTTATTTTAATCATTCTGATAGGTGTATAGTGATATCTCATTGCTTTAATTTGTATTTTCCTAATGGATAATAATATTTAATGTCTTTTATGTGCTTGTTACCATCAGGATATCATTGTCATCAAAATCCTGTTTAGATCTTACCAATATTCTAATTGGATTTTTTTTGGGGGGGGTTACATTTGAGTTTTGGAACTTCTTTATGAATTCTAGAAACTTAGTCCTTGCTTTTTTTTCTAAAACTTGAATAGTTTTACATTTACATCTGAGATCCATTTTGAGTTAATTTTTGTATAAGGCATGGGATAAGTTGAGGTTAACTTTTTGCCTATGAATGTCCACTTTCTGTAGTTCCATTTGTTGAATGGCTTTTATACCTTGTCAAAAATCAGTTTGGCATCTTAGTTCATTTATCCTTTGTCATCTCCACTGCAGTATTTATTTATTCCATCCAATGAGTTTTTATTTTAGCTATTGTGATTTTCAATTCAGTGATCTCCATTTGCTTCTTTTTTATAACTATTCCTTCACTGTTTTATTTTTTTCCATTTATTTCAAAAGAACTCATAATTGATTGTTGAAACTTGTTGATTATGACTGTTTTAGAATCCTTGTCAGATAATTCCAACATCTGGTTCACCTTGGTGTCACGATCTGTTGCTTATCTTTTTTTTTTTCCTTGTTGTGATGTTCCTGGTTCTTGGTATGAGAAATGATATTTTATTATACAAAATATCCTGTATATTTGAATATGATAAAACACTGGACTCTAGTTAATCTTTTTAACAAGGAGGTAGTTCCCTCATTGACGTATAGCATGAGAGCCAGGTGAGTGTGTACATTCAGCTTGCAACTGGATCTCACTGACATTATCCCAGCAAAGGTTGAGTACTGGCTCACACTGCTTTATTACAGTTTGGCAGAATGGAAGTTAGGTTCCCCTTTTGGCCCTGCAGACATCATCTCAGTGCAAGTATGGCATTGACTCATACTGCCTTGTTTTCAAATGGGGGTGTAAAGCTTAGCTCCTTGCTGGGCCCCACTGACATCGTGGGAGGAGAGTGTGGGAAATGAAGTGCCAACTAAAACCTCCCACCATTTCATTCTGCTTTGTTGAAACTGGGTGGGAATGGAAGCTCAGCTCACCACCAGGCTCTCCTGATTTCCCCCAGATGGGAAATCTAACACTCCCTGGTTCTACCAGGCAGGGGATAGAAGATCAGCTGCCTGCTTGATCCCACTTACGCTCCTCTGGCAGGGAAATTGGATTGCTGCCACCTGCTTCTGCTGATTAAGAGATGGAAGATCAGCTCCTGCTCATCTAGTCAATACCATCCAGCAGGGGAATTGCAGTGTGCTATTTGCTGCTGCTGGGATTGGGAGTGGGATGAAGTGGAATGTCAGCTTCCTGAGTAGAATGAGTATTAACTGAAAGGTTTTCTGTTGTTAGGCACCCCCTTTTTCAGTACTTTGGCTAAGGAGAACAGGCTTTTTCTTGGAGGGTTTTTTTGATTTTTGGCTTTTTGTCTGAGCCTGTTGGCAGGTCTGTTGGAGGCTTCTGCAACATCCTGTCTAGGATATATGGGTGGCAATACAGAAACCCAGGGAATTCATTACAGTGTTGTTTCTAAAATCCCAAGGTCTCTAGGCAGCCTGCCATCTCCTTACTGCCTTTTATACTCTTCCTAGGCTTGCTTGTTATGTTATGCCCAGGGTGTCTTTAGTTGACAATATACTGGATTTTTTTTTTAATTTTGATGAATAAATAAAAACATACATTCGTGCATATTAAGGGGGTACCATGAAATATTTTCATATATGTACATATTGCATAATGTTTAAATCAAGTTTAACATATTTATCTTCTCGAATATTTATCACTTCTTTATGCTGAAAACTTTTTTTAAAATTTTTATTATTGATTGTTCAAAACATTACATAGTTCTTGACATATCATATTTCACACATTTGATTCAAGTGGGTTATGAACTCCCATTTTTACCCCGTATGCAGATTGCAGAATCACATCGGTTACACATCCACTGTTTTACATATTGCCATACTAGTGTCTGTTGTATTCTGCTGCCTTTCCTATCCTCTACTATCCCCCCTTCCCTCCCATCTTCTCTCTCTACCCCATCTACTGTAATTCATTTCTCCCCCTTGTTTTTCCCCCTTTCCCCTCACTTCCTCTTGTATGTAATTTTGTATAACAATGAGGGTCTCCTTCCATTTTAAAATTCTTCTTTTTAGCTTTTTGAAATGTACAATACATTATTACCTCAGTCAGCCTACTGTGCAAAGGTACACTGAGATTTGTTGGTCCTATCTAACTGTAACTTAGTACCCATTGAACAACTTTACCTTCTCTCTCCCCCTACTGTACTTTTTGATAACCAACATTCTACTCTCAACTTCTATGAGATCACCTTTTTTAAAAAAAATTTTTTTAGTTGTTGATAGATCTTATTTAATTTATTTATATGTGGTGCTGAGAATTGAACCCAGTGCCTCACACATGCCAGGCAAGTGTGCTATTGCTGAGCCACAGCCACAGCCACAGCCCCACCTTTTATTAGTATTATTATTCATATGAGTGAGTTCATGTGTACTTGTCTTTCTGTGCTTGACTTATTTCACTTAACACAATGATCTCTGCTTCCATTCATGTTGTCACAAATGACAGGACTTCATTTTTGATGGGTGAATAGTATTTCTATTGTGTATATGTATCACATTTTATTTATTCATCAGTTGATGGACATTTGAGTTTTTTCCATTTCTTGACTATTGTGAGTAATTCTGCAGTGAACATGGAAGTGCAGATGTCTCTTTGACATACTGATTTCCTTTTCTTTGGATATATACTTAGTAGTAGAAATGCTGGATCATATGGTAGTTCTATTTTTAATTTTTTTAGGAACATCCATACTGTTTTTCATCATGGCTGTACTAATTTTACATTCCCATCAACAGTGTATAAGGGTTCTCTTTTCTTTACATCCTTAACAGCATTTATTATCTTTAGTCTTTTTGATAAAGCTGTTCTTGCTGGGGTGAAGTGATAGCTCATTGTGAGTTTTATTTGCATTTCCTGATAATTAATGATGTTGAACATTTTCATGGGGTCTTTTGAGAAGTATCTATTTAGATCTATTGCCAATTTTAAACTGGGTTATTTTTTGGCTATTGATCTTTTGGAGTTCCTTATATTTCTGGTTATCAATCTGTTGTAAGATGTATAGTTTGCAAATATTTTCTGTGCATTGTCTCTGTACTCTGGTTATTGTTTCCTTTGCTGCACAGAAGATTTTTAGTTTGGTATAATCCTATTTGTCTATCTTTGCTTTTATTTCCTGTGCTTTTGGGATCTTCTCCAAAAAAACAAAAATCCTTGATTATTCCAGTATCCTGAAGCACTTCCTCTGTTTTATTCTAGCAGTTTCATAGTTTTATATCTAACATTTACATCTTACTGCATTTTGAGTTGATAAAAAATCGGTGAGAGATAGGGTCTAGTTTCATTCTTCTCCATGTGGATATCCAATTGTCTGAGCATCATTTATTGAAAAGATTGTCCTTTCTCCACTGCATGTTCTCAGCCTCTTTGTCAAAAATCAGTTGACTATAGATGTGTGGGTTTACTTCTAGGTTCTCTATTCTGTTCCTTTTGTCTGTGTGTCTGTTTTTATGCAATACCATGCTGTTTTGATTACTACTGCTTTATAGTATATTTTCAAGCCAGGTAGTATAATTCCTCCTTCTTTGATCTTTTTGCTCAGATGGATTTTGCTATTCATGGTTTTCTTGAGGGTTCATATAAATTTTAGGAATTTTTTATAGTTCTGTAAAGAATGTCATTGGTATTTTGATATGGTATAAAAATTTTCAGATTCAATGCCATTGAATCTGTAAGTTACTTTGGGTAGTATAGACATTTTAACAATATTTGTTTTCTAATCTATAAACAGAGGCTGTTATGGTTTGGATCTTTAGTGTCCTCCCAAAAGCTCATGTGTTAAGAAATGCAGGAATGTCAGAGGGAAAATGATTAGATTGTGTTTACTGTAACCTCATCAGTGGATTAATACATTTGATGGATTATATAGTCAAAAGATTTATTATAAGGAATTGGCTCATGTGATTATAGAGGCTGGTAGGTACCAATATCTGTACAGTGAACCAAGCTAGAAAAATAGGAGAGCTGACAGGATAATTTCCATCTGAAGGTCAGCAGTCTCATGACCCATAAAGAGCTGATATTTCAGTTTCAGTCTGAAGGTGGGAAAATAGCTGATGTTCTAGTTCAGCTGCTATCAGACAGAAAATTATCCCTCCTGCGTAGGGGAAGACTGTCTTTTTATTCTATTCAGATTTTCAGTTGATTGCATAAGGCCCATACACACGGGGGAGGACCATCTGCTTTACTCACTCTACCAATTCGAATGCTAATTTCATGTAAAACACCATCACAGAAACACCCAAAATAATGTTTAACTAAATATATGGGTACCCTATGGCCTAGACAAGTTCTTATAAAAATTGACCATCAGAGATTTTTTCTGATTTGGCTATGTATTAGTCAGCTCTTCATCACCATGACCAGAACAGCTTAGAAGAGGAAAAGTTTATTTTGCTCATGGTTTCAGAGGTCACAGTCCATGGTCAACCAACTCCATTATTCTGAGCAATGTAGAGCATCATGGTACATGGGTATGGTGGAAGAAAATTTCTCAGCTCAAGGGAACCAGATAGCAGAGAGACTAAGCAAGGAGCCAGGGACAAGATATAATCCCCAAAGTCACACCACACCTACCTACAGTTAGTACTGCCTAAGTAGTCCATTCAAATTAATCCATCAGATGGATTAATCCACTAAGGAGGTTATACAAATTTCATTGTAGCCTAAAAGCCCACCTCTGAATCTTGCCATATCAGGGACTGTGCTTCTAAAACATAAATTTTGGGGGAAATATTTCTAGATACAAACCATAATAGGCTATTATATTTGAGTGCATATATGTGTGCATTTTTGTTGAGTGTATATATCTAGGAGTGAAATCACTCTACCACAGTGTAGTCATATATTCAGCTTTAGTAGATATAGCCAAAAAATTTTCCAAATGTTAAAATTCACACTTCCATAGGCAATGAGTGAAAGTTCTAGGCACTTTACATACTTGTGATGCCATAGTAATTGAAATTTTTGTTTTCATTTTAGTGATTCTGATTAGTGTATAGAGAATTATATTGCATTATTAATTTGATTTTCTTTGATGGCTAAGGAAACTGATATCTCTCTCTCTCTCTCTCTCTCTCTCTCTCTCTCTCTCTCTCTCTCTCTCTCGTGCTGGGGATCCAACCCAGGGCCTTGTGCATCCAAGGCAAGTACTCTACCAACTGAGCTATATCCCCAGCCCACTGATATCTTTTTGATGTCTATTTTCCCTTTGGTTATCCTCTTTTCTAAAGTGTCTATTCAAGTCTTTTATCTATACCTCTAGTGGTTTGACTGTCCTTTTCTTAGAAATGCATAGAAATTCTTTATATAATCTTAACAGGAATCTTTGTTTGGATGAATGTGTGGTAAGTGTCACCTCCCAAGCTGTGACTTGCCTTTCATGCTCTTAGCTCTTAATGGTATTTTTGATGTACAAAAATCCTTAATTTCTATATAGTTCCAATTTATCTTTTTTCCTCTTTATACATAGTTAGTGCTTTTTGTGTCCTGTTTAAGTAGTTTAGGGCTCCTCTTTTAACCTTTTCTTCTCTTTCTTAGAACAACAGTTGCTCAAGAAGGAGTGAGGTGGTAGAAGAGGAAGGGGTGGGAGGATGGATCAGGTGGCATTCAAACTTAGCTTTACATTATTCCTGAAGGCACAACCTAAGAACTTTGTGCTAAATCAAACCTACATTGCTCAACTTCATCCCACCCATGGTGATATATCCTTTTTCTCTGGCAGTGCTAGAGATTGAACCCAGGACCTTACACATGCTAGGCATGAACTTTACCACTGAGCTACATCCCCAGTCCACAGTATATCATTTTAATGGTTAGGAATGCTGTTCCTCATGCATTCCCTTGATTTCCCCCATTCACATTTTATCAAACATGTCTAAACCTCAAATTCTGTTAAAAGCTCCAGAGTTTTTTCACATTTAGCTTCTAGGTTCTAGGGCATTCATGAAATGGCACAAGTTTTTAAGTGTTCTTGAGCATGCACTTGAAGTTCAGAAAACTTTATCTAATCCAGATCATTGAGGATTTGGGGTGAGCTGCCTAATAGATGAGCAATTTAAGTTGCAATTGCAGGCCAAGAAGAACACCCTCATACATATATTTCTATTTTGCTGCTTTTCAAATTATCTTTTATTGTTTAAATAAGAGCATAAACAGTCTTAAGCTAAGACTGTTGACATGTCAGTTCTAGAAATGCCAACTAAGATATTGGTCTAATTATGGAAGCAAGATGGAAAAACATTTTTATGATACTTCAGTAATTATTATTAAATATTAGGAGTTTGCAACTTACCAATGATCCTTAACAAAGAGATGTATGTTTGAAGCAAGGTGAGAAAGAAAGGACAAATTCATAAAAAGGGAAACTGAAAGGGTATTAGGACTCTACGAATAATAAATTGTATTCCAAACGATAATTTTAAAATCAGATATTTGGAAATTAGAGTGTAATTTTCCCTGGAAGAAAAGAGTTAGACAAAATAGTGTAGTGTCTAGGGTAGCCTACAAAAAATTAACTTAACCCACAATGTAGAAGCAGTAGTTCCAAATTTCCCCAAGGTTTTCATATCCCAGTCCTTGAGCCTAAATTCCCTTAAACTAGGCAGCAAAGCTTGAGCTTCATAGAGGCCTGAATCTAGCAAGTGGGGAACCTAGGAAATAAATGGTATGGGAAATGCACTTCCATGGCAGCAAGGGACTAAAGACTCCTATAGCAGAGAGAGAGGAAGAAAAGCAGCTGAGTCTGCAATGTCTCTATATCTGCTATTACTAGTGGGAGGGAGTGCCATGGGTTCTTGAGCAAGATAGTTGATGGCTGCAGTGAACCAATCAACATGGCTTGGCCCAGGCAACTATGGTGGGAACATGGATGTCAGCAGACACCTGCAGACTATTTGAATGGTGTCATTTATTTGGCACTACTCTGTAATCTCGATCTAGTTTGAAGGGGCTCTGAGCATCTAAATTAAATCTGAGCTGACAGACACTGCAATGTCTCTAGTTTATTAGCTCTATGGTGATTTAAAGCAAATTTACCAAATGTCTTAATTAGATTCTTGAAATTCCAAAAACACTAGGCAAAAATTCAGTTTTGGCAAAAACATGTTAGTCCCACCCACACCCCCTTCTGCACACCCAGATGCCAAATTGCTTAAAGCTCTAAATAATTGCTTTCTAGATTAAATAAATTAGGCTCATTCATTTGTGCTCAAGTTTTAAGACTTAGCTGCCCCTCTTTGCTCCCAAACTTTTTAGGAGCAAAATGGTATGATTTTTGTGTGTGTTACACACACACACACACCACTCACAATTAACAAATGAATCTTAATTGGCATATGTGTCAGAAAGAATCAAGTTGTTAAATATTTAAAAGTCTATCATAAAATTGATTACTTTCAGCATTCAGGACAGAATAAAAGGGAAAGAGAATTGTTTACCTTGTACTTGTTACAAGTATGTAGACTCAACATAATTACACAGAGTACATTCTGTAGTAATAAGATGTGTCACTTATAAAGAATCATGCTTACCAGAAAAGAAAGATGAGAGGGGGAAATATATGCGATTCACTACAAGAAGAATTGGTGAATGTTAAAGTTAACATTTTTTTAATCTAATGGTGCATATGGAAAGTGTTTTTCTGAGATCTTGCTGCACCATCAGGTGAGAAGCAGAGAACAGCTCTCTCCAAAGTAAGATATCCTCTCTCCATCATGTATGTAACTTAGTATATGGTTCCCAGACCAGCAGCATCTAGGACCTTGTTAGAAATGGCAATTCTTGGGTTCCTCCCTAGATGTACTCTCAGGGATCTGGTTTTGTTGTTGTTGGTTTGTGGTGCTCATCAAACCCAGGGCCCCAGTGCTTGCTAGGCAAGCACTCTACCACTGAGCTACATCCCTAACCCAGTTGATCCTGACACATACTAAAATCTAATGAATTTTAAATTGATGGAGCTTCATGTACATGGATTTCAAAACCAATAGTTTGTAGATTTGCCAGAAACTATTACAGGGCATTTGGTGAATAGTGGGACCACATGGCCCTGGATTCAAATCCTGGCTCAACCATCTAAATATAGCAGAATTGCCTTGGACAAGTGACTGCATTTCATGGTGCACTGCTATCCTTGTAAATGCAGCATTGCGTGGCAGGATAGGAGCCAATGTAAACATAGATCTAGGTTTCATACCTTTGTTGAAATTTCCAGAAATCATTTAGGAAGCAAGCTGTGACTTTTGGAAGTATTCCTTTCCTATTGCCCTCATGAGAATAGGAAAATAATGTGGATCTGGAAAAATCCCACATTAAATCAGAATAGTTGTAGAGATGCTGGAGAAAGGATGTCCTAGTATTGAAGTTAGCTATATGTTGCTTCTATAGCTGGAGTCTCCATTGTTGTTTTATGGGAACTCACCTACTTTGTCTATAATAAAATGTTATAAAAGGAAAATTCTGTAGAAAATTACATAGTTTTATAGACATTATCAGAGATAAGCTCCTTTTGAGTTATTTCTTTAAAGATAAGTGAGTTTTACAGCTATCTTAATTCAGCTGGTGAAATCGGTCTCAATTTGCTACAGTAATCCTTTCCATTTCTGAGTATTCTTATTGTTGGAAATAAATGGTATGGGGACTCCAGAGACCTTAGATGAACAAGGAGAAGAAGATAAGATTCTGGATGTGAAATAGGCTGTGCATACATTAGATATAAGAGTTCTTCACCATCTACTTTGTGGCTGGGTATGGAATCTCCAGTTTTACTTCCAGGATGGTTTTATGTCATATGAGATCCAAAACTGTATGGGAAAGAGGTTAACCTTGCTGGAGGTTAGTGTTGTCATGACCAAACTATCCCACTGGAGTGAGTTGGCCTTTGCTTTTAACTTTCTTACTAGAGTCACAGGCATCAAAATACTAATAGATGCCAGACATCACAGCTTTTAAACTAGCTTTAAGAATAAAGGAAGTCATGGCTATGTGACAATTAGCTTTATAGCACTGGAATGCAAGTACACTATCTGCTATAAAGAAATATTAAATAAAGAGAAAAGAAAAAACTCTTTTGCCAGATACTTCTTTTTTTAATATTTCTTTTTTAGTTGCAGGTGGAAACTATCTTTATTTTACTTTTATGTGGTGCTGAGGATCGAACCCAGTGCCTCACGTGTGCTAGGCGTGCACTCTACCACTGAGCCACAACCCCAGCCCCCCCCCACACACACACACACCAGATACTTCTTTATTAAGAACTAAAATAGAGCTTCCATGGCCCTGAAAGAAACTGCATTCTTTGTTTTAGAGCAGTGGTTCTTAAGCCTGGGCTCACAAATGGGTTCCAGGAGGGTCCCTAAACCTGATATGTATGCAGGATTGTGTACATTTTTCTGGGATAAAGCCATACATCTCAAGAGATTTGCAAAAGATTCAAAACCTAAAACAGTTAAGAATCATCAAAAAGTTATTTCCCAGTGTTTTTATTTCTTCATTATTCTTCTTAACATTCCCTCACTGTAAAAATGCTCCATCTTAATGAAGGACTTGATGGTCTGTTCAACCAGTTGGTGTATAGAATACAGACACAGATCTGGCCTTTCTAGGAAGAATGAAACAGGACTCACTAGACATTGCCATTCTTTTTCTAAAAATTAGTGTGTGTTTGTATAGGCAATACAGCAAATGATAAAACTTCAAGAAGGTTTAGAATGAGGGCTGGGGTTTTGGCTCAATGGTAGAGTGCTTGCCTGGCACACGTGAGGCACTGGGTTTGATCCTTAGCACCACATATAAATAAATAAGAGTATTGCGTCCATCTACAACTAAAACTATTTTTTAAGAAAAGGTTTAGAATGAAAAACAAGCATCCCTATCAATACCTTACCTTCCTCCAGACACTCAGTCCAGAGTTTCTTGGGTACCCTCCAGCACTGTCCTGTGCATACACTGACATATAAATATATGTATATACTTTTACAGAAAATGGCAGCAGAATTTGTTCAATGTATTCCTTAATTTTCCACTTAAAGATATAACTTAGAAATCCTTCCATATGTGTGTATATGTGTGTGTATATATGCATATATGTATATAGACATGTGTATATATGCATATATGTATATAGACATATGTATATATACATATATATATTCTTGCCCAATTCCCTACTGATGGATATTTAGGTTGGTTCTAATCGCTTCTTAATACAAATGAAGCCATGATGAATATCTTTGAATATATTATTTTGCCTGGGGTGTATGTTTTGGAAAAATTCTTAGAATGTAATGACTGGTTATATATTGGATGATTTTGTTAGATATTCTCAAATTTTCATACAGTTTGTACTACTTATTCTCCATCAACAACATATAAGAATGCACATTACTATGCCCACATCTATTAACAATGTTGTTGAGTTTTGACAAATCAGTGGGTTAAAAATGGTTACCTTATTATGATCTAAATTTTTTTAATTGTCTAACCACATGACAAAGTCCCTATAGAACCAGTACTAAATCTTATAAAGGAGAACAGAATCCTTTTTTATTATTGTTGTTGAGTTTTTTTCACATTATTTATTGGTGTGTTATAGTTGTACATAATGGGATTTGTTGTTACATATTCTGTACATACACACAATATAACAATATAATTTGGCCAATGTCACTCCCCAGCACTTCCTCCCTATCTGCACTCCTTGGTCCCTTTTCTCTGCTGATCTGCCTTTGATTTTCAGGAGATCTGGGGGGTACAAACCTTAACAAAATCCCATTTTGTGGATCCTCAGCACCACATAAAAACTGATAAGTAAAATTTTAAAAAGGTATTATGTCCATCTACAACAGAAGCCATTAGAGATAAGGAGACATGAGCCTCAGAGCTCAGATTACTTTTTACTTATACTCCACTGATGCTCCATCAACAGCATCAACACAGATGAAAGACTATATTGTTACTGCTAAGGATGATTTAATAAGAGAACTCATTTAATCTGTGCCTCACCCAAGAGTGATCTTTATGTGGAAAAACTGATGAGGCACATTCTGCTCTATTTGGTATATATAATCAGTTAGTTCCTTTTTCACTTTCCTATAGGTTAGTAACACAACCATCATCACCACTGATAATGAAAACCCATGTTAAGGTATAAGTTATTTTGAGTAGATGGTAGAAATTTAAGTGTTGTTTCACAATTTACAAACCCTTGTTTATTTTTCTATTTTCTTCTCTTTTGGAATGATATTAAAATGTTATTAAGTCATTAGTAGTATAATACACAGATGTTTTGTACTAATTTAACAGGTTTTATAAAAGATTATTTTGTATATAGCCTATATCTTGGCAATATTTTTACTTATGTAAAAATTTAATATTGCTATAAAATGAACTCGAGTCTAAAAAAACCCTTGAAATAAAACACATCCACACACTATAGTATGTGTTAAATTTAAATCAACATTAAGAGAGGTCAAAAATAAGTATTGCTAATCATTGTATCTAGTTTATTTTGTAAGACACTAATTAGGAAGAAATGAGGTAATTAGTGGAATCTTCAACTGATATATATGTAATAATCCCAGACAATCCTTTAAACCACAGAGGACCTGAGGCCTCCTATATCATTAGTTAATGTTAATCTCTCTGTATAGACATTAATTATTAGGAAAATTTGTTGATATTTAAAATCTATCAGAAGTTTTCATTGTATAAGTCTTTCACCTCTTTTGTTAGGTTGATTCCCAAGTATTTTATTTTTTTTAAGATATTTTGAATGGCGTGGTTGTCCTCATTTCCATTTCAGAGGATTTGTCGCTGATACTACAGAGCAATAGTAACAAAAACAGCATGGTACTGGTACCAAAACAGGCGGGTGGACCAATGGTACAGAATAGAGGACACAGAAACCAATCCACAAAACTACAACTCTCTTATATTTGATAAAGGGGCTAAAAGCATGCAATGGAGGAAGGATAGCATCTTCAACAAATGGTGCTGGGAAAACTGGAAATCCATATGCAACAAAATGAAACTGAATCCCTTTCTCTCGCCATGCACAGAAGTGAATTCAAAATGGATCAAGGAGCTTGATATCAAATCAGAGACACGGCGTCTGATAGAAGAAAAAGTTGGCTACGATCTACATACTGTGGGGTTGGGCTCCAAATTCCTCAATAGGACACCCATAGCACAAAAGTTAATAACTAGAATCAACAAATGGGACTTACTCAAACTAAACAGTTTTTTCTCAGCAAAAGAAACAATAAGAGAGGTAAATAGGGAGCCTACACCCTGGGAACAAATCTTTACTCCTCACACTTCAGATAGAGCCCTAATATCCAGAGTATACAAAGAACTCAAAAAATTAGACAATAAGAGAACAAACAACCCAATCAACAAATGGGCCAAGGACCTGAACAGACACTTCTCAGAGGAGGACATACAGTCAATCAACAAGTACATGAAAAAATGCTCAACATCTCTAGCTGTCAGAGAAATGCAAATCAAAACCACCCTAAGATACCATCTCACTCCAGTAAGATTGGCAGCCATTATGAAGTCAAACAACAACAAGTGCTGGCGAGGATGTGGGGAAAAGGGTACACTTGTACATTGCTGGTGGGACTGCAGATTGGTGCAGCCAATTTGGAAAGCAGTATGGAGATTTCTTGGAAAGCTGGGAATGGAGCCACCATTTGACCCAGCTATTCCCCTTCTTGGTCTATTCCCTAAAGACCTAAAAAGAGCATGCTACAGGGACACTGCTACATCGATGTTCATAGCAGCACAGTTCACAATAGCAAGACTGTGGAACCAACCTAGATGCCCTTCAATAGACGAATGGATAAAAACAATGTGGCATTTATACACAATGGAGTATTACTCTGCATTAAAAAATGACAAAATCATAGAATTTACAGGGAAATGGATGGCATTAGAGCAGATTATGCTAAGTGAAGCTAGCCAATCCCTAAAAAACAAATGCCAAATGTCTTCTTTGATATAAGGAGAGTAACTAAGATCAGAGTAGGGACGAAGAGCAGGAGAAGAAGATTAACATTTAACAGGGATGAGAGGTGGGAGGGAAAGGGAGAGAGAAGGGAAATTGCATGGTAATGGAAGGAGACCCTCAGGGTTATACAGTGGAGGGGGTAGAGAGAGAGGAGGGGAGGGGAGGGGAGAGGTGGGGAGGGGGGAGGGTGGAGGATGGGAAAGGCAGCGGAGCACAACAGACACTAGTAATGGCAATATGTAAATCAATGGATGTGTAACTGATGTGATTCTGCAATCTGTGTATGGGGTGAAGGTGGGAGTTCATAACCCACTTGAATCAAAGTGTGGAATATGATATGTCAAGAAATTTGTAATGTTTTGAACAACCCACAATAAAAAATTAAAAATAAATAAATAAATAAATAAAATCTATCAGAAAATGAAAACTACAAGAAGAGGCAAAAATCTCTTTTAATACTTTTGCTCTGTGACCTAGATATCTATGTGTTTGTGTGTGTGTGTGTGTGTGTTTGTGCGCGCACACACATGTACACATTTCTCTCTCCCTCTCCCCCTTTCTCTCTCCCCTACACACACACACACACACCACACACACACATTTAGCTAATTATAACTTTCAACAGGCCTAATACTTATATTTCCTGGAGATAATCATTTTATTTCAATGGTTTAGATGAAAGTAATATAGCAAGTACATTGCCAATAGAGATGATATTTACTCTAAGATATATGGTTGGTACTCAAAATTTGCCAAGATTAATCCAGAACTCTGTTAAATTAAGCTAGATAGCTTCTTGAATGTTGAGGTACTATCAGTATATTCATATTTTCTTCTAATGGTTAGTACTTTGGAGATAGTATAAAGTTATGTTCTTGATGAAAGTTCCTTATTTATAATTTTGGTGATGTCATATATCCAGGGATAAAATCAGTTGAGAATATTAATGTATGAAATTAGTAAAATGAAGAAACTAATCATGCCTTGTTAGGAATCTACTTAAATTGATTTAATGTTGCTTTTCAGTATTCTAAGGCTAAGAAGAGTTTGCATTTTAAATTGTAATGAATTTTTGTATTAGGTAATGGGTTGAAGAAGCATCAGAAAGTAGAATAATGAATTTTTTTTTTAAATTGTATTAGGTCCATTCATGACATCCATTTTTATCACTCTTATAACTCTAATATTAGTTAAAATGAGAATATGTTGCATCTCAATAGCTTATTAGATTAATTTGGATTCTAAAGATCCTGACTCATGTTTAGCATGTAAAATATGAGTTTGAATTAATGAATATTTATTGTGATCCTACAATATGCAAAAAATACCTGTTTGCTTCCTTTGAAAGGCTTTTTTTTTTTTTAGTATGGTAAGGTCTCTAGACTCAGTTCATTGAAATAATAGGAAAAATTGAAAGAGGGTCAGATACCATTGTCACTGAAGCATTGACTTAGAAGGGTGCCAAGAGGGAGTGTGGATGGATATGATCAATGCATGTATGGAAATGCCACAATGAATCTCATTAATATTTTTAAGAGATATATTTTATTTCTAAAAAATTTTTTAGTTGTAGTTAGACACAATACCTTAATTTTATTTATTTATTTTTGTGTGGTGCTGAGGATTGAACCCAGTGCCTCACACGTGCTAGGCGAGTGCTGTACTGCTGAGCTACAGCCTCAGCCCCAAGAGATACATTTTAATGAAAAAATCTTCAAGATAAATAAAATGCTCAGTCACTACTGTACAAATTGAAAAATATACATATTAGATCAAAATTACTAAAAAATACATTTCCTTGGAAGTCTTCTACACCTAGTAAAAATTACACAGGGTGGGGCTGGGGTTATGGCTCAGTGGTAGAGTGGTTGCCTAGGACGTATGAGGCACTGGGTTTGATCCTCAGCACCCCATAAAAATTGATAAGTAAAATTTTAAAAAAGTATCATGTCCATCTACAACTATAAAAAAATATTTTTAAAAAATTACACGGGGTGAAAAGCTTCCACTATTGTACCAGAATTAACTCATTCTGGTCCAAGAGCCAATGTTTACATTTTCAGGAATTTTATGAGATAATTATGGAAGACAAATATTAAAATAAATTATGTAAACTTATAATTAAGTGGGTTATATTAAAAACACAGGTAACGAATACCCCAAACTCATCACTTCCTAATTATTTCCCTAAATTTTTCAGCAACCTGTTTTCTCAATATTATTAACATCTATTGCATCTGTGTGGTAGATATGTGATAATGTACTACTTCATATCTCATTCCTACTCAGCATTCAGTGATGTTATGTTGGTAGCTTGAAATTGGTTGTGGTGGGAGTATTTGCACCATGGAAATTGGCAAATGCTACAAATCATAGCTTTCTGTTTTGGAAAGGCAGTTGTTAAACACTTATCAGCATACCACTGCTCTGACAGCATATCAGGCAGGAATTGTAGGTCCGAGGAAGGCTTGGAAAGTAGAGACAAACTATCTCATCCAGCAGGTGAGTAGGGATCACTGAGATCCAATTGTCTTTGCAAAAGACAATTGGAGAAGACAGACAGGTAATATTCCAAATGAGCTACTCAGGCATTGTGATCACTTAGAGATGCAGTGATCAGACACTCCATTTCTACCAGGTCATGCCAGGAATTTGGAGTTTTTGTTTGTTTCATTTTTTTGTTTTGCTTGTGTGTGTGTGTGCGCGCGTGTGCATGCGTGTGTGCATGCACATGCTGATGACTGAACCCAGAGTCTTACACGTGCTAAGCATGTGCTCTCTACAAGTGAGTTATACCCCCAACCCCAGAAGTCATTTTTTGAAAAGTATAGAAGACATTGCTTCTTTCCAGAAGCCCAGAGGTCTCCATTGTGGCTCTTTGACTGGAGATAAATTCCACATAATTTTTCCTACTACTGGTACTTCTAATGCTATAGGGTCTGCCAGGTCATATGGCCCTAAGAGCAGGGCTGCTTGCATCATAGTCTGGACCTGCTATAGAGCTCTTTCTTAAAGCCAGCAGGTATTAGTGTCACCCAACCTATGGGTCATAGCTTTAGTCCAGTGTGTGAGCACTATTCCAGGTACCTCCAGAACCTAATGAGACCTGCAAAGTTCTGTGCTCCTTTGTGATAAGAGGGACAATGTGCAAAAAAAAATTCCTATTTTCTTTTGTTGTTGTTGTTGTTGTTGAGGGGGATGTTCTGGCATACCTTCAACCACTGAAATCCTACATTTTTTGTTGTTGTTGATTGTGTGGCAGCCCCTTGAAATATTTTTCTTTTCTTTTTATTCTTTTAAGTTATACATGACAGTAGAATCTATTTTGATATATGTGTACAACCATGGAATATATCTTATTAGGATTCCAGTCTTGTGGATGGTGAGATTCACTGTGGTATATTCATATATCTACATAGGAAAGTTATTTCAGACTCATTTCACTGTCTTTCCTATTCCTATCCCCCTTCCTTCCCTTTATTTTCCTTTGTATATGGTTTATCTTCCACTTTCTGGAATGCATGTGTCTTAACTCTGGAAATGTTCTAGGTACTTTTTGCTTAACCAGTCAAATTGGCATATCATTGATAGAGTGGACTCGTGATGTTCTCTGGAGTTCATAACTGATATAGGTCTATTTGAATTATTTTAGGATGGAAGACAGGAGAATTAATGTATCCCTGTGGCAAGATTGCAAAATTTTATGTTCCAAGTGAATATAAACTGTTTCTGACAGCAGTGGAAAAGAATGCATTTTCCAGATCAATAGCTGTATATAATGTACCTGATATTATGTTCATTTGATCTACCAAAGATACTACATCACACACAAGCATTGAAATAGGGGTTACTATTTGGTTGAGTTTCCCATAGTTCTCGTTTATCTTGTAGGATCTTTACAGGTTTTACAATGATCGACTGGTGACTTAAATGAAGACATGATGGTGACCATCAGCCCTACATCCTTTAAGTCTTTAAGGGTGGCCTTAATTTCTGTCATTCCCCTGGAGATTAGATATCAGTTTTAGAGGCTTCCACTTGACCTTTCCCATTATGATAGCTCACAGCCTAGTGGTTGTACCACCTATTAAGGAAGTCCATTTCAATATGTTTGGGGCCAAAGAAATGACTACTGGGTGGGTCTGCAGACCCAGTGAAAACCACTGTGATTCATGACTGTATTTATAATCCACACCCCACTTACCCCCCACTCTAACAGAGAGGCCATAAAGATTATTCAGGTATTCAGGTGTTGATGTCAGCTTGGATCCTGTGCCCAGCAATCTTCAAAATGTTTGGATATCACCCCTTCTTTTTTGTACAGTTACCTAAGTGAATTATTGTAGATCCCTCTAGGCATGGACTAGGGGAATCATGATTGGACTTACCATAGTGTTGAAGGGTCCTTCTTCCTAGTGAGTTACCTTTCCTTCAGTCACTAGGTTCTGGTTCCAAAAACTGACTCAAGTCCAGTAGCTTTGAAATAAATAGGAATTTTTATTGGGGTGACTGTGCTCATCCACTGATCATTTGATTTTAGGGACTTAGTACCTGCCTTCTGTTTTTCCCCTAATGATTCCACTCTATGTTAAATATCTCCATTGCTCTTTAAAAGCCAGGCCTTCCCATCTCTTACTCCAAACTTGTAGTCATTAGTATAATTATATTGACGGGGCTTCTTAGGGTTATACCACTGCCACCTGGCTACTGAAGTATCAGGATGCTATCATTCCCATTTATATCAGTGAGTCCATACTTGTAATAGCATGCCTTATCATCACAATCACCCATCAGATGTTTGCAACCATAAAATATTTTTGTAGTATCCCCTCTCATCATCACATTTCTGATTTCCTTGATAAATGGTGTATTCTTAGTCCCCCAAATAAATATATCCCTCCAAGAGGTTTTCTGGAGATTATATATACATTATATTATATATATATATACATTATAGTATATATATATATATATATATATATATATAATCTCACATATATCACATATGTTATAGATCATATATATTTATGTACATGTATATTACATTTATGTCATATATTCACTCTAGCATTGCATCTTCTGCTACACAGTTTTCCACTATGTGGCACAGCAATTCTGGCATTTCTGTCTAACTTAAGATGGACCATTGCTTTTTCCATGTTTAGAAAAGGATCCATCCTTAGGACTATTCTTGGAATCCTTGCTAAGGAGTTAAATGCTGTTTCCTAGAAGACTGCTCCCAAATCAATAGACCTCTGTTATCTAACTCATGCCAATACGTGTGGACTAAGAACTGCAGATCACTCCTTTAAGGTGGAGTCCCTTCCGTCCCTTTAGAGCCAGCATCTCCTTGGTCAGGCTATGATGTGTCTTAACCAGCTATTGGTCTAGTGACCAGAAGTGTGATAAAGATAGGTCATGAGTGGATGGGGACCTATGTTTTCTTGTGTGGGAAAAGCCTGCATATCATTCTCAAGCAACTGGAGAGACCTATCCTTTTACAGGGAATTGGGCCCAAAGGCTTTAGGTAAATCCAAAGATTTAAGACATTGAGCATTATCAACCACTAGCATTTCCCCCTCCCTTGTGTCAGGGTCCTAGTCTTTCCCAGCCACAGTCATAAACTTGACATAACAGATGTGGCTAATTTAAAAGTTTATCTTTGGAACTTTCTTACTCTTCAAAGTCCAGGGCCTGGTCTGTAGTCTTCTTTACCCTCTATCTGGAGAAGATAAGGGTCTCTGTAGAAGCATAATAAGAGTTTCTGGTTGTCATACTTGCTTGACAGTACATCTCCTTCAGAGTTATTTTCTTCACATTTCTTAAATTTCTGAATCATAGCATCAGTTGGGCATTTATTTCCATGGATATACCATCCCGTTTCACCAGCAGTGGAAATTTTAACAGTGGTACTGTACCTCATGCCAAAGGCTATATTCCATCTACCACAGTCATGGGATTCTCATTGCCAGTTGAGTGGTAGATGATCCAATTCCTAAATCTACTCTCAGATTTGCTTTCTCAGATCTGGCAACAACTGTTGTAGATTGGATGCCCCAGGAAGCAGACTCCAAGACAGGACTTACAGTGCAGGAGACTTATTAGGGATCAACACCTGTGGAAGAGAACAAAAAGACCAGGAGGAGAGCAAAGTTAAGCTGTGTAGTGAAATCAGTGGAAATCTCAGCTGCTCCTACAAGGAGTTCTAAAGCTTGGACAATTCTTTGAATGTATCATAAGTTGAAGTGAGATTGTCAGACCTTCATCCCTCCTCTTGAATCTGTCTTTAGATGTGATCTTCCCTGGGAAGAGGTCATGACCTTGGGCAAGGTAGTCTTTGAAGTCAGTTTCCTAAAATGACCAACAGCTGAGGACTATCTATCAGTGAAGTCCCCAGAGTCTTTCTAGAGAGGGTAGGGAGGATTTCTTCTGAAGAAGGTTCTATGTGGTCCATCACAGCATCCAACAAATATAAACAGCAAAATAGCTTTAATAATTACTAGACTTCAAAATACCAGTGAGTAAAGAACTGCCTAGAGATGATGGATGCGGTGAACAATTACAAATGTTTAATGATCCACTACTAGGTTGAATCATATGAAACTGACATTTCTGGATAGTATGTAATTGCTAATATTCAATCTAATAGTAGAATAAACAGGATAAAAACTTACATTGAGCATGTGTTCACATTTAAATATTCATGCGTTTTAAAAATGATATGTCAAATAGCTTCACCTCCCAAGCAAGTCCTATACCTCTTCTTTCATTCCCATTTGGGTCATACTTATTAAAAACTCTGATATGAAATCATCCAATGCCACCTACCACCACTGATAAAATAAAGTTTTATGAAGGTAATGCAACTTCTTTACCTCTATCACCTGCATTCATTCACCTCTGAATCTAGAATGGTAAATACCATCCTAGTCTAGAATTCTCAAACCTGGAATGTTCCTTTTGTATTTCCCACACTGTAGCCAGACATGAACAATAACAACACCTTTCTCCAAACCCTCCTTCTCCATAGAGACTCCTTTCATGACACCAGGTTGGTTGGTTCATCATAGCTTCCCTGAGTTTCTCCATCTAAGGCCAATTCAACTCAATCTAGGATTTAATGATGGTGTGGTATGTCTCATGGAAGGATTCCATGCCATGTGGATTACCTTTGTTTCACCAGTTAAGCCTGAGTTCCTTGAAGGCAGAGGTTGTATCATTTGTTTCCTTTGTTTTATCCATATCCCCAGCACCTGAATGAAACCTGATGACAGAGATTGGGTGAAATTTTAAAGACCTTTCAATTTGTATGTTTGTTATTTACCTACTTTAACAGTCCCTTCTAAGCTTTATATACATAAATAAATTTAAATCATTCATAATTGCTCAAAAAGTCAAGTAGTAAAGTTAAGGTCTATCAAAGTATACTTGTAGGGTGTGAATAAGTTTGAAGGGAGAAGAAAGACTGTAAACCCAGAGAGCAGAAGCTATACATTTGGCTTCCTGATTTACCCTCTCATAGAATTCTGTACTTGATAATATTTTTCATTATTTATAATTAAACATTTGTGTCACTAAATGGTTTTTATCTCACCTCAACTAACATGTAAGCTCCTTAAGGGCAGGGATTATGTTTGTTTTGCTTGCCATCATATTTCTAGTACTTAGCACATAATATATCTTCAATAAATACTTGTTAACAGAATTACTAGAGAGAGTAACTTAATGAATATTATATGATGATATTTCCTTCATATGATGAAAGGAAAAAACAAGACTATGTGTTCAGCTCCGTGGACCTTTAAATACCCAATTTCTGACCCTGGCCAATGCACCAATGTAAGCTTCTTTGTCCTGTCAAATTTTCCTGTTTTGGACTATCCTTGGTGGATAAACACTCTCTATCTTTATTCTGTGCCATGAGAAGTTATCCCTCACTATTTTCGGCAAATTTTTAGAATAGAGGATTTGTCCTCACTCTGAAGTTTGTTGTCATATGTTTGAATTTGCTACCTTGACCACATGTTCACCTATAAGCTCATCAACTCTAGCAAAACAAGTGCATTTTGTGGCAATGGCACCTCCAAATATTCTGCCCTGATGATCTGCCTCTGAACATGCCTTCCCTAAATTGTCACTCACTAAACTTCTTGATCAAAATATTGGAAATGGTTTCTTGCATTTACTATCAATGCAAGGTCATCATACTCATGAGTTCATTCTCTCCCTTCCTCTCTACCTAAAATTCCCTCCACTTATCTCTCCTCTGTGCTATTCTGGAACAATAATCAGGCTCTTTTTTTGATATGCATGTGTTTGTGTAAAGTGAATTGTGGAGTATGGAAGAGTTTGTGGAATGGCAGTGTGAAGAAGACACAATATCAAAGGAGAAAAGATAAAATAATTTCAACACCTTTTTATTCTGCCCTCACAAGTTATCTATTGCCACAAATCACCCAACACTTAGTGGTTCTAAACAATACCACCCATTTCTTTTGCTCAAAAATAGGAAGTTTGACTAGGGCTTGACAGGGCCTTTTGTTTCTGCCCTACATGGCATCAGCTGGGGCAGCTTGACTAGGTCCTGGACTATCCACTTCTAAGTTGGTTCATTCACACATGACAAGTTAGTATTAGCTGAAAACTGGGAACCCAGCTAGGGCTGAGGGCAGTAGGTAGGTAGCATGGTGGTTCTGTTACAAAAGTGAACTTCCCTATCCTAATGGATTATGTTTGGAGATTATTAAAGACTTTATCTGAGAAGCCCATATCTTGCCTAAACCTTTCTCTGTTTTTCATTTATAACCAGCTTATTGCCAAAAGGATATGAGACAGAAGCTTCCTTTATTTAAGATAGACTCTAGAAATTTCAAAAATGATTCTTACCCTCTGGATTTTAAGAGATAGACTACATTTTTAAGAGAAAAAAGAAGATATGTACATGGTGAGGGGAAGCATGCTTTATGCATTTGCATGTTGTGAGTATATGTGTGTGCTATGTATTTTACATGTGTGCATTCTTATATGCCTAGGTGTATCTACATGTGTGTACCTGTAGGAGTGTATGTACACATGTGTATCTACCTGTGTTGGTGAAACCATGCAAGTGTTGTTGGCATGTGTATGCTGTGTCTATGTATTGTGTGGTTTCCATGAGGATATCAATCTTAATTGATAGCAATTCTCCAAGTCATTGTAGAATTATCAATTCTAAACAACAACATGTTACTCTTAAAGAAAATTCTGTGTGATGGGCAAATTCAGCAGACTTTAAATATAATTATTCAGTTATATGTATGATGGCACAAGCACTAGCATTTTCTCCAAGTGGCCTTTTATTTATGAAACTGAATAAAAGGGCTTACCTGAGCAAGATCTTTCAAATGCTGTAGTTCCAAAAAGTCCTATAGATTTTCTGATAAAATGCAAGAGATACTATGGAGGGATCTACTAATTTTCCCTGACAATTATTATTCATACCTTCATACTTAGGACTTCCTGAGAAGAATGCTTCTGAAATGATTCATTTGCTTCTGGTGTAGATTAACTGGTTAAAAAAAAAAAAAGAATGTGGTAAAAGTTTGCCTTTAAAAAAAAACAAATATGGGTTTCCAAGGAATGAATTACAAGATCACTCTATCCTTGGAATCTAATAATGCTAAACTTTATTTCTGGGGTGCATGCAACATTTGAAGAGTTGCTCTTTGCTTATTTCTATTTATACACAGTAAAATACACTTTTTTGGCATATAGATTTCTAAGTTTTGACAACTGCATAGGGTTGTATAACTAACATTACAACCAGGATACAGCACAGCTCCTTTACTCCAAAATATCATCCTGCCTCTTTGTAGTCAAATATTCTCCCTTTCCTAACCTTTGGTCACCCACTTACATATTTTCCATCCTTATGATTGTGTCTTTTCCAGAATGTCATAGAAATGAAATTATATTATATGTAAACTTTTAGTCTGGTTTCCTTAACTTAGAAAAATGCATTTGATATTCACCCATGTAGTTGCATGTTTCTATTAGCTCATTTTTATTGCTGAGTAGCATTTTATTTTATGGATATACTATAGTTCAACCACTCACCTATTGAAGACTATTCAGGTTGTTCCCAATTTGTTGCTATTGTAAATAAAGCTGCTAATGCATTCATGTACAGGTTTTGTGTAGAAAGGTAAGTTTTAATTTTTCTAGAGTAAATAGTAAATACTTAGGAGTAGGGTTACTGTGACACATAAGTATATTTGTAACTTGAAAAGAAAATGAAAATCTGTTTTCATTGTGCATTCCCTTCATTGGTATGTCAGTACTTTGTATGGTTAGTATTTTTTTTAATTTTAGGCATTTTAATAGTTGTGGTGGTATCTCATTCTGTTTTTTGTTTGTTTGTTTGCATGTGCCAGGCAAGCATTCTCCCACTGAGCCATTTTTCCAGCCCTTATTGTGGTTTAAATCTGCATTTCCCTAACTAATGATAATTATTATTATTTTTTTGGTACTAAGGATTGAACCCAGGGGTGATTAACCACTGAACCACATCCCCAGCCCTTTATTGTATTTTAATTAGATACAGGGTCTTGCTGAATAGCCTTGCTAATCTTTTGAGGCTGACTTTGAACTCCAGATCCTCCTGCCTCAGCCTCCCAAGTTGCTGGGATTATAGGCATGCACCACCACACCCAGATTAATGATCATTTTATATATGTATTTTTCATCTGCATGGTTTCTTTCTTTCTTTCTTTCTTTTTGGTAATGCGGATACATCCACAGCCCCATTAGAGACAGGACTCACTGAGTTGCTTTGCACCTCGCCATTGCTGAGGCTGACTTTGAACTCACAATCCTCCTGTCTCAGCCTCCTGAGCTGCTGGGATTACAAGCATGCACCACTGCGCCTGGCTGCATGTTTTCTTTAGTGTGGTGTCTCTTCAAACATTTTGCCCATTTTCAAGGGGATGTATTCTTATTGTTGAACTTTGCAAGTTCATTGCTTGTTCAGGTTAAGCATATCTATCTCTTCAAACATTTATCATTTCTTTGTGATGAAAACATTCAAAATCCTTTCTTCTAGCTTTTTTGAAATGCACAATACATTGTTATAACCATAGTCACTCTAGTGTGCAATAGAACACCAAAACTTCTTTCTTCTAACTGTACCTTAGTACCAATTTACCAAACTATCCCAATAACCTGTTCCTTCCCAATCTCCTCAGCCCCTGGTAACCACTATTTTATTTTCAACTTCTGTGTGATCGGCTTTTGTAGATCCCACATGTGAATGACATCATATGATACTTGTCTTTTTGTGCCAGCCTTATTTCCCTTAACACAATAATCTCAATTCCATCCATGTTGTCATAAATGACACGCATCTTTTTGGTGGCTGAATAATATTCCATTTTGTACATATACCATGTTTTCTGTATCCATTCCTCAGTTGGTGGACATTTAGGTTAATTCTATTTCTTGACTATCATGAATAATGCTGCAATGCACATAGCAAAGCAGATGTCTCTTCTATATACCAATTTCATTTCCTTTGAATATATACCCAGTAGTGGAATTGTTGGAATATATGGTATTTCTATTTTTAATTTTTTGAGGAATCCCTATATAATATTCTGCAATGGCTATATTAATTCACCTTCCCACCAAGAGTGTGCAAGGATTTCCTTTTTTCCTATATTCTTACTAGGACTTGTTTTCTTTAGTCTTTTTGATAATAACCATTCTTACTAGGGTGAGATGATATTTCAATGGACCTTTAATTTTCATGTCCCTAATGATTAGTGATGTTGGTAATTTTTTTTTCTTGTACCTATTGGCCATTTATGTTTTCCTTTGAGAAAAGTCTTTTTAGGTCTTTCACCCATTTTATAAACAGATTATTTGATTTTGTTGGTGTTGTTGTTGTTTGAGTTATATGGATATTAACCCCTTGTCAGATGTATGGTTTGCGAATATCCACCCCACCCCACCCCCCGCAATCTGTAGGTCATTCATTTCTGCACTCTGTTCATTGTTTCCTTTGTTGCACAGAAGCTCTTTAGTTTGATGTATTTTTTTGTCTATTTTTGGTTTTGTTTCCTGTAATTTTGGGGGTCTTGGCCAAAAAAACCTTGACCATTCCAATGTCCTAAAGCATTTTCCCTATGTTGTATTCTAGTAATTTAAGTTTCACGTCTTATATTTTTAAGTCTTTATTTCATTTTGAGTACTTTTTAAAAATATATATTTATTTTAGTTGTAAACAGACCTTTATTTTCTTTTTTTATTTGTATGTGGTGCTGAGACTCAAACTCAGGGCCTCACTTTGCTAGGCAAGTGCTCTACCACTGAGCCACATCCCCAGCCCTTGAATTTATTTTTGTAACTGGTGAGAAATAAGTGTCTAGTTTCTTTCTTCTGCAAGTCGATATGCATTTTTACAGGCACCATTTACTGAAAAGAATGTCCTTTACCAAATGCATGCACTTAGCACAACATGGTTGAAAATCCATTGACTATAGATGGGTGAATTTATGTGAGGTGTTCTGTTCCATTGGTCTTTGTGTCCGTTTTTAATGCCAGTACCATACTGTTTTGAATACTGTAAGTTTTTATATTTTGAAATCATCTAGTGAAATGCCTCCTGCCTTGTTCTTTTTTAGTTGAGATGGTTTGGGGCTACTCAGGGATTTTTGGAATTCCAAACAAATTTCAGGATTTTTTTTTGTAGTTCTCTGAATTGTGAATTTCTAGTTCCATGAATTTTTGTAGTTCTGTGCATTGGTGTTTAGATAAAGATTGCATTGAATCTGTAGATCACTTTGGGTAGTATAAACATTTTACAAATTTTAATTATTTTAATTAGGTATATATGACAGTAGAATGCATTTTGATTCATTGTACACAACTGCAGCACAACTTTTCATTTCTCTATACATGATGTAGCATTGCATGGGTAATATAGATATATTTTTTAAATTTTTTATTGTTGGTTGTTCAAAACATTACATAGTTCTTGACATATCATATTTCACACTTTGATTCAAGTGGGTTATGAACTCCCATTTTTACCCCGTATACAGATTGCAGAATCATATCAGTTACACATCCATTGATTTACATGTTGCCATACTAGTGTCTGTTGTATTCTGCTGCCTTTCCTATCCTCTACTATCCCCCCTCCCCTCCCCTCCCCTCCCCTCCCCTCTTCTCTCTCTACCCCCTCTACTGTCATTCATTTCTCCCCCTTTTATTATTTTTCCCTTTCCCCTCACTTCCTCTTGTATGTACTTTTGTATAACCCTGAGGGTCTCCTTCCATTTCCATGCACTTTCCCTTCTCTCTCCCTTTCCATCCCACCTCTCATCCCTGTTTAATGTTAATCTTCTTCTCATGCTCTTCGTCCCTACTCTGTTCCCAGTTACTCTCCTTATATCAAAGAAGACATTTGGCATTTGTTTTTTAGGGATTGGCTAGCTTCACTTAGCATAATCTGCTCTAATGCCATCCATTTCCCTGTAAATTCTATGATTTTGTCATTTTTTAATGCAGAGTAATACTCCATTGTGTATAAATGCCACATTTTTTTATCCATTCATCTATTGAGGGGCATCTAGGATAGTTCCACAGTCTTGCTATTGTGAATTGTGCTGCTATGAACATCGATGTAGCAGTGTCCCTGTAGCATGCTCTTTTTAGGTCTTTAGGGAATAGACTGAGAAGGGGAATAGCTGGGTCAAATGGTGGTTCCATTCCCAGCTTTCCGAGAAATCTCCATACTGCTTTCCAAATTGGCTGCACCAATTTGCAGTCCCACCAGCAATGTACAAGTGTACCCTTTTCCCCACATCCTCGCCAGCACTTGTTGTTGTTTGACTTCATAATGGCTGCCAATCTTACTGGAGTGAGATGGTATCTTAGGGTGGTTTTGATTTGCATTTCTCTGACTGCTAGAGATGGTGAGCATTTTTTCATGTACTTGTTGATTGATTGTATGTCCTCCTCTGAGAAGTGTCTGTTCAGGTCCTTGGCCCATTTGTTGACTGGGTTATTTGTTCTCTTATTGTCTAATTTTTTGAGTTCTTTGTATACTCTGGATATTAGGGCTCTATCTGAAGTGTGAGGAGTAAAGATTTGTTCCCAGGATGTAGGCTCCCTATTTACCTCTCTTATTGTTTCTTTTGCTGAGAAAAAACTTTTTAGTTTGAGTAAGTCCCATTTGTTGATTCTAGTTATTAACTCCTGTGCTATGGGTGTCCTATTGAGGAATTTGGAGCCCGACCCCACAGTATGTAGATCGTAGCCAACTTTGTCTTCTATCAGACGGCGTGTCTCTGATTTGATATCAAGCTCCTTGATCCATTTTGAATTAACTTTTGTGAATGGCGAGAGAAAGGGATTCAGTTTCATTTTGTTGCATATGGATTTCCAGTTTTCCCAGAACCATTTGTTGAAGATGCTATCCTTCCTCCATTGCATGCTTTTAGCCCCTTTATCAAATATAAGAGAGTTGTAGTTTTGTGGATTGGTTTCTGTGTCCTCTATTCTGTACCATTGGTCCACCCGCCTGTTTTGGTACCAGTACCATGCTGTTTTTGTTACTATTGCTCTGTAATATAGTTTGAAGTCTGGTATCACTATACCGCCTGATTCACACTTCCTGCTTAGAGTTGTTTTTGCTATTCTGGGTCTTTTATTTTTCCATATGAATTTCATGATTGCTTTCTCTATTTCTACAAGAAATGCCGTTGGGATTTTGATTGGCATTGCATTAAACCTATAGAAGCTTTTGGTAATATCGCCATTTTGATGATGTTATTTCTGCCTATCCATGAACAGGGTATATTTTTCCATCTTCTAAGATCTTCTTCTATTTCTCTCTTTAGGGTTCTGTAGTTTTCATTGTATAAATCTTTCATCACTTTTGTTAGGTTGATTCCCAAGTATTTTATTTTATTTTATTTTTGAGGATATTGTGAATGGAGTGGTTGTCCTCATTTCCATTTCAGAGGATTTGTCGCTGATATACAGGAATGCCTTTGATTTATGCGTGTTGAGTTTATATCCTGCCACTTTGCTGAATTCATTTATTAGCTCTAATAGTTTCTTTGTAGACCCTTTTGGGTCTGCTAGGTATAGAATCATGTCACCTGCAAATAGTGATAATTTAAGTTCTTCTTTTCCTATTTTTATGCCTTTAATTTCTTTCGTCTGTCTAATTGCTCTGGCCAGTGTTTCGAGAACTATGTTGAACAGAAGTGGTGAGAGAGGGCATCCCTGTCTTGTTCCAGATTTTAGAGGGAATGCCTTCAGTTTTTCTCCATTCAGAATGATGCTAGCCTGAGGCTTAGCATAGATTGCTTTTACAGTATTGAGGTATGTTCCTGTTATCCCTAGTTTTTCTAGTGTTTTGAACATAAAGGGATACTGTACTTTGTCGAATGCTTTTTCCGCATCTATCGAGATGATCATATGGTTCTTATCTTTAAGTCTATTGATGTGGTGAATAACATTTATTGATTTCCTTATATTGAACCAGCCTTGCATCCCAGGGATGAATCCTACTTGATCATGGTGCACAATTTTTTTGATATGTTTTTGTATCCGATTCGCCAGAATTTTATTGAGGATTTTTGCATCTAGGTTCATTAGAGATATTGGTCTGTAGTTTTCTTTCTTTGAAGTGTCTTTGTCTGGTTTAGGTATCAGGGTGATGTTGGCCTCGTAGAATGAATTTGGAAGTTCTCCCTCTTTTTCTATTTCCCGAAGTAGCTTGAAAAGGATTGGTATTAGTTCCTCTTTAAAGGTTTTGTAAAACTCTGCTGTATACCCATCCGGTCCTGGGCTTTTCTTAGTTGGTAGTCTTTTGATGGTTTCTTCTATTTCCTCAATTGATATTGGTCTGTTTAGGTTGTCTATATCCTCCTGACTCAATCTGGGCAGATCATATGACTTAAGAAATTTATCGATGCCTTCACTATCTTCTAATTTATTGGAGTATAAGGATTCAAAATAGTTTTTGATTATCTTCTGTATTTCTGAAGTGTCTGTTGTGATATTGCCTTTTTCATCCCGTATGCTAGTAATTTGAGTTCTCTCTCTTCTTCTCTTCGCTAGCATGGCTAAGGGTCTGTCGATTTTGTTTATTTTTTCAAAGAACCAACTTTTAGTTTTGTCAATTTTTTCAATTGTTTCTTTTGTTTCGATTTCATTAATTTCAGCTCTGATTTTAATTATTTCTTGCCTTCTACTTCTTTTGCTGTTGTTTTGCTCTTCTTTTTCAAGGATTTTGAGATGAAGTATGAGATCATTTATTTGTTGGTTTTTCCTTTTTTTAAGGAATGAACTCCGAGCAATGAATTTTCCTCTTAGAACTGCTTTCAATGTGTCCCATAGATTCCGATATGTTGTGTCTGTGTTTTCATTTATCTCTAAGAATTTTTTAATTTCCTCCTTGATGTCTTCTATAACCCATTGATCATTCAGTAACCTATTGTTCATTCTCCAAGTGATGTATGCTTTTTTCCTTCCTTCTTTTATCATTGATTTTCAGTTTCATTCCATTATGATCAGATAAGATGCATGGTATTATCTCTACTCCTTTATATTGTCTAAGAGTTGCCCTGTGACATAATATATGATCTATTTTTGAGAAGGATCCACATGCTGCTGGGAAAAAAGTGTAACTGCTTGATGTTGGGTGGTATATTCTATATATGTCAATTAAGTCTAGGTTATTAATTGTGTTATTGAGTTCTATAGTTTCCTTATTCAACTTTTGTTTGGAAGATCTGTCCAGTGGCGAGAGAGGTGTGTTGAAGTCTCCCATGATTATTGTATGGTGGTCTATTAGACTCTTGAACTTGAGAAGAGTTTGTTTGATGAACATAGCTGCACCATTGTTTGGGGCATAAATATTTATGATTGTTATGTCTGGTTGGTGTATGGTTCCCTTAAGCAGTATGTAGTGTCCCTCTTTATCCCTTTTGATTAACTTTGGCTTGAAATCTATTTTATTTGATATGAGTATGAACACTCCTGCTTGTTTCCGAAGTCCATATGAGTGATATGATTTTTCCGAACCTTTCACCTTCAGCCTATGTATGTCTTTTCCTATCAAATGCGTCTCCTGTAGGCAGCATATTGTTGGGTCTTGTTTTGTGATCCATTCTACTAGCCTGTGTCTCTTAATTGGTGAGTTTAAGCCATTAACATTTAGGGTTATTATTGAGATATGGGTTGTTCTTCCAGCCATATTTGTTTATTTATGTTACTAAAACATGGTTTGTTTTCCTCTTTGATTATTTTCCCCCCTTTTACCTCCCACTGTTGGTTTTCATTCTTATTTTCCATTTCCTCTTCCTGTAATGTTTTGCCGAGGATGTTTTGAAGAGATGGTTTTCTAGCTGCAAATTCTTTTAACTTTTGTTTATCGTGGAAGGTTTTAATTTCATCTTCCATCCTGAAGCTTAATTTCGCTGGATACACAATTCTTCGTTGGAACCCATTTTCTTTCAGTGTTTGAAATATGTTATTCCAGGATCTTCTAGCTTTCAGAGTCTGTGTTGAAAGATCAGCTGTTATCCTGATTGGCTTACCCCTAAATGTAATCTGCTTCCTTTCTCTTGTAGCTTTTAAAATTCTCTCCTTATTCTGTATGTTGGGCATCTTCATTATAATGTGTCTAGGTGTGGATCTCTTATGATTTTGTACATTCGGCGTCCTGTAGGCTTCTAGGATTTGGGATTCTGTTTCATTCTTCAAGTCTGGGAAGTTTTCTCATATTATTTCATTGAATAGATTGCTCATTCCTTTGGTTTGGAGTTCTATACCTTCCTGTATCCCAATGACTCTTAAGTTTGGTCTCTTGATGTTATCCCATATTTCTTGGATGTTCTGCTTATGGTTTCTTAACAGTCTTGCTGAGCTGTCTATGTTCTTTTCAAGTTGAAATACTTTGTCTTCATTGTCTGATGTTCTATCTTCTAAGTGTTCTACTCTCCTGGTAGTATTCTCAATTGAGTTTTTAAGTTGGTTTATTGCTTCCTGCATTTCTAGGATTTCTGTTTGTTTGTTTTTTATAACCTCTATCTCCCTGTATAGTTGATCTTTTGCTGCCTGGATTTGTTTGTGTAATTCATTGTTGACGTGATCTTTCATTGTCTGATTTTGCTGTCTAATGTCTTCCTTGAGACTCCAGATCATCTGAAGCATGTATATCCTGAATTCTTTATCTGACATTCCATCTGCTGCAGCTGTTACCTCTTCTAAAGTTGAGTTGACCTGCATTGCTTGTGGTCCTTTCTTTCCTTGTCTTTTCATACTGCTTGCGTTTCTTTCTGCTTGGTGAAACTGTTGTGTTTTTGAAAATTTTTCCCCCTATATATTTATATTGCTCTTGCATAGTTGAAAAGTCTCCCTTGCAGGGTCGGGCGGCGGCTCTCTCTGCCCCTCCTCCAATTGGTGTGACATGTCTACCACGCCTGCGGACCCCTGGGCCTGTTCTGCCTGTCGGTTGCAGGTCTGCCTACCTTGCAGGCGCTGGCGGCGGCTCTGCTCTGCCCGTACTCCAATTGGGGTGACGTGACTACCACGCCGGCAGGCCACTGGGCCTGTCCCGGGCGCGGGCGAAAGCTCTGCTCTGCCCCTACTCCAATTGGGGTGATGTGTGTACCATGTTGGCAGGCCACCAGGCCTGATCCCCCCGTCGGTTGCAGGTCTGCCTACCTTGTAGGCACGGCGGCGGCTCTGCTCTGCCCCTCCTCCAATTGGTGTGACTTGTCTACCACACCCGCGGACCGCTGGGCCTGTTCCGGGCGCAGGCGAAGGCTCTGCTCTGCTCCTACTCCAATTGGGGTGACGTGCCTACCACCCCGGCCGGCCGCTGGGCCTGTTCCACTGGTCGGTCGCAGGTCTGCCTACTTTGCGGGAACCGGCGGCGGCTCTGCTCTGCCCCTACTCCAAATGGGGTGACGTGTCTGTCGCGCCGGCAGGCCACTGGGCCTGTTCCACTGGTCGGTCGCAGATCTGCCTACCTTTCGGGCGCGGGTGGCGGCTCTGCTCTGCTCCTACTCCAATTGGGGTGTCGTGACTACCACGCCGGCAGGTCGCTGGGCCTGATCCGCCGGTCTGTCGCAGGTCTGTCTACCTTGCAGGCGTGGGCGGCGGCTCTGCCCTGCCCCTCCTACCACGCCCGCTGACCGCTGGGCCTGTTCTGCCGGTCGGTCGCAGATCTGCCTACCTTTCGGGCGTGGGTGGCGGCTCTGCTCTGCCCCTACTACAATTGGGGTGACGTGTGTACCACGCCGGCAGACCGCTGGGCCTGATCCGCTGGTCTTTCACAGGTCTGCCTACCTTGCAGGTGCAGGCGGCGGCTCTGCCCTGCCCCTCCTACCATGCCCGCTGACCGCTGGGCTGTTCTGCCGGTCGGTCGCAGGTCTGCCTACCTTGCGGGCGCGGGTGGCAGCTCTGCTCTGCCCCTCTGGCTTGATGATAAAGTGAGAGAGACTCGGGTGTTTGTGACTCACTTTCTTTACCAGGATACCAACTGTTTCTGTCGCCGCTGGTATTGATGGAGTTCTCTCCTCCGCCGCTTTCTGATGACATCAGATCTCTGCCATGTTGGTATCCCATGCGAATGGCAGCATTTCGTTCCCTTTGCCGGGTGACCAAAGCAATGGGTGAGTCCTGACCGGCCCTCACAAGCCCCGTCTCAGTCCTGTTGCCACTGCCTATGAAGGCTCGGTTGGTATTTACCTCCACAGTATTCAGCAGGACCCGGACCAAGAAGCAGTTTCCGTGGATTCTTTAGCCCTGGGCCAGAGCAGTTCCGGGAGCCGGAATTCGGCTGCTCCGTGCTGGGTGTATGTTCTGATAGGAGCAGGCTCCAAGAAGCAGTTTCCGTGGGTTAATTAGCACTGAGCCTGAGTAAGTTGTCTGCGAGCCGCAGGCAAATGGCAGCCTGAAATTACCTGTTCTATGGCTGAATCAATATAGACATTTTTAAAAAAACTGATTCTTCAAATCCATGAACACAGAATATTTTTCCGTGTGTGTGTGTACATGTCCTTCTTGATTTTTTTATCAATATTTATAGCTTTCATTATAGAGAACTGAGATCTTTCACCTTTTTTGGTTAAATTTATTTCTAGGTATTATTATTTTTTTAACAACTGTAAATGGTATTACTTTTTTATTTCTTTTTTGGACAATATTACTGGCACATAGAAACACTACTGATTTTTTTAATGTTGATTTTTTTTTTATCCTTCAACTTTGCTGAATTTATTAGTTCCAAAAGTTTTTGGTGGGATCTTTAAAGTTATCTGAATGTAAGTTCATGTCATCTATAAACAGTGACAATGTGACTTCCCTCTTTCCAATTTGAATGCCCTTTATTTTTTTCCTTTTCCCAATTTTTCTGGCTGGTACTTCTAGTACTATGTTGAATAAAAGTGATAAAGTGAGCATTTTTGCCTTGTTCCCAATTTCAGAGAGAAAAGCTTTCAGTTTCTCCCATGTGTGTGATGTCATCTGTTGGTTTGTTTATATGGCTTTTATTTTGTTGAGATATGTTCCTTCTATACTCATTGAGAATTTTTATCATTTATGGATGTTGAATTTTATCAAATTCTTTTTGTGCATCTATTGAAATGATTATATGATTTTTGCCCTTCATTCTGTTGATGTGTTATACCATGTTTATTGATTTGCATATGTTGAACCACCCGGGCATCCCTGGGTAAATAATCTTTTTAATATTTTGTTGAGGGTTTTTGCATCTATATTTATCAGGAATATTGGTATACAGCTTTCTTTATTTGTTGTATCATTGTCTGGTTTTGGTTATCAGGGTAATGCTGGCCTTATACAATGAGTTTGGAAGGATTCCCTCCTGTTTACTTTTTTTAGAATAGTTTAAGAAGAATTGGTATTAGTTTTTTTAACTGTTTGGGAGAACTCGGCAGTGAAGCCATCTGGTCCTGGGATTTTCTTTGATGAAGACTTTTATTATTGATTCAATCTCATTACTTGTTATTGATCTGTTCTGATTTTCAATTTCTTCATGATTCAATCTTGGTAAGATGTATGTGTCAAGGAATTTGTCCATTTCTTCTAGGTTACCAAATTTGTTGGTATATAGTTATTCATAATAGCCTCTAAGGAGCTTTTGTATTTCTGTGGTATCAGTTGTAATATCTCCTTTTTCATCTCTGATTCTATTTATTTGAGTCTTCTATTTATTCATTGTTAGTCTTGCTAAGGGTTTTTTAAATTTAATTTATCTCTTTGAAAAACCAGCTCTTCATTTCATTGATCTTTTGGATTTTTAAAATCTTCATTTCATTTATTTCAGCTCTCATCTGTATTATTTCTTTTCTTTTACTAATATTAGGTCTGATCTGTTCTTGTTTTTCTAGTTTCTTGAGGTATAATTATAGGTTATTTATTTGATATCTTTCTGTGTTTTTTTTAATATCTTTATTTTATTTTTTATGTGGTGCTGAGGATTGAACCCAGGTCCATCGCATATGCTAGGCAAGCACTCTACTGCTGAGCCACAACCCCAGCCCTATCTTTCTGTGTTTTTGATAGAGACATTGATTACTATTACATTGATTACTATTACATTGATTAGTACTGCTTCTGTTCTGATAGGTTTTATAATGTGTTTCCATTTTCAATTTTTTCAAGAAAATTTTTAATTTTCTTCTAATTATTCATCCTTTTCTTCATTTCTTTCTTGATCCATTGGTTGTTCCGGAGCATATTGTTTAATTTCCATGTATGTGTATAATTTCTAAAATTTTTTGTTACTGATTTCTAGTTTTACTGCACTGTGGATAGAAAGATACTTCATATGATTTCAGTTTTTTTTTTTTAATTTGTTGAGACTTGTTTTGTGGCCTACCATGTAATCCTTCCTGGAGAATGTTCCATGTACTGATGAGAAGAATGTATATTATGCTGCTATTGAATTGAATGTTTTGTAGGTATCTTTCCATTTGCTTTAGGCTGCTGTTTAACTTTGCTGTTTTTTAAATGATTTTCTGTCTGTTTAATTTTTCCATTGCTGAGAATGGGGTGTCCCATAGTATTATTGTATTGAGGTCTGTCTCTTCCTTTAGGTCTATTAATATTTGCTTTATATATCTAAGGGCTCCAATGTTGGATGGATATATATATTCCTCTTGCTGAATTGACCCATTTATTTTTATATTTTGACCTTACTTGTCTCTTTTACTGCTTTCCATTTAAAATCTGTTTCATCTTATATAAGTATATATACTTCTGCTTTCTTTTAGATTCCATTTACATGGAATATCTTTTTCTGTTCTTTTACTTTCGGTTCCTTGCATGTCTTTAGAAATTAAGTGAGTTTCTTCTAAGCAGTATATAGTTGGTTCTTGTTATTTTATCCATTTTGTCATTCTGTATCTTTTAATTGGATAATTTAATAAATTTACACTTATGTAATTGTATATAGGTAAGGACTTACTGCTGCCACTTTACTATCTGTTTTCTAGTATTTTTGTAGTTCCTTTCTTTTGATCTACCTGTCCTATAGTCTTTGTAGTTAAATGGGTTTCTATTAGTGTGATTTAATTCCTTGCTTATTATTTTGGTGTGTCTATTGTAGAATTTTGCTTGGTAGTTATTAATTCCTCCATGTCTGTCTGTCTCTCTCTCTCTCTCTCTCTCTCTCTCTCTCTCTCTCTCACTTTGGCTGGATGCAGTGGTGCATGCCTGTAATCCCAGCTGCTCATGAGAGTGAGGCAGGAGGATTACAAATTCAAAGCCAGCCTCAGCAATTTAGCAAGGCCCTAAGCAACTCAGTGAGTCACTCTCTCTAAATAAAATACAAAAATCGGCTGGCGATGTGACTCAATGGTTAAGCACCCCTGGGTACAATTTCAGGTACCAAATAAAAGAAATCTTCCATGTCTCGTAATATCTATTTTGTATTTTCCATCTTTTATTGTCTCTGTGATGCATTCTGGGTAATTTTTTCAGACTTCATCTTAAAATTTACCAATTATCTTTAGCTATGAATAACTTATTAAATTTATGAATTAGTCCATAATATTTCCACATATATTTATATATCTATCTTTATTAATTTCTAGAAGTTCTAACTGGTTCTTTTCCAAGTCTGTCACTTTTTATTTTTTCTTGTTTGCACAGATAGTTTGTCTTTTTTGGTGGGGGGTATTTATAGGGTTTGAGTTCAGGGGCACTTTTCCACTGAGCTACATCCCTAATCCTTTTTACATTTTTTTTAAATTTTATTTTGGGACAGAGTCTCTGAAGACCTCACTAAATTGCTGAGGCTGGTCTTGAATTTATGATCCTCTTACCTAAGCTTCCCAAATCACTGGGATTACAAGCATGCACCACTGCACCCAGCACCCAGCCCTAGCAAATGCCATAATTTCATACTTCTTTAAAGCTGAGTAATATTCCATTAAATATATATACCACATTTTCTTTACCCATTCATCTGTTGAAGGGCACCTAGTTTGGTTCCATAGCTTAGCTATTGTGAATTGAACTGCTATAAATGTTGATGTGGCTGTGTTACTGTAGTATGCTGATTTTAAGTCCTCTGGGTATAAACCAAGGAGTGGGATAGCTGGGTCAAATGATGTCTCCATTCCATTTTTTTTCTGAAGAATCTCCATACTGCTTACCAAAGTGGTTGCACAATTTTCAATCTCACCAGCATTGTATGAGTGAACATTTTCCCCACATCCTTGCCAACATTTATTGTTACTTATGTTCTTGATAATTGCCATTCTGACTGGAGTGAGATGGAATCTCAATGTAGTTTTAATTTGCATTTCTAATTGCGAGTGATGTTGAATATTTTTTCAAGTATTTGTTGACCATTTGTATTTCTTCTTCTTTGAAGTGCCTATTCAGTTCCTTTGCCCATTTGATTGGTTATTTGGGGGGTTTTTGGTGTTAAGTTTTTTATCTTTTATTTAGGTAAACATTGAAAGCATAGTTGTTTTATAACACTTGACTAATAATTCCAATATCTAGAATCTTTGTGATTCTCTTCTGTTGACTGGAATTTGTGGTTATTCTCATGCATCGTGCTTCTGATTGGCAGTCTGATACTAAATATCTTTGAAATTTTATATGTAAGAATAATTTGAGTTTGATATGAAAGGTGCTTTCTGAAAAGAAAATACACATTTGCTTATACCAAACATCAAAAGACTATCTGTTCTGGATCATGCTAGACTAAATTCAATGCTATAGAGATTGGGTTTTGTTTTGGCATCCATGGGACATCAATTTCAACTAAAAATATATTCAAAAGCCAATTTACTTGTGACCCCTTTGAAATTTCAGTTTAAAATCGGGAGAGTCTCCTTTTAGATTTCTGGCTTAGGTAGGCTATGTCACCCTGGCTATTAAAACTAAAGTTCCAGTTTCTTCAGATTTGGGAAAGACCTTCAATGGCCTTTGGGCTCCTGCGTTTTCTTCTAGTTTGACCTGGAAATTCTTTACTGTCTTGCCAGATTTTTAGTACTTTCTCAACAGCATTTCATTTTTTTTTTGCATTTTATTCATAATTTATAGCTATTTTCTGCAAAAAAAAAGTTGGCCCAAATGATCTACCTTGCCATTACTAGAAACAGAAATCAATTAATAACATTCACAAGAAAATCCCATTCCAGGTTGGAATTGTATAGGTCCCAATGTGGCAAGGCTGCCATAGATATTTTTATTTATTTTCACTTTATTTTTGTAGGGAGATTGTCTATTCCAATTTGTGCTCTCAACTACTTTATTTTAGGGGAAAAATGAAATATTCAGTAGGAGTCTTTGTCTTTTGGCATCAGCAATGAACAGATTTTCTTCCCCATCTGTTGGTGGGGGGAGGGTCAGAAACATTTTCTTTTTCTCTATCATTTTTTTTCTTTCCAGACATATTTATATGTTACCATTTCCTTTATGTTATACAATATTTGTTAGCTGTTCTCAAATTGACCTTTCTTATTTTGGCCTTACATGTCTTCATTATCCCTTTTTTACTGCATTTCTTTTATTTGCATGAGGATGAAAGTCAGAGTTTCTTTTTTTCTGTTTTTTTTGTTTGTTGGTGGGACATAAAGTTTCCTTTTTTCTATCTTATTTGAACTCTCATCCTGCTATCTTATATTTAATTTTCTTTGTAATTTGCTTAATTTTTTTCTATGATGTACTGATATAGAAATTTCTCTAAGCTGTATGATGATGGGATTGCATTCAGAAAATTGTTAATAAATGAGAGGATTATAAGAAGTTTCGAAGAAACTACAAGTCAGACTTTTTATAACAACTGGATTATCCCATCTATTAATAAATCCAACTTCATCAAGCAATAACTTGCTGCTGTCTTTATAATCAATGTTTGAAGTGTACCTAGTCTTGTCATTTATGAGTCACCACTATTGAAAGCTGCACCTACCAAGGTGTTTTGTGAAGAAGGGAGACTCCACCCTTAAACGCCCACACTGAGTGAAATGAAAAGTTAAGGTTTGAAAAGGGAAAATAAAAGATAAGTAATAAGCCAAAATATAATAGAAGAAGCCAATAAAAACAGAAAGATATCAAGCAGAATAAATTAATGAGACAAATACAAATTAGTGATTATTTGGGGGTCATTAAAATGTAGAGGCTATATACTGTCACTTCTGAAAAAGTTGTGCATATTTATAAATTATCTAGGACTCGCTGGTGTTGTGGCTTAGTGTTAGAGCGCTTGCCTAGCATGCATGAGGCACTTGGTTCGATCTCCAGCACCACACCAAAAAAATTAAATATACAAAATAAAGGTATTGTGTCCATCTACAACTTAAAAACAATTATCTAAGACTCTAGTTTTCTAGATGAGATCTTATGCCATTACTGTAAATACTTTTGATTTCTCCTAGATTCAGTGATCTTCTCTTCCAATGAAGCCTTAGAAATTCTATTCTCATATGTTTCATTAGTCTTTCAGAAAGCTGGTAATGGACTGGGGATGTAGCTCAGTGGTAGTGCACTTGTATAGCATGCATGAGGCCCTTGGTTCAATCCCCAACACCACACGCACACACAAAGTTCCAGGAATTTGGTATGTAGCATCATGAGGAAAAAAAATCAATTCTCTCATCAAATCATACTAGGAAATACCAAATTAAACAAAGCCAACCAGTTTTCTCTATTGTATGTAGAGAAATACTAATCTGTATGATGAGAAAAGTTAGTACAAAGTAATCCCTCTTTTATTACAAAGCAAGTCTTCTGTGGAACACAATTTTGAGAAAGATGACTTTAAAGTATGGAGTGAGAACTTTAAAAACGAGGAGGAGAATATAATACTTCTTCATCCTCTTGCAAGTTATGTTACCAATGAAGCCCTAACAGTATTTTATCTCCTTCCCTAATATTGTGTATATTTATTAACCTCAGAAAACTGAGATACTAAGATGTAACTTACCTAAGGTTATACATTTATAGATATAAGAATAGGATTTGAATCTAGAATTTCTTGATTAAACCCCTTGATAATATGTCTTCTTTCATCTAAGGAAAAGTATCTTTCTGGAATTTCCACTAATTTCCAAGTAAGAATAATCATTTTAATAAAATGATTATAGGCCTGGGGATGTAGCAGAGTTGTAGAGAGCTCTCCTTGCCTGCATGAAGCCCTGGGTTCAGTCCCCAGAACAGAAAAAAGATTGGATAAAATGTACCTAAACACATAAATCTGCACAGGTCACTGAAACTCTGATGGAGAAGAAACCTCTGCTGCCAGGGGTGTATTGAATTTTATAAAATGTGTTTATCCTGGATCTACACTTTGATTAATTGGCCTAGCACACAGGTACAATGTAAAAGAGCCTACACTTCCACTTTGCCCATCAGGAATGAGAAAAATGCGTGTGGAACACATAAGTACAACAGTCTGCATGCCTACTCCTATCACCTAAAGGGAAGGGAGTCCATTTTCACCAGCAGTATCTCCCTCATGCCTGCTCCACACATAGTCCCTTTCCTTCACATCCCTTCCAAGTTTGTTTTAGAACTGATTATCAAGGAAAACTATTGCTGGTGGAATTCTTCTGTGGTTCATGTTGGACATGAAATTTACACAGAATTTGACAGATACCAAATCTCATTCCTTTTGAATGATACACTAAACATGCCCAGAGATGTTTCAGATTGTTCCAGGAGCATACATACCAGGATTCGTTAGGGCATGATATATCTGTGCATCCAAGTTAAAATGGTGTGCATCTTCTCAAGTCTGATGTCTTCCCCAGAAATATGGTGTCTCTTAGGTGCTGTGCATTGTGACAGACTAGCAGATGATGTCTTCCGAGTCTTCAACCGAGTCTTCTCCAGTTTACTTTTAAGAAAACCTGAAGGCAAATTTTAAACCAAGTACAAAAGTCCCCCACAAGTGCAGTAAGATGATTAATTACATAAATACAGAGTACCAATATACCAAAAGATCAAAAAGTCTTTAAAATGCTTTCAGATTTTTAATGTTATAGAGAAACATGTATGATTATTTGGCAAACACATACTCATTTAACATGTGTATCAGACTCTGTTTCAAGGATTAGGGGTAAGCAGTGAATAAAATATCCACAATCGTGGGGCTTACATCTTGGCAGAGAGATTTTAACAGGAATCAGATAAATGACAGACATATCTCTTCCATTGAGATTTGCATGGAGGCTGGAGCCTCTCCTAAATCCTAACTTTACTGACACCAAACACAATTGGCCTCCTTAATTTTCTCTAGCATGCTATTCAAAAAGTATTATTTTGCCAATGTTATATGATGGAGAGCATATTAGGAAGTCCTACAAAAGGAAAATAGGGAATATGATAGTTATGAATAAAAGATCAGAGTTGGGAGAAGATAAATAATTGATTTTATGTATCTACTAAAGAAAGCCTCTGCATGGAGGAAATTTTTGAGCAGAGATCAGAATGAGGTGACAAAGAAAGCCATGTGGATATTTATAGGAACAGCCTTCCAGACAGAGAGCAGCAAGTGCAAAGGCCCTGAAGAATGAATGTATTGGCATGCTGGAAGAATAGTAAGGAAGCCAATATGGCTAACATGGACTAAACAAGGGAGAGAATATACTATAGTTTGGATGTTGACTGTCTCCCCAAGGTCCTTGTGTTAAAGTTTCAGTCCTGAGCTTCACAGTATTGGGATATGGTGGAACCTTTAAGAGTTGGGTCCCAGTAGAAGGTTTTAAGTCACTGGGGATGTGACCTTGAAGAGGATAGTGAGAATCTAACCCCTTCCCATCTCTTTTTCAACTGAGCCACCATTAGGTGAGAAGCTTTCTCCACTACATACTCCCACCAAGATGTTCTGTGCTGCCACAGGCCCTAAAGCAGAGGGACAAACCAACCATGCATGGCCTGAAAACTCTAAAACTGTGAGCCAAAATAAACTTTTCCTCTTTTATTTCTATAATTTTTAAGAGAGAGAGAGAGAGAATTTTATTTATTTCTTTTTTAGTTTTCGGCGGACACAACATCTTTGTATGTGGTGCTGAGGATCGAACCCAGGCCGCACGCATGCCAGGCAAGCGCGCTACCGCTTGAGCCACATCCCCAGCCCCTCTATAAATTTTATATATTTTTTAGTTATTGATTATCCCGGTTTTTTTGTTATAGTAATGGAAAGCTGACAATCACAGAGTAAAAAGAAGATGAAATAGGTAAAGGCAGGATAACTAGTAAGCATCCTTTAGACAGAGGAACCATGAACTGAAACCAGTATATGCCAACTGAGCAAGGTAGAGTTGGGGGGAAAAATGAGTCCTTAGATTGGGGCACAAACTTACTGCATCACTATAATATTCAACTAACCAGTGTCTTTGTGTTATCTACTTGGTCCTATAACCAGCATTCAAGTTTGCAACTCATATTATTGGTATAATATGTGTACACATAAACAGTGGCTATTACTGGGTGGTTTTTAATTTATTTTTAAAAGATTTACTTTCTATTTGTTTTGCAAAGGGTATGTAATTTTTAAAAATTTTTTAGTTGTTGATAGACCTTTATTTTATTTATTTATATGTGGTTCTGAGGATCAAACCCAGTGCCTCACACAAGCCTGCTACTGCTGAGCCCCGGCCCCAGCCCAAGAGTGTGTAATTTTTAGTAATTAAAAAAGTTAAATTGCTTTTGAAAGAACTAAGTGGAAGTCTAACTCTAAGAGGAAAAAGACAACTGAAGATTCCACACGAACTCAGCCAACAAAACTCCTTGGAACAAAAGTGGTTGGAGATATAGTTGTTTGTTCAGCCCAAGGCAGCCTGACAGGTGAGAAGGAGCCAGTAGGGGTGAGGTAGTTCTAAGGTCAAGTTCAACTAAAGTTAGCAGGCCCTCCAAATCAAATAGCCACCTCAACAGAAGCAACACATGCCAAAGGACAGTTAAAAGGTCCAGAAACCAGGAGGCACAAACAGAAGCCAGTTTTAAAACTCATCAAAATGCAAGTTGATCATCTCCTTTCTGGCTTAAAATTCTTCTATGACTTCTCATATAGTATATAAAGGATAAAATCCTAAGTCTTTCATAGCTTATAAAGTCATGCATGAACTGGCCTCTATTACCTCTGTGGTTTCTTCCCATTCTCCCTCTTGCCTATCAGGACCTTTCCACCCTAAGGACATTTGTTTCCTCTTTCTACCTGATGCAGCTTGAATTCTCCTGAAAGTGGACCCTGAAGCAGAGTTTAGCACACATAGTGTATATGAAGAGATCAGCACATGTGAGAGTTAGAGGCTCAAGCAGGGGTGCACTGAAGGGTCCAAGCTGATCAAAGGTCTCAGGAAACCCTGTGGGACACTGTGGAGTTTGAATAACTCCTCAGAAATGTTGGAACAAGATGGCGAAATCTTTATATTCCTGCCTCTGTCAGTCACTGGAGGTGGGCCATCTTGGGCAAGGGCATGGCCTTGGGCAAGGTGTTTCTCTGCTGATGGGGCAGCCCCTGTAGTCACTGACAGCTAGAGGCTGTTTCCAGGAAGCATCCGAGCATCAGGGGCAATAAGACTTTTTCCTTAAAGGGAGTTTTATAGGTTGAATTGTATCCACCAAAAAAGATGTTGAAGTCCTAACCCCCAGTACCTCTAAATGTAGCCTTATTTGGAAGTAAGGTCTTTATAGAGGCAATCAAGTTAAAGTGAGGTCTTTAGGTTTCAGTCTAATCCTACGTGACTGGTGTCCTTATAAAAAAGGAAATTTTGGACACAAACACACACATGCACTGAGAAAAGGTGATGTGATGAGATACAGGAAGAACACCATATGGAGGTAGAGGACAAGGCAAGGGGCCCCAAAATTGCCAGAAACCCACCAGAAAGTAGGAGGAAAGCATAAAACAATCTCCCTCACAGAACTGAGAATGAATTAACCCTGTTGATACCTTGTTTTCAGACATCTAGCCTCTAGTGAGACAATAAATTTGCTTTAAGCCATTCAGTTTGTGGTAATTTGTTACTGCAACCCTAGGAAAGAAATATAGGGAATTTTGGATAGCACATTATAATGAATAACCACATCCTGCACATCTCCATATGGTCTGTAGAGGTGATACACTGGGTATTTTGTCTTTAACCACTCTCTTCATCTTTTTGGTCACTCTAGGGATTGTCTTTCATTCTGCTAAAGTGGTGCGGTAGAATTGTCAGTCAGCTTGAAACTAGAACTCTCTGCTCCCTGGGCCAGATGCTGCACCTATTAGTGTATTATTTTATCTCCAGAGTCTGTCACATAGTAGGTGCTGAATGACATTGTGTTGGAGAACAAATACTTAATGAATGTTGAATATTCATGTGCATATGGACATTCAATTATATCCTGATGTCTGAAAGTCAACTAAGGGGCTGCTTGTAGAACTGACTGGAATCAGACTTGGAGGAAGCACATCAAGTTTAGAAGCTTAGGATAGAATGGTATCTGTCCTGCACTAGCAATGTCAGGTACCAGGAATGAGCGAAGGAATTGGAAACAAGACCATATAAAAGGCAAACAAAAAAAATTAGATCAAAGTAATGACTGAGAACTAGGTGTGAGGAAGAATGTAAGGACGTTAATCAGATACAAACATTTCAGGAAATTCTCCTTGTCAGGAACACAATCAGAGAATAGAGGAAATGAGACCAGGGTCAATGAAGTAAAACCTTGATCCCTATAACAGCTCTGTCATTTGCTAGTTGCAAAGTTGGAGAAAATTTAAAATCCTTATGACTTTCAATTTTGTCTTGGAATATATATATATATATATATATATATATATATATATATAGTAACTATACAACTGACAGTGTTTACTAGATGTGACTTGCCTTCCTTTGTGTTTCTTACAAGGTTCAGAGTTATTTGTTGGGCATTGTGCACATAGTGGGTACAAGAAAACACTTTAGGGAATTGGTGAGAAAATAATTTAGTGGTAATGGAGTATATCAAGGCAGGGTGAATGCAGCTCAGTAAAGAATTATGAAATGTTGCTACTATTGTACAGGTCTCTATGTTCCAAATGTCTGTGACCATAACAATGATAATATCAAGAATATTTTTAAAGAATACCTCTTCTAGTCATATTACACATACTAGGACCATTTTATCCTTCTTCCTTGTCTTAGTTCATTTCTGTGGCTATAACAGAATACCAAAAGGTTGGATAATTTATAAAGAAAATAAATGCATTTCTCAGAGTTCTAGAGGCTTGGAAGTCCAAGAGCATGTCATGAACATCTGGCAAGGGCCTTCATGTTGCATCATAACATGGCAGAAGTACAGAGAGCATGGAAGAAACAGAGTGCAGGAGCAAGAGGTACACGAACGCTCACTTTTAAAATAAAGCCACTACCACAATAATAGCTTTAATCTGTACATGAGGATGGAGCCCTCATGACCTAATCATTTCTTAAAGTTCCCACCTCCTGATATCATCACAACGACAATTAAATTTCAACGTAAATTTTGGAGTGGACATTCAGACTATAGCATCTCTGAGATGACTTAAAATTGGGAAACCGTATGAAACAATAGTTCTCATGATATTAGAAATTAGGGAATGGAGTTAGATAACAAACTAGATGAATCTTCTAGTTACCACAGTTTATGACTTGAAAAGACATTCCAGGCTATGGAGTGGTCACTCTGAATTTAGGAGAAAGAACAAGGAGTCCAAGGGGCCTAATGTTGCTACAGTCCATAGGGCAGAGTAACAAGAGAGAACTAGCCACAGAGCTTTGGAGATTTGCATAAGGAATCCCCCCAAGTATTTAACTGAATACTGATCAGTACATGCCTGTGAATAAACTACTCCTGACAGGAGAAAGAACTGAGTAAATGAGTGGAGAAAACAATCCTCAAAACTCACACAGAACAAAGAATTCTTGTTCCCACCAAGACTGGAAAACCTTATATAGGGTTTCTAATCATGGTCCTCCAAAGATGTCTATGCCCTGATTCTTAGAATCTATGAATATGATGAGTTCTTTTGCAGATGCAATTATATTAAGAGTCTTTAGATGGGAAGATTAACTAAGTGAGTCCATTGTTATCACAAGGGTCCTTCTAACAGGGAGGCATGAATATCAGAGACAGTGAAAGCAGAGATGAGACAGAGGGAGAGAGATAGGGGGAGAGATTGGGAGAGATGTTGTGCAGCTGACATTGAATATGGAGGAAAGGATCCCCAGCCAAGGAATACTGGCAGCCCTGTTAGATTGATTTTGGACTTCTGACTTTGACTTTCAGAACTCTAAGATAATAAAATTGTGTTAAACCACTAAATTTGTAGAAACTTGTTTTAGCAGCAACAAGGCAATAAAAATAAATAAAAACTGTACTGATTAGAAACTATAGATAGTATAATCAAATGTGACCCACCTTATGAAATTTCCAGAAACCCACTATGACTATGTTTTGGTGTGTGACTTTAGCAAAGTTGTAGGATAGATGATCAATATTTAAAAATTAATTTTATCTATATTCTAGTAAAAAAAATAAAATTAAAATTAATATAACAATAACTGAACTCTGTAAACACAGAACATTGCTGAGAGAAATTAAAGACATCCATAAATGAAGAAATATACTGTGTTCTACCTGAAAATCTACTTGATAATAAAAAAACAAAAATCTGAATGAAAATGGGCAAAATATTTGACTAGATACTTCACCAGTTAAAATGATGAATGGCAAATAAGCACATGAAAAAAAAAATGCTCAGCATTAGTCATTGTGGAAATTCAAATTAAAACCATAATAGGATACTACTACATACCTATTAGGTGGCTAATTAAAAAAATATCAAATGTTGACAAGGATGTAGAGCTATAAGAACTCTTATATACTGCTGGTGGAAATGTAAAATAGTATAACCCATTTTAGAAACAGTTTGACATTCTCTTTAAATATTAAACATAGGAGCTGGGATTGTGGCTCAGTGGCAAAGCCCTTGCCTTATAAATATGAGACCCTGGGTTCGATCCTCAGCACCACATCAAAATAAATAAATTGAATAAAGGTATTGTGTTCATCTACAACTAAAAATATATTTTAAAAAATGTTAAACATATACTTACCATATGATCCAGCTATTCTATTCCTAAGCATTTATCAAAGATACATAATAGTCTGTCTATTCAAAGACTTTTACATGAATGCTTATTACAGCTTTATTATAGCCCCAAAGTGGAAGCAATCCAAATGTCCATTAACAGATAAACAGATCAATAATTTTGGTATAGCCAAACAGTGAAATACTATTCAGCAATAAAGTGCAATGAATTATTGATGTATACAGTAACATGCATGAATCTCAAAATAATTGTGCCAAGAGAAAAAGCCAAGCAATACATACTGTATGGCTCCAGTTACTTAAAATTCTAGACAATGCAAACTAGTCTATAGTGACAGGAAACAGATCAGTGGTTGCCTGGAGATGTTTGGGAGAGGATGGGAATGGCATGATTATGGATTACAAAGGGACATGAGAAAAATTTTGGAAATGATGAATATGTCCATTATCTTCATTGAAATGATGTCTCATGGGTGTATACATATTAAAAACATATAAATGGTACATTTAAATAGGTGAAATTAATTATATATAGTATCTTAATAAAATTGTTTAAAATATTACACACTTGATTGTAATGTAATAGGCTCCATTTAGGAAATCAAAAAAATACTTTGAAATAAATTCTGTATAACATTTATAAAATTTTGGGGAAAGGAATTTTTAAACATTCTTAAGACACCAATTGTATTTGAACAATTGAGACTGTCCAACTACAACTAAAAAAATTTTTTAAACTGCATAATGTCAAATTTAAAATTAAAATGAAGGACATCCTTCAAAATAATTGACTGGTATTCTTTAAGTGTTTAAGTCATGTGCTTTTAAATATGTGATACAATATAACAGACATGATTCCTTAAGTTTACAAATTCAATGAAGTTGATTCTAGGGCAGGGGAAAAAAATTTACAATATGAGCCTGGAACATTCTATGGTGCTAGAAAATAAGGATGTGCTCAGAAAGGGATGGGGGTACGTCATATGGACACAGGAGCTGACCTAAAGAAGCTACCAATAATCAAAGATGGAACAATCTGAGAGATAAAAAGAATAATTATAGTGTTGAATAATAATTCACAGAATAAAATGAACATCCATGAGTATGTGGACAAAAACAAATAACTAAATATATAAATAAACTAATGAGGATGGACTGCTTGCTCTCATGCCCATGCATATGCTCGTGTTCCCTCTCCCTCTACCTTCCTCCCTCCCTCTCTCCCTCCCTTTCTCTAATTTCAAGTTAAAAGAAATTGGAAAGAATGAGAGAACTATAAGATCACCATATGGCAAACACCATAGTAATAATTGTTGCTGGTAAGATCCACCTATGCCAAAATCAATGAGCCAAAGTTTGAGGAGAAACAAGATATTAGTATAATCTAAAAATAATTTTTTCAATGTATTTATCAATTCCAAACGGGAAAATAATAATTTTACAGTAGAGAAACTTAGCAGAAATCACCATATTCAATGTTAATATCTCTATTGATTATGATATATTGGTATCAGGTACCTCCTGATTGTATACACTTGGAAGGACACAACAGAACTTCTCTAACTATTCTTATAAAAACTGCATAATCTCAGGCTGGGGTTGTGGCTCAGTGGTAGAACACTCACCTAGCACATGCAAGGCACTAGAGTCAATCCTCAGCATCACATAAAAATAAATAAATAAAGGTATCATGTCCAACAACAATTAAAAAATATTTTAAAAACTGCATAATCTCAATCTAATTAAAAAAAATTAAAATGAAGAACATCCTTCAAAATAACTGACTGGTATTCTTTAAGTGTTTCAGTCATAAAAAAAAGACATGGAAAGACTAAGAAACTGTTACAGATTAGAGGAGACAAAAGAAATGCAAGGATATATGATATGGAATCCTGGAACAACAACAAAAAAAGGACATTTGAGGGGGAAATTAGATAAAATTCAAATAGCTCTATAGCTTGGTTCATCACAATGTACCAATGAGAAGTTCCTGGTCTGGATAATTGCATTATGCTTATATAAGATAGTCACATTAGAGGAAGTTGGGTGAAACATATACGTTGAACAATTCATATTATTTAGACTTCCTGTAAATCTTAAGATTATTTCCAAAAAAAAAAAAAAGCTTAAGATTATTTTCCAAAGAAAACGGTGCTCTTATTGTGGTGTGTGTGTGTGAGTGCACGTGTGCACATGTGCACACAGGTAGAGAAGAGAGAAAAATGTCACATTGCACCGGATATATATGGCAGTCATCAAATATGACATAAGCATCAGTAAGAGCCAACATCTTAAGTAGTGTAAAGGTGCCTACTGTTTGGAGACATGAGAAAGGCAAAATGGGGGCCATTCAGCCTCCTTAAGTTACAGAAATGCCCCTGCATTTGTGATATCTGATCCACCAAAAGATGAACCTAAATAAGATTTGTCTAGTCAACCTTGACAAGCCTGTACGAGTTTATTGAAAGCAGACCTGGGCAGTCATGACAAGACCGGACCAGCTATCGGCAAAAAGGCAAGTGAAAATGCACCTTTCCTGAGAAAGCAATAAGCATTTCCTCAGAGCCTGACAGTCTGCAGAAATTCCTGAAACTTTGCCTCTGATGTGGGAGGCTGAGTAACTATGAAGGCAGGTACTGAACAGCAACAAAGGATTGACTACTAAGGGCTGAGTTCTTATGCTACTATGTATTCACTGTGTTGGTTACATTCTTACCAACTTCTTTTTGTTGATCTTGGTATAATGCCCTCCTACTTAAGAGGTACTTCAAAAGATGGATTATTCAGATATCTTTGTTCTGCCTTTTATTTTTCCTTCTGAAGAATTTTTCTTTTATCATCTAATTTATTGCTACACCAGTTATTTCCAGATGAAAAATCTATGCTTTGACCCTAATATAATACCTGCAAATAATTTTAGCCCCTGAACATTTTTTACCATGGGCAGCTATTTTAATAGTAGAGTTTGGTAATATTATTTTTGTTGATGAATTGCCTCCATGTTAGGTGAATGAGTGGTATGTGCTTGAGATTAGGTCAAGTGACAATATGGGCAAGCATGTCATACTATTAGAGAAATGACAGGTTATTTTCATTTCAGGTAGGACAAGGAAAAATAATGATATTAAATCATATTCTGGATTAAAAGAAGTGACTCTGTAAGAATGACTGTAAGAACAGAGGCAGAGCAGTTTTAATGTAGAATGACCATGAAATGCTTTCATTAAAAGTCAGTTAATGTCAAGATCGGGGTTGTGGCTCAGTGATAGAGTGCCTGCCGAACATGTGTGAGGCACTGGGTTCAATCCCTGGCACCACATAAGTACCTAAGTAAGAAAAAATAAAATAAAGGTATTCTGTCCATCTACAACTAAAAAAAAAAATTTAAAAAATAATGTCATAGGTTCTATGTCACATCCTGTTTTAGCTTGGGTTATCCTTGGTTTTGAAGGAAGCTTATGTTCTGGTGTGTCATTCAGGAGGATACAATCCTAATGATGCAAGAATAATGGAGAATGAAAAGTGGGGCAGTGGGAGTGTATGCAGGTAAGAGGGAATATACAAGTAGTGTATGCAGGTGGGTGAGTGTATATATATATATGCAAGTGGGAGAACATATAGAGGCAGGAGGGCATACACAGGTGAGAGGGCATATGCAAGTTGAAGAGTATATACATGTGAGAGGGTATACCCGAGTAGGTTAGTACATGCAGGTGGGAAAGCATATGAATATGGGAGAGTCTATGTATGTTACTGAGTTGACCACAGTTTCTCAAGAACATCCAGCTGTTCAGTTATGTGGAAGTTTTCAAAGAAGCACACAGAGAAATCCCTCCTAAGTCCTCTCTCATTCATCAAAACCCTCCCCACAGAGATTTATTTTTCTCCCACACTCAGGGAAGCCACTGAGGAAGCCAGAGTTTCTGTTGATCCAGCTGGGTCATAACTGGGCACCAGAGCAGCTATAGCTCATAGCATGATAATCATAGTTGAAGCTGTGCCCACAGCCTGGCCCTTGGCCTGAAGTTAGGTTGAGACAGTCAGCAGCATTAGGAGATGAGGCATAGGTGTTAGTTGGGGCTCTCTGACAGCAGGAACAATGATGTGAGCCTTCACTGGACTGATCTAGACATGAGGTGAGGCAAGCAGCTGAGGAATTCGAGAGGAATTGTGGGTCCATTTCCCTGGAAAGCAGACTCTGAGATGAAGATCATCTTGTAGGAGTTTTAGGAAAGGGTGCCCTCAGAATCAGTGCTTATGAGAGGGAAAAGAAAGGAAGGATTCAGAATTGTGAAGAGAGAAGTGAAGTCTCTGTCAATCCTGAATGAAATCCTGAAGATAGGATGGTCTTTCAACTGATCTGGTGCTGGGTAAGCTGTCCAAAATTGAGTCTATAGATTTATGGCTAAGATGGAACTGTGGGTAGGACACAGACTCAGGTATCATTCCAATCCTGTAGTCTCCATTTAGCTCTGGGCCATATCACAATGTTCAGACCAGGGGACTATGTTGCCAACATCCTCATGCCCTAGGTCTTGAAGAAGTCTTGGTCTTCATGAGATCCATAAGGACAGAGGTTCTAGAAATATCAACCACAGCGTCAGCTCAGAATCTGCTGAGGACAACTTTTCAGTTAAAACAAGTACAGGGATGAAAGGGATACCTTCCCTAGGAGACAGGCTTCTTAAGTCTCCTCAACTCCACAGTAAGATGTAGTGGCCATGTGATTAAAGTATGTCATGTGAGTAAAAATATTCACACATAAGAAAGAGTAGGAAATTTGTCAGCTGAGAGACTCCACCTGCATGCCACATAGACAAATAAAGCTAGTGGAGTGGAAATTAAGAGATTCCAGGGGCTGGGTTGTGGCTCAGTGATACAGCACTTGCCTAGCACCGGGGAGGCACTGGACTCAATTCTCAGCACCACATTAAAAGAATAAAGATATCATGTCCAGCTACAACTAAAAATTTTAAAAAGAGAGATTCCAAGGGCTAGGGATATAGCTCAGGTGGTAGAGTGCTTGCCTCACATGCACAAGGCCCTGGGTTCAATCCCCAGCAGCATACACACAAAGAGAGATTCCAAATATGTCATTTGGGGGAGAAAAAGCAGTTCAAACAAGATCTACATTCAGTGACTGGCATTGTTACAAACTCTAAAACTTGGTAAGGTATCAGTGTCTGGAATGACAAGTTTAGAATGTGACCCAGGGATTTCACACTAAAGTTAGGGTAAATAACTAGTGTCAACATTGGCCTTTGAGTAGGGAATTTCCCCAGAGTTTAGGTCCACAGGTCACAGACATTAGACAACAATCAGAAACTCAGAAAGAATGTCTTTGCCTCATTCCTCCTTCAGATACTGCTGAGTCTCTATGTCTTTGGCAATGGCAACCCAGAAATAGGTGGCATCAGCATTAAGTTCTAGGATTTTATCTTGTTTGGGAAAACTGCTCTAGTGCTATCTTGCTAAACATCATCAGTTTACTAATGTTGTAATATTCTTGAGTTTTCTATTGACAATCTGGATTCTTTAAAAGAGACACGTGAGAGAGGTCAATTTAACTTCTAGGACCCAAGAGAATGGAACGTTCTTCAGAAAGGCATCTGAGGCCATGGTGGTGCAGGCATTGATAACTCTACCCAGATATTGAGAACTTTTGTGGCTCAAAGTAAGCAGAATATGTAATTGGCACAACACTTAATATCTGGATTTTAACTTAAAGTTTTAATTTTTGAACTCTTTTTTAAAAAGTGGGACACATGGGAGACATGAATATCTCTCTGCGTAATTCATAGTAGGAGGAAATTTATATTCAAATATGAGATATCCCTATATATTTTTGGCTTTTTGTTTTTGGAATATCATTATGATGTCACTTAACCTCATTGAAAATATGCTACTAGACTGGGTAGGACAATGTGTCTAGACCTAATTTAGGAAGAAAAGCAAAATATGGAATGGATTTTCAGCCATAAAGCAACCTTGGAGAAAATCTCCTTAATGTATTATTCTAACCCATTTCCACTGGCAAAATATGCTTTTGTCCATTATTGGGACATCACAAAAGCAGAAGTTGGTATTATGGGAGTGATTTGGAGTAGGACAACTGACATCAACTTCCAGCAAGAGGACTGACCACACCACTTGTTGACCATGGGCTTACCAGTTCATCCAGTGGTATTAAAGGAGAAAATTTAGGTAATATCATCATTATCAGTAAACCCATTGTTGTTGCACACCAATACCATGTATTTCAATGTCGGTACAACTAACCTTTTAATCCCCATCAACCTACTCTTCATTCTGTATCCATTGGTACAGAGTTTAAGCATAAGAAAGAAGAGTGTTATGCATTAACTCCTTCAACACACAGCAGCTAAGATTGTATTATATTGTTTGATATGCCAATTCATATAGGAAATGGAGTAAGAATGTTGCTTGGAAGAAAGTTTTGAATTAGGAAACAAACTTCATTAAAGCCAAGACCTGTGGACTTAGTGAATGATTCTTGTATGGAAATCAAGATTGTTTCTTTTTAGAATAGTGGAAAATAGTATAAGAGAATGAGAGAAAAACGGAAATTGATATGACATTGAAAGGAAGTAGATGGCATTTGTGAATATTTCATATATTAATCATACCAGCATTTCCAACAGCATAGTTTTAAAAAATGTTTGGGCCACTGACAGAATTTTTGGTCTTTTGAGGTGATTTTTTTTCATTTCCTTTTTAAAATTATTTATTTATTTTAATTTGTTATACGTGATGGCAGAATGCAATTCATTTCATATTACACATATAGAGCAAATTTTTCAAGTCACTGATTGTACACAAGGTGATTATTTTGAAACATAATACTTGTTTGGATATTCGATTCTATCTAGTATTTGTAAGGTCACCATAGAAACAATTGATCACTCTATCTATAGAGAAAAGGTGCCATTAATAATTATGTTGGAACAAAGACATAAATTAGGACTGTCCCAGGCAAACTGGAACATATGACACCCTGTAGATACATAAAAACACCATTGTCATCCCTTGTAGTCACTCTTTTAAATACCACCATTAATCTCTTTTTAAGGAATTTTCATTGTGAAGTCTTATAGAAAGAAATATTTATTGAAATATATTGACTAATGTGATAACCTATTTAGATAGTAGGGAAGCATTTGATTCCTTCCGTATAAGCTATGTAGTGAACAAAGATTCCAGAACAAATGTAAGAAAAGAGAAATTCAGTCAATTGACTGACATTTACTTATTAGATATTTTGATGGTACCATTCCAAACAGTTAGTGGAGGTGGGATTTCTTCTCTAGGTTGCCTGAATTCCCTGAGAGCAAGATCTGGGTAATTGTCATAGTAACTTCTAGCATTGACTGGATGTATTTGTGGTTGACACTGTGATGGGCTGCCCAAATCCTCCTTTGGAAAAGAAGAATTTATCCCCCAGCTACCCTAGGAATGCTGCCTCCAGATAAGTCTCTGTTCTCAACCACTTTTGGGCATGGCCTTGACTGAAAAATAAACTTCCTCACCCAAGGTCCTACCAGGGAAGCCCACTACCTGAACCATATAGGGAGTATGAATCCTGGCCTTCTTGCCTCAATTGGGGACAGCTCTGAAGAGCCACCCAATACCAGAGGTCCCCAAGAGATCAGCCAAGAACTTCTTCAGGACTACAGTTCAGCCTCCTCTATACAGTCATATTTCCATCCCTTCCTTTCGACAGCTGTCAAACCCAAAAGCACTTCCTAATTAGCACTGTGTATGCTGATCTTCATTTCAGAGTCTTATTCCTGGTAAACTCCAACTGCAACAATCACTTTGAGTTCTGTCGTTAGTCAAACATTTGATCCATTCTGGTCTCAACTCCTCAAGGAAAGATTCAGATGTATTCTTGGTTCACAGGTTCCACATTCTTTGAATGTCCTAGATGGAGAGACTAAAGGCCTCTCCTTTTCAAGCTGCCACTTTCCTTGGAGGAGAGATGTTTAAGGAGGAACAGAAATACCTGTGGGGCTGGAATTGTGGATCAGTGGTAGAACTCTGCAATCAAACCAAACTACACCAAGCAATCTTTGCAGCTTAGAAGCCACTTAACTCATTAAGACTGTGGGGGTCCGACTGCTAGTCTTTATAAGGTAGAAACTACTACTCAGGAATATCTCTAGTTTATTGCACAGAGACATGAACAGAAGAGGTGCTTGGTAAGTGCTTGGGCAATAACTGAATGTATGTCTAGATGGAAAGATAGATTAATCATGCAGTCTCCCAGGACAGTGTTTCAGAGCCCTTGAACTTAAAAATGACTAACTCAAGATGAAGAGATGGGAGGGATGAGAAGGATTAAGGAGATGAGTGGCAATAGGAAAGTCCATAAAGGGGAGACAGAAGACTGAATAAAATAGAATTTTTAAAAATCAAGCTAGTCGGGCTGGGGTTGTGGCTCAGTGGTAGAGCACTTGCTCAGCACTTGTGAGGCCCTGGGTTCGATCCTCAGCACCACATATAAGTAAATAAAGGTATTGTGTCCAACTACAACTAAAAAAAAATAAATCTTAAAAAAAAATCAAGCTAGTCTTCCACTAAAGAAGAGTTCTGCAACCTTAATCACTCCTTAACCTTCTTTCCCCTTAATCACTTTTCACCAATCTGGGGTCCATTCAACCTACTAAAATATAGCAGCATCATATAGTTTCTGCTTTATTGCTGAATTATTTGTGGCATTGCTAAGAATTTGTGGCATTAGAATAGCACTGGTTAACTCTAAAATCTTTTTTATTTTTTTAGCTGTAGTTGGACACAATATCTTTATTTTATTTATTTTTATGTGGTGCTGAGGATTGAACCCAGGGCCTTGCATGTGCTAGGCGAGAGTTCTACCACTGATCCACAACTCCAGCCCCTAAATTCTTTTTAGAGTAAGTTTCTTCCATAGCAGTTGGAATTGAAATTGGAAACACAAAGGCCTTGAGCACTAAGCTGAGGAGGATGAACAGGAAGTTGTAAGTGAATAACTACCTTATTAGATCATATTCTCATTTTACAATTCTTAGAACAAAGACATTTTCAGCCACAAGACTTGTTACCTCATAGTGTAGTTGTGCTGAAGCCAATAATAATTGCACCATGCTAAAAGCCTACTCAAAATCCATCACTTGGAAACATAAAGAAACCTCAGATACTTCAGGACTTATATTTTTTCTGGATAAACTATGACATACGGAAGTTTTGAAAATGATTAAAGGCATCAACTAACAAAATATTTTAAACAATGGTGTAAATGGATCAGTGTTCTCTTGATTGAAAATACAATCTATTTGTTTTCTTTTTTAAAGAGAAAAGCGTTTAGAGGTCCTTTCAAGCCCCTAAATGTCTGACTAGCATTTCAAATAACAATGGATGAGACAAGGAACCCCCTCCCTCATTTCACCATACTTATCCACATTCATTATTACACTAGACTGAACAAACTATTCCTGAATGTTCAACAATATTATTAGTAGAGGCATCTCTATTTGAAAGCTGTAACTTTCCCCCTAGCAATTATGTCTGATTACAGGTGGAAAAAAGTTTTCTTTAGTGTGTGTCTTTATAAAATCCACTGTGAACATTAACCACATTTCATCTCATCGGAAGTATGAGGCGTGTGTGTAGGTAAGGTAGAATTCAGTATAAAGTGTTAAGGCATAAATCAATTAGGTAGGCACTTTTTACTGACAACATTCAAAATTGTCACATGAGATTACTCTGAAGTGTCCAGGTTCTAGTAAAATTATTTATGGTTGAATGTTACAAGATTGTTCAAAGAGTGTATATATAATAATCTACTCCAGTTTTTCATGGATATCCTCAATATGCAAGGCTACCATTTATAGTTAACTTCTAAGAGTACAGATCTGTTTCAGAAATGGATTTTGGAAGATGGTTAAAAATTGCCATCTTTTGCCTGGCTTGATGGTGCATGCCTGTAATCCCAGCCGCTCAGGAGGCTGAGGCAGGAGGATCAAGAGTTCAAAGCTAGCCTCAGCAAAAGCAAGGCTCTAAGCAGTTCAGTGATCCCCTGGCTCTAATACAAAATAGGGCTGGGGATGTGGCTCAGTGGTTGAGTGCCCCTGAGTTTAATCCCTAGCACCCCACCCTCAAAAGTTGCCATCTTTTGAACAAAACAACTACTAGCTAAATAATTTGCCAATGAATGGATTGGGGGTTAAAATTTAATAAACCTTAATTCAGGAGGCTCTGTTGTTCACAATTACTCCTGGATTGAATTAACTTAATTCAACAATGTTTCAAGTTTACCCTATGCCCACACCCTTGCAGAATAACCTGTCAGCTACCTGCATTCCTATACCTGGGGGTGGAAGGAAATCATATAAAAAGTCAATAATGAAAGAGGTAAAAAGTACTTTCAGAACCTGATTTTCCCCATTCCTTACCCTTGTACTCAGAGCAATGGGAGGGGAGAAAGTAAAAGAGAATGTGTACATGGCAAGGAAAACTATAAAAGTTTATCCACAGTTAGATAACCCCAGAAGGTGCAAGTTTTACACAGGTCATGGAACCACCCACTTCCATTCAAGAGTAGTCATACTTATTTTGCATCAAAAATGAAACAATACAATTAGAGGCATTGTGGAGGGGAGAGAATCAGAAGCTGATGCTTACCTGCAAGCTGGCCAGGCCTATTTAAAGATAGGGGAATGAAACTGAGTATTCAAAAAAAAATTCACAAATATGCTCTTGGGGGAAAATTCATACAATTGAATATGAATCAGAAAATATATTCTTTGACAAATTGATGGGAGAGAAATAAATCACACAATTCATCTTTATTCAGAATGTACTTTCTCTTTTTTTTCTTCCCAGCAAGCTAGAAGCATATGCCTCTTAGCAACATCCTTGTCCTATGAAAGCTCACCAGAAGTACAGCTAAAAATGGGTCCATATGTACCATTGGCAATAAAGATTTTTCAATAGTGGCTGAAACTTGCTTGCCTCCTTGTAATACAGAATTTAGCCAGGTTTATCATTACACCTGATGTATTTAAAACTGTGTGTACTATTTAAAAGTCTCTGTCAGATTTATAAAATTAATTATAGCATAGGAACTCTGTACTAATGTGATGAGTGAATGACTAAACACGTGAATTTCTGCCTACATTTTTGGAAAACATTTCCCTCATGTGTTATTGAATCTTATTCTCCAATTTTATCTTGGCAAAGAGCAGAATCTATGAAGCTCTCCCTCAAGAAAGTATTCCTTGTAAGTGGAGAGTTAAAAAACTTTACCTTTTTGCTTATTTTAAGTAAAAATTTTTGAGTATGATTTACATACCATAAATGCACCCATTTTTAGTATATGAGTTAATGATACTGTATTTATAGAGTTGTGCAGCTACCATCACAATCCAACTTTAGAATATTTCCATCTCTCCATAAAAAGATCCCTTAGGACCACTTGCTGTACTCTCATTCCTACCCCCAGTCTCAGGCAACCAATAATCTACTTTTGGTCTCTATAGATTTGTGTTTTTTGGACACTATATATAAATGGAATAATACAGTATGTGTTCTTTTGTGACTGACACCTTTCAATTACCATAGTGTTTTTGAGTTTCATTCAAGATGTAGCATATATATGACTGAATATCATTCCAAATATTATTACATTTTGTTTAAGCATTCAAAAGTTGATGAACATTTGGTTTGGCTATTATTAATAGTGTTATTTTTAGCATTTTTGTACAAGTTTTTCAGTAGATATAAGTTCATTTATCTTGGGTAAGTATGTAGGAGTAAAATTGCTGGATCTTTTTAAGAAACTGCCAAACTGTTTCTAAACTGTCTGTGCCATTTTACATTCCCAGCAGAAATACATGAGGGTTCCAGTATCTTCACCTCATTTCCAACACTTGTTATTATTTGTCTTTCTGATTATAACCATTCTAGTGGATGGGAAATGGTATCTCATTGTTATTTTAAATTACATTTCTTTGATGACAAATAAGTTTAAGCATCTTTTTCATACTTACAGAATATTAGTATATCTTTCTGGTGAAATGTTTATTCAAAATTTTTATCTGTTTTTCATTTGGGTCATACATATATATCAGGTGTATGTGGGCATTGGCCACTGATGATCAACTCAATCTTCAATCCCACTCCCCTCCCCAGAAGTTGAGGGTAGGGTGGGAGCAAATGTGCCAATCCTTTAGTCATATGGTTGTTTTCCCCTGACAATCAGCTCCCAATCTAAGGTTGTCCAGTTAAGTTACATCATTCCTCCTCTTTTATTGTAATGATACAACTTTTGGTAGGCTCCTGGATATATACATGATGAATCCTCCATAAAAAAAAAAAGGGGGCAGAGTTTAGAGAGTTTATAGATAACACATTGGAGGTGGCAGAGACTGCATAGTGTTCTGTGCCCCTTCTCACATGCCTTGCCCTACACATTTCTTGCATCTGGTTGTTCATCTGTATCTGTTATAATATACTTTATAATAAGTGGGTAAACATAAATAAAGTGTTTCCCTGTGTTTTCTAGCAAAATTAATAAACTGTGAAGAGGGAATTGTGGAAACTCCAATTTGTGTCCAGTTGGTCAGAAGCTCAGGTCACAACCTGGGGCTTAATATAGGCCTCTAAAGTGTGTGAGGTGCAGTCTTCTGGTACTGAGTTCTTAGCCTTTAAGGTATGATGCTATTTCTAGGTAGATAGTATCAGAATTTAATTGAATTTTAGGACATACAGCTAGTGTCCACTGGAGAATAATTTAATTATGTGTGACGATAAACCCACACACATCTGGTATTGGAAAAGTTAAAAACACTTTGATTTTTCCTACATCTTTTTTACTTGATTCTTTTTAGTTATATATGACAATAGAATATGCAAAATAATAGAAGCATGGAATATAATTCATTTTAATTCAGTCCTCCATATTTCCCTTTCTCCTCCTCTCCTTTCTCCCATTGTTCCCTTCTCTCTACTGATCTTTTTGCTATTTACTTATAGTTTTTTTTTAGTTAGTGTCTTGTGAATGTACATGACAGTGAGATTCACTGTGGTATATTCATGTACATACATAGGAAAGTTAGGTCAGATTCATTCCATTGACTCTCCCTATCCGATCCGTCCTCCCTTCCTTTCATTTCCCTTTTTTTATTCCTCTGATCTTACTTCTATTGTTTTTTTTAATCCCCCACCTTATTTTGGATTAGCTTGCACATATCATAGTAAACATTGATCTTTGATTTTGAGGGACTGACTTGTTTCACTTAGCATGATAGTCTCCAGTTCCATCCATTTACCAACCTTCTATTCCTAGTTTGAGAGGTTTTGTTGTTTTTTTAGAAATGTGTGTTAGATATTGCCAAGGGCTTTTCTGTGTCTACTGATATGATAATGTCATTTTTGTCCTTTCCTCTATTAATATGATACATTACATTACTTAATTTGGGGATATTAAATCAACCTTGCAGTTCTGGAATTAATTCCACTTATCTTGGTGTATAGTGCTTTTAATATGTTGCTGGGTGTGAGTTTTTTAAATACTTTGTCAAGGGTATTTGTGTTTATATTTTTTCTTTCCTTGTAATGTATTGTTTGATTTTGCTATATTAAGGGTTGGCTAGTGTTTCCTTTTCCCATGCTTTATCAAAAAAACTACAAATGATTGATATTATTTCTTCTTTACATGTTTTGGTAGAATTTCCTAATGAAATCCTCTGGGCCTGGGCTTTACTTTGTGGGAAGATTTTAATCACCAACCAATTCAATTTGTTTACTAGTTATGGTTTTCTGTATATTTTCTATTTCTTCTCCAGTCATTTTTGGTAATTTGCATCTTTCTAAGAATGTCTTCATCTATTTTGTTGGCATTAGGTTGTTCATAATATTGCCATATAATACCTTTAATTTTTATAATTTGGTAGTGGCATCTCCTCTTTCATTCTCGAGTTTGGTAAAGTATGCCCCACCCTTCTCTCTCTCTCTCTCTCTCTCTCTCTCTCTCTCTCTCTCTCTCTCTCTCTCTCTCTCGTTGCTCTAACCCAAATTTGTCAATTTTGTTGATCTTTTCATAGAACCAACTTTAGGTTCTATTGATGTTCTCCATCTTTTCTCTTTTCTGTTCCATTAATTTCTACCTAATCTTTACTCTTTCCTTCCTTCTGCTGCCTTTTTGTTTAGTTACTTAGTTTGCTTGTTTTTGCAGTACTGGAGATTGAACCCAGAGCCTTGTGCATGCTAGGAAAGCACTCTACCACTGAACTGTATCTGTAGCCCACCTTTTTGTTTAGTCTACTTTTATTTTTCCATTTTCTTAAGGTAGAAGGTTAGGTTTTTTATTTGAGATCTTTCCTGTATTATAGCACAGGTGTTTTTAGCTATAGTTATCTCTCTCAGCACTGCTTTGGCTGCATCCCATGAATTTTGATATAGTGTGTTTTTTGTTTTCATTCTGTTAAAAAAGAATTATTTCCAAATTTCTCATGTAATTACATCCTTGATGTATGGATTATATAAATCTGTGTTTTTTACATTTCCAAATATTTGTGGATTTCTCAAATTTCCCTGTCATCGATTTACAGTTTGATTCCATTTTGGTTGTAGTGCTACATAAATTTCTGGCTGGATGTCATTCTATTGCTTTTTCCAACCAGTACTGTGACCTCAGGCTAGCTACAATGTTGTTTGCCACTGAGATTGGTATTGTTTTTGACAGTTATTCAGGCATGAAATTTTCCAAGTTCTGTTCCAAATAAAGTCATTATTTTCTCATAGGACTTCAGAGTTGCCATTTCATACAGCCTGCCCCACCTGGGTAGAATTATGAAGCTAAGGTGAAGGAATTGGAGAAACCCCAGAGACTCTTACTGTTTTTATAGATATTCATTAAATTTTCATGAATAAACACTTGAATTAATTCTAGGCCTGTAATCAATACCCAGAGTTTTTAAATGGTTGGTTTTTGATAATGTTGTCCTATTTTATCATTGCCTTTAGAAAGAGGATTTTCCAAATTCCTTAAATACTTGTAGAAACCCTGAAAATTTTCACTTTTTTAAATCAATAAGATAGTCTAAAAAGTCCATAGGGCTTTGAGATATTTTTTGGCTTTCATGCAGTTGGTATTAAATATTACTAAATTCTTCAGGATTTTTAAGAGTAGGTAAATTGGCTATAGAATTTTTTTAGAATTCATTTAAGAAATAATAATAACCATTATTGCCACTTAATAAGGGTTTACTATGTGGCAGGCACTTAGCATACCTTAAACCACCTTGTAATATATTATAATTTCATTTTATATATGATGAAAATGAGACTCTAAGTTCTCTGAGTAAGAGCTCACAATTAATGGGTCTTGGAGCAAGGATTTGAACATAGGTTTTGTAGTCATATATTTCTTTCTATACATTATTGTACAAAACTGAGCATTACCAAACATGTTTCTCCTCAAGAAAGAGCTGCAGGGTACTAGCTAAACCTTGGACAAGAAACATCTTTAGATAATTAATAGGACTGGGATTTATCTACATAGTATGACGATAGAAGAATGAAAAACAATGCCATATAACCAGAAATAACTTAATTTCTAGTGTCTATAATTTGTATTTATTTGTTAGTTTGTTGGTGAATAATTTATGCCCTAATTCACAAGACTTGAAATGACTTACATTTTGGGATTCAGACATCATTGAGATCAGATGAATTCTCTCCCAGAAAAATCAAAAGAACATACACACAATTTTGAATAAATTTTAAAGAGTTCATGGGGTCCAAAAGTCATAAGCCCCAATTTGAGAACTCCAAGTTTTTTTTTTTTAAATGTTTTTAAGTTGTTGATGGGCCTTTATTTTGTTCATTTATTTATACATGGTGCTGAGAATCAAACCCAGTGCCTCGCACATGCTAGGCAAGTGCTGTACCACTGAACTACAGCCCCAGCCCGAGAATTTTAATATTTATTTTTTTTTTAGTTTTCGGCGGACAACATCTTTGTTTGTATGTGGTGCTGAGGATTGAACCCGGGCCGCACGCATGCCAGGCGAGGCTAGCGTGCTACCGCTTGAGCCACATCCCCAGCCCTCCAAGTTTTTTTTTTTTTAATTTTTTAGTTGTAGGTGAACACAATGTCTTTATTTTTATTTATTTATTTTTTTGTGGTGCTGAGGATTGAACCCAGTGCTTCAATTGCGCTAGGCGAGTACTCTACCACTGAGCCACAATCCCGTCCCTGAGAACTCCAAGTTTAATAATGGAGAAGAAGCCTGGAGCAGCTTCTTTCCCATAAGACACCTTTGTCAAATATCAGAAGCAGGTAGCCACCTCATTCAAATACCCTTGTTCAGTAAGGAACCTCCACAGCTGTGCATGGTGGCCTTGACAAAGACAGTGTACTTGCCAATGAAGATATTATGTTTCCTTTGTGTTCCTAGTTCTCAGCTCAATACAATAGGTGTCCAATTATGTTTGATTCATCCATAAATAATTGCTAAAACATTCTATTCCAAAAAATATGTTTTAAAATAGCCTAAGACTTGAGGTTCAAACTTAGAGTTATATCCCTTATGCCAGTTCCTTTGCTAGAGGATAGGATGATCATAATGTGGAATTTGGGAATTTCAAAAACAAAAAAAAAAAATTACCAAGTTCAGAGTCAGGCAGGATCTCAGACTTTCTGAAGAAACTGGTAGATGAAGAGTGAAAGAATAACACACTTGTGGATTGCCAAGGAATACGTAGGCCTCCACAGCTAAAAACAACACACCCTCGTGGTGCTAGAACAACTTAGTATTTTCCACATCTTTGCAAGTTCATTTTGCTTCCATGGAAACTACTAATTTACATTGACTCATAAAAAGCTCCTACAGGAAAACACTTAGAGAAACTCAAATGCAAGTATATTCTAAACTGACAGCACAGACACAGAGGTTAAAATGGTAGGAAAAAGACTCTAGAAAAGTTTTGACTAACATATATTCAAAAGTAGACAGGTGAAATATATTTTTCAAAGGCAAAATAAGCCAGGAGTGGTGGCACACACCTGCAATATCAGTGACTCAGAAGATTGAGGAAGGAGGATAGCAAGCTCAAAGCCAGTCTTGGCATTTTGCAATACCTTGTCTTGAAATACAAAATAAAAAGGGCTGGGAATATAGTTCAATGGTAGAGTGCCTCCTGAGTTCAGTCCCCAGTGTTAAAAAAAAAAGCTCAAATAAAACTTCTAGAGATGAAAATTAAAATGTATGAAATTTAAAAATTATACTGGATAGATTAATGTCCAATTAGATACTGCAGAAGAAAAAAGTAGCAAACTTGAAAACATAGGAATAAAAATTATCCAAACTTCAATGCAGAGTGAAAAAAAGAACTAAAGAAAAATGTCACCAGGGATAAAAAGGTCATTTCCTAATGACAAATTGTCAACCAATCCATCAAGAGGGCATTGTGGATGGGTGTGGTGGCACAAGCCTGTAATTTCAGAGACTGAGGCAGGAGGATCCCAGTTCTATAGTGATCCTAAACATGCACCTAAAAACAGGACTTCAAAATAAATGAGGAAAAAAAAACCTGATACAATTGCAAGGAGAAATAGACAACAATCACAGTCTGATATTTCAAAACTCCTCTCTCAATAATTGATAGAACTAGTAGACAGAAAATCAATAATAATAGGGCATGCTTGATCAAAACTATCAACTGACTTGATAAAATAACATTTATACACCACCCTACCCAACAATAGCAAAATACACATTGTTTTCAAGTGCACATAAAACATTTAGCAAAATAACTGGTATTTGAGAATGAAGGTCATAGGTCATAATAAAGGGATTCAATTCATACAAAATATGTTCTCTGATCACAATGGAATTTAATTAGAAATCAATACAAGAACTTATCTGGGAAAATCCTGAAAATTTTGAAAACCAAATAATACAGTTCTGAATAACTTATCAAAGATTAAATCAAAAGTAAAACTATTTTGAACTATATTGAAGACACACTTTAAGAAACTAAAACAAAAGAATAAGTAGAAGAAATAAAACAACAAAGACACAAGAAGATTGGTGAAATTCATAAACATCGAGCCAGACTAATGAGGAAAAAAGATAAATTACCAATATTGCAATTAAAAATAGAAGTTACTATAGATTCTACAAATATTAAAAGCAACAATTGAGAGCAAATAGTAAAAGGGAATATTTTGAACATAGATAAAATGAACAATTACTTGAAACAAAAGTTCAGTGAAGAAATTTAAAAATTAAATTTGTCATTAATATTTCCACAAAGATACCTCCAGGCTCAAAGTCTTCACTGGTGAATTCTACCAACATTTAAGGAAAAAAACAATACAAGTCCCACAGAATATCCTCCAGAAACTTGAAGAAGAGGAAATATTCTTTGACTCATACTATCAGGCCAAAATTATCTGAATTAAAAAAAAACCTGGACAAAATATATTGCTATAGATTTGTGTGCCCCTAAAAATTCACATGCTTAAGTCCTACCCACAAGTATCATAGAATGTGATCTTACGGAGAGATAGAGTTTTTACAGAGGTCATCAAATTAAAATGAGGTCATCAAATTAAAATGAAGTCATTAGGGTGGACCCTAATCCAATATGATTGGCATCATTAGAAGTAAGGGGAAATTAGGACACAGACACCTACAGAGGAAAGACACTGTGAACTCACAGGAAGAAAATGGTCATCTATAAGCCAAGAAGAAAGACCTGGAACAGATCCTTCCCTTAAAGCCCAGAAGGATCCAACCCTACCAACACCTTCTTGTCAGACTCCCAGACTCCAAACCTGTGAAATAATTTCTGTTCTTTAAGCCACCAAATTTATGGTTCTTTGTTATGGCAGCCCTAGAAAATTAAGACAGATAATACTCAAAAACTATGGAATAATCTTCTTCATAAGCATAAATGCAAAAATTCTATACATAAAAAAATTAGGAATTCAAATAACATAGCCAACAATATATCAAAAATATATATTATCAGGGCTGGGATTGTAGCTCAGTGGTAGAGCACTTGCCTAGCATGTGTGAGGCACTGAGTTCAATTCTCAGCACCACATATAAATAAATTAATTAAATAAAGGTCCATCAACAACTAAAAAAATTAAAATATATATATACATATATACACATTGTCACAAATTTATATAATGTCATTGCTGCCTCATTACCTCATTTTTAGGCTTAACATAAATTACTCAAACCCAGTGATACCCTATCACTTTTAACCTAATTATAACTTGCCCCCCCCCGTGGTTATTGGCACACACAGATAAGCCCCTCATGCCTCATCTCACATACCCCAAACTAAAAACTTCTCATAGCTGCTAAAGAAAATGCCTAATGCATAATAGCGGGGTCATATAAATAAGTTCCTTCCCCTTCGTGTGTGTTTTCTTTAAACTAGCCAGTCCACAACCAAATAAGAGGAAAATACAATATATATCATGACCAAGTCCTAATGCTACATCAGAATGCAAAGTAAAACATTTGAAAGTGAATGTAATTCATCACATTAACCTGCTAATACTCTGTCTAGAAGAATTGAAGTTCTGTTTTCTATGCAATCTAATCTATTGGTGATGCTTTCCAGTGAATTTTTAATTTGATTCATTATGTCTTTCATTTCCAGGAGTTCTGATTGGTTTCTTTTCAATGTTTTTATTTCTACTTCAATATTTCTATTTTGATATTTATATTTATTGAAATGGTCTTTCATTCTTTAGATCTTTTAATTTATTGAACATAATAATCAGTTTTTTATAATCTTTCTCTGTAATTTTATACTAGTACATATCTTGGGGTCCTTTGTTGGGAGATTGTGAATTTGGGGGGAAGATTGGTTTGCCTGTTTCTTCATCTTTTCAGAGATCCTGGGGTTATGCATCAGTTGAGATGGATCCCTTTTCCTCTTTTATACGCATGCCTTTGCATGTGTAGCTCTTTATTTTATTTATTTATTTTTTTGGTACCAGGGATTGAACCCAGGGGCACTCGACCACTGAGCCACATCCCCAGCCCTATTTTGTATTTTATTTAGAGACAGGGTCTTGCTGAGTGGCTAAGTGCCTCACTGTTGCTGAGGCTGGCTTTGAACTTGCAATCCTCCTGACTCAGCCTCCCAACCCACTGGGATTACAGGCATGCGCCATTCCGCCCGGCTCATGTGTAGTTCTTTTATATTCTAGGAGTTCTCTGTTTTCAACATATGAGTAGATGTTAATAGGTGGGACCTGAATTTCCCCTCTGTTTCTACTTGGGGCCTGGTTTTTAGTTTGGGTTTTTTTCCTTCACAATTCTGAGTTGAATTAAAGTTTAGGCTCAGGTGGGGCTAGATGTGTAGCAGGAGATTCACTGTTGCTTGTCTGAGTTGTGTTTCTTGGTAACAGGATCTCTACTCTGTGGTGTTGAAATTTCCCAATCACTTTCCAGCCCCTCTTGGAGGGGGAAGCAAGAGTGGCACTATTGTCAGCAGCAGATGTACAGTTTTGAGATAAATGTCCAGGGTCTACTTTCATCTGTAACACTAATTGCCACTTATATAGGAATGGTGGGGTTAGCATTTAACATCAGTACCAGCAACACAAAACTGTAGGCTAGATCAGACATTTAACATCAGGTGTCTGCTATGTTGTGGACTATATTAATAATCACAACATGAATGGTGTAGGGATTACATATGCAGCCACAGACATGCATACAAAATCACAAATAATGGAAAAAAGTAAAACATGATACAATATAATGAAGTGAAGTTTGAAAAACACTTATAATAGAATTTTAAAAAGAAAAAAAATAGATTTTAAAATGGGAGTATGAAGAAAAGAATGAGGAAAAAAGCCAGGCCCAGTGGTGCACACCTGTAATACCAGCAACTCAGGAGGCTGAGGTAGAAGGATCATGAATTTGAGGCTACCCTCAGCAATTTAGCAAAGCCCTAAGCAACTCATCAAGACCCTGTCTCAAAAGAAAAAAAGATGGGGCTGGGATTGTGGCTCAGTGGTAGAGTGCTCCCCTAGCACAGGCGGGACTCGGGCACCACATAAAAATAAAAAAAGGCATTGTGTTGTGTCCATCTACAAAAAGGATATATTCTTTCTCTCTCTCTCTCTCTCTCTCTCTCTCTCTCTCTCTCTCTACCCCCAAAATAAAATAAAATAAAAAATAAAAAGAGGTATGGGTATGTGGTTCAATGTGGCTCTATAGTTAAGCATGTAGCATGTAGGTTCATTTCCTGGTGAAGACGGGGGAGAAGAAGGAGAAGGAAGGGGAGGGGGAGGGGAGGGGAGAAAAAAGAAAAGAATGTTGCTGAGAAATAAAGGGTTTATTCCCACTGAGGTGGTCAAAACTATTGGCAGGAATGGATTTTCATGGTATTTGTGTTTGGCTTTGTAACCCTTGGGTAAGAGGATTGGGGGATATTAAAACCAACAACTTTGTGTTCCTCCCTTAGCTGCCAGCCTTTGTGGCTAGCAGGCATAGCTGGTTGTGGTAGAACTTAGCTTCCAGTCTCCCCATATATAGTTAAGGTAGCACAATTAGGGTGCTGACAAATTGTGTATTTCTGTGATGGGTTATTGCAGAGTTCAAATTGAGATTCCAGTAATTGGGATTTAGTCTAGCCTGAACTTTGGAACTGTGTGAGTGGGTGTTAGAGAATTGATCCACATTCCCTATTACAGGTCTCTGAAGGACATTTGGATCTCTAAGGTCTTGGTAAAACCCACTTTTATGGATGTAATGGTTAATTTGAATTGTCAACTTGATTGGATTAAGAGATGCTGATAAATTAGAGGCTTCTGGGTGTTTATCAGTGAGGATGTGTCTAGGAATTATTTGCATGTGGGATAGTAAACTGAAATGGAGACCCTCCCTAAGTGTAGGCAGCACTATTCAGTCGGATGGTGGCTTGGATGGAATAAAATTTGGAAGAACAAGGTGCAGCAGCAGACGCAAACTCGATTCTTCTTGAATAGGCTCTTGATTGCTGCTGCGATTGCCTAAGGATATCAGACTCATGCTCCTTCGCTCTTCCAAAGGGGACTCTGCCAGTAATTCTCCAGGGAGTTTTTCAGAAGCCTTCAGTCTTGGACTAGGGTAGCACCATTGATCCCTCTTGTTCTAAGGCTTCAGTATCTTGGACTGTGCAGCTACTGGTTCCTCTAGCTCTCTAGCCTGAAAATGGCCATTGTGGACTATCTAGCTTCTGGTCCCATAAGCCAATCTAATAAACCCCCTTTTATAATCTTACTTCCAGGTGATTCTGTTCCTCTAGAGAACCCTGACTAATACAATGGGATAAGGACAAAACCTCCTCGGTTTTCACTTTCACTGCTATGCATGTGAAATACTGGGTACCTGCCCTGGAGTGTAAATGTTCCTGTGTGGCCACTATACCACCAGCAACAATAGGAGCTTTCTCCCTTGAGATCCAGTTCCTGAATGGTCAGGTAAATTTTTCTTTTTTTTTTTTACTGATTTATTTATTTATTTATTTATTTTTATTAGTTGCTCATGACAATACAATGATCTTGACATATCATACATTTGAATCAAATGGGGTATGAATTCTCATTTTTCCAAGTGTACAGGTTGCAGAATGACATTCTTTGTACCTATTTTAGTCTCTCTGGTTCAGGCACCTTCTGGGAACTTTTTGGTCAACAGCAGAAGTTCCCAATCTCCTGTCTCCCAGTGGCGGAGAGCACAGCAAGAGCTTGGGGGTGGGACCCTTTTGCAGGTGGTGGAAGTGGGGCTGGTAAAAACTGCTTTTTGAAACACTCTTAAGTGAATGAAAAGAAAAGTCACAGACTAGGAGAAAATATTTACAAATCACATATCTTATAAAACATTTATATCCAGAATACATTTATATCCACACTCAAACAAAATAGGACAGGAAACAAAATCCCAACACATTTGAGCAATGAATTTGAACAGGCAAAAGAAGATACATAGAAGGCAAAGAAACAAATGAAAAGTTATTAGGGAAATGTAAATTAAAATTGCAGTGAGATATTACTGCATACTTATTAGAATAGCTGAAAGTCAAAAGACTGATTATAACAAGTACTGGTAATGATATGGACCAAATTGGGACTTTCATACACCAGTGATCAGAATGTAAAATGGTGCAAATGCTTTGGAAAACAGTTGACACTTTCTTCAAATACCCATCTATTTACCCAAGAGAAATGAAAGCACAGGTTTATTAAAGTGCACATGAATGTTCAAAGCAGCTTTGGATATAATAACCAAAAGCAACCCAATTCTCCTTCAGCTGGTGAATGGATAAATAAACTGGTATTTCCATTCAATAGAATACTGCTCAAGCAATATAAAGGAGTGAACTTTTGATACAAACAACAATGTGAAAGACAATTATGTTGTATGAAATAAATCAGGAAATATGCATAGTTTTATTCCATTTTGATAAAACCTTAGAAAAATGAAAGAAAGAAAGTTAGTGGGTGCCCAAGAATGGTATAAAAGACAAAGAGAGGTAGAAGGAAAGAATTACCAAGGGAAAAGAGAAGACTTTGGGGGAAGAGGGACATGTTTATTTTGTGTGTGTGTGTGTGTGTGTGTATATATATATATATATATATATATATATAATATATATATATATATAATATATATATATATATATTGTGGTATTGGGGATTGGGCTCAGGGCCTCACACATGCTAAGTAAGAGCTCTACCACTGAGCTACATCCTTAGCCCAACATGTTCATTATCTTGATTTTGGTGATGGTGTCATAGGTATATTAAATCAACACTTGAAATATGTGTAGTTTTGTGTATATAAATTAGTCTTTAGTAAAGTTGTTTTTACAAAAGAACTAAAAAATACTGACATTGAATGTTTGCATGGAGGGGAGAAACAGCATGTTGGTGTGGCCATACAACAAAGAAAACATCTATGGTTTATTCCAATGGTGGTAAATTTCAAAACATTTGCAACTATTACAAGAGAAAAAAGGTAAATTCTACGTTTAATTTTGATGACTATTAATGTGATTCATGTTAAATATCATATTTTCCTTATCAAAAAAGAATTCTCTGAAATTTATACCCCTTATAAATCTAATATATGAATCCCCCATATAAAAGCATGACTCTTAGAAAATCTAGATTTACAAATGTTTCATATTTTGCACATAAACCATCTGAAACCCTGTCTTTACTGCAAAATTAGTTAAGAATGGAAGTCTTTTTTTAAGAAGGGAAGATTTGAAAGTACCTATCATGAGGGACAAGCCACATCTTTGCAATTGGGTCAGATTACACTCTTGTACAGGATTCTATTTCCCAGTGGTGCTAAATGCTTTCCACACAATATCCCTTTGAAATAATTATCATTATCCCCATTTTACAGATAAGGAGATTGATGCAGCTGGGCATTGGGGCACATGCCTATAATCCTGGTAGCTCAGGAAGCAGAGGCAAGAGGATCATGAGTTCAAAGCCAGCCTCAGCAAAAGTGAGGCCCTAAGCAACTCAGTGAGACCCTGTCTCTAAATAAAATACCCAATAGGGCTGGGGATGGGGCTCAGTGGTTAAGCACCCCTGGGTTCAATCCTTGGTATACACCACACCCCCCCACAAATAAAAAAGAAGTCTGATGCGCAGGAATATCAATTTCCCCTACCTTACCCATGGCACCAGGTCATCATAAAGCTCTGCTCTACATAGGCTAAATTATAAAGTCAAAGATAGTCACAGAAATAAAGTAGGAATTAATTAGTAAGGACCAGGCCTTTGTGGCCCTCTGCCCATGTTATTGTATTTAATGACAATAAACACTTGGAGGATAGATGTTTTCATTACTAACATACAGATAGGGAAAACAAGCCAGAAATGAGGCATTGCTAGTGAGTCACTGAGGAGATACGGATGGATTTCAAAGATGATAACACCATAAACAAGCCCAGACAGATGAGTTTCAAAAGCAGATGGAAACTAGAAAGACAGCAGAGATGCACAGCCTATGTCTTGGAGCCTAAAGATAATTTTCCAGAAGAGGTAATTTAACTGTAGCTGCCCTTTATTTCCATTCCAGTCCCTTAAAGCCATCCTCGTGTGTGTGTGTGTGTGTGTGTGTGTGTGTGTGTGTGTGTGTTGTGCTGGAGATTGCACCCAGGGTCCTGAGCATGCAAAGCACATGCTCTGACAATGAGCTATAACCCTACCCCTTCTTCCATTATTTCTGAAGAGAATAGTGGCAGTTTCTGGCAATGTTTTAATGGATTCTTGGAAATAAATCTGTGATTGGGCCTGGCCTCCACTTCCTTTTTTTAGTCCTTTGCCACAAAACTATCTTCAACCCCAAAACACAGATAACACTGTTTAGTATTCACACTATCCACATTATCCCATAAGTTATTTGGATGCAAGTATTTTGGCTTTGTTTAATGTTTGCTCAAACACATGGGATGATACAAAAAAAATCTTTGAAAAGAATATCCCAAAAGAATTTTACCTTAGCACTTCTTAAGTTGGAAGATCATAAACTTATCTCCCAAACTATAAAGTCTCTGATTAGTAGTGGGTATTAATAACACATTAAATGATATAACCTATATTGTTATGCTCAAATTCAGGACCCCCAAAGACTACCAGAGACCCAAGATCGATGTAAGCAGCAAAGAGGTGTTTATTGCGAGCTAGCTCGGTCCTCTGCACGCACACACAGCAACGGGTGACGCTGAGAGGCCCCGAGCCCAGGGTTTGCAGCAGTTTTATACATTCTTTGGAGAGGGCAGGGACTTCACATACATCATAGCAAATCATCACACACTGCGGGAAAATCAAATAGCAACTCTAAAACATGATTAGCACATTCACTGGCGGGAACAAGTTGGGTAGGGGTGATTGGTCAGTACAAAAGGGGTATTCCTTTGAACTGATTGGTTTGAGCCAAGAGGGGTGTACGTGCTGAACTACATGGTTTCCCAATATGTTATCAACCACCATAAACTACTGGGAGGGTCATCTGGCATCCCAGGTATTTCCCTGACTCATGCTGATTGGTGGCTGCTAGGGGGCTGCTATGGGTCCCCACCTAGCCTGACTGAGTCAGGGACACCTGGTGCAGCAGATCTCTCCTGTTATTTGTAGATAAACAACTCAGCAGGGTGGGAATGTGCTTAGGAGTGCTCTGAGGGTTTTTCCAAGGACAAAGGCCATGTCCCTTCCTTGGACAGGCTTTGCTCTGAGATAGAGGCTGGTTTTTCAATATAGAATTCTCTTCATCAGAGAAGGATTTTGAAGCAAAAAGTGAAGTTTTATTAAAGTGCACATGGTTCAAAGTTTGGGGGTCCAGTTTTGTAGATCATTAGAAACACACACATATATTGCAGAAATTGACATGGTAAGAAAACCATCTTTAAAAGCTTTAAATGGGCTGGGCGCAGTGGGGCAGGCCTGTAATCCCAGTGGCTCTGGAGGCTGATGCAGGAGGATCACAAGTTCAAAGCCAACCTCAGCAAAAATGAGGCATTAAGCAACTCAGTGAGACTCTGACTCTGAATAAAATACAAAATTGGGCTAGGGATATGAGTCAGTGGTCAGGTTCCCCTGAGTTCAATCCCTGGTAACAAAAAAAAAAAGCTTCAAATGATAATTTTTGATAGTCTACTAAGTGCCAGGAAGATATATGTATATATGTATGTGTGTGTATATATATGATATTTTGTTTGTTGGTTGGTTGTTGTTTTCCTAATGAATCCTCACAATAATCAGGTAAAGTATGTATCAGTATCTTCACTTTCAGAGGTTAAGAAGGGTCACAATATCTTCAACTTCTGTGTTGGGACAATTTTTATCACCATAATAAATACCTGAGAAAAATCAACTAGAGGAAGAAAGATTTATTTAGGTGCACTCTTTTTTTATATATTTATTTTTTAATTGTAGTTGGACACAATACCTTTATTATATTTATTATGTGGTGCTGAAGATCAAACCCAGGGCCTCACGTGCTAAGCAAGCGTTCTACCTCTGAGCCACAACCCCAGCCCCTTGGATCACTCTTTCAGAGCTTTCTGTCCATGGTCAGTTGACTTCATTGTGGAAAATCATTGCAGAAGGACATGGTGGAGGAATGTTGCTTATCTCATGGCAGCCAGGAAGCAGAGAAAGAGAGAAAAGACAGGGGCGGGGACAAGATATAATCTCCAAGGACACACCCCAAGTGACCTACTTCACCTCCTACAGTTCACACCACCTCCTAGTAATTATGAACCCATCAAATGATTAATTCATAAAGGTTACAGCCTTAATAATCTAGTCACTTCCCCAAAGCCCCACCTCTGAATAGTGCCACATTGGGAACCAAACCTTCAGCATATAAGTTTTATAGGGACACTTTAGACCCAAACCATAACAAGTACATACATCCAATAAATATCAGAACAATTATTCAAACCCAGCTTTATTTTGCTCCAATCCCCATATCACACTATCACTTCAGTAAGAGCCAGTTCTATTTCCTTTTTCCTGAGTAGACATATTCTAGAGGATGTAAATTGAACCAGTGTGTGGCTGCAATAATAGGAAATTCTCTGGTTAGAATAGATCATCCAATATTACCTTAAACCTTAATTGGGACCATGGCTCTTGCTGAAAACATTTGTATAATTATGCTTTAGGCCTGCCTCTTTCTTCATCTATAACTTAGGTCTAATGGTAGAATGTATGGAAATGCAGACATTGAAATTGGTTCTTGTTGCTTCAGGAAGTTATATGGTAGTCTGGTCTACCCTTACCAGGTTATGTACCACACTTTGCTGTAGCTCTGAGGATGAATCTGGACAACTTTATTGTATGGGATTCAAGAATGGCTTCCTCCAGAGTCTGAGAGGCCTATCTTCACACCAGTGTCAAAGTTCCACCCCAGAACCCTGGTGGAATGGCTGGGGTTCTATAATCTGTTCATGGTCTTAGCATTAATATTCATTAATTTTTTTACATGGATTATCTCATGTCCTCCTTACTTTAACTTGACGAGATGATCAGTGTTTCAGATGAGCAATAGGGCTGAGAGCAGGAGTGATTTGCCTTAGATCACATAATTAATAGTGACAGAATCCAGTTTCAAACAAGGTCAGTCTGACTTCCAAATGTACCCACCAACCATTCTGTCATTGTTTCAGAAAGTATAACTGTCTTTGGACTGTTTTCCACAGCAACAGTATCCCAGGAAGAAGAGAGCTTCCCAAATACATATCCTTGGGTCTTACTCAGACCCACAGCAACAGGGTTGAATCAGTTGTACTTGAAAGTGTGAAAACTATGATGCTCTTTGTGGAAGCCCTGATCCTTGCCTGGGTATCCCAGAATTTCCTGATGCTGTCTGTCCTCCACCTCCACTGCCCATGCACACAACTCTGGTCACTCTCTGCTGACTCCTTCTGATACTGTCAACTTACTATAAGCACAGACCCTGTCACCCTTCTCTTTTCATATGGGTTCTCCCCAAGCTATCTCTAAAGTTCAGCCCTTTCTGTCAGTTCTAGATCCTCAAGATACAGCAATACAGGTCTTTTCTTATAAAAAAATATATTGATTTTTTTTAGTTATAGTTGGGCACAGTACCTTTATTTTTATTTATTTTTATGTGGTGCTGAGATCAAACTCAGGGCCTTACATGTGTTAGGCACACACTCTACCACTGAATCACAACCCCAGCCCACACCAACACAGTTCTATAAAACTAAAGACTATGCTTCTCATACAGTATGATTGGATGGGCTTGGACTGTCTTGAATTGCTGCAACCACCATGTATGGGCCCCAGAGCCCAGGAAATAGACTTAGCAAGTGAGCTCTGGTAGCAGGCACTATTTGCAGTGTTATATGACTCCATATAACCCTCTACAATCACTCCACAAGGCAGGTTTCATTATATTCATTTAAAAGTGGAGGACCTAGAGGTAAAATAATTTTCTGACATCTCATGTGGCATTAGATATGTTCCATTTGCCTCTGTAGATCCTCTCTCCCCTGTGCTGTGTGTCCCAAAAGCTGACCTGCATGACTACAACAATGGTTCCTTTGCCAAATTGGGTTCAACCAATGGGGGGCCCTGGCAGGATATAGGAGGACAGAAGGAGAATGAGATGGGAGTATTAATTCCCTGACTTCGTCCCTGCAGGGTTCTCTCAGGCTGGCTACATCTTTTAATGGGAGGCTACAGTGTCTGTCAGACACATCTCTCTGGGTAACTGTAATCATTCCTTCCTTTTACCTTTCAGGTCCGAAAGCAGTAACAGCCATGCCATTAGTGTACTATCCTATGTGGTTCCCCATACCTTTCTCACACTTTCGTCATTTTTTCCTTTAGGAAACCTTCCTGAAATTGTTCTAATTTGAGTGTACTATCTGTTTCCTGCTAGGACCCTAACTGATACACATGATTTTTAAGTGATGGGGGTGGGATTGGAGCTGAGACCTAGTCCATCCAAAGCCATGCTCTTAAACCATTACCCTATTCTTATACTCTGACTTATTAGACTGAACAGATCCAATTCAGTGAACATTAACAGAGTGTCTACTATGAGTTAGGACTCACATGCAATTATAGACAAGTTGCTGAACTTTTCTGAGCTTCCTTTTTTCATTTCTATGAAGTATAAATAGTATTCTCTATCTGAATTTTAAGGATATTCTGAAGATAACATGCTACTCATAGTTTCTCTCAAAACATTCTAAATGCCTGGTTCTGAGAAGGACCCCAGTAAATGTTATTTGAATGATTGGATGGATGGATGGGTGGGTGGGTGGATGGGGGATAGATGAATGGAAGGTACATGGTTGGGTCTTGTACATTTATATATGCTGTAGATGTATAATATATTAACTTCTTCTTCAACTAAACTTTGAGTACACAAGGGCAGACAGCATCTCCATTCCTATTTAAAGCACTTCTCTGCATGAAGACTGAGAAGTCTGAGAAACAGGATAAAGTTTAAATCTGCTGTACTTACCCAAGGGTCACACTCTTAAAACTGAATGGACAAAGTCTGTACTTACATAAAGATCTTTACATTGATTTTAAGACCGTTGGTAGAACTGTTTTCCAATACTTGGAATAAGACTTAAAATGTGCTCAAATACTCAATAACTTCCATAGCAGCAATTTAATGAATTACAGTAAATGCAAATTGATCAGGAGCATATGGATTTAATTTATTCTTAAGGACATGAATTTAACATTTAAGGGGAAAATGTGTCTTTTGAAATATATCCTGGATTTTGTCCAGTGTAGAACATTTAAAACAAATTTTCAGATTGTAGATGAATCCAGATCTCTTCTATGCCCACTCACTCTTCATGGAGAGATGCAGATGGAAGATTATTTTTAAAACGGAATTCTCAGAAGAAGCTGGGAATTGGAATTCTCAGAAGAAGATAGGAATTGGAGAGCCGGTATTTAAGACCTCGCCTGACCATTTATTGTGTGACCTTGGCAAAGCTGCTTGCCTTTGTGAGACTTTTTCCAGTTGTTAAAACTGAATAATGCCTTGCATACTTCACCTGATTTCTGTGAGGCTCAAATGAAGTGATTTATATCACAGAACTCAGTGGCTAGGAAAGGGCTGTACAACTCAAAACAATTTGGTGCCATGTACACAACAGACATCTTTTCTGTTCACATAAATATTGATTTGAATTATGAAATAAATCACTTCTTTTTTCTTTGTGTATCCCTCCCATCATTACACATTCAATTTAGAGTTCAAATGACACTTTCATTTGACTAAAGTGCACATGGATGCCTGTTGCTGTGTTTTGACAGTTTTCTACAGATTCGCAGATTCCCTGGAAGGAGCAGTTATTAATCTTTATTCAGTCGATGCAAGGAACTTTCATTTTCAGCCTTCTAACATAATTTATTAAAATATATTCTACCAATAATTTGCTAATTAGCTCTGGCCTGGAGCAGGGGAAACTGCTGAAGTATCTGCCCCAAACTGCACCAACCTGTTCAAGGTGGTACAGTGTTGATTTATGCTTGCTGTTCAATAGCAGAATCCTTTGACCTAAAGTAACCTCAGATGTGGAAGGCAACCATTCAAGATTCCAGAAGTCATTCTCTCCAGAATTTTTGTTCTCTCTCTCCCAAACCAAAACCCCAAAATTTTGTAAGGCGGTTATGTTTTTCTTGTTTGTATCTCTGCCACATCTTGACTCTTACAAAGAGACATTTTTAAACTTTTAATTTTAACATTAGATATAGAAAAATAATTTTAGATATAGAGAAATGTTGCAAAAATAGCAAAAAAGAATTCCCATATGTTCTTCACCCACCTTCTACTAATGTTAACATCTTACATAAAAATGGGACAGTTATCAAAAACAAAAAAATGACATTGGCTAAAATTAACATTTAATGCTATTTTCATTTCACCAGTTTTCCACTAATGTACATTTCCTGTTCCCAGATCCAAATAAGTGTCCCAAATTTTATTTAGTCATCATGTCTCCTTAGTCTCCTCCTATCTATGACGTTTCCTTACTATTTCCTTGTCTTTCGTGACTTTGACAATTTTGAAAACTACTAATCAGCTATTTTGCATAATGTCCCCCAATTTGGGTTTCTCTGTGGTTTCATGACTATATTGAAGGTATGCATTTTTGGCAAGAATGACTCAGACTTGATGATGTGTCTTTCTGGGTATATCACATCAGGGGATACATGATATCAGTATATCTTATTAGTGATCCTAACCTTGACCACTTGATTAAGGTAGTGTCTGGCAAGTTTTTCTACTGTAAAATAACTATTTTTCTATTTGTGGCTAATAAATATCTTGGGAAGATACTGTTTTAATACCTTTGTTTTACTTGTTTATTTTTTATGTGGTGCTGGGGATCGAACCCAGTGCCTCACACATGCTAGGCGACCACTGTGCCACAACCTCAGCCCTGGGAAGATACTTCTAAGGTATGGAAATGTCCTGTTTCTCTTTGAACTGTTGTGGACTAATTTTAGCATCCATTGGTGGATATCTTGTCTGCATCAATAATTACTGTGATGTTCTAGTAGTGATTTTTCTATTTCCTTCATTCCTTCATTCATTAATTGAAATTCTTTCGTAAGGAAAAACTTTCTCTTCTCCATTTATTTATTTATTCCATCAGTTATTTACATCAATGTAGACTCATACATATTTATCTTATCCTGTAGTTTATGATCAAATACTATTGTTATTCATTTTGTTGCTGAAATTGCTTCCACTTTGGCCATTGGGAACTCTTTCCAGTTGTATCCTGTGCTCTTTTGACAAAGAACTTTCTTATTTTCTGGCACCAAAAGATCTTCCAAGCTCATCTTGTGTTTTCCTTTTCTCATCCCTGGAATCAATCACTTCTCCAAGAATTCCTGGTACTTTTTATTGGAGAAAGATATTTTAGAAACCAAGATCTAGGTATGTTGCTGCTTCTATGCTATATCAATGAATAGAACTAAGAAATATATGTATGTATAGTAACCTGTGCATATGTATAGATTTCTATTTATGTATCTATCTGTATAAAGGTAGTAGTCCCTCAGTATCCATGGAGGATTTTTTCCAGGACCCCTACAGATAACAGAAGCTGAAGATGCTCAAGTCTCTTATATATAATGGCACAGTATTTGCATAAAACCTACCTATAACCTCCTGTATATTTTAAATCATCTCTAGAGTACTTATATTACATTTACAATGTAAGTGATATGCTAATAGTTATTATACTATATTGTTTAGGGAATAATGAAAGGAAAAGAAGTCTATACATGTTTATATCAGACCCAATATTTTTTCTCAAATATTTTTGTCCTGCAGTTCATTGAATCTGCAAATGCAGATCCCAAGGATACAGATACACAGGGCCAGCTGTATTTAAAAACCATGAGCTCAAGGGGATGTGGGGATATGCAATAGAGTAGAATTAAACAGATTTTATGTATATATGTAACTACATGACCAATATGATTCTGCAACTACGCTCAGAAAAATGAGAAATTATATCCCATCTATGTGATATATCAAAACAAATAAAAAATTGATAATAAAAAAACACCATGAGCTCCCTGGGCACAGTGGTGCACACCTGTAATCCCAGCTAATTGGGAGGCTGAGGCAATAGGATTGCAAGTTCAAAGCCAGCCACAGCAATTTGGTGAGGTCCTATGCAATTTAGCAAGACCCTGTCTCAAAAAAAAAAAAAAAAACAAAAAAACAAAACAAGAGGCCAAAAAAATAAAATAAAATAATAAAAATAAAAAGGGTTGGGGATGTGGGTCAGTGGTTAAGTGCCCTTAGGTTCAATTCCTGGTACCAGAAAACAACAACAATCCATGAGATCACACTGATAGCTATGACTCCAATTCAACATCATAGGGTTCATTCTGAACTTCTTCCTTTCCTTATTTGTATCTTATTTCTTCAGCAGTGAAACCAACTTTCATTATCTATATAATATATACTTATAAGTTCAACCTTCAAATTCATATTGAATAATTTCAGTATTTTTGCTAACCCATTTTCTATCAAAGGCAGATTTGATGGCCAGAGTACAGTATTGGTATGTAGTTCTTTTTGTCCTTGACCTTACAATGTCCAGACAAAATGCTGTTTGCCGAAGTTACTTATGTTAATTACTTTCTTTACTATGCTTTTCTGTATGGTTATGTTATTCACTTACATTACAATTAAGTTCTTCTGTTTTTCTTTGAATTCCATTTTGGGTTCCCACCACATCCTGGTTGATTTTTTTTTAATTATGTATAGAAAAATTCATTCTGTGTACTGTTCATAGTTATATGGGTTTTGAAAAGTACATCTAATGATAAAACATTCATAATACTGAACAGTTTCATCGTGACAAAATTCCTTCATGTCACCTCGTTTTAGTACATTTTCCCTCACTGACCAAACCTTGAAAAAACACTAATTTATATTATTTCCCCATATTTTTTCCTTGACCAGATTGTTATATAAATAGAATCATGTAACATGTTAACTATTTGGGGGGGGGCATGGGGGCCAGGGATTGAACCCAGGGGCACTTAACCACTGAGCAACATACCCAACCCTTTTTTATATTTTATTTAGAACCAGGGTCTTGCTGAGTTGCTTAGGGCCTCGCTAAGTTGCTGAGGCTGGCTTTGAACTCATGATCCTCCTGCCTCAGCCTCCTAAGCCACTAGGATTACAGGCATGTACCACCTCTTCCACCCATGTTAACTCTTGGTTCTGCTTCTTTCATTTAGCAAAATGCACTTAAGATATATCTGAATCATTGTACAAGTCAATTGTCCATTCCTTTTTTAAAAATATTTTTTAGTTGTCAATGGACATTTATTTTATTTTTATGTGATGCTGAGAATCAAACCCAGTGCCTCACACATGCTAGGCAAGTGCCCTACCACTGAGCTATAACTCCAGCCCCCAGATCCTAGTCTGTTCCTTTTTAATGGTGAGGAGTAATCCACTGTATTGATATACCATAGTTTGTTTATAAATCTGACAGTTGAAGGACATATAAGTAGTTCTCAATTTGGGGTAATTATGAATAGAACTGCTGTAATCATTCATGAATGTTTTAGTGCAAACATAAGTTTTCACTTCACTAGGGTAAATAACCCAGAAGTGGGATTAAAGTTCAAGGTTATAAGAAACTACCAAACCATTTTCTAAAACTGTGTTCCCATTTTGCATTCCCATCAGCAAAGTATTTGAGTTCAAATTGCCCTGAACATTCACTAGCACTTGGTATTTTTTATTTAGCCATACTGATAAATATGTAGGGATCTCATTGTCCTCCTTTGAATTTTCCCAATGAGTAATGTTTAACATCTTCTATATTTATTTACCATCCCTATATCTGTTGAAGTTCAGTTCAGCTGTTTTGACCACATTTTTAACAGGGTATTTGTTTCTTACTACTGAGTATGGAGACATTTTTAAAAATATACCCTGGATAGAAATTCTTTGTCAGAAATGTAATTTGCAGTATTTTCTCCCAGTATGCATCTTATCATTTTATTCCTCTGTTTCTCACAAAAATGAAAGCTTTTACATTTGACAGTCCAATATATCAGTTTTAGCTTTTGTGGATCATGCTTTGGGTATAGCACCTACAATTTCTTTCCCTAATCCAAGGTCATGAATATTTCCTCCTAGTTTTTTCTTAAAATGTCATGGTTTTACATTTTACATTTTTATCTATGTATTAGAGTATGAAATGTGCATTGATAATCTTTTTTCTTTTTCTTTTATTTATTTGGGGGACATATGGACATTCCATTTTCTACTTTTTTTCATTGAATGGCCTTTATATCTTTCTTGAAAAATCAGTTGACTAAAATGTTTGCACTTAACAACAGAGCTCCAGAATAGACATGCTAAGCCACACGAGCTCAGATAAATTTTAAAAAGTTTCAAGTCATGAAAAGCATGTTCTCATGATGGAGTGGAACTAGAATACAATAACAAAAAGAACTTTGAAGAATTTAAAAATATATGGAAATTAAACAACACACTTCTAAATAATCAATGGGCCAAAGAAGAACTCACAAGGGAAATGACAAAATACTTTGATATGAAGAAGAATTGTTATGAATCCTTCATAAACTCTTTTAAAAGATAGAAAGGAATACTTCCAAATTCATTCCATGAAACAAGCAGTACGATGATACTAATAACAAGATAAAAACGTCACATGAAAACCACAGTCCAATATTTCTTATGAATATAGAAACAAAAATCTTTATACTAGCAAACCAAATCTAGCAACATATTAAAAAGTATACATCATGACCAAGTGGAATTTATTCCAGAAATTCAAAATTATTTAGCTTGTGAAAACTAATTATTGTATAAAAAGCATTTGGCAAATCCAGTAATTATTGAGAATAAAAAGAATACCTGGTGGGCATGGTGACACACACCTATAAGCCCAGCTATTGGGGAGGTTGAGGCAGAAGGATCACAAGTCTGAGGCCAAACATCAAAACTTAATGAGATCCTAGAATGTAGCTCAGTAGCAGAGATCCCTAGTAAAAAATACACACACACACAGAGAGAAATTAGGGATAAAGATAAACTTTCTCATAGTGATAAAAGACATCTATGAAAAATGCATGAACATGATATGTAATTGTGAAAATTGGAGTGCTTTCCCCCTAAGAAACAAGACAGGAGATGTCCACTCTTTACTACTTCTTGTTAACATTGTAATATAAGAAAATTAAATAGAAGGCATCCACATGGGAAAGGAAGAATTAAAATTATCTCAATTCTTGGATAACATAATCATGTATATAGAAAATCCTAAGGAATCTACTTTAAAACACTTTTAGAAATAATAAGTTTAGTCAAGTCCTCAAAATTTAGATGTTTGTTGAATAAAAGACTTGAGAAACATAATTAAAAGCTTTTTTTCCTTCCTGTTTTTAGCATGAAGACTGTAATTGTTTCTCAAAAATGTATGAATCTGAACTTCTTCATTGACTTGAAGGAAAACATTCTGTTTTTTAAATGGGGATTTGAACTTTGATGATAGTTTTTTAAAATATAGTTTTTTTTTGCCTTTCTAAGATGCTTTTTAAAAAAGCATGTCCGAAATGAAAGCATGTCTGGAAAGAATGCATGTTTTTGCCTATTTGTGGTTAATTGCTTTTATCGTTAATATTTCTTGTATTTTACGTTTTGTATGTTTGAGTACTGTCTTTAAAATACCTTATCAAATTTGTGACTCAGTAATATTACTGAATTGCAACTTATTTACATAATAATTCTAAAGAAATTGCTCTGTTTCCAGTATATCAAATTTAAATGAAGTAATCATATTATTTGATCTCAGTGACAATGTCCTATTTTATGCATCTTGTATCTTACATTAATTTTTGGAGGTTTTTGTCATGTGTCAACAATTAAGCCAGCTCTAATGCTCTACTATGTATAATTTTTAAACATATTTGATGTGGCATCTTAATTCTTTGTAGATATGGAGATGTGTACAGAAATATATTCTTAAGCCCCACAATGGGGGCGATACAAGGGGACATATGGATGGGCAAAGAATAGTTTTGTTCAGCATATTAGGTCATAGTTCTTGATGAATTTTTTTTTTAGTTAAAGATCACACATATTGTGTGATTTTTATACCAAAGAGATGCTTACTTCAGTATTATAAAAATATTTTTCTTATATATTCTGAAAGTTGCAATTTTTAAAATATATAAAAGTAAACTTATTTAAAGCAAAAAATAATAAGTTTAGTTGTGAGATAGATTCATAAACAAAAATCAAATATTTCTATCTGCTTGAAATGAAAAATTCAAAAATGAAATTAAGAAAACTGTTCCATTTAAAAGAATATCAAAACATCATCGAAAGAAATTAAAGAAGACATCCCACATTCACAGATCAGAAGATTATTGTTAAATTTGGTGAGTACTGACATTTTATCTAAAGGTTCTAGCCAATGTCCATTGAATTTCCAGCTGACTTCTCTCTATAAATTGACAAGCTGACCCTAAAAATTTACATGAAAATCCAAGAAACCAATATGAGCTAAAACAATCTTGATAAAGAACGATGTTGGAAGACTCATACTTTCTGATTTCAAAACTTACTAGAAAAACTATAATAATTATAGATCAATGAAACATAATTGAGAGTCTAGAAATAAATCCTCATGTTTATGGTCATTTAATTTTTTCATGGTACTGGGGACTGAACTCAGCAGGATGAAATCTACTGCTAAGCTACATATTTAGCCCTTTTTATTTTTTATTTATGAGACAAGGTCTTGCTAAGTTGATCAGGCTGGCCTCAAATTTGTGATCCTCCTGCCTCAGCATCCTAAATTGCTGGGATTACAGGTGTTTACCACAGTGCATGGAAGATCATTTGATTTTTTCAGGTGGGAAGATACCAGAGATTGAATTTGGGAACTCTTAAACACTGAGCCCCATCCCCAGTCCTATTTTGTATTTTATTTAGAGACAGGGTCTCACTGAGTTGCTTAGCACTTCACTTTTGCTGAAGCTGGCTTTGAACTTGTAATCCTCCTGCCTCAGCCTCCAGAGACCAGTCATTGGAATCCAGGTATGTGTCACCATGCCCACCTGTCAGGGGCTAGAAGGAAATTCTCCTTCAAAGAATAGCCTGACATTTACAAGAAACAGCCCCCTGGGAGACATCCTGCCTAGGAGACATCCTGCAGCTACCTATCTTCCTGAAACATCCTGCGGTTATCAGGATCATCAGACATCTTGCCGCTGGCAGTTTTACCACCCACATCCAGCAACTGCTGATTAGAGAGCTTCCCCATCCCCAGCATATAAATACCCATGTGTGAACAATAAAAGTTTGCAGCTTGATCAGAACTCCTGTCTTGCTGTCATCCCTCCTGTGTCTTCTCCCTTCATTCCTCCCCACCTAGGTTCGCGGCCCTCATTGATGTGTCCTGCCAGTCAGAACATTTGGCGCCCAACGTTGTGTGCTCCAGCCTTTGACTGAGGGGGAACACTGTCCTCCGGGAAGACTTGGCCAAGCAGAGCTCGCGATTGCCTCGGCAGACACCACCGAGAGACAGATCCAGGAGGAGAGTGGGGATGACTCACGGTGAGTGACCCACCATGGGACAAGCAGTCTCATCACATGATTTGTTTTTGTCAGGCCTTAAGGAGGCCCTCAAGACATGGGGGGCGCGTGTTAAGAAAAAGGACTTAAAATTATTCTTTTCATACATAGGAGAATTGTGTCCATGGTTTCCCCTTGAAGGGACCATTGATGGTAAAAGATGGCTTAGAGTAGGAGACTGTTTAAAAGATTATTATGAATCCTTTGGCCCAGAAAAGGTGCCTGTTCCCACCTTTTCTTACTGGAACTTAATTAATGAAATTCTTAAAAGTTCACCCTTTGACAATGGTACCTTAAAACTTGTCAGGATTGGGGAAGAGGCTATGCAAAAGACCTCTCATCCCCCCTCGGCATGCCCTTCAGTTAGTATAGACATAGACACTTCCCAGTCTCCCCAGGACCCTGGGAACCTTCCTGGTCCCCCTCAAAATCCCACCCTAATAAATAAGGCTCCAATGGTTACCAACCGCCTTTATCCAGTTTTAAATCCCAGAGACACATTGACCCCTGGGGAGGAGGCTACCTTGGAGAAGGAAGCAGCTTGCGACCTTTCACAAGACCCGCCACCTCTCAGGACCCTGCCACAGCCTATAGGACTTACACATCCACCTCCCTCCTATATCCCTCCTGCCTTTTGTGCTCCCGCCCTTCAGGGGCCAACTGCCCCCTCAGATATTTTTTCCCCACTTCCCCTGCCTAACCTGGCTCCCTTGCGAGAGTCTCTCCAACATAGACGGGAACAGATCCAACTCTTAAAAGAATTAAGATCCCTTGACTCTGAGCTTCACTCATTAGCCTTAGGCACGGAGTCAACCCGAGCTGGCCCAAGGCGGTCTAATACAAAGGCTAAGCCATGCCATTGGCCTGTTCTCGCCTTCCCAGTCACCAGATAAGCCCGCCCAGGCTGAGGACAAAGACTCAGAATGAGGGTCAAGAGGAGGAAGCAGGGGCTGGGGATGTGGCTCAAGCTGTAGTGCACTCGCCTGGCATGCGTGCAGCCCGGGTTCGATCCTCAGCACCACATACAAAGATGTTGTGCCCGCCGATAACTAAGAAATAAATATTAAAAAAAAAATCTCTCTTTACTCTCTCTGTCTCTCTTTCAAAAAAAAAAAAGAGGAGGAAGCAGGGAAACGAATCAAGGGGAGGGGGAATGGCAAGAGGAAGATCAGGACTCAGAGGATGAGGAGTTCACCCCTAGGCAGGAAGGAACCCAGAGTGTCTACAAAAAATTAAGCCTGCGTTTTCTTGAAAACTTAAAAAGGCTTGTGCTCACTATGGCCCCACTGCGCCTTACACGTTGGGTTTATTAGAAAGCCACAGCACACAATGGCTTACTCCGAATGATTGAAATTTTTAGCTCGAACTACCCTCAGTGCTGGAGACTTCCTGTTATGGAATGCAGATTTCAAAGAGCACTGTTGGGAAACTGCTCAAAAAAATTTAACTAAGGCCTCCTCTAAATCCTGGACTTATGTTAAGCTAGTGGGCAATGTGCCTTTTGACACTAACCCTAAACAGGCGCGTTTCCCTGCTGGACTTTTGGCGCAGATTCAGATGGCTGGCTTACATGCTTGGAGACGCCTCCCTCAAAAGGGCTCGGCTACCACTTCCCTAGCAAAAATTCGACAAGGGCCTGACAAGCCTTATAGCGACTTTGTTGCCTGGCTTAACCTAGCCACGGAACGCTTGCTTGGACCAAGCAAAAGCGAAAGCACCTTTGTAAAACATCTTGCCTTTGAAAACGCCAACCCAGCATGTCAGGATGTTCTTCAACCACATCAAGATAAAGGGGAACTTTCTGACTTTATTAGACTCTGTGCCGGAGTGGGTGCAGCCCATGCCATGGGTCTCGCCATAGGTGCTGCCTTTACCAAGGCCTTTCGCAATCCTGCCTCACGTACTTGCTTTACTTGTAAACAACCTGGCCATTTTGTCTGACAGGCAAACAAAGCCTAGGGATAGAGTCTCCTCATACTGGGGCTAAACCGCCCCCAGCCACCCTTTGACCTAGATGTGGTAAAGGTCGTCACTGGGCCAATGAGTGTAGATCTAAGACAAATACCCTTGGACAGCCTATTTCTTCCTGCTTCTCCAGAAACTGCTATCGGGGCCAGCCCCCCAGGACAAACCCAGGGGCAATAAGGTTTGTTCCCTCCCAAACTCCCTCCTTGCTTAATAATTCCAACCCCGCCCTTGCTGGTGATTGCTGGCTTTGCATGACAACAGGGGCAATCATGCCTATGGCAGTTCCTATTAATTCTATCATGGACAATGATGATACATGCCAAACTGGATTTCCTTTTAAAGTACAGACTATAGGCACTTTTACATCATGTCTTTTAGGCGCGATGCAGAATAATACCTATGATATTGATGTTGGAGTTACTTCCTTTGGAAATTGCTCAACAGTACAAAATTATTCCTCACCCACCCCACCTCTTTGTCCCCCCAATGGCACAGTTTTTATGTGTGGAGGAAACTCAGCCTTCCCCAGGCTTCCAGCGAATTGGACCAGTGGCTGTGTTCTTGCCTTATTACTCCCTGATATAACTATTGTCCCAGGAGACAAACCTCTACCCATTCCTAGCCTAGACACCTTAGTCAAAAGACACAGGCGGGCAATACAGGCCTTACCACTCCTTGCCAGCCTTGGAATAACAGCTGCTGTGGGCACAGGTACAGCTGGCTTAGGCATGGCTATACCCTCTTACCGTCACCTATCTCAACAACTTATAGATGATGTACAAACTCTATCAGGAACCATTAAAGATTTACAGGACCAAATAGACTCCCTGGCAGAAGTGGTCCTTCAAAACAGAGGAGGCTTAGATTTGCTGACAGCTAACCAGGGAGGTATTTGCTTGGCCCTAGGGGAAAGATGCTGCTTTTATGCCAATAAATCAGGCATAGTACGCACTAAAATTAAGCAGCTTCAAGAAGATCTAGAAAAGAGAAGAAGGGAACTATTTGAAAATCCCCTCTGGACTGGGCTTAATGGATTTCTACCCTACCTTCTTCCCTTATTAGGCCCTTTGTTGGGTTTACTTTTAATGGTGTCCATAGGACCCTGCATTATAAACAGGCTGGTACAATTTTTAAAGAACAGATTAATATTTTGGCTTCTAAGCCCATACAGGTCCACTATCACCATCTGGAGATGGAAGACCGCACTGCCAACATTTAAAAGGATGTTCTACCCTTCTCTCAGGCTTATTTCTTAAGTTTACATCCCCACAGATCTCTCTTTCTTATATAAAAGTATAAGTAACAGCTCTGACCAACCATCTTCTGCCCTTGCCATAAGGGTTCACTCCTCCATGGGCCCCTCCGCTTGGGGGAGGACGCACCCATGGAGTGAGGACGTTAGGCCATAATAACTAATAACGGAGGGTGCAGGAAGGATTGCAGGAGGATGGATTCATGGATCCCAAAACCCAAGACCTCTGAGTGACACGCTCTGGTGCATGGCAGTTGGCATGCTCCCCCCTCAAAGCCGTCTCCTCCCAAAACATGCCAAGGCCACCACGTAATCTCCTAGTGAAGATGCTCCCTCAGATCAGGAGATATTCTAAGGCCTCCTAGAGGAACAGAGCCTCTATCACCCCCTAAAAACATGGCCGGTAAGGTATGGTCAAATATTTTATATAAGAAAGGGGGAAATGTCAGGGACTAGAAGGAAATTCTCCTTCAAAAAATAGCCTGACAGCCCCCTGGGAGACATCCTGCCTGGGAGGCATCCTGCAGCCACCTATCTCCCTGGAACATCCTCAGGTTATCAGGATCATCAGACATCTTGCAGCTGGCAGTTTTACCACCCACATCCAGCAATTGCTGATTAGAGAGCTTCCCCATCCCCAGCATATAAATACCCCTGTGTGAACAATAAAAGTTTGCAGCTTGATCAGAATTCCCGTCTTGCTGTCATCCTTTCGTGTCTCTTGTCTCTTCATTCCTGCCCATCTAGGTTCACTGCCCATGTTGATATGTCCTGCCGTTGATGTGTCCTGCAGGACTGGACATCCAGCTCTTTTTTTAAAAGGAAACTTGGTGTGGGGTGGGTATGAATAGGTATGTATGAATTATATCAATCCAGTGATCTCAAGGTCAATCTCAGGATTCTCAGGCTGATGTGGATCTTCACTTTCTGACTAATACACAGTGCTGGAAAATCCCCTAAATTAGAGGTTCCTAAAGATATCCTGTTGCTCTTGACAGAGTCTACTTACTGGGAGGTTAATTAATAGTGCATGGGTAGATTTACAGATTGGTCAGGAATTTGGGAGTAACAGGCCTGGAAGGAAAACAGGCTTAGGAAACAAAAGACCTGGAAAAGTATGTGCAATTTAATTAAAATCTTTTTTTTCCAGCTGGGTGCAGTGGTGCACACCTATAATCCCAGCAATTTGGGAAGCTGTGGCAGGAGAATTGCAAGTTCAAAGCCAACCTCAGTAATTTAGGGAGGCCCTAAGCAACTTAGTAAGACCTTGTCTCAAAAATAAAAAAAAAAAATTAAAAAGGACTAGGAATGTAACTCAGTGGTTAAGTACTCCTGGGTTAAATCCCCAGTACCCCCTCCCCCCAAAAAAAATCCAATTTAAGTATGCAAAAACACATTAAACAGATACCTACTCTGGGTCTGGGAGAGGTATGGGCTGATGGTGCTCTGCATGTGGAGAATGTTAGCTGCAAGACAGGTTGAATAAATGTTAGCTGCAGGGTAAACTGAGTACCCAATCCCCACTCTTCGTTAGCCCTTCCTTTGGGGACAGTTATTTGGCACCTTTTCCCTTTTCTTCCTCTTGTTTTTTGATTTGAAACCCGCGCCTAGCCCATGCCCAATCTGCTTGAAGGCAGAAGATGACACCCTTAGCAACTATTGTGTGACCCAATCACTGTACACCAACAAGGCAGCTTGCAGACCCAGAGACCCTATTAGATTTACAGCAAAGGGCTATAAAAACCTTTTCCTGCCAGCCCCCCCCTCCTCTTTTTCTCCTGTCTATCAGACACTACAGAAATAAAAATCTCTTGGTCTGGGTTACTTTCCTTTCAGAGAACTGGGGAAAGTGTTTATTCTTCTAAACACCCTCTGTCAGTGGGCTTATTAATTTTTTGACAATACTGGGGATTAAACCTAAGTCTTGGTACATGCTAGGCAAGTGCTCTACTGTAACAGTGGTGCACTTTATGTTTTGAATACAGCCCTTGCTTCTCTGCCACTGCAACTGATTTTTAAAGGGGACATGTTTCTTTCTTTTCCTCTCTCTCTCCTCCTCCATAATCCCTCCCTTTCCCTAATTTTAGGGGAACAGGGTTACCTTTCTTCCCCTTCCTAGAAATAAAATAATTCAGACTTTGGGGATGGTACCAGAAGACCTCAGAAATGACTATCTCCTAAATTAACAAGTGAATTACAACTCCACACAGAGAACGTGTGGAATATATATAGCCTTGGAGCCACTACTTTAAAAGCCCTTGGTCCCCTTGATGGGCAGAATCACAGCCTCTGGGCAGGACTCCCCTGTGTTTCTCCTATGCTAGCAAAGCAATAAAACTGATTTTTCCTTTTTTGAAAACCATGTCCTCATTTTTGGATTGGCATCAGAGACAAGGACCAAGCTTTTGGTAACACTACCATCTGAGCTACAACCCCAGCCCTTAAAGATGGCTTTTTAAAATAATCAGAGCTTTTTAAATTGACAAGTAAAAAATAGGTCACTTTAATATACTGTTAGAGATAGCTGGGGATGTGACTCAGTTGTTAAGCATCCCTGGATTCAATCCCTGGTACTAAAAGCAATTAAAATAAAAAATAAAAAGGACTGGGGGTGTAGCTGAGTGATAAGAACCACTGAGTTCTATCCCCAATACCAAAATAAGCAAATTTCCCTTGTCCTTTAATTTCTCCTTTCTAAGCATTTCTTCTGATTTACTTTGGGGACAGAGACCAGGCTGCCCTTGTAAGCCCAGTCTTCACACAGACCACATCTGCCTCTCATACATGGTGTTAGTGACAGACTAAGATCACTCTTTGTCTCCAAAAGAGGACAGGTGCAAACCACTGTTGCCTGTTCTCATAAACACAATTTTATTGGAACATAGCCTTGTCCATTCATTTATATATTGTCTATGGCTGCTTTTGTGCTATAACAAGAGTTGAATGATTGTAACAGAAAACATTTGGCCTGGGTTAAACTATTTACTACCTGGCACTTTACATAAAAGTTTTCCAAACACTGATTTTCAGAAAAAAAAATGGGAGAGGGGGTGGGCAGTGGATGCTTTTGATGCTTTAACCAGATTCCCTTTTCCTGCTCTTACCCTCAGATTCCAACTGCTGTGACACTGGCTAAGAACTTACTGAGTCCTTCTCTAGAGAAAATTGTCTAGCAATCTCCATGCCTCACTCCCCCACTGAAGACCTGGGCCAATGATTGACTGACACAAAGCAACAGTAGTGCTCCAGAGCTTCCCTGTGGGATCAGGCTGAAGCTGGTCTCCTGCTTAGATCACAGGTCATACTCCAACTAGCTCCCCCTCTGCTCCCCCACGCTTCCCCACCCAGAATCCTTCCTCAATAAATCACTTCAACAGGAATTCCTGTGCCTGTGCTACTTCTAGGAACCCCACCACAGGCAGGGGGCAAAGGATCCTTTTGTAATAGCAATTTGGGGAGGCATTTTTTAAAATCAAAAGCATTTCTTTAGAAAGATGTCTTCTTATGTTAAAAACTACCTCCTTCTCTCCTCCCTACTGTTTCTCCAATCTATTCCTCCACCTTCTTTTTTGGCATTCTAAGTTCTAAAGAAAGCCCTCTGTAACACTTTTCTTCTCCTCAGTTTAAAAGATATTGTGTTTATCTAAAAGGAAGAAACAGATGCTGGCCCCAGGAAGTCCCAGCTCCTTTTGATGTGATAAGAAGGCTCCAGGGACTGTCTTTTGTCTTAATTCACCCCTTCCCCCTCTTAAAACTTTCCTCATTCCAAAGCCTTTTGGAGATGAAACCTTTGAAACAATAAGGTTCTTCCATCTTCATTCAAAGCTGCTTTGAATAAAACCTATTTTCCTACCAATTTGAATCCAATTATTCCTGGAGAAGCATTCCTTGGAGCCTGGCCTCTTCCTCTTTGGGCAGCATCTTGTGCCATCTGGTAACACTTTGTAGGTATGGCCTAGTCTTACAGTCACACTTCATGGAGGAAAGTTATGACATCTCTAATATTCCTGGCTAGGTGAGTTGGACCCAGGAAATCACCTCACTCATCTGTTCTGATGAACTCTTTCTTTTGCCCTTTTATTTTCCTGTTTCTCCTTTACCAAAGGTACTGACAAAGTAAATGCAAAAAGAAAACCTTCCCAAAGTTAGAATCAGAAAAAAATATAAAGAAGACAAGGTATAGAGTTAGAGCTACATCAATGGCTTCTATGAGAAGACATGATTTTTAATTATTTTTTATTCGAATTTGTTATATATGACAGCAGAATGCATTATAATTTATATCATACCTACAGAGTACAATTTTTCAAATCTCTGGTTGTACACAAGAAAAGACATGATATTTTCACTGAGGTCATGGGTCACTCAGGAAGTTAGACCCCCCCCCCCAGGGTCTTTCTTCCTTGCCTATGCCCTGTTCCATTCCTACACAAAACTTTAAGACTTTGAGTCTCTTTTTTTGCAGGTGGGGTGGGTGTGGGGGATGAGGGATGTGTGTATAGTGTTACAGGGGATTAAACTCAGGGGTACTTGACCACTGAGCCACATTCCCAGCCCTATTTTGTATTTTATTTAGAGACAGGTTCTCACTGAGTTGCTTAGCCTTACTTTTGCCAAGGCTGGCTTTGAACTTGTGATTCTCTTGCCTTAGCCTCCTGAGTCGCTGGGATTGCAGGCATGTGCCACAGCGCCTGGCTAGAACTTTGAGCTTCTTAATGATCTAATACAAATGCTGGATTTGGCAATTTCTAGGGGAACACATTGGTGAGCAAAGAAATGTATGAATAAAGCTAAGTTCGGTTCTTTATAGTTTGGTGTTATTCATTTTTGTGTTCACTGATGCTGCTTAATCCTTGCTAGCACAAGGAGTAAGCCAGTCCCCTTTGGCTGGGTCAGGAAATGCAAGACTGAGTTTCTCAGGTACAGGTGTTTCTCAGTTCTGAACTTGGCTGCTAATGCTTCTGTGAATTCCTTATTCAGGAGTGGCCAGTGGCTCAGGGTGGGGCAAGGGTGTGGCTGGGTACAGCATAGGAATGCATTGTTCCGGAAAATTTGTCCAAACGGTTTTCCTGCCTCCCTTTCCCTGACTGGATGGAGTTTCAATAATAGAAAACTTGCTCTCTGAAAGCTTGCTTTAGCTACTCCTGTAGTAGTCAGATGACTCTTGGGTAAAAGACAGAAAATTTCATTTCCTTGCTATATTTGGGAGGGCCTACTGAGGTAGGATTGAAGAAATAATTAGAAAGGAGACCCGAAGGACAGGGAAAATGATTTTAATTCAAAAGTTCTGCATAGTTTTCCAGACCCGTCAGTCCCCTAAACTCTTCCAGTTCTATTTTTCCCAAATTCCTGAGAAGTCTATAAATCTCCTGAGTACTGTTAATTAACCATCTCCAATAAATAGATAAGGAAAGAGACACTATATCTTGAGCAACCTGTAAGTTAGAAAACTTTGCAGTGTTATTGGTCAGATAACAAAGACCACATCAGCCTAAGGATTCCGAGACTGACCAGACTACCAGAAATCACCTTGAGATCACTGAACTGATATCTTCCAACATACTTTTCCATACCCACCTCTTACCAAGTTTCCTTTAAGTATTGAGATTTTTGGGGGGTGGGGGGTGGGGGGGTGTTGGGGATTGAACTCAGGGGCACTCAACCACTGAGCCACATCTCCAACCCTATTTTGAATTTTATTAGAGACAGGGTCTCACTGAGTTGCTTAGCACCTCACTTTTGCCGGGGCTGGCTTTGAACTCTTGAGCCTCCTGCCTCAGCCTCCGGAGCTGCTGGGATCACAGGGGTGCCCCACTGTACCTGGCTGACCGACTTTCCTTTAAAAGAAGAGATGGAAAACCCCAAATTTCCTCTCTCATTCTCAAGATGGTCTGCATTCTTCCTTGAATGTGTAGCTCTTTTCCTAAATAAAATTGTCTTTATCTCTGAGTAGTATGTACTGCAATTCTGTTCTAACACACATGCCTAGGACAGTGCAGGCTCTGAGTCGAGTTTCCCCCTCCTCTCTGGGAACTCTTTGGACCTTTCTTCAGAGACATATTTTCTCACACTCAAATCCAAGTGATAAAGTCAAGTCCTGAGTGGGTTATGCCCCTAAACGAACCCAGGTTGTCACTTCCTACTGTAAGGGTCAGGCGAAGCGTCGGAGAAAGAGACCACCAAGTGACCACTCATGCAATTGGCAGAAGGGGATTTATTGAACCAGCATGCTGGGGCTCCGTGCCCACTCAAGAAGGGAAAGCAGCCCAGAGTCCCGAGCAGGGGCTGAGCACTGCTTAAGTACACTTTTTGGGGAGGGCGGAGGGCTTTGTATACATCAGAACAAATCATCATGAGGCGCGGGAAAATTGAACAACAACTCCTAAACATGATTAGTTCATTCATTGGCGGGAACAGGTCAGGCTGGAGTGATAGGTCATTCCTAAGGAGAGTATACATTTAAACTGATTGGTTTAGGCCCTGCAAGGCCTACGTGCGACCACACAGAGCCCTTCAGTTATTAAACAACCAAGTAGTCAGGGGAAATATTTACTGGGCGGTTCCAAGTATTGTCTTAACAGCTACAGAAATTTCAGGTTTTGCAGGTAGCATAGAAACCTAACAATACCTAATCCTTTACATTTTAACTCAGACCTTGCAGCTTAGAAACTTTTCAATACCCGGTCTTTTACCCTTTAACTTTTACGCTTTAACTTCAATTTCTTTTACCCTTACACTACTGTAAAAAATTCAAACAGATCCCAATTTTTCCTGTTTAGACTTTTTCCTCCTTTCCTTCCTTCCCTGCCCCACTTTGTCCTCTCTTTTGACCTTTCCTTCTCTTCTGTATCTAGGAGTTCCCCGAACCTTAACTGGCATTACACAGCTAACAGTCACTAAGGCTTACAAGAATGGTTATCAAAAGAATTGTTCTCTCAGCTGCCAAAATAAGATTACATGCTAACAATCCCAAGAAAGTGGTGTGGAAACCAACCTATTGCAACCTTTATGTATTAATGTCAGATTTTCATTGCTATGACAAAATACCTGATAGAAATCAACTTAAAAAGAGGAAAGATTTATTTTACTCACAGGTTTTAGTCCATCATCACTTGGCTCTTTTGCATCTGGCCCGTGGTGAGGCAGAACATCATGGTGGGCAGAGTGTGATGGAACAGAGTTGTTTACATCATGGCAGTCAGGAAGCAGGAAGAGGAAACATTCGTGAGGAAGGGGCTGGGGACAACATATACCCTTCCAAGGCATACTCCCACTAACTGACTTCCTCCAAGTAAGCCCCACCTCCTACAGTTTCCACCCCCACCCAGTAGTCCATCAATTATAAACCCATCCATAGATTAATCAGAGCCCTCATGACCCAATCTCTCCCCAAAAGCCCCACCTCTGGACATTCCTACATTGGGGATCATATTTTCAACACATGAGCTATTGGGAAACATTTCAGATCCAAATTATAATGCTTTTCAACTGTAAGTTTTGCAGCAATTACATATAAATAAAACTGCAAATTGGGGCAAGACCAAAGCCGCATACCCCTCACTCTTTTCCTTGCTCTATAACAACTCCAAATCAGGAAGTTACCTAATCTTGAGGAGCTCTTTGATGTACGCACATCAGCAGAATAAAACCTTTGACCTCTATCTGAGTCACTTTACCCATTTTTTTTTTGACATTTTGATGATGTGACTTGGATAAACTTTGGATAAGCCCTGAATCCTGCTGAAGTTTCAGAGAACAGAATATGATGAGAAACCCTTGCTTCCTCCATCCTTGGGGATCACTTTTAGGTCTGGGAGGTAAGTGTTGTTCCTAATCCTGTGCTCAGGTATTTCCTGTAGCACAGAGGTTTCAGTCTTTGATTCTTTAAAAGGGGTAACTGTTGACTAATAGGTTGCTACATTTATATTTCTTTTGTCTTTTGGGGTTCTCTGGGCAAGCAGAAGATAAGATGGTTTTTAGTTAAGACAAGACCCTTCTCCCTTGTTCTACCTAGTACCTCTTTAACTCTGAAACACAATGTACTCAACCTCCTCAAATGATGCAACCTAGGTAGGCATATGTTCTTCCAGTATGATCTTAACTGTCAAGTTCTTCTCCAAGTGGTGGGACTTCAAGAAGGGTGGTGATAAACTCTAATGGCTTTTTGGGGGATCTTGGGGTGAGTTGGTCAATATGTGCATATTTGAATGGTGCCTTAGAACAAAAGAAAATAAAATAACTAACATGGGCAGTTTTCTTTAATTAGTATGAAGAAGCCACTGAAAAAAGAAACAATTCACGCAGAGTCTAATCTGTGGAACTCTCTTAAACTTAAGCGTTTTTGCTGCATAGAGATCTCCTCCCTTCTGTATAACTCTGCTTTTGCCTCTTAAAAGTTCAATTCTTTCTGGCTTTCCCGACCTTTGCCCTCATCCTGCCTCTCTCTGGCTCCTTCTCACTTTTAGACCTACACCTTCCTTATCTTACTTCTAGGAAGTCCTTGACCCAAATTCAATGCCTCAGTCACAATTTATCTTCAAATCCTGGTCTTGGGCTGACCTTCATACTACAAAGATTTCCCAAATCCTCAAGAACAAAGAAATTGCATTGAGCTATTCAGGATGGTTTTAGGAGTTTATGTTCCTGAGGTTGTTGATCTATATACTGTAGCATTTTTTTTTTTGATAGGACCAAGGGATCCCTGAACCTGGTTCAACATGGCTAATTGGCCATCATAAATAAGGATTTAGTTGACCCATTGAGAAATAATACCACCTCCAGATAAACTAAAGCACCAGAGATAGGAGAATTCTTCTTAAGTTGTTCCACTAGAAAACTGGTATAGGCAAATGACCTCAGACAGTGGACAGCTTCTTTCCAAGATCACAGAATGCAACCCTATCTCAATTTTATTATATCCCTTTTAATCCTAGCCTTGTTTCTCATTCCTCACTTTATAACTTCTGAATTTTTGTATTTCTATGCAATCACCTCTAAGTATGTATAATGGGAATGCTTCCAATTCTTACTCTGCTATTTCTGTTCTATATGCCTATCCCCACCCCTTATCATATATCCCCCAATTTTTGTATTTTCTGGCTCAGACTTATGAAGCCAATAGCATCCATTTTTAAAGATTTTGCTCATCTTTTCCATCAGTTTAATTGCCATTTGCCCTTTAAAAAAATGTGTTCCCAGCCCCCAAAGAAATCTATCTACCATTACTGCTGCAATTTGGGGCAAGGTCTCATCCAAATTTGGTCTACTTGGTATCCAACAAATCTCTAAGATTAGTAGAGCTTACTTAGTATACTTTTAAACAGTGGACCTATTTTTCTCAAAAGGAAACATTTGTTTCTAATTCATGGGCCTGACCAATTATGATTGTCATCCAGCCAATTTCACCCAGGAAAACTACAATGATAAAATAGGATTATTTTTCACCTTGAAGCCCTCGAGGGATTAATATTTGTGTGGGTCTACTGCTTAGTGGTTTCTGATAGTCAGCTGGACAGAGCCATGTTATCTAACCCATCTGAGTTTATCAACTCCCTATGACAGGAGTCAAACTCTTCAAAACCAGAACAATCTGTTGTCAAACGTGAACATTCATTCTCAGTGAGTGATGAGAAGGAAGCTGAAAGACCCAGAATAGATTCAAATGTGTTCATCACTATCTCGGTTGGGTTTTATGCAATCATTCTCTCTGAATCAGTGACCCTGTGGGCTACTGAAGACTGTCATACATTGCCTAATATTCTATGCTCTCATTTGTTACCCAAGCCACCAATAATGTCACCAAAAATATCAAAACAGTTGCTTGAGAAATGCTGGCACTCTAGAGACTGCTGTCCATCTTCAATGTGTGTCAGACATCATCTTTAGAGGATGCGTTTGTGCAGTTTTTAATGATTATTTCTTCAGTGCACTCCCTCAAATCTTTCTGATGTTTTTTTAATTAACACATCTGTGAAGCCATCCAAAACATTTGTTTAGTGAATAATATGTTCCTGGCCTCTGTACCTATGGATCATTATTGGGTGTTTGGGAAGGGACCATTTCCCTTCAGCATTCCAACAGGGTTACAAGACATGGGATGTTGTTTTCTAAAGGTTTCTGATCATTTTTTCCATTTCTGATAAGAATACCCCTTCTCAAGTGCATCTAATCATGTCTAATCAAGACCAGGACCACTGTCCTGTTCACGAAGATGATCCAAGCTATGACTAAGGACAGAAAGATCAAATACCAAATTGCTCTTCCAATCTACTATAGGAGCCCTCTTGACTCAATTTCTGAACCTTATGTATTCTTGTAATTTTGTTTTCTCTCCAAAAACATTTGGTGAAGATGAAAGTTATATATTTTGGCCAAGAGAAGAGATTATAAAGAATTAAAGCACACCTGTTTTCTTTTTTTTAAAATTTTCTTTGTTTAGATTTTTGCTTCCCCCCCTTCCCCCCTTCTCTTTTTTTCCCTTTTTATAGTTCCCTTTCCTTTGAAACTTAACTGATATTAGACAGCTTATGGATAGCTGACAAGGCTTACAATGATAGTTCTTGAAAGAACTGTTCTCTCAGATCCCCAAATGCGATTTTACTAGTGGTTCTTAGAAAGTGGCATGAAAACCAACCTATCCCAACCTTTCCAACTACAAGTTTTTCAGAAGTTACAGATAAAGAAAATGGCAATCTGGGTAAAGTCCAATGTCATATACCCCTCTTTTCTCCAATCCTACTTCAGATAAGAGTTATTGCATTTTGAGGCACTTCCTGATCTGCATCACCTGAATAAAGCCTATAACCTCTATTGAATCACTGTACTTTTTCTTGACACTATAATCCCTTCTCAAAACACATACCATCATTAAGGTGAATAAATGCCTGATAGCTGGCTGTACTTAGGTCCAGTCTGACCCTTTTCTTATTTATATACTTTGATATACAGTTTTATTCTGTTAGGCTGTTATAACAAGTCACCACTGGCTTGTAAACAATAAAAATTTTTCACAGTTCTTGATGCTGAAGTCTGACATTAGGGTGCCAGTATAGTTGGGTTCTGGTAAAGACCTTCCTCTGGGTTGTAGTCTACTGACTTCTCACTGTGTCCTCACATGGTAGAAGGAGTGATCTAGCTCTCTGGGTTCTCTTTTATAAGGGCAGTAATTCCATCATGAAGGTTCTCATCCTATTCACTTCCCAAAGGCCCCACCTCTTAATGGTATCACATTGGGGGTTAGCATTTCAACATATGAATTTTGCCCAGGTGCAGTGGTACACACCTGTAACTGCAGCAGCTCGGGAGGCTGAGGCAGGAGGATCGCAAGTTCAAAGCCAGCCTCAGCAAAAGCGACATACTAGGCATCTCAGGGAGACCCTGTCTTTAAATAAAAAAATATAAAATAGGATTGGGGATGTGGCTCAGTAATTGAGTGCCCCCGAATTTAATCCCTAGTACACCCCCCAAAAAAAAGAATTTGGGGAGGACACAAAGATTCAAAACATGACATATATTTAAGTGTTTTTAAAACACTTTTAACTTGGGGAGGGGAGAGAAATTTGATTTAAGGAGAAAAGGCATAGAGGTGAAAAGTGAAATGCATGGTATAGCATCTGTTCCTGGTTTGATCTGGAGCTGCTTATCTTCCATATGTCTCTCCAGATTCACTCTCTACCCTTCTCTGTTCTTTGGGATACTCACATCCATAGGATGAATCAACAGATGTCCTACCCTTTGGCTTTCGGTTGCATTCAGACAATAGGAGGCACAAGCAGGAGAACTGAGGTGGACAGAGTGAAGTCAAGATATGTGCTATGGTTTGAATATGGTTTCAGTGTGTCCTTCGAGTCTTCATGTGTTGATGTTTAATTCTCATTGTGAAGTACTAAGAGTATGGAAACTTAACCCAACTATGGTGTTCAGAGGTGGGGTCTCTGGGAAATGATTAGATAAGATAATTAGGGCGGAGCCTCCAGACACATATTACCCATGTTCCCTGTCTCTTATGTGATGCCCTGTGCTGTCTCATGGCTCTGTCAGCAAGAAGGTTATCACCAGATATGGCTCCTAGATTTGGATGTCCAGAATAGTGAGTCAAAATAAACCTGTCTTCTGTATAACTCACCCAGTTGGTGACATTTTGTTATTAGCAACAGAAAATGGACTAATACAGTGTACATTCTCTGGTTCCCTTCCTTCCTGGTCTTCATGGGTTAATTGAGTTGAGTTAATAGTTACTATTAGTTATACTTTCCCTGGTTCCTGTTACTTCTCTGTTTTTTTGGTGCTGGGGATTGAACCCAAGGCCTGGCACATACTAAGCATGCACCCCACCACTGAGCTACATCCCAACCCTCTGTAACTTCTTTTTCTTGCCTCTTCTGGCTTAGGAGATAACAACTTTCCTTTGTTTTTAGCCTTAGGAACTACATTATGCTTTAACTATTTTCCTAGACTCTGCCTACATCTTAGGAAATGGCCCTTTTAAAATTTATCCTCAATTAACTATTTGTAGTGCCACTTGTTTCCTAATGAAACTCTTACTTGATACAGGGACATTGACCTGGATTCAGACCTTTGGATAGAAGAGAGAGATACTGGTGAAACTATGTTTTAATTGATTGAATAAAATTCTGGGAACAATTAAGAGCTTCTCTGAGACTCAGGTAACAAATTATTTCCTATTTTTTGCTAGATAATCCATTCCATGAGGATAGAAACCATGTCTATCTTGTTAATTGCTAAACCCCTTATTTGATAATAACTACCACTTATTGAATACTTACTATATTCTAAGCATTGTTTTTAGAATGTCGTGCACATTCATTCATTAAATCTTCACCAAAGTTCTGAAAGTTAATTGATACTTTATTTCCACTTTTACAGATATGAAAACTGAGATTTATATCAGCTAAGTAATTTTTCCAAGGTAAGATGCCTAGTAAAGTCTGGAGGCAGGGGTTGGGATTGTGGCTCAGTGGTACAGCACTTGCCTAGCATGGGTGAGGCACTGGGTTCAATCATCAGAACTGCATAAAAATCAATAAATAAAAATAAAGGTAATATGTCCACCTACAATTAAAAAAATATTTTAAAAAAAAAAGAGTGGAGCTGGTTGTTGTGGCACACACCTGTAATCCCAGTGGCTCAGGAGGCTGAGACAGGAGGATCGCGAGTTCAAAACCAACCTCAGCAAAAGCGAGGCACTAAGCAACTCAGTGAGATCCTGTCTCTAAATAAAATACAAAATGGGGCTGGGTATGTGGCTCAGTAATTGAATGCCCCTGAGTTCAGTCCCCAGTACCCCTCAAAAAAAGAACATAGAAAAAAAAAAAAAGAATGGAGCCAGGATTTTTAATCCAGGCAGTCTGGCTCCAGAGTCCATGTTCTTAAATATTACACAATTCCACCTTCCTAGTGCTTATCATAGTGCTTGACACATAGTGAGGGCTCCTTTAATATGTGAGTGAAGAAATTATAAAGGACCAATAAATGAAGAGTCAGAAAGGATGTCATTCACCCTGCCACTATGTGAGAATCAACCTGGTTGGGAGCATTGTGGGTGAGAAGCTTTGTAAGAATCAGAGCTGGCATCCTTGGGATGAATGCAGACATGCTCTTGGTGAATGGTGGCAGTGGAGAAGCATTCAACAAAGCTGGTGAACAGTGCATATGAACAAGATGGAGTTGATGTGGGAGAGGAAGAATTGGGTGGATGCTGCACAGAGACTGTAACTGTCAGAAGGGTTGTGGGTGGATAGGAGTTGCCCTTTTGTGGCCTCTCAGAAATAATGGGGGGAGAGACACAGTAAGACGAATTTCCAGAAAATTGTGTAGACTAATGCTGGTAATATTATTTTTCCCTTAAATGAAATGTCAATGAATGAAAGAACCCATATTACACCAATCAAATTGGTACAGAGGTCCCAAAATTTACTGAGCTCTAGTCTTCACATATTAAGGAAGAACCAGAAAGGAGGAAATGAAAGGGGAAGACAGTATTAAGGAGTCCTAGTGATCATTTACTCAAGGGTCCTGAGGAAAGGTAACTGCTATGGTATGAATGTTTGCATCCCCCCAAAAAAACTCATGTGGAATTCCTAACCACCAAGCTGATGGTATTAGGAAATTGTGTCTTTGTGGGGTGATTAGATCATAGAGGCAGAGTCCTCATGAATGATATTAGGACCTGTGTCAGTTGCATTGCTTTGACAAATAGCTGATTAAAACAATTTAGAAAGGTAAATGTTTATTTTGGATCAGGTTTTCAGAGGTTTAAGTCTATGGTTGGCCAGCTCCATTGCTCTGGGCCTGAGGTGAGGCCGAACATCATGGTGGAAGGGTGTGGCAGAGGAAAATTTCTCCCTCATGGCAGTCAGGAAGGGGGTGGAAGAGACAGAGAAGATAAACCCTTTCAGGGCACATTCTCAGTAACCTCCTTCCTCCAACTACATCCCACCTCTCAGTTGTCCATTTAGCCATCATTGGATTAATCTACTGATGAGGTCAGAGCCCTCATGATCCTATTACTTCCCAAAAGCCCCACCTCTAACACATTAAACTCTAGGGGACATTCTAGATCCAACCATAACTATGCCCTTGTAAAAGAGACCCCAGAGAGCTTCTGTGTCCCATTCCACCACGTAAGGACACAATGAAAAGGCACTAGCTATGAAAAAGAGCCTTCACTAGACACAGAATCTGTTAGAAACTTGATCTTGAACTTCTCAGCCTGAGAGCAACGCTTTATGGTTTAGATCTGGAATGTCTGGCAAAGTCATGTGTTGAAGGCTTGGTCCTCACTGCAGAAATGTTGAGATGAGGATTTTAAGAAATGATGGATCGTGAGGGCTCTAACCTCACCAGTGGATTAATCATTTATGGCTTCATAATTCAGAGGGACTATGGGGAGTTGGTGAAATTGTAGGACATGGGATCTAGTTAAAAGGAGTGGGTCCCTGGGGACATGCCCTTGGGTACTATATCTTGTTCCTGACCCCTTCTTCTCCTTCTCAGCTTCCTGGCTGCCAGGAGGTAAGCAGCTGTGCTCTATTATACCCTTTCCACCATGATTCTCTGCCTTACTATATGTCTATAACAATGAAGACAGCCAACCAGAAAGAGAAACCTCTAAAACTATGAACCCAATGAGTCTTTTCTTCTTTGTTTATCTCAGGTATTTTGTGACAATGATGGAAGGCTGAATAATGTAAGCACTGAGAGTAGACTGAAGGCAGAAATTCCCTGCCCAGTGGCTGAGACCCCTCACCTGTCCTTCATGTGGGATATACTCTAATGTGCTGATGATGAGTCTTCTACATCACATCCTTAATTGACTATTGAATAATCAGCTAAAAATATACCATGTACAAAAATCAAACTTTGATTTCTCCCCGCCAAGGTGCCCTTCTTTTAAGTCTTGCCATTCATACAGATGACTAGGTCAAAAACAAAAGCCTTTTTTTTTCTTGGCAAAACTGGGGATTGAACCCAGGGCCTTGTGCATACTAGGCAAGCACTATACTACTGAGCTATATCCCCAGCCACTCTTTGATTACTCCTTTTTAGAGGTCAGCAAATTTTTCTGTAAGGGGCAGGGGAGTAATCATTTTAGGATTTGCAGGTCATACTCTGCTACTATAGTAAGTAAGCAGCCATTGACAATAGTGAATGAACAAATATGATTGCATATCCTAAAACTTTAATTACAGAAATGGGTGGTGGGCTGGATTTGACCTGTGGGTTGAAGTTTTCCAACACTTGCTCTATTTTGCCCACACCCTCACATCCAGTCCACTGCAGACTCTGCAGGCTATCCCTTCAACATATACCTTGAATAGGACCATTTTCATCACTTCTATTATTGTTCATTCTATTTTCATCATATCTCTTGCTTCTTGCCTCAACCACTGAATATTTTTCCAACTTCCACCCTTGCCCTACTATGGCCAATCTTCCTAAAACAGCCAGATTAATCTTTCTAAAATAAAAACAAGAAGACATCACTAGCCTGTTTAAATCCCTCAGTGGCTTTCATCAAAATAAGAATAAAACTCAAAGTCCTCATCATAGCCTGAAGGGCCACACAAGATTTTCCCCTTGCTTATCTCTCCAACATCACTGACCCCCAATTCACCTCCCTACTCACTCTACTTGAGCCACACTGACCTTATTGTTATATACCTTAGGGTCCTGCTGTTTCTTCTGCCTGGAATAATCTTCCATTTAGATACCTATATAGCTTGTTCTCTGATTTTATTTACCTCTTCACTAAAATGTGACATTCTTGGAGGTGCTTCCTGATTTTCCTTCCTAAAACAGCCCTTCCCATACCCTATCACTTTTAAATCTATTTACCTTGCTTTATTTTTCTTACTAGCATCTAACACTGAATGAAATATTATGTATTTATTAGTTTGTTTTCTCACCACTTTTTTAGAATGCCTTTCTAGAAGGGTGCAGAATAAGTTATTTTTTTATTTCTGAATCTCCAGTGCCTAGCATACTTCCTGTTCTATAGGAGGTCATTAATAAATACTTGTTGAATGGATAAATTAATGAATGGGCTGCTGTATTAGCTGGGATCCCGACAAGAAATAATCCAGCTCAGATGGTGGTTTCAAAGACTCTAGTGAAAAGAATACTCATGGAAGAACAGGCTGAGTTAAGGCAATTAAAGTAGGGATGCTGAGGCCCCAAGAGACCAGCAACAGCAGAAAATCATTATTACCACAAGGCGTAAGAGACAGACAGAAAAATGTTACCAGAACTAGCATGAGGTGGCCCTGAAGGAAGGCCCATCAGCAAGAGTTGTAAATATAGAGGGATGCAGCTGCTATCAAGAAAATGGCCTGAAATAAGGCAAGGACAGGAAAAACATTTCCCTGAAATCTCTTTCCTCCTACTTTGCAATTTAGTTCTAGTGCCTCACATAGAAAGATCCTAACTGGAAGCCAGAAGTTGAAGGAGGTCAGACAATGGTCTATTGCACAGCATGAATCAAAACAAGGAAAAGTAGAGAGGGATAGGAATTGGAGGGTGGACAAACAGAAAAACAAGGACAAATATTACTGTATTATGGCCTGGAAGTTTGAAATGCAGGTGTTCTACACCTGTTCTGTATGGCTGTCAGCTTTTGAAGCATAGGAATCACTCTTTTTGACCTTATGTTGTCTCAAAAGTCAGTACTTGGATTGAATGTGCATGTTTAGTGCTTAATGATGAATTGAGGTAAAATATCCTCATTGCTTTAATCTTCAGAGACTGAACAATCTGATCTATTCCATTCTGCCATATTTGCTACCCAAATCAAGTCACCATGGTAGCCTCTCAATACATAAGACCCGTGGCTGACCACTTGCCTGTAAGTGCCAACATTGCTGCGTTTCATAGCAGACCTCTATGCATCCTGAAAGCTTCCTTCCCAGAGGACTTAGGTATGGACAACTTTTCCTGTTTTCTGTATAGCACACATTGCATTGTTCTCTTGACTGCTGTCTGCTTATTATAGTGTTAATCATCATGGCACTCATGTGTATTTGAATGGATAAAATGAGGAAAAGGTGTTTTTAATTATGTAACTATTGAGCTTTAATAAACTTGGTTTCCTTCTGATTCTATTGTGCCAAGAAACTTCATATTTAGGATGTCCAATCCTTGATGTATAGGACAGTGTGGAATGGGGGAAGTGAGCTAAGGAAGTGAATCTGATTATGATAGAAGATAGAATCTTTCTGAAGCCTTCTGGAAAACTAATCTTTCCTAGAGTCAGGAGAGATCTATTCTCAGTTTTTGTTTCCCAAGATTAGCTGTGCATCAGCTTTTTTCTACTGGGACAAAATACGTGAGAACAACAACCTAGAGGAGGAAAGACTTATTTTGTCTCATGGTTTTGGAGGTTTCAGTCCATGATTGGCTGGCTCCACTGCTTGGGGCCTGAAGCAAGGCAGAGCATCATGGAGGAAAGGCTTGGCAGAGGAGAGCTGCTTACCTGATGGCAACTGGGAAGAGAGGAGGGAGGGGACGGGGGGGGGGGTGTAGGGAGGGGAGCCTACCCCTAGCATTCAATCCCTCCAACTAGATTCTACCTCCACCACCTCCCAACAGTTCATTCAATTAATGATTTCTTCAATGGATTAATCCATTGATGAAGTCAGAGCCCTCATGATCCAGTCTTTCCCCAAATCCCCACCTCTAAACATTGCTGCATTAGGAACCAAACTTTCAACATATTATTCTTTGGGGAACACATCATATCCAAACCATAACCAGTGTGTTATCTAAGACTGAGGAACACATTGCTGCAAAATTGAGAAGGTTAAGACAATAAAATATGTATTATCTCAGAGTTTCTTAGTTTTTGAAATTTCTGAGAGGCTTAGTTGGATGGTTCTGGTTCAGGTTCTCTCAGAAAATTGCAGTCAATTTTTCCAGGAGTGTAGCCATCTTGAACAGTCTAGAGAATTGGCTTTCAAGTTCATTCACAAGGCTATCAGCAGAAGGAGTGAAACATAGGCCAAGTGAACCACTCCACAGGACTGCTTACAACATGTTTTCCCTCATCAAGCAAGATCTGAGAGAGGGCACCTAAGACAGAGCTATAGACTTTCATAAACTAATCTTGAAAGTAACATACCATCTCTTCTTCCATATGCTATTAATCACATAGATGAACCATGCTACAATGTGAGAGGGAACCAAACAAGTAAATATTAGGAGTCAGCAATCTTTGAGATCCATCTTGGAGGTTTCATGTTCACATCTTGAGAAAATGTTAGGCAATTAAGCTTCTTGTGATGAGTATGTTGGCTAGAGTGGGGTCAAAGTCCAGGGGGCTTCTCTTAGCAATGGATGAACTGATGCAAGGGGCTCTAAGGAGGTTAAATGATGTGGAGGTTAAAGAGGAGTAAGTTTTGGGATACTAATATCCCATAAAGGTCACCCTGGCTGTGATTTACACAGCACCTAAGGAATCAAGAACTAAGGTTCTGACCTGCATCTTCAACTTTCCTGGTTCCAAAGACAAACCGGCTATGTCATAATTACCTGGAGAATTTATAAAAAACAGATTCCCAGGCCTTGCCCAAGATGTACTGTATCGGAATTTCTGGTGTGAGCATGCTAAGTAAATCTGATTTGTAGCTAGCTTTTGGAACAACCCTGAGGTTACCTGGAGTTTGAGGGAAGAACATTTAGCTTGTAACTAAAGAGAGGGTCTCACTCTGATTTCTGAATGGATTGTTTGAATATAAGCTGGTTTCATTATTGCAGCTGTTTGAAGGCACAGTGATAAAAGACACCCAAGAAATCTTATTTACTTATTACTATTAATTATTTAAGGGCTGTGTCTCTACTTGTCTTGGTGTTAAAAATAAGAAACAGGCAGAACTCTTTAGGATGCAATGGACTAAATACAGTGCACAAACAGTGTAAATTTATGATTAAATCAAATTCTGACCCTTTTTTTATTGAGCATTTGTTTAATGGAAGTGCCCAGGAACAAAGGGACATTGCTGTAGGCTTAAGAAGTAGATGAGAAAATTCTGTAAGGCTTTTCCTAGTATGTAAATGTTCAATACCATATTTGTTTTTTTTTCCTTTTGTTTCATAGCAAGTTGATTGAAATAATCATTTGCATGTCATGCCACAGTACCATTTACTCAGAGCCACAATCCTATGTCCTTTGGTAGAATACCCTCTCTGCTATGACAGTTATTAAAAATTGCCTTTGAACATCTCCCTGAGGAATTTCTGATTTCCATATGGGATGTAGGAAGCTAGAGTCATTCCCCTATGCACAATTGAAACATCAGAGGGAAAACAGACATAGAGACAGAAGAAATATTTGACAAAATAACGGCTTAGAACTTTCAAAATTTAATGACATATACTAAACCACAGATGCAAGAAGCTGAGAATGCCAAGCAATAAAAATACTCAAACAAAAAGTGAATAATGCCCCCCTGCCCCAAACACCCACCTAGGTTTAAAATCTAGGCAAGATTGTTTTAGCTACTGTGGATTTCTTAAATTTACATATGAAATTTTTGATCAGCTTGTCAATTTATTGAAAGAAGCCAGGTGGAATTTAGATGGAAATAATGTTGAACCTGCTGACAATAAAACACAAAGAGAAAATCTTGAGACATCCTAAGGGGAAAAAAAAAAGACATTACCTAAAAGAGGAAAAGTAAGAATTACAGTAGACTTCTTGTCTGAAACCATGCAAACCAGAAGACAATGAGTGACAATTTTAAAGTGTCACAATAAAATAAAATAAAATAAAACATTTTAAACACAGAATCTTTAAAGTTAGAAAAAATACGTTTAAAAATGAAGGCTCAATCAACATGTTCTCAAACACAAAAATATGAAATACTCTGTAAGTTATAAGAAATTCTTCAGTTAAGAAGAAATGTGGTATCAGACAAAATCCTAGATTGATGCAAAGAAATAAAGAGTACTTGAAATGGAACAAATTAAGGTACATTTTTATTACTGACTTTTAAGAGATCTTTGTATATATTCTAGATATAAGTCCTTATCAAATGTATGATTTGGAATATTTTCTCCCATTTTATCAGTGATATTTTCATTTTATTAATGAGTAAACTGTGCAGCATAAAAGTTTTTAATTTTGATGAAGCCCAATTTACCTATTTTTTCTTGAGTTGCTTGAAAGTAACATACCATCTGACCTAAAAAATTTACATGAAAATCCAAGAAACCAATATGAGCTAAAACAATCTTGATAAAGAACGATGTTGGTAGAATACCCTCTCTGGGTATTCTATTTTGAAGTTCTATCTAAAAATACTTACCCTATTCCAAGTTAATGAAAATTTATACCTATGTTTTCTTCTAAGAGTTTTTTTTTTTCCAGTACTGGGAATAGAACTCAGAGACACTTTACCCTGAGCTACATCTTTAGCCCTTTTTGAGACAGGTCTCCCTAAATTGCCCAGGCTGGCCTTGAATTTGCAATCCTCCTGCCTCAGCCTCCCAAGTCGCTGGGATTAGAGTCTTGTGCTACTAGGCCTAGCTTCTTCTAAATGTTTTTAGTTTTAGCTCTCACATTTATATCTTTGATCCATTTTTAGTGAACTGAATATACAGAATGAGGTAATGGTCCAATTTCATTCTTTAACATGTAGATATCCAGTTGTTCTAGAAATATTTGTTGAGATTATTCTCTTTCCATTGACTTGTCCTGAAACTTGTTAAAAATCAAATGATCTAGCTGGGTGGGTGTCCGGACCGGGAGGACACATCAACGAGGGCCGCGAACCTAGGTGGGGAGGAATGAAGGGACAAGAGACACGAGGGATGACAGCAAGACAGGAGTTCTGATCAAGCTGCAAACTTTTATTATTCAAGGATGTCTCCCAGGGGGCTGTTTCTTGTAAATGTCTGGCTATTCTTTGAAGGAGAATTTCCTTCTAGCCCCTGACATTTCCCCCTTTCTTATATAAAATATTTGACCATACCTTACCGGCCATGTCTTTTAGGGGGTGATAGAGGCTCTGTTCCTCTAGGAGGCCTTAGAATATCTCCTGATCCGAGAGAGCGTCTTCACTAGGAGATTTCGTGGTGGCCTTGGAATGTTTTTGGAGGAGACAGTTTTGAGGGAGAAGCATGCCAACCGCCATGCACCAGAGGGTGTCACTCAGAGGTCTTGGGTTTTGGGATCCGTGGATCCATCCTCCTGCAGTCCTTCCTGCACCCTCCGTTATTTTGGCCTAACGTCCTCACTCCATGGGTGCGTCCTCCCCCAAGCGGAGGGGTCCATGGGAGGAGGGATAACTTAATCCTTATGGCAAGGGCAGAAGATGGTTGGTCAGAGCTGTTATTTATACTTTTATATAAGAAAGAGAGATCTGTGGGGATGTAAACTTAAGAAATAAGCCTGAGAGAAGGGTGGAACATCCTTTTAAATGTTGGCAGCGTGGTCTTCCATCTCCAGATGATGATAGTGGACCTGTATGGGCTTAGAGGCCAAAATATTAATCTGTTCTTTAATAAATTGTACCAGCCTGTTTATAATGCAGGGTCCTATGGACAAAAATTAAAAGTAAACCCAACAAAGGGCCTAATAGGGGAAGAAGGTAGGGTAGAAATCCATTAAGCCCAGTCCAGAGGGGATTTTCAAATAGTTCCCTTCTTCTCTTTTCTAGATCTTCTTGAAGCTGCTTAATTTTAGTGCGTACTATGCCTGATTTATTGGCATAAAAGCAGCATCTTTCCCCTAGGGCCAAGCAAATACCTCCCTGGTTAGCTGTCAGCAAATCTAAGCCTCGTCTGTTTTGCAGGACCACTTCTGCCAGGGAGTCTATTTGGTCCTATAAATCTTTAATGGTTCCTGAGTGCCCACAGCAGCTGTTATTCCAAGGCTGGCAAGGAGTGGTAAGGCCTGTATTGCCCGCCTGTGTCTTTTGACTAAGGTGTCTAGGCTAGGAATGGGTAGAGGTTCGTCTCCTGGGACAATAGTTATATCAGGGAGTAATAAGGCAAGAACACAGCCACTGGTCCAATTCGCTGGAAGCCTGGGGAAGGCTGAGTTTCCTCCACACATAAAAACTGTGCCATTGGGGGACAAAGAGGTGGGGTGGGTGAGGAATAATTTTGTACTGTTGAGCAATTTCCAAAGGAAGTAACTCCAACATCAATATCATAGGTATTATTCTGCATCGCGCCTAAAAGACATGATGTAAAAGTGCCTATAGTCTGTACTTTAAAAGGAAATCTGGTTTGGCATGTATCATCATTGTCTATGATAGAATTAATAGGAACTGCCATAGGCATGATTGCCCCTGTTGTCATGCAGAGCCAGCAATCACCAGCAAGGGTGGGGTTGGAATTATTAAGCAAGGAGAAGGTAGTTTCCAAAATATCTAATGTGTTGGTATCTAAATCTGGGAGTTGGGAGGGAACAAACCTTATTGCCCCTGGGTTTGTCCTGGGGGAGGTCGGGGCCAGTTTCCCGAGAAGCAGGAAGAAATAGGCTGTCCAAGGGTATTTGTCTTAGATCTACACTCATTGGCCCAGTGATGACCTTTACCACATCTAGGTCAAAGGGTGGCTGGGGGCGGTTTAGCCCCAGTATGAGGAGACTCTATCCCTAGGCTTTGTTTGCCTGTCAGACACTCACGTGCAAAATGGCCAGGTTGTTTACAAGTAAAGCAAGTACGTGAGGCAGGATTGCGAAAGGCCTTGGTAAAGGCAGCACCTATGGCGAGACCCATGGCATGGGCTGCACCCACTCCGGCACAGAGTCTAATAAAGTCAGAAAGTTCCCCTTTATCCTGATGTGGTTGAAGAACATCCTGACATGCCGGGTTGGCGTTTTCAAAGGCAAGATGTTTTACAAAGGTGCTTTCGCTTTTGCTTGGTCCAAGCAAGCGTTCCGTGGCTAGGTTAAGCCAGGCAACAAAGTCGCTATAAGGCTTGTCAGGCCCTTGTCGAATTTTTGCTAGGGAAGTGGTAGCCGAGCCCTTTTGAGGGAGGCGTCTCCAAGCATGTAAGCCAGCCGTCTGAATCTGCGCCAAAAGTCCAGCAGGGAAACGCGCCTGTTTAGGGTTAGTGTCAAAAGGCACATTGCCCACTAGCTTAACATAAGTCCAGGATTTAGAGGAGGCCTTAGTTAAATTTTTTTGAGCAGTTTCCCAACAGTGCTCTTTGAAATCTGCATTCCATAACAGGAAGTCTCCAGCACTGAGGGTAGTTCGAGCTAAAAATTTCAATCATTCGGAGTAAGCCATTGTGTGCTGTGGCTTTCTAATAAACCCAACGTGTAAGGCGCAGTGGGGCCATAGTGAGCACAAGCCTTTTTAAGTTTTCAAGAAAACGCAGGCTTAAATTTTGTAGACACTCTGGGTTCCTTCCTGCCTAGGGGTGAACTCCTCATCCTCTGAGTCCTGATCTTCCTCTTGCCATTCCCCCTCCCCTTGATTCGTTTCCCTGCTTCCTCCTCTTTTTTTTTTTTGAAAGAGAGACAGAGAGAGTAAAGAGAGATTTTTTTTTTAAATATTTATTTCTTAGTTATCGGCAGGCACAACATCTTTGTATGTGGTGCTGAGGATCGAACCCGGGCTGCACGCATGCCAGGCGAGTGCACTACAGCTTGAGCCACATCCCCAGCCCCTGCTTCCTCCTCTTGACCCTCATTCTGAGTCTTTGTCCTCAGCCTGGGCGGGCTTATCTGGTGACTGGGAAGGCGAGAACAGGCCAATGGCATGGCTTAGCCTTTGTATTAGACCGCCTTGGGCCAGCTCGGGTTGACTCCGTGCCTAAGGCTAATGAGTGAAGCTCAGAGTCAAGGGATCTTAATTCTTTTAAGAGTTGGATCTGTTCCCGTCTATGTTGGAGAGACTCTCGCAAGGGAGCCAGGTTAGGCAGGGGAAGTGGGGAAAAAATATCTGAGGGGGCAGTTGGCCCCTGAAGGGCGGGAGCACAAAAGGCAGGAGGGATATAGGAGGGAGGTGGATGTGTAAGTCCTATAGGCTGTGGCAGGGTCCTGAGAGGTGGCGGGTCTTGTGAAAGGTCGCAAGCTGCTTCCTTCTCCAAGGTAGCCTCCTCCCCAGGGGTCAATGTGTCTCTGGGATTTAAAACTGGATAAAGGCGGTTGGTAACCATTGGAGCCTTATTCATTAGGGTGGGATTTTGAGGGGGACCAGGAAGGTTCCCAGGGTCCTGGGGAGACTGGGAAGTGTCTATGTCTATACTAACTGAAGGGCATGCCGAGGGGGGATGAGAGGTCTTTTGCATAGCCTCTTCCCCAATCCTGACAAGTTTTAAGGTACCATTGTCAAAGGGCGAACTTTTAAGAATTTCATTAATTAAGTTCCAGTAAGAAAAGGTGGGAACAGGCACCTTTTCTGGGCCAAAGGATTCATAATAATCTTTTAAACAGTCTCCTACTCTAAGCCATCTTTTACCATCAATGGTCCCTTCAAGGGGAAACCATGGACACAATTCTCCTATGTATGAAAAGAATAATTTTAAGTCCTTTTTCTTAACACGCCCCCCCCCCCCCCCCCGTGTCTTGAGGGCTTCCTTGAAGCCTGACAAAAACAAATCATGTGACGAAACTGCTTGTCCCATGGTGGGTCACTCACCTTGTGTCGTCCTCACTCTCCTCCTGGATCTGTCTCTCGGTCGTGTCTGCTGAGGCGATCGCGAGCTCCACTTGGCCAAGTCTTCCCGGAGGACAGCGTTCCTTCTCAGTCAAAGGCTCAAGCACACAACGTTGGGCGCCAAATGTCCTCTCCGGCAGGACACATCAAAGTGGGCAGCGAACCTAGATGGGCAAGAATGAAGGGACAAGAGACAGGAAAGGTGACAGCAAGACAAGAATTCTGATCAAGCTGCAAACTTTTATTGTTCACACAGGGGTATTTATATGCTGGGGATGGGGAAGCTCTCTAATCAGCAATTGCTGGATGTGGGTGGTAAAACTGCCAGCTGCAAGATGTCTGATGATCCTGATAACCTGAGGATGTTCCAGGGAGATAGGTGGCTGCAGGATGCCTCCCAGGCAGGATGTCTCCCAGGGGGCTGTCAGGCTATTTTTTGAAGGAGAATTTCCTTCTAGTCCCTGACAGCTGGAAACCCCCAAATCATGTCTCTCACTCTTGAGATGACCCACATTCTCCCTTGAATATGTATCTGCTTTCCTAAATAAACCCCTGTCTATACCTCTGACTGGCATGTGCCGAAATTCTTTTCCATCATTATATGCCAAGAACACTCCTGGTCTTGAGTCCAGTTCCCCCTTCTTTATGGGAACACCTTGGACGTTTATTTGGACAAACCTCTTCCCCTGTGATATGCCTCTTTCAGATGGAAGTGCCAGAAACCCAACTTAAATGAACTCAAGGGAAACAGAGTAGTGGGGAGAGAGTACTGAGTCAGTTTCCTAAGCAGATGTGGGCTGGCTTCAGAGACAACTGTTGCCTCTACCCTCTGCTTATCTCAGATCTTGTCTTTGGGCCTCTCCTATTATAAGTAGACTTAGTTTCTGCACTAGAGAACATGGCTTTTGACAGTTCTGGAATCAAACATTAATGACTTCATCCCTGGAGAGGAAAGGGGGTCATCACTATCCAGGAAGTAAGATGCTCATGGTAAGAAAATTGGATTGCATGCCCATCCGTGGTTCACTGTATCCTTCCTCCTGCTGCCTCACCATTGTGAGGGCAATGGCATCTGAAACAACAAACATGGCAAGGAGAGCCCATACCATGGCCCTGGGGAATCATCATAAACAAGAGATCTTTCTAATTTATATAATTTACAGTAACCTTGAGCAAGCAGCCTCTGAAATCTCAGTATTTTTTTTCTCCTTCCTCTTGCCTTTGGTGAGATTTTAGTACTCAAGAAATATTTTGGGAGGGCTGGGGTTGTGGTTCGGCAGTAGAATGCTCACCTAGCACGTGCGAGGCCCTGGGTTTAATCCTCAGCACCACATAAAGATAAGTAAATAAAATAAAGGTATTGTGTCCAACTACAACTAAAAAAAATAAATATTTTTTGAACACATATGTAGGAGAGGCTAAAGATCATCTTTAACTTTGTTCTTTTTAAAAAATTTTTTTTTACTTGTAGTTGGACACAATACATTTACTTTTATTTATTTATTTTGATGTGGTGCTGAGGCTCAAACCCAGTGCCTCACACATGCTAGGTGAGCACTCTACCACTGAGCCCCAATCCCAGCCCTCTAACTTCATTCTTAATTGACATCTTTGGTTGGATTTAGGAACCAAATTGACAGATTAAGAGGAGAAAAGCATACATATTTTTATTTTTACATGTTTATAGTGACCCTTGCAAGAGACTGAGACCCAAATAAATGACCAAAGCAGAAAGCTTTTGCACTTTCTGGCATTCATTCTCAGTCTACAGTGATAAGGGTTATCTTCTCTTGATAAAGAGAAGGCATCTTTTTCATGGAAGTTTTTATGGCTTGCTATAAGAAAGAAAGGGCAGTTTAGATACCCTTTCTGCATCTGCTGCTTCTCAAATGCTTTCAGCTCAGAATAATCAATTGGCCAAATAGGCATAATTTGGGATGGCACATTCTCAACTCCTTCACATACTATGTGCCAGGTACTATACTAGGTACTAGAAACTGTGGATTTAATATGAAGAAGATAAAAATGTCCCTGCCTTCCTTTAACTTGCTACAAGTAAACCTTGCAAAACCCAGAACAACCAGCCCTGATTTTTGGTCCCAATGGACTGATAATCATAGCACAAGGTATGTCGCCCTGCAAAGTAGTCTCCATTTACTGTCTTCATTTCTTGTTCCCTCATCATCTCTATCCTGCAGAATTTTCCCCATCATTCCACTGAAGCCACTCTGGATGTAGTCAACAAAGACCCTCTTACCACCAAAACAAATGCACCGATTTAGTCCTTATTTGTTTTGAACTTGGGAACATTTGATGTTGCTGTCTACTGTCTGTGTTCTAAAACACTATCCTTTTTTTTAAACAAACTTTTATTATTCTTGCTGTCTTTCTTTTGGGAATCTAACTTTGGTTCTGATATTTTTATGTTATTTTGTCTTTGTCTTTCTTTCTTTCTTTTTTCTTCCTTTATTTCTTTTCTTTCTTTATTTCTTTTCTTTCGTAGTAGGGATTGAACCCAGGGCCTTGTGCTTGCATGGCAAGCACTCTATCAACTGAGCTATATCCCCAGCCTGTATTTCTTTTAGTTTTTTTAAACATTTTTATGTTTTGGGTTGTAGTAGACACAATGCCTTTCTTTAATTTTTATGTGGTGCTGAGGATTGAACCCAGTGCCTCACACATGCTAGGTGAACCCTCTTTCTCTGAGCCACAACCCCAGTCCCCCAGCCTGTATTTCTTAATTAAACGTTCTCATAGTCATTTCCCATTCCTCTGGGGATAAAAGGAAAGTGAACCAGATAAAAGGAGGAAAGTAGTCAAGTCATCAGGATACTAGAATGTCTGATTGTTAAAAAAAAAAAAAAAATATATATATATATATATATATATATATATACACTTATACACTAGTGGAACAATATTAACACTCCTTGGACTAGCAGAGTATATGAGAAAGCCTTTTAAAACATTGTCCATTCTTACCTCTAGTGACTTTGGTGACATGTACTCTCCTGGTTCTCCTCTTAGATATCTGGATGAGAGGAAAGTTAATTCTACTTTTAAATTTTTACTCATGCTTTTTATAAGTAGAAAGTGATGTTGAAAATTGAATTTTTCAAAATATATTAAATAAGGTTAAAAAGAAAATAGTCTAGGATTCAAAAAAGAAGGGATATTAATCTAGCTTTAATAGTGTCTAGTTTTCAAAATAATCTCTACATTTCAATGACCTCTGAGAGAAAGAGGGTATATTGCGAGGATTGATTTATTAAGTATAGTCTGTACATTCTCAGAGAAAGAGAGAGGAAATATATTTACAGTCAGGTGTTGTACAATATGGACATATTCTGATAAATGTGCCATTAGATGATTTCATCTTTGTGCATACATCATATAATATACAAACTAAGCTAGCTCCAATGTTACCATACAACCCAATCTTATGGGACCACAACTGACATTGAAATGCTATGTGTGTATCTAACAGTAGTCTACCTCATGCATCAAATATAGTCATTCTGCTCTGCCACTGAGGCTTATTTTTAAGTGGTCACATTTTCTTTTCCTCTTTTCCCTCTCCCACTTCCCAACCTGGGATGAGGGGTGGGTGGAAGAGGAATCTATTTCCCATTCTAGGCTGAGTTACTTGTCTTTGAGCACACAACCACCACAGGAACCAAGTAATTCAAACTTTGGGCAAGGCACCAGAAGATCTAAGAAATAGCTATCTCCCAGATTAACAAATAGATGTCCCAGGTGGAACCCTAGAGCAGCCCTGCTCTGACTTTCTTGGGCAGGCCTGGCATTCCAAGTAACCCCACTTACATGCTGAGGATGTAAAGGCAAACTTGTTGAGATCTGACTGCTGAGAGTTAGGAAACGGGTAAGTTTGTCTCAGGTCCAAACAGAAGCTATTCCTATGAGTAAAGGGAAGAACTAAGGGACTGTTTCAGCCACTGCTAAAACTCCTTTTGCTTCAGGGAACTCCCACCTTCTCTCCCCAAACTGTATGGTTTGCTCTACCATGGTCTACTTTAAGAAAAAGGAAACTGAGCTCAGGAAAGTCACAACACCTTGGCCATCTGGTAAGCTCCCCAGGTGTGTACACCATGACCCTTGATTCTACACATCTGGTTCCCCTTTGTGGGAACCAAACATCTGTTCATGGGACATCTGTGGCACTGTTGGTGTAGAAATCATGGTTAAACAGAAGTTGGGCAAAATAGGGGATTTTCCCCCATCCGGTCTGTTTTAAAGGTTCCTGTCTGTGAGTCATGGTTTTGGGAAAACTTGCTGGTTGTCTCTGTGTTTTTGTTCCTGTTACTGCACCTTTTAAGGCCTGGCCATTACTGCATTGATCCTATAAGTACTTAGGAAGAAAGATCTTAGCTGAATGGACCACCTATAGGTTTAAGCTTATCTAAGAAAAAGATGATGTGTGACTGTAACAATCTAGCCTTTGAATGATTTTCTGAATAATCATACAATTTTGCAGTTGGTGTTGGTTTGTCAGAGATAAAATAAGTGAAAGAAATTCTGTATGTACAGGTATATGTGCTGTTGCATAATCAGGAATCTGAACAGCTAAAAGCTAAGTTGAGGATGCAAAAAGGCACTGCCTCTGGTGTGCAAGGACAGTAGGACACCAGAAGAAAGTGTTACCGAAAGCTCAGTCCTTGTCCCTGATGCCAACCCAATAATGAGGACACAGTTATGAAAAAAGGAAAAAGAAGTTTTATTGCTTTGCTAGCAGAGGAGAAACAGAAAAGACTCCTGTTCCATAGGTAGTGATTCTGCCCATCAAGGGGAAGGGGTGGAGCTAAGGAGATGATTCAAAGGCTACATTCCGTGTCCAGAGTTGTAATTCACTTGTTAATTGGGGAGATAGTGATTTCTGAGATCTTCTGGTGCCATCCCCAAAGTCTGGGTTACTTCATTCCTGTAGTGGGTGTGTGCTCAAGGACAGATAACTCAGGCCTAGGATGGGGGAAAAAAGGTAGTACTGTTTCTCCTGAGATTAGGGAAGGGGAGAGATTAGGGAGGAGGAGGGAGAAAGAAAGCAAGAGAAAGAAACATGGGCCCTTTAAAAATCAATCCATTTAAAAAATAAATTGCAGTGGCAGAGCAGCAAGGGCTACATTCAAAACATAGACCACTATTATAAATCAAGTGCTGGAAGTCCCAGCACTGCTTCTCAGCCTTTTGGCAGCTGAAAATCATCCTGCTGAGAAAATAAAAACCAGGAAAGCTGCTTGGGTTCTACAGAAATGGGCAAAGAGGATCTGGCCTCTGTTCTGCCTTCCAGCCACTTTTCACCCATGGAAGTAAAACCAGATTTTGAGAACAGAGCTCATTTTTCCACTTCTGCTGATGGGTGGGGTCTGTGTGAGCTACAAGCCTCACTGATTTCTTTCTGGATTCCTGTCTCACAAGTTCAAAGAATGAAATCCATGGATGGTGGCAAAGGGCAAAAATGAAAGGAATAAGATTTGTTTGAGCAAGAGAAGATGGAGCTTCCATGCTGCAGGAGGGAAGCTAATGGAAGGTCTTTCCACTTGGGTGTGCTAGTCCGGGACCTATGGCTTCTGGATAAAAGCATTGATATGAGTCAATGCTGAACCGCTATTAAAATGTATTGGGGTTAATGGTTGGAATCTATGCTGTACAGGTTTTGGAAGGATACCAAGGGTATTGGCTTGGCCCATGACTTTTTTTGGGTGTGTGGTACTGGGGATTGAACCCAGGGCCTTGTGCATGCAAGATAAGCACTCTACCAACTGAGCCAGATGCCCAGCCCCTTGGCCTATGACTTTGTAATCAAAAGTACTTGAGTCTGAATTTTTCTGTAACATCCATTTGGTTCAAGCTCCACTTCCATTTTCCTACAACTTCAGGACAAAGGAGTTCATAGAATGTTTAACCTCATAGGGTGGCCTTTATATTAAAAAAAAAAAAAAAAACTTAATTAGGGCCCATTGCTCTCACTGCTTGAATATTAACTTTTTTTTTTTTTTTTTTTTTTGGTGGTGAAGGCTGTCAGTCACAAAAGACTGAAAGTAGGTTCCAGCACTGTTAGATTATAACTTGGGGACAAAATGTTCTCCCCTTTTAAGATCTGACTGGATGCCCCATTGGGCCAGAGGACACTTCTGGGTAGATCCCTGCCTCTTGCCCACAGAGCTAAAATACAAGGGCCTCCTAGAGTCCCCAGTGCCTATATCTTGGCCCTGTTGATTTTTGCAAAGAGAGAAACAGTCTTTGTATGGTCAACATGGCCTTCATTGGACAGAATGCCCTGGATGTTTAAAAAAAAAAGAAGAAGAAGTCGTTGTCTCTGGGTATAATTCACATTGGAGAACTCACTTAAAGTCGATGCCATTGTAATAATGATAAGGGAGACAGGTCAAGCTCAACAATATTCTGTGCTCCAACCCCCTGAATGTAAACTAGGCAAAAAAGATTAAGGCACAGTTTTTGTCTTATCTCTCTCCTGGAATAAAATTTGTTGTGTAAATGTACAGATAACATTCTCACCCCAAAACAACAACTTCATTTGCAATTGCCTCCCAGGAGAAGGTAACAAAACCTGCTCTCCTAGAAGTCTACCAAAAGTAAGTAAGGCCATTTGCTAAATGTGAATTTAACCTAGATTTTGTTTAGGAGGAAATAACTTGCCTCGGGAAGAAGGGAAGAAAAAAATACCCCCTTAAGAGAAAATTAATGGGGATCTATTCTCTTCTGGACAAATTTTTAAAGTATGAATTGAGTCAGCTTTACCAGACACCCTAAATAAATGTGACTAGAGATATGTATACATCTGAAAATAAATGTTTGTAAGAGCCTTGACTAAATGTTCTATAAAAGTTTATAAAATTAGGAGTGGGAGGGAAAGGGAGGGGGGCAGGGGATTAGCAAGGATGGTGGAATGTGATGGACATCATTATACAAAGTACCTATATGAAGACTTGAATTGGGTGTCAACATACTTTATATACATAAGAGATAAGAAAATTGTGGTATATATGTATATTAAGAATTGTAATTCTTAATTGTAATGCAAAAAAACAAAGTACAGGTATAAAGGCATGAACTGGCGTGAACATACTTTATATACAGAGATATGAAAAATTGTGCTCTATATGTGTAATAAGAATTGTAATGCATTCCACTGCTGTTGTGTATTTAAAAAAATAAAATCAATAAAAGATTTTTTTTTAATTTATAAAATGAATGTTCATGTAGGTTTACAGCGAAGTAACCAATAAGTGTTCTCTTTTATACATTGTATCTGGCATAGAAGGACCACACTGCCATTGAAAGAACTGGCTTTTATCTCTTTGCTTTGACCAAATCTATTTCTGATCATTAACTCTGTTTCCTAAATGTGTAAGATATTTAAGACCATTACTTGATTTTTGCTAGTAATGCTAAACTATACAGACCTGTAATTATCATTATCATATACTATGGATTCTGAATTTTACTTTAAAAGTTAAACCTAGGGTTGGGGCTGTAACTCAGTGGCAGAGCACTTGCCTAGCATGCATGAGGCACTGGGTTCCATCCTCAGCATCACATAAAAATCAACAAATAAAATAAAGGCATTCTATCCATCTACAACTGCAAATTTTTTTAAAAAATTAAACCTAGTTAACATAAAGATGTCTGGGTGATTGTGACATTAACCATTATTGGCTTCTTTGTATATATGTATTCATATTCTTCTGGAATTCAAGTCTTTTAAAATGTAAAATTTAGAAGAGTACTTTAATAAGCTAGTGGTCTCCAAACTAAAGTTGTCTTTAGTGATAATCTCTTTTAGATTTACATAGAAATAAATTTAATTGGGCATTTATTTATGTTATTTAATGTTCAATAACTATCCAAAGGTAACCTCTTATCAATAAGATATATGCAAAATATTTGCTACCTTTTACACTGGGAATTTAAATGTATTTTTAAAAGATAATGAGAGCCTGTTTTTTTTAAAGGTTGAAATGTAGAACATGGAAACATTCTGCAACTTTTTCTACAAAACAAAGTTAGGAGCTCTCTTAGCTTTTGTCTGGTTCATGTTTCAGAAGTAATGTTGTACTGTATTTTTTTTGTCAAGAGCCCTGCCTCTTACCTCATTCCTTGTCAGGATGGCTCCAAAATAGGCTAGCTCATTTAAAGTTATGTTCAAATGATAGATTTTTGTTGTAAAGTTCACTGTGATATCAAAATAAACAGAAGATATAATACTAAATTAATTTTAGAATTATAAGAATCATGTCTCTTGGTTCATAGTTATTATACAAACTGAATATGTTATTGTTCTTGTTAATTTCATTTTGTATTTTCCTGGTATACTTTATAACTGGTGCCTATTGGTGTTTTGCAGAGGTACTGCTTCTAATAAAACAACCTGAGTTAATTTTAAGCCAATAAACTATCATCTACATTACATATGGGATATAACGCTGACTTCCAGTATTAATACTGACCCAATTAAATATAAGGAGTAGCTATAATATTATAGACATTGAAGTTAATACCCATTACTCCCATTTGAAGACTGGTGAACTGGCCTGCTGAATGTTTAAAACCAAGAACATAGACACCAAAGTCAAGAAAGTAAAAGGGCCAAGGGAAAAGCAGCCAATATCTTGGCTCTTGCCCTGTAACATCAGCCAGGACCCAGGGAACAATGGGACTCCTCTAACGTTCCTGCAACTCTGAGTCACCCAACCTCCACATCAGGGAAATCACGAGGACCTAGACAACAGGAAGCCAACCAGTGCACATTCTGCAAAGAGGAGAGTCATTGAAGAAGAAAATGTTCCTGATGCTTCCAAGGGATGCCAAGTATGGTCAGGAAGACTTTGACCCATTCTGCCGATGGCATGACTAGTAGAGGAGAGCTAAAGGAGCCAAGAGGCTTCTCACATGTTTGAAAGAGTAATCTCTGAGGCACTCTGCAGAGAGAAAAACAGTCTCTGTATGGTCAATGTGGCAGCCAACCCTAAGAGTAAATAAGAAAAATAAATCATTATCATTTCTTTTATATGTCCATGTATGACTTTGCTTTGGTTATACTCCTCTGCCAGGTATTTAAGACCAAGTTGGTCAAAATTGACCTTGTTCTTATTTTATTATTTGAGACAGGGTCTTGCTAAGTTGCTTATGGACTCACTACATTGACGAGGCTGACATTGAACTTGTGATCCTCCTGCCTCAGCCTCCCAAGCCACTGAGATTATAGGCCTGCATCACCACACCTGTCTTATTTGATCTATTTTTTTTTAAATATGTGTTATAAAGTAGTAAGCCTCATTCTCTCCTATAAGATGCATCATAGTTATCTATTAACTAATCGGGGTTAAATACCAAGATATATGAATTATTTACTTATGCAGAATCCAAAATTATCCCAATAATAACGTTTTTAGCACTATAGCAGACACCGTTAATTCCCTACCCAAATTCCTATGGCCTTCCCCTCTACATATTAAAAACTGCTTACTAGCCTGTTTTGGTGGAAGCGTACACCTATAGTCCCAGCATTTGGGAGGCTGAGGCAGGAGGGCTCAACTCCTTGAGCTTAGGAGTTCAATATCAACCTGGGCAACATAGTGAGACACTATCTCAAAAAGTAAAATGAAGGGGTAGGGGATACCTGAGCTCCTCAGATGGTTTTGAGAGGAAGGAAGTAGCAAAGCTGAGATGGCTGCTAAAGAAGAGGAAGTCAAAGGAAAAATATGAAAATATGCCTCATGGCCACCTTTATGGGCACACTACTTATGCAGTCTCAGAGGATCCCATACCTAGAAGGGTCCCGTGTTTGGTTTAAAGCCTTACTATTTCTGTATTGGAATTTTTAATAATCGTATCATTGATTTTGTATTTTGTTAGTGAAATTGGATGGGATGAGAGAGTGAGCATAAGCAGAGAGATCTGGGCAACACGTGTGTTCACTAGTCCTTGTCACCCCATTTTCATGTGACATTCATTATACTTCATGAGCCCATAATTCCAGTGGATCCGAGATTCATACAGAGTTCAGTGAGGCTAAAAGGAACTCAAGATAAGTGTGTTTATCTATGACCAAGTAAGCAAGAGGACTGGCAACCCCAAGAAACCACATTTACCATTTGAACCAGAATATGCTAAGGCAGCAATGGTACCCTAAAAAGCACAAACAACCAAGAGACCCTATTATGTCCTTCTTACCATTGACACCTACTCTGAAAATGATGACATAGAAGAAAAGAAAAGGCAACTCATATTTCCTTTTCTTTATTTTTTTTTTTTGTTTTACATAATACCTTTTTTTTGCAGGGTACCAGGGATTGAACTCAGGGGCACTTGACCACTGAGCCACATCCCCAGCCCTATTTTGTATTTCATTTAGAGACAGGGTCTCACTGAGTTGCTTAGCACCTCGCTTTTTGCTTAGGATGGCTTTGAACTCACAATCCTCCTGTCTCAGCCTCCCAAGCTGCTGGCATTACAGGTGTGCACCACTGTGTCCGGCCAATACCTTTATTTTATTTATTTATTTATTTTTTATGTGGTGCTGAGGATTGAACCTAGTGCCTCACATGTGCCAGGCAAGTACTCTACCACTGAACCACAACCCCAGGCCCAACTTTTCCTTATTAATCAGCAAGCCAAAGGTAAAGCATTGGTAGAATTAGTGCATATTAAAATTCTCTTATATTTTAATTGAAAATAGCACTGGGTTAAATATAAAGGTGAATAGTCAAATTCATACTAAGAATTCAAATTTTTATTTATTTAGAACCACATTAGATAGCAAATTAAAAGCATGTTAAATTCAGAGAGAGATCATAGAAGAAAGGATAAAGCTTTATATTTGAGTATCTTTGATGGTATTTTGTTCCTGCTTTTTGAATAAGGGAAACTGCATTTGTATTTTGTACCTGGTGCTGCAGTACAATTGCTTTGATTATACGCATTTGTGGTTTTTAAAAAGTCTGCCACTACAGAAGCCCACACTTTATATTGAAGTCATTGTGTGGGTGTACACTGTGTGAGTGAGTGTGTTTTAGCAAGGGTAGAGGAAGGAGAGGAAAACACTTGAGATTAGGCCACAGTTTCAAGGCCAAATTAAAGTACCCAGAAGTTTGGATGTGGTGATACACTCCTAAAATTCTACCTAATCAGAAGGCTAAGGTAGGAGGATCACAAGTTCAAGGCCAGCCTCAGCAACTTAGCAACACTCTGTCTCAAAATTGAAAATACAGGCTAGGGATATAGATTAGTAGAGGAGTGATCATGAGTTTAACCCCCAGTAAATCTCTCTCTCTCTCTCTCTCTCTCTCTCTCTCTCTCTCTCACACACACACACACACACACACACACGCATACATGCACACATAAATAACAGACAAGCACACAGAGGTTTCAGAAAAGAAAGTGGTTATTGGATTCTCTGAAGGGCTTATTGTCAGTATTAAAGTCACGGGAAAAATGCCAAGACATATCATCTTAAACTCCAAGTTAAAGGGTGAAGAGAGGAGGGGTGGGGAAAGAAAAGGAGTTTTGCTTGAGAATGGCAGGAAAAAGGGTTTTAGAAGCCTTAGGGAGGCAATTCACCCTCAGAGCTAAATGCACAGAATGTGAAAGACAACCAGAATTGGTTGTTTGTGAATGTCACTTGTGAAATATAAAGCAATCTAAGCTTTTCCCCATGTTTAACCCTTGGCATTTTTGTGGAAAAGGGTTTCTGTCTTCTATGCCCATGTAGTAAATGTTTTCAAACATCAGCTCTCTCATTGCATAAAATTAGTTTTCTTTTTTTAAAAAATATTTATTCTTAAGTTTTAGGTAGACACAATATCTTTATTTTACATTTATGTGGTACTGAGGATCGAACCCAGCACCTTGTGCATGCTAAGCAAGCACTCTACCACTGAGCCACAACCCCAGCCTGCATAAAATTAGTTTTCAATTATTTTATCTCTCTGTCTTAACATCTACTTGAGGAGCTCAGTTATCTAATATAAATTTTCCTGCAATAGGTATAAAAGATTTTTAAAATGCAAATGCAAAAATTGAGCCTCAGTGAAATTGAGTACTCTGCTCAGTGTCACACAAAAAGCTGAAGAAAATAACATACTGGATAAAGTTGGAACATGGTTTACTAATTTGGTGTTGGTTATACAGTTGTATGGTTTTGTAGGCAGGACAGGCTGATTTTTTTTTCCTTTTTAGTACTGGGGATTGAACCCAGTGGTGCTCTACCACTGAGCTATATCTCCAGCCTTTTTTTAAAATTTTTATTTATTTTTTTTAGTCATACATGACAGTAGAATGCATTTTGACATATAATACATACAAGGAATGTACATACTTCAATCATATTGTCTATTGTATTCTGCTGCCCTTCCTATCCTCCCTACTCCTCCCCTCCTCTCCCATCCTTTCTCTCTATCCAATCTAATGTGACACACTTTTTTTCTTTTTCTCATCACAACATCATATATGTATTCTGTATAACAATGAGATTCTCCTTCCATCTTCTGTGCAACTCTCCTTCTCCCTCTTTTTCCCTCCCACCTCTCTTCTCTATTTAGTGGTAGTCTTCTTCTCATGCTCTTCCTCCCTATCCCATTTTGAGTCACCCCCCCTTATATCAGAGAAGACATTCTGCATTTGTTTTTTTAGGGATTGGCTAACTTCACTTAGTATAATCTGCTCTAATGCCATCCATTTGCCTGCAAATGCCATGATTTTATTATTTTTTAGTGCTGAGTAATCCAGCCCTTTTTATTTTTTATTTTGAGGCAGGGTCTCACGGAGTTGTATAGGGCCTCACTAAGTTGTTGAGGCTAGATTTGAATTTGTGATCCTCCTGCCTTAGCTTCCCAAGTTGCTAGGATTATAGATATACACCACTGCACCTGGCCTGATGATTCATTTTTTTTAATATTAATTTTTCAGTTTTAGGTGGACACAATATCTTTATTTTATTTATATGTGGTGCTGAGAATCAAACCCAGTGCCTCATGCACGATAGGCGAGCCTGCTATCGCTTGAGCCACATCCCCAGCTCCTTAATGATTCATTTTTGACCAAGGACTACTTCATATATTGTTAAGGTCAGCTAATTAACCATCTCAATTCCATCTGTAAACTTAATTCTCTTTTGCTATGTGACATAACATATCCACAGATTCTAGGGATTATGGCTTTCAAAAATTAAAAGAATGACAGAAAATCAGCAAGAATATATAAGACTTGCTGGTGTGTGTGTGTGTGTGTGTGTGTGTATAAACATATATCAAACAACATGCCCTAACTGATATCTCTAGAACACTCCATCAAACATTAATATTATATACAAATACACATTCTTTCTACATTAATATTATATACAAATACACATTCTTTCTAGTACACATGAAGCTTGCTGCAGACTAGACCACATTCTAAACCTTAAACCTTGAATCAAAAATTGGAAAGAATTGAAATCATGTAAAGAATATTCTGTGAACCACAATGGAAATAAAAATAAAATTCCTGGGCTGGGGATATAGCTAGCTCAGTTGGTAGAGTACTTGCCTTGCATGCACAAGGCTCTGGGTTCAATCCCCAGCATCATAAATAAAATAAAATAAAATTCCCCAAACTGGAATTATTAAAAACAGAGATATTATAAAATCCACAAATATTCAGTAACTAAATAATTATTTTTCTAAATTACCCTAGGTCAAGGAAGAAATCAAGGGAATTAGAAAGTGTTTTTGAGCTGAATGCACATGAAATCACACTATAATGAAATATATGGGATATTGCTACAAAAGTGCTAAGAGTGAAAATTATATCCATAAGCAGATGTTAGGAAAGAAAGATCTTAAATCACTGTAATAAGTTTCTACTTCATGAATCCCCCAAAATAAGAGCAAATTAAACACAAGGCAAGCAGAAGGACAGAAATGGAAAATATTAGACTGGAAAGAATAAGGTAGAAAACAAAAATTATTAAAGAAAAATAAATCAAACCAAATGTAATTCTCAAAAAAAATCATCAGAATGGACAAAGCTTTAGCTAGACTGATCAAGAGAAAAGAAGACATAGATCACCAAAATCAGGAAGAAAAATGGGGGACATTACTATTAACCTTATAGAACCTAGAATAATAAAAGAATATCATGAATAACTTTATGACAGCCAATTAGATGATTAAGATGAAATTTACAAATACCTAGGAAGACATGAATTAACAAAAGTCACTGAAAATAGAAAATCTGAAAATAGGGGCTGGAGTTGTGGCTCAGTGGTAGAGCACTCGCCTAGCATGTGTGAAGCACTGGGTTCAATCCTCAGGACCACATAAAAATAAATAAAATAAAGGTATTTTGTCCAACTACACCTAAAAAATAGACATTTTTTAAAAATCTGAAAATAGACCCTATACGTAAAGAAATAGAGTAAGTAATTTAAAATATTCCCACAAAGAAAAATCCAGGACCAGATAGATTCACTGGTAAATTCTATGAAAACATTTAAGGAGGAAATAATATAACTTCCTATACAAACTCTTTCAAATAGAGTAGGAGAGAACAGTTCCCAAGTCATTCTGTGAGGCCAGTATTACTATGATGCCAAAGCTACACAAAGCCATCACAAGAAAACTACAAACCAATATACTTCACGAATATAGACATCATAATCTCAAAAAAATATTAGCAAATATAATCTAATTAGACATAATAAAAGATTATACACCATGACCAAATGGGATTTATCCCAGAAATGCAAGGTTGGTTTAAAGCCAAATTCAATTAATGTAAGAGATACAGAACGGGTATTTCACAAAATCCAATATTTATTCATGGCAAAAATTCTCTACAAACTTGGAATAGAAATGAACTTCCTCAACCTGAGAAAGAATATATGTGAAAAACTTATAACTACCATCATATTTTGTTGTGAAAGACTGAATGTGTTTTCCCTAAGATCAGAAACAAGGAAAGCATGTTCTTCTCACCACTTCTACTCCACTTTGCATTTTAGGTCTGGCCAGTGTGATAATATAAGAAAAAAGAAGTAGAAAACATTCCAGTTGGAAACAAAGAAGTAAAACTTCATAAATGATATAATCTTGTAAATATAAAAAGCTTAAGGAATCCTCAAAACATCATTGGAACTGATACAAGTTTAGCAAGGTTGCAGGATACAGTACCAATATCTGAAAATTGGTTGTATTTATACAGATATGAAGAATGAACAATCCAAAAGTGAAATTTAGAAAACAATTCTAAACACATCACCAAAAGGTCAATTTTGGAGGTCTAGGGGTTGAACTGAGGAGCACTTGACCACTGAGCCTCATCCCCAGCCCTATTTTGTATTTCATTTAGAGACAGGGTCTCACTCGGTTGCACTTCACTTTTGCTGAGACTGGCTTTGAACTCGTGATCCTCCTGTCTCAGCCTCCCATGTTGTTGGGGTTACAGGCACTGTGCCTGGCTCAAAAGGTCAAAATTTAGGAATAAATTTAACAAAAGACATACACAATGAAAGCTACAAAAGACATATACAATGAAAATTGAAAGATATTATCTTTATATGGAATGTCCAGAGAAACAAATTTCTAGAGACAGAAAATAGGTAGTTGTCTGGGACTGAAGGTGAGAATTAAAAGTGATTATAATTGAGTATAAGATGTTCTTTCAGGGTGATGAAAATATTGTAAAACTGAGTCTCAGTGATAATTTCACGACTCAGTAAATTTACTAAAAATCATTGAATTTTTCACTTAAAATGTATCAAATTTGTGGTATTATAAATTATGCCTCAAAAAATTAGTAATTCTAATACAGACCATATTTCTCACTTATGTATGGAACACACTTTAGCTACTTTGGAGTCTTGGCTTCTGTTTGTTGCCCATGAGGCAAGGCACATCTCTTTATATAAAGATAAAATCTGTATGTTATAGTATTTATTGAATTCTTATTGTAAGTCAGGCATTATCCTTAAGATCTTGAAATGTGTTTTTTCCTATAATGTTCATAATAGGTTAATGAGTTAGGTTAAGTAATTTGACCAAAGTTACATACATGGCCAAATCCTATTCTTATGTTCTTTAAAGAGGTCTAGAAGAGGGACTGGGGTTGTGGCTCAGTGGTAGAGCACTTGCCTAGCATGCGTGAGGCACTGGGTTCAATTGTCAGCAACACATAAAAAATAAATAAATAAAGGTATTTTAAAATATGTCTAGAAGATTTAAATGCTACTCAACAAACTGTCAAAATAGAAATTGTCTTAGTTCATTTTCTGTTGATATAACAGAATACTTGAGACAGGGTAATTTATTTTATTTCATTTTATTTTGCATTACAATCCTTATTACACATATAGAGCACAATTTTTCGCATCTCTGTACATACAGTATGTTATACCCACTTATGCCATTATATATGTACTCTTTTTTTTTTGCATTACAATTCTTAATACACATATATACCATAATTTTTCATATATCTGTTTGTATATAAGGTATGTTGGCCCAAATTCAAAATGGGATGGAGTCAAACTAAAAAGTTTTTTTCTCAGTAAAAGAAATAATCTGTGAGATGAACAGGGAGCCTACATCCTAGGTGCAAATTTTTACCCCTCAGACATCAGATAGAGCACTAATCTCTAGGGTATATAAAGAACTCAAAAAGCTAAGCACCAAAAAAAAAAAAAAACCAAATAATCCAATCAATAAATGGGCCAAGGACCTAAACAGACACTTCTCAGAAGAGGATATACAATCAATCAACAAATATATAAAAAAATGCTCATCATCTCTAGCAATCAGAGAAATGCAAATCAAAAGTATTCTAAGATACCATCTCACTCCAGTCAGAATGGCAGCTATTATGAAGACAAGCAATAACAAGTGTTGGCGAGGATGTGGGGAAAAAGGTACACTGAAACATTGCTGGTGGGACTGCAAATTGATGTAGCCAATTTGGAAAGCAGTATGGAGATTCCTTGGAAATTTGGGAATGGAACCACCATTTAACCCAGCTATTCCTCTTCTCGGACTATACCTCAAGGACTTAAAAACAGCATACTACAGAGACACAGCCACATCAATGTTTATAGCAGCACAATTCACAATAGCTAAACTGTGGAGCCAACCTAGATGTCCTTCGTCAGCTGAATGGATAAAAAAAATGGGGCATTTATACACAATGGAATGTTATGCAGCACTAAAAAAGAACAAAATCATGGCATTTGCAGGTAAATGGATGGCATTGGAGAAGATAATGCTAAGTGAAGTTAGCCAATCCCAAAAAAACAAATGCCCAATGTTTTCTCTGATATAAGGGGGGTGACTCAGTGAGGTAGGAAGGGAGAGCATGGGAATTAATTCTAGATAGGGAAGAGGGGTGGGAGGGAAAGGGAGGGGGAAGGAGATTAACAAGGAAGGTGGAATGTGATGGTCATCCTTATACAAAATACATATATGTAGACAGGGTAATTTATAAAGAAGTTTCTTTAGTTCATGGTTCTGGAAGATAGAAGTTCAAGATTGCATGGCCACATCTGGTGAGGGCCTCATGCTTAAGGACTATATACAACATGGCAGAAAAGTGAACATGTATGGAAGAGGTAAAACATGAGGGGAAGCCTCACTTTGTAACCACTCACTTCCACAAGAACTCACTTACTACCAGGAGAATTCAACCAGTCCTTTAAGAAAGGTGTTAATCCCTCTTAAAAATCTGACCACTTCTCCAAGTTCTTCTTCAAGTTCCCCATTATGTTGCAACATTGTTACACTGGGAATCAAAAATTTCAACATGAGTTTCAAAGGGGACAAACCATAGTAGCAATTATGATCACAGATTTTAAAACAAGGAAAATGTCAGTCTAATGCTGTGTAAAAAATCACTGTAGACTTGGTGTCTTCAAATAACAATAAACATTTATTTTCTTCCAAAATTTCTAAGAGTATGGTTCTAGCTCCATATTTCTCATGTTATACACAAATGTCCTCATGTCATGATTGCTTATTTCCTCCATAGCAAACTGTCCAAGATTGGCAACTGGGTTGTCTTTTATTATCTAACCTTAGAGGTCACACGCCATCATTTTGCAATGTCCTACTCACTTTGGGGAATCTTCATAAGGAATAGAATATAGAGATTATCATGGTCCACATTGGAAGCTGACTAGTACAGCAAATGTTTAGCTCATTCTGGAAGAACTGAAAGAGCTGGAATTGCCAAGCATTGTTCCCAAATCACAAATATTTGGTCCAAAATCATGGACAGCAGCCTATCCTGTTGGTCTGTCCTGCCCTACTCAGCGCACATGGATGCTTGTGAGAGGTTTTATCATCTTCTGGCAGTCGAGATACTCTTCAGTTTCTTCATACCATACCAAGTTGTTTGAAGCCATACCTTCATGCATTCATTCAGTTGATCAGCCAACCAGCATTTATTGAATACCCACTATGTACCAAGCACTTTCCTAGGTTATATATAAAGCATGTCTTGGATACTAAAAAGAATACCAGTGAAACATTAGGTCCCACAACTGCAGAGTGTAGAAAGATCAAACATTGAGCTCCTGCCCTAAGGTTCCAAGGGAAGAGAAGAAACATACAGAAGCATTTCCAAGCACAGCACCCTATAATAGACACATATTAACTATTGGAAGTGTAGATTTGTTAGCATCTCACCCATACCTAGGAAAATTTGTGAGCCAAAGAAAAACCCAAATTAGTTCCTTTAATGCAGCATTTTAACAGTACATTTAAAATACCACCCCCATGAACACTTCAAAAGGTACATTTCTGAACCCTATGAATATGAAAATATAATTCACATCTAAGATTTGATATTCTGCCTAAAATAAGGCAGCTAACAAATGTTTCTTCCTGAATAATTAGATATTACCAGTGCTAAGAGCTACCAGGGCAGGGCACCATGGTTTTAGAAACCAGTCAATTAAAAATATATTACATTTCTGAACAACTTAATTTTTTCCACTAACAAAGGGAAATTGAGAAATGGATCATTTATTCAATCAATAAAAATTCCTCAGTGCCCACTCTGTACAATAACCAACTGCACTGAAACCAGGAATACAAAGGTAGATTATTTAGAGTCCAGCATCATTAAACTTAAAACCAAGCAGAAAAGCATAAATGAAATAAATATTACAGAAATGTATTCACAAGGGCAATGAGTACTAGGAAGGAACAGATAGTCCAAAAATAATTGATGCAACACTGCACTTCAAAAACAGAAAACGTCTTATGACCAGGACTCTACTCCTATTTTAGCATACAGGGAAACAGTATCACATATTCATCTTGACAAGCAAGTTCTAAACTCTGACTACTTAAGTTCAAACTTCAACATTTAGAACCTATAAGAGCAGTTGTACCACTTAGAATCTGCAAGATTTTTGAGTATCATAAATGCTGAGTTCCATTTTCCTCATCTGAAAATAAAGCCTACCATGTGGTGCCCTTGTGATAATTAGGTGAGCTGATACATGAGAAATAGTATGCCACATAGAGGATTTTTCATTTTATCAGCCATGGCTCATTTGAGGTAATATTAAAATGATTTTCCATGAGGACATACTACCATCATGAAAGGAAATTTGGGTTTATATTTCCTCCATATATCTACTCAGTTATTTATTTACATCTTTTTTAAAAATATTTTTCCCTTAGTTGTTGATAGACCTTTATTTTTTTATTTTTTTATATGCAGTGCTGAGAATCAAACCCAGTGCCTCACACATGCAAGGCAAGTGCTCTACCACTGAGCCACAGTCCCAGCCCTTATTTATATATTTTTTCCAAACATTTATTTTTTAGTTGTAGTTAGACACAATACCTTTATTTTATTTATTTATTTTTATGTAGTGCTGAGGATGGAACCCAAGGCTTCAAACGTGCTAGGCAAGCACTCCACAGCTGAGCCACAACCCCAACCCCTTTTATTTATATCTTTGACATCATTCTTAACCAAACTAAGGAGCACATAGGAACCCAATATTTTTTTTTCTGTACTAGGGATTGAATCCAGGAGTACTTTACCTTTGAGCCACATGCCCAGCCCTTTTTATTTTATTCTTTTTTTTTTTTTGAGGCAGAGTCTCACTAAATTTTCCAAACTGACCTTGAACTTGGAATCCCCTGGCCTCAGCTTGCCCCAACGCTCTCTTTAAATGCCTTATTTGGCTATACTTGGATTTTGCTCACATCAGATATTTGAAAGTATGTGTCTTCATTCCCACAACTAACCTCCATTTCTCTCTTTTACTCCCCATTTTTTCTCAAAATCATCCTGGACTAACAAATGAATTCAACTCTTGGTCCCCTTTTTTTGTGGTGCTAAAGATTGAACTCAGGGCCTCATGCAATGCTAGAGAAGCACTCTACCACTCAGCTACATCCCCAACTCTTTTTATTTTGTTTTCTAAATTTTGAGACAGGGTCTCACAAAATTTCCCAGGTGGCAAAATTTGTAGTCTTCCTGCTTCAGCCTCCTGAGTAGCTGGGACTACAGGTGTATCCACTGTGCCCAGCTTAAAAACAACTTTTTGAATGCTATCATAGCAGCCAGAGAGACACAAGTTCTTACACAATAGCACTTGGTCTATTTGTTTTCTGAATGGCTTGGGTATCCATTTTAGAAAGAGAATTTTTGGCTCTGGAAAAATTCCCTATATCTGGCAGAAAAATGATCTTTTGATTTACAGAGTCAGATCTCATCTACCACTCTATATAAAAAAGTCAGTACAAAGCAAATAGCTATTATTCACGTTAGGAGAAAAGGCAAATGTGTGCCATTCTTTCTTTTATTGCAGTTTCTCATGTCAGTGAATAATAATAGCATTTACTCCCTTCATCTTCAGTTCTTTATCCTTCCATTTTAAATTCACCTGGGGGTTGTTCTTAAAAAAAATCTTGCATAACTTAAGCATCTCATATAACTCTTAATAAGTGATTATGTTTGCAGCTTCTCAAGGTTATTATTAACTTGAAATCTATTTCCAGGTTTAGATGGTTTATATGTGCACACTCATTCATGCACATGTGTTTCTTTGTGTTTCCTGCTATTGGTAGGCAGTGTAAAATAGGATGTATGGGTTCCCAATTTAGATAAATTAGGGCTTAAATACCAGGTCCACTCCCATACTAGCTGTGTACAATAAATAAATCATCTCCATTCATCAAACCTCAGTTTCCTCACCTGTACGTTGGATTTATCACAATGAAGAAATGAGATACATAAGCTACTTGGTATGTGTGGTTCATAAACATCAGATGCCTCTTATGGAGGAGGTATAGGAGGGGAATCATGTAATCTAAATTTCCACAGTCTGCACAATTCTTTGTATAAAAACAGTAAAAACTCAAATCCCACTGGTTCATTCCCCTCATCTGCACTAAGATACTTTTCTCTCGAAAGTCTCCCTAGTTATTTCTGGGAAGTCCTGGGAGGATTTTGTATGTGTTCATAAAATCTTCCACCACAATCTAGGTTTTTAGAATCCCAGCCCCATAGAGCCCCAACAGGCCTCCCCTCACAACTGTCCAGCTTTCAATATTCTCTAGAAGATCATAAATTTCTATGTCAGGGGAGCAGTTTGTGCTTCACCCCAAATCTGTGAACCATGAAGTATTTGAACAGAACTGTTTTGAGACCTTACTCTGATATCGCATACTATGTTCTGGGCATTAATGGGGAGAAAGACCTTCCTCCCAGATATGTGCTGCATTTTGTCACCTGGCCCCTAAGAAGCACTATTTGTTCCCCAAATGCTATGTCCCCAAAAGGCCCATATGTTAAAGGTTTAATCCCCGTGTTGGTATTATTGGGAGGTGGGGAAAACTTTAAGATGTGGGGTCTAATAGGAGGCCTTTGTATCATTAAGGGTATGCCCTCAAAGGGAATAGTGGGGCCCCAGCCCCTTCTTTTTTAAAATATTTTTTAGTTGTAGATGGGCACAACATCTCTATCCTACTTGTTTTATTTCTGTGTGGTGCTCAGGATCAAACCCAGAGCCCCACATATTTGAGGCAAGCACTCTACCACTGAGCCACAACCCCAGTCCCCCCAGCCCCTTCTTTATCCTTTCTTTTGCTTCCGGGTCATGAGGTGAAAACTTTGGCCTCAACACATGCTCCTGCCATGATGTGCTGCCACAGGCCCAAAGCAACAGGCCAAGCAACCATGGACTGGAACCTCCAAAATGTTATTTGATTACTTCAGGTATTTCCTACTAGAACAGAAAGCTAACCAATGTGAAAAAACCTCCTTTACTTTATGCTAGAAACTCTCCTTACCCACAAGGCCTCAGACTTTGTCGCTGGGAGAATATAATGTTTTCTTCCTGAATAAACATTCTGCCTGTGCCCTAACCATATCTCTTGGGAAAAATGCTCACATCAGCACCTCTTTGCCTGCATCTTCTACAGGAGTCTGCCTGCCCTGCTTGTGGGTAAGCTTCTTGAACACAGTCTTCAACCAATAACTTACAACAGTATGTGTGGATAACTCTGTTGCTTGTGTTCTCCATCGCCTTCTGGAGTTCCCCAGTACAGTAAAGCTCCAGTTAACCAGTGGTATCTCTCCAGATATCTTTATTGGTTCTTCTTACCTGTCTCACTTTTCCATTCCCTTTTTTGTGTTTCTTAGATTTATCTCCCAAATATAATACTTGTGATAAAAATCTTACTCTTAGGGTCCATTTCTTGGGGAACCCAAATTAAGATGCTTCCTCATCTCCCAGACTTTCTCTACAGGAACAAAGAGCACACAATCTTCTCACAGGTCCTCATCCCCCAAGCAAAATCAACACATACCAGTAGATGCTGGAGGATTTACAGGTTGAGTATCCCTTATCAGAAATGCTTGGGATTGGAGGTATATTGTATTTTGGATGTTTTTTGACTTTGGAATATCTACATAAAAATGATGAGATATCTTGGGTTTAGGACCCAAGTCTAAAAACGAAATTCATTTATGTTTCATATACATCTCATACATATAAACTGAATGTAATTTTACCAACATTTGTAGTACATCTGCATTTTGACTGTGACCCAACACATTAGATCAGGTGTGTAATTTTCTACTTATGGTATCAGACTGGCACTTGATTTTGTTTTTCTTTTTTTTAATCACCTATTTTGTAGTGTGTGATACAAATTAAATCCTCAATGAACATGTCAATTTCAACTAAATTTCTAGGAAATGATAAAGTTTGACACCCCAGGCAGTCTGAAACCAGAGAAAAAAGAATAAGCTCATAAAAATTAATAATACTCACCACTAGCAGAATATCAGCAAATGCCTGGCCCTATGTTAATGGCATTATTCCATTGGACACTCACACTAATCCTGTGAGACAGGTCTACTATTCTCATTTTTATAACAATGAATCTGAAATACAGTGAAGTTCACCTTCTATAGCAAAATTGGAATTAAACTCAAACCAGACTCCAAGAGTTAGCTTATTAAGCACTACACTACTCTGTTGACAGTTTCTCAACATTGCTCTGCTTTGTATGGAGAAAACACCATCACAGGAAAATCACTACTGGTTGGATGATGTTAATAATGAGGATAGTGTAATGACCATTGAAAATGAAGATTGAATGGCAGTCCCCCAAAAAATATGTTCATGTCACTATTCCCAGAATCTATTAAGGTTACTTATTTGGAAAAAGGATCTTTGCAGATGTAATTTAGGTAAGGATCTTGAAATGTGGAGCTCATTCTGGATCATGCAAGTAGGCTCCAAATCCAATGTCAAGTAGCCTTTCAAGAGACACACAGAAGACAGAAGAGAAGGCAGTGTAACCATTGATGCTGAGATTACAGTAATAAATCCCCAAACCAAGGAATGCCTAGAGCCACCAGAAGCTAGAAGAGGCTAGGCACATGCTTCCTAGAGACTTCTGAGGGAGCATGGCCTTATTGACACCCTGAATTCAGACTTTTGGTCTCCAAAATTCTGAGAAAATTAATCTCTGTTGTTTGCCAGTGGAAATCTTTGAATGTTCATAATGTGTTTCTCCTACATGGGATCTGTGTCGTGAAACTTAAAGAGATGAGAGGGTTGTTGAAGATCATGTGGTTCAATCTCCCCCTCAGTGCAGGAATCCAATTTCCAGAGTTCCTGGTGGTTGGCTGTTTAGACTTTTTAAGCATTCCCCTAATGGGTAGAGTATCCCTACCATGCCCTCTTCAATTATAGGAAACTTTCCCTGTATAGTTCTTATCTTTACTATTTTGAACCCTAATTTTCCAATACAGTTTTTATCCAGTTATCAAAATTCTATCCTGAAGACCCATAGAAATAAGTCCAATTCTTCAGCCAGGTGTGTTGGTTAATGCCTGCAATCCCAGCTACTCAGGAGGCTGAGGCAGAAGGATCACAAATTTGAGGCCAGCCTGGGCAACTTAGTGAGATCTTGTCTCAAAAAATAAATAAATAGGGGCTGGGGTTGTGGCTCAGCTGTAGAGCGCTCGTCTATCATGTGCGAGGTCCTGGGTTCGATCCTCAGCACCACATAAGAATAAATAAACAAAATACAGGTATTGGGTCCAACTACTTCTAAAAAATAATAAATAAATAAATGGGCTTGAGTGGCAGGTCAGCGGTAGAGCACTCACCTAGCACGTGCAGGGCCCTGGGTTCAATCCTCAGCACCACATAAAAATAAATAAGTAAAAAGGTATTGTGTCCATCCACAACTAAAAAATAAAATATTAAAAAAATAAAAAATAAGAACTGGGGATATAGTTCAGTGCTAGATCACCCCTGAGTTTAATCCTTAGTTCTAGGGGGAAAAATCAATTCTTCTTTCATAGAAGATGCCCTCAAATTATTGAAAACACTTGTTATTTCCCCCAACTATGTTCTCTTACCTATCAAGCAACTAGGCAATTTTTAACTTCCCATTCCTTAGGTGAAACCTCTCACCATGTCATATCCTTCTCTAGACATAGTCTCATTTATCCATTCAATTTTAAACATGTCACTGTGAACAGAATACCATTTACGAAGAACTCAGGTAGGGCAGAGTAAGACCATTATCTCCTTTGTTCTGGGCTTAATTCATGCATCCTAAGACTGCATTTACATTATGGAGAATGATGTCATATAACTGATTCATTCTGACCTTCCTGTCAACTGAAGCCTAAAAATTGTGTTAAATCTGGTTGCTTTTGGAATCTATGGGTAGTTTTATTTATTTCTGGAAATTGCCTCTTGTTTGTTTCAACTAATTTTTCAGGCTGTCAAAATATCGTTTAATCCTGACTTATCATCTGGCATATTAACTTGCTTTGGATGCCTCTCATTCCCAAGCTCCCTATCCCTGGAATTGAACAATGTCTCCAGGCTCTGGTTTAACTCCTTCCTTGATGGACTCTTAGAACCTATTCACACAAATTTTTTATAAGTCATGACTGTTCTCAACAATCAATTTCTGGGGCTAGGACTTCAATCTGTAAGGTATGCTAAAACTCTGATCTTTTTTCATTCTATTATATTACAAACTTGTAGATAATCAAAATTGTTAAAGCATGATGGGATGCATGCATGTTCAAGGGGCAGCTAGCATCATATGAGACCCAAAAATATAGCTAACATTTTATAAATGGCATCAAAGCAGCATACTGGGGATGCCCCTTGGAATTATGGCATCTTCAACAAGGTTCACAGTAAGCCTTTGGTAGCCTTTTTGAATTCTATTCTCTGAGCTGCAGGTGTGAACCTGAAGAACCCAAAAGTGGGTCTCATAAGCCTGGCATTATCCAAACTGATTCAGTAAGAAGGGCCCAGAGTTCACTAAGACTGTTGGGGCATAACAAACAGTATCTTGTCAACACTTTGAGGTTGCTTCTTATTGAACTAAAAGACATGTTGATAAAACAGGTGAATGGGTAAGATAGGGAGAAATGACATGTTTGGAAGAAAAGAAATGCTATTTTATGCCATCTTTCCTGATGATTTTTCTTCATTTCTTTTCTGAAAATTTGGGTGATGTAAGAAAAATAGAGGGAAAACTACCAGTTAAAAATTGCTCTTGTGCCCAGCAATCTGTGCAAAGGACCCAGGCTTCATTCCCTTTATGCCATCCAGCTCTCTTGAACAGGCAATTTAGTCTGTGGTGAAGCTTCTAGGTGGTGGGTACTATTGAAAACTGCAAGTGGAGGTGCCCCCTTAGGGTCTGAGACTCTGGAATATGGTGGCTGGTGATATACAACAACATGGACTAACCCTAGAAAAGACATCCCCAGGCAGAGATAAGAAAGAGAGCAGTCAGATGTATCTGTTTCTCCTAGAACCTCAAAACATCATTATTCAAGATCATGATCAAGCTCAAGAGAAAGAATGAAAATTAGATAATAAAGGAAGAAAAAACAGGAGCCAAGTAGAAGCAAAAAGGGTGCTAAATGTGCATAGAGACTGAACTGAAGATGCTACAGACTCAGATAGCAAAATAATAAGCTTACTTTGTGATAATAACCAACTTCTTTTTTTTTTTTTTGTGGTGTTGGGGATTAGAACCCAAGGCCTTGTGCATGCAAGGCAAGCACTCTACCAGCTGCGGTATATCTCCAGCCCAAGATCACACTTTTAAAGGTTGGAACTTTGTAGACTTCTTGTTCTGATATCAGGCCCTTGTTCACCAATCAGCCAGCATTTTCACTTGTGTGGGTGTTGCATTGACTTTAATTTACTTTAGTGCAATTTTTATATATATCAGATTAGTGATACTGCTGTTAGTGTTGTAATCAGGTTAGACTCACTTCCATTACATTTCACAGGAATGCAGAAGGACTTTTTTTTTTTTTTTTTTTTTTTTTGGTATAGAGGATTGAACCCAGAGGTGCCTATTGCTGAGGCTGGCCTTGAACTTGAAATCCTCCTATCTCAGCTCTCCTGGGTCAATGGGATTACAGTGGTATGCCACCATGACCCAGATCCCAAGCAGTATTCTTTACTCATGATACAACTATTCTTTCATTTTGAGGGGAGGTACCAGAGATTGAACTCAGGGGCACTCGACCACTGAGCCACCTCCCCAGCCATATTTTGTATTTTATTTAGCCACAGGGTTTCACTGAGTTGCTTAGTATCTTGCTTTTTTGCTAAGGCTGGCTTTGAACTCGTGATCCTCCTATCTCAGCCTCCTGAATCGCTGGGATCATAGGTGTGCACCACTGGCACCCAGCCCACATGATACAACTATTCTGAACAACAACCAAAAAAAAAAAAAGAAAGAAAAAAGAACTAATATTCACTAGCATATCTCCCTTGAAAAACTGATTTTCTTTAGATTCCATACTAAAGGGGTAGACATTCCCTTGGGTTATATATAGATAAAATAAGCTAATAATTCTATAAGTCTTCCATTTTCAATTTATCTCAGTCCGTAAAGATGTCTCTAATTACTGCAATTTCACAATTTAATGTAACATGTTTAGGAAATTGATGCAAAGAATGCTGTATTACAAATTACCCCACAACTTTATATTTTAAGACAACAACCATTTATTATTACCCATGATCACATGGATTGGCTGGGCTCAGTTGGGTAGTGCTTCTTCTCAATTGCCATTCAATAGTCCCAACACTAACACTAGTTTCAATGAGAAGGATTAAAATAGGAAAGAGTCATACAAGTGAGAGTCTAAGAAAGAACATGGAGTTGTGAGGACAGCACTTACTTTTGCCAGCAATGATGTGTAGCAATGTACATGGAATATTGTCAACCAGAGAAGCTAACCTGAGCCTTGGCATCCAGAGGTTTTATAGGGGCTTAGCCACTTAGTCATGGATCTTGAATAACTGACTTTAGCATGCAGCCCCTCCCAAATGAAGTTGATACCATATGGCCCAAAGTATCCACCTAAATCATATATAGCCCAAAGTATCACCAATAACATTATTAGAAAAAAAAACCACATGTGGTATGGCCCATAGAGTCTGAGTTAACAGTCTTATTAAGCAGGACATTTCAAAGGCTTAGAGGTTAATTCTCAAAAGTTGGGCAAAGACAAAACATTTCTTTTGGCCAGGTTAATCCTTTGCTGCATATCCATACAGTGTCTGCTGGGGTGGCAGCAATCTGGAGCCTGATAAGATTGAAACATCCAAAATGAGTTACTCACATGATGGCAGTTGGTGCTGGCTATTGGCTAAGATCACAGCAGGGGCTGTCAATTATTTACACATATCTTCTTCATATAACTTGGCCACCTCATAACATGGGCAGGTAGGTTGCAAGAGGGAACCTTCCAAGCATACAAAAATGGAAGTTGCAGATCTATGAGGGCCCAGCCTCGGAAGTTGCACAATACCACTTTTGCTATATTCTACTGATCAAAGCAAAGTCACAGACGAGGCCATATTGAAGGAGTCCTATGTTCTGATGGGAGGAGTAGAAAATAATTTATAGCCATATTTAATGTACAGAGAAGTAGATATGTTTCTGTCTCAAGGGACAAAGTTCTCCAAACTCTAGTGACAGTGGGAGACCCACTGGTGGACCCTTGTTGGAACAACACAGCTGAAAGGAAATACAGCTTATATTCTGGATTCCACTCGATCTCAGAACTTCAAGAGAGTTGGTGCCAAGAACAGACAACACATCTATGGCAAATTTGTAAGAATCCTACAATCTATATGACATGCTAAAGAGATCATAAGTGTTTTGTGGTCTGCAGTTGTTCTCTATTTCCATTCAGTAGTCCCAATACCAACACCAGTTTCAATGAAAGGATTGAAGTAGGAAAGAGTGAGTCACATAAGTTAGAGTCTAGGAGAGACCATGGAGTTGTGAGATAAATAGATACATATATACACATATATACCTATTAAACAACCACATAAAATCTGCTACCTCTGCAATGTCCTTGACCCAGAGAAGCCCTCTCTATGCTCCCTTGCTGGGACATGAACCAATTGCTAGAAACTTTAAACGGTTGAGTTTTAATTTGGCAATTCTGTACCAATGAATTGGTTCCACTAGTCCTAAATTTAGCCTTGGCCATGGAGAGAAGTCCTTGAAGATTAACTGTGCATGTGACAGCTCCATGAGACAAGATGTTTCAGGATTCCTTTTAACTCTAGAAGGACTTAGTATTCAAGACACTATGTTTTTAGTTCCAGTTTAAGAGATTTTTTTTTTCATAGCTTTAGTTAGTTGTACCTTACCCCATTGAAAAAAGAAAATAATTTTTCAAAATAAATGAAGAGGACTTTCTAAACATCCTAGCATCAGTGTGTCAAAATCTGATAGATCTGAAAGAAGCTACAGATAAATCCACAATTATAGTTGGAGGTTTTAACATCCCTTTCTCAATAATCAATGGAAAAAAAAGATGGAAAATCGGTAAGTATATAGATGATAAATTGACCAGCCAGCACATGCCGGTAATCCCAGCAGTTAGGAGACTGAGGCAGGAGGACTGTGAATTCAAAGTCAGCCTCAGAAAAAGTGAGGTGCTAAACAACTGAGTGAGACCCTGCTTCTAAATATAAAATAAAAAATAGGGCTGGAAATGTGGCTCAGTGGTCAAGTGCCTGAGTTCAATCCCCAGTACTACTACTACTACTACTACTAATAATAATAATAATAACTTGACCAAATAGATATTGAATCCATTTAGTATTAGAATAGTCTTTCTGTCAAGAGAAGAATACACATTGTTCTCAAGTGCACAGGGAACAGTCACCAAAATAGAGCACATTCAAAGTCATATAATAAACTTTAAAAAATAACAAATATGGGCTGGGGCTGTTGCTCAGTGGCAGAGTGCTTGCCTGGCATGCATGAGGCACTGGGTTCAATCCTCAGCACCACATAAAGGTAAACAAATAAGCTGTCCATCTACAACTACAAAAAAAAATTAAAAATAACAAATTTAAAAAAAATAGAAAAGTACATTCTTAGACTATAACAAAATTAAGCTAGACATCATTAACAGAAATATATCTGGGAAATAACTGGATATTTGTAATTTAAGCAATATACAAAAGTTATTTGACTCAGTAACCCATTAGTCAAAATAAGAAATCTAAAGGAAATGTTAAAATACATTGAACTGAAATAAAAATACAATAAATAAAAATGTATAGTGTTACAGCAAAAATGAACCTTTAAAGCATTATTTTTAAAATTTTTTAGTTACAGATGGACACAATACCTTTATTTTATTTATTTATTTTTATGTGGTGCTGAGGATCAAACCCAGGGCCTTACACATGCCAGACAAGTGTGCTGCCACTGAGCCACAACCTCAGCCCTAAAGCATTATATTAAATGCAATGTGCCAGCCACAAAAAGACATATATAATTCCACTTACATGAAGTATCTGTGATAGACACATTTATAACAATACAAATTAGAATAGAAGTTACCAGAGCTAGGGGTAGGAAGGAATGGGTAGTTTAATAGGTATGAGTTTCTGTCTGGGGTGATAAAAATAGTTCTAGAAATAAATGGCAGTGATGGCACAATATTGTGAATGTACTTAATGCCACTGAATCATATACATAAAAATGATTAAAATGGCAAATTCTATGTTACATACATTGTGCCATAATTTTTTAAAGTCTAAAAAATTTTGTGGGATACTGATAAAATACCATATGAAGCAAAATTTATAGTACAACATTAAATGCAAATATTAGAAAAGAAGAAATATTGAGCCTTAGGCTCAATCCCCAGCATGACAAAACCATTAAAAAATTGAAAACTAGAGAAAGAAGAGCAAATTAAACTTAAAGCAAGGAGAAGGAAGAAAATAATGAAAAATAGAGAAAAATCAATAAAGCCAAAAGCTGACTCTTTGAACAGCTCAATAACATTGGTAAATCTTTAAACAGTATAACCAAGAAAATAAGAAAGACTCAAATTATCAACATAAAGATTAAAAGAGAGATCATGGTCAATCACACAGTCATTAAAACATTAGTAAAGGAATATTATGAATATTACTATACTACAAATTCTATAACATATCAACTGGAACATTTTCTTCAAAGACACAAACTACTAAGTAGGAACAGGAGTAAATCAATATCTTTTGAAGAAATGTAACTTGATAGTTTAAATCTTCACTCCACAAAACAACTCCTGGTTCACATGCTTTCACTGGTGAATTCTACCAAACATTTTGGGGAAAAAATAACATGAATACTATACAATCTTTCATGGAAAATAGAAAGGAACACTTCCCAACTCATTTCATGAGGTTAGCATTATTCTAATATCAAAAACAGACAGTGATATTACAAGAAAACTACAGACCACTCATGAATATAAGTATAAAAATCCTTAACAAAATATCGAGTGCATCTATGTGCATATAAAAAAGATAATATATCAAGAATAAATGAGGTTTACAAGTACAGGAATATAAGGCTCCTTCAACACTCAAAGATTAATTTTCATTTTTTGAAGACTAAAAAAGAAAACCCATATGATCATATCAGTAGATACAAAAAGAACTTTCAAAGAAACTGTGTATTCATAATAAAAACTCTTAACAAAGTAGGAATAGAAGGGAACATTCTTAACCAAATGAAGGTTAGCACCAATACCCCCATTAACTTGATAAGTAATGATCGAGTGAATAATTTCCTCCTAAAATAAGGCAAGGATGTCTTCTCTCAACATTACTATTAAAAATTCCACTTGTAACCAAATATGTTGGTGCACACCTGTAATCCCAGTGACCTGGGAGGTTGAGGCAGGAGAATTATAAGTGCAAGGCCAGCCTCACCAATTTAGCAAGGCCCTAAGCAACTTAGGAGACCCAGGCTCAAAAAAAAAAAAATAGGAAGGGCTGAGGATATGGCTCAGTGGTCAAGCACCCCTGGGTTCAATCCCTAGTACCAAAAGAAGAATGAGATGGAGAAGGAGGGGGACAGGGAGGAAGAGGAAAGGGGGAGAGGGAAGGAGAAACAAACGGAAAGTTTAGAATTGAGAAATACATGGCCAAAATTAAAAGCTCATCAGAAATCAATAGTAAAATGGACATGACTGAGGAAGTAATCAGTGAATGTCAATATAGAGCAAAAGAACGTACCAAATCTGAAAAACAGAGAGAAAATACATTGGAAGAAAAGGAAAGAGAGCTTATATACAACTCCCCCCACATGTGTGTAACCTGTGGAAAAATAACAAAAGATCCAATATTCTCATCATCAGAATTCCCAAAGAAGAAAAGAAAGATTGTGAAGCTGAAAAAAAACATTAAAAGAAATAATAAAGTGCTTGCCTAGAATGCACGAGGCCTTAGGCTCAATCCCCAGCACAACAAAACCATTAAAAAAAGAAAGAATGGCGAAATTTCCTCAAATTTGGTGAGATACATAAACCTAAAGATTCAGAGAGATCTGCTTAACTGTCAAGCTGATTGTGGAAAATGAAAGGCAGAAACAAAGATGCAAGGCATAAACCCATGTTCATTCTTATTTGGTTCAAATTGGAATATTTACATTTATCTTTAATATCAAAACAGCATTTAAAACCTATTTTTTATTCATTCATTTATGTCCTGCCTTACTCAAAGAAACATGAGACCAATCACAAAGCAAATATATTCAAATATTTAAGACAGCTATTTTGGTTTCATTAAATCTAGAAAGATCTCAAACATTATGTAGCTGGTATGGGAGGCAGGATAATACACCCCTCAAAAACATCCACTTCCCGACCCCCCAGAACTTGTGATTATGTTATGTCATATGGCAAAGGGGAATTAAGATAGCTAATCAGCCATTGTAAAATAGGGAGAATATCCTGGATTATCCAGGCAAGCCCAACATAATCACAAGCAGCTGGCTTTGAAGATGGAGTATGGGAAACATGAGCCAAGGAATGTGGGAAAGCTCTAGAAGCTGGAAAAAGCAAGGAAATGAACTCTCTCCCAGAGGCTTCAGAAGGAATACAGCCATCTATACTTTGATTTGAATTCAGTGAGACCACAATGGACTGCTGTGACCTCCAGACCAACAAGGTTACAAACTTAAGTTGTACTACTGAGTTTGTGCTAACCTGTTACAGCAGCAATAGAAACCAATGCAGCTGGGGAAATGATTTTCCAAGATCATATTTGAAGTTAAGAGAAATGTGTTTGTTTTCTGGGCTGGGGCTGGGGCTCAGTGGTGGAGCACTTGTCTAGCACGTGTGGGGCCCTGGGTTCGATCCTCAGCACCACATAAAAATAAATAAATAAAATAAAGGTATTGTGTCCATCTACAACTAAAAATTTTTTAAAAAATAAAAGAAATTTGTTCTCCAGTACTTGGGGTTGAATCCAGGGACACTCTACCACTGAGATAAATCCCCAGGCATTTTTTATTTTTTATTTGGAGACAGGGTCTCTTTAAATCCTGAGGCAGGCCTTGAACTTGCAACCCTCCTGCCTCAGTCTCCTGAGTAGCTGGGATTACAGTTGTGCACAATCGCACCCAACTGAAGTTAACAGAAATTTAAGTCAACCTTATCTTTTATGATCGAACATTTTTAGTATCTTATTTCCTTTCCTTGTGACCTAACACATTAGATACATATTTGTTTTGCAAACATAATTTGAATCAGTATTTTTTTCAGGTTAAACTTTTAAGAAAGCATTGTATTACAATTAGCCAACAGGCAGATTTGAATGGTTTTCTTAAAGGTCATCTAGTGTTTAGATATGGAAATAAAGTTTGTAGAAAACATTAAGAAAATGACTTTGTTGTTATAGATGAATATCTTATAGTTGTTGGGAATACCTTTAGACATTCTGAACTAGAAACTTAATGAAAATTATATTACTTTTTGTTTATTTGAATAATGCTAGATATTACTTCTACAAAACTTTCCCAGATATATTTGCAAACTGGGGAATTAGACTAACCAAATCATGTTATATGAATATACAAATATGGCATAAAAAAATCACACCAGGGGCTAGGGTTGTGGCTCAGTGGTAGAGCACTTGTCTAACACTTGCGAGGCCCTGGGTTCGATCCTCAGCACCACATAAAAATAAAATAAAGGTATTAAAAAAAACTAAAAGCAACTAAAATGAAAAAATAAAACTTAAAAAAAATCACACCATTATATATAATTGTAAAGTACCAATAAAAAATGCCCCCCACCAACAAATCACAGAACAAAGAACTTAACAGCTTACTGAATGGGCTTTGGTCACATTTAGAGTTTAATACCTTCCCATCCTACAGTTATAAACACACACATAGAAGTCTTCTTCAGGAAAAAAGTCATAAATTTCCGAAGAATTAAAATTGATTATTTTAAATAAATATATTAGGAAATAATAGAATCTCAAGAATCTGCTGTGATAGTGATAAAATGGAAATTCACACTGTTCAAAATAACTGATAAGTCTGTAATCTTTAATATTTATTTGTGAAATATGCTATATATAATATTACATATGGAGTATTTTGGCAAAAAAAAAAGATTCCTCAGACTTGAATCTGATCAAGTCTCTATTTCAGTTTCCTCTTTCTTTATTGATTTTATTATTTTTTTAAATACATGACAACAGTGGAATGCATTACAATCCTTATTATACATATAGAGCACAGTTTTTCGTATCTTTGTATATAAAGTATGTTCACACCAATTTATGCCATTATACATGTAGGGGTTTTTTTGCATTACAATTCTTAATACACATATATACCACAATTTTTCATATCTCTATTTGTATATAAGGTATGTTGACACCCAATTCAAGTCTTCATACATGTGCTTTGTATAATGATGACGATCACATTCCACCATTCAAGTCTCTATTTCAAATAACATTTTACAGGCAGTACAGAGGACAGAGGAGTGTGTTAAATGATAAGCCAATGCAAGAAGACAGTGAGAGATTCGTAGGTTTAAAGACACCTAAAATCCCATTAACCAATTATAATATATGGCTGATTCTAGTTTTTGCTATTTATGAGAAAATTGTAAATTTGAACACTTATTGGATACCTGATGACATTAAGGAATTTTTATAACCTTTATTTTCTCTTTGTATTGGGAATTGAACGCAGGGCCACTTTACCACTGAGCCACATCCCCAGTGGACCTCCCCTCTTTTATTTTGAGACAGAGTCTTGCTCAGTTGCTTAGGGCCTTAGTAAATTGCTGAGGCTGGCTTCAAATTTGCAATCCTCCTGCCTCAGCCTCCTGAGTCACTAGGATTACAGGCATGCACCATGTTCTACTTTATTAACTGTTTTAAAAGTGCAATAATAGTATTTTGGCTACTTTTTAAAAAATTCTTGCCTTTTAGAGGTACATGCTGAAATATTGGATAAAATAATGACACTGAGATTTGCTTCAAAAAGCATAAAAACACATGTGCAAAAAAAAGGGACCTATTAGAGTTGCAACTCAAAGTTCCCAAGTGGGGGGAGGGAAACATTTGGGAACAGAGGGTCTATGCATGTAGTTCATCCCTCTGAAACTAACATTGAAATTAATCCCATTATAGAATATTAAAAGGTGGGACCTGCAATAGTGATTAGGGTTCTGCCTTCATGGATTTATTAATCCATTCATTCAGTGAGTGGGTTGTCTCCAAATGGGTCTGTTGTTATCTATTAAAAAAAAAAAAAAAAAAAAAAGTTTGGCCAGTTCTCTGATATTCCCTGCTTCTTAACGTGTGATTCTCTGGGCCACCTTGCTTCAGGACTGGAGCAAGAAGGCCATTACCAGATGTGGGCCCTTGACCTTGAACCAGAACTGTGAGCCAAAATAAACCTCTTTATAACTGTGTGTGGTATTGTGTTACTAGCAGCAGAAAATGTTCTAAGACAGGCTGGATGAAGGGTGTCTGCTAGCAATGACAAGGGTTGTTTGTTTGTTTTGTGTTTTTTTCCCTCTTCCCTCACTTTTTTTTTTCCAGGAGAAGAGAAAGGAAATATAATGACTACAAAAGAAAGAACGAAGCTAAGCTCCTTCTGTCCCATCAGCTCCCTCCACTGCTTACACTGTGTGTGTGTGTGTGTGTGTGTACACGTGTTACTGGGGATTGAGCCAAGGGGTACTCCACCACTGAGCTACATCCCCAGCCCTTTTTAATTTTTTTTTAGACAGAGCCTCACTAAATTGCTGAGGCTGGCCTCGAACTTGCAATCCTTGCAATCCTCCTGCCTCATCCTCCCAGATTGCTGGGATTAAAGGTGTGCACTGCTCTGTCTGGTCATGGCCTTAAAGCTATGGTTCTCACAGTGCATCATAATCACAAGCAGAACTTGTCAAAACTTGCTGGGCCCCATCTCCAGAGTTTCTGGTCCTGTTGAGCTGGGGTGGAGCCCAAGTTTTGCATTTCTAACAAGTTCCTAGTGCTGCTGCTGAACAGCTGCTCTAAATTTGAAGAAAGCCACCTGAAAGCCCCCAGCATTGGTACTTGAAGGTGGAAGACTTTGAGCTTGGGTCCCAAGAGGACTGCCTTGGTGGGGTGGGGTGGGGTGAGGGGGATACAGTATCAAAGTCTTAGATTGATGAACAAACCAGGAGCAACTGAAGTAAAGGAGAATTTGGCTGGATTTCAGCTTCCATTGTTATCACAAAGTAAATGCTTTAAAGTGGTGGGTGCTTTTTTTTAAGCTGAAGATAATTAACATTTCTTGAGCATCTGCTATGTGTTATCCCCTGTTCTAGGTTCTCTAATCAAATCTTAATCCTTAATTGGATACAGTGGTGCACAACTGCAATCCCAGCTGCTTGGGAGGCTAAGGTGGGAGGATCACAAGTTTGAGGCCAGCCTCAGCAATTTAGTGAGATCCTGTCTCAAAATTAAAAATAAGAATAAAAAGGGCTGTGGATGTAGGTTAGTGGTGGAGTACCCCTAGATCCAATCCTCAGCACCACAAAATAAATGAATAATCTTAATTCTTATAAAAATTTTAGGGTTTTTAAAAGTTTTTTTTAAATTGGTGCACTATACATAAACATGATGGTGGGATTCATCATCTCATAATGATTTTTTAAATATTATTTTTTAGTTGTAGTTGGACACAAAATCTTTATTTTATTTATTTTTATGTGGTGCTAAGGATCGAACCCAGGGCCTCACACGTGCTAAGCAAGCACTCTACGCTGAGCCACAACCCTAACCCTCATAAAGATTTTTAAGGCAGTATTATTGTACTAGTTTTACACAAGAGGAAACTGGTTAATTAATTAACTGAGAGGTTCATCAAAGTACATCTACTACTGCTGCATCTAATAACATTGAACTATTACAACAGGGCTAGGGTTGTGGCTCAGAGGTAGAGTGCTTGCCAACATGTGTGAGGCACTGGGTTTAATCCTCAGCACTGCATAAAGTAAAATAAAGACATTGTGTCCACCTATAACTGAAAAATAAATATTAATAAAAACTATTACATGGGGCTGGGGCTGGAGCTCAGTGGTAGAGTGATTGCCTGGCACGTGTGAGGCACTGGGTTCGATTCTCAGCACCACATAAAACATAAATAAAATGAAGGCATTGTATTCATCTACAACTACCAAAAAAAAAAAGCTTAAAAAAAAACTATTACAACAAATGTTAGTACTAGTCAGGTCATTAGAATCCTGAGATTTGAGGAAGTATCAGGTTGCCTAGTCTAGTTAGCTATTTCCAGGGTGTTCTGTGAGGCTGGGTTCAAGTAAAGTAAGATTTTTCCAAAGCAGATCAAGATCACTAATGTGGCCACTGGATGCTTTTTGGTTAGCATAAAAAGAATTAAAACCGGCCAGGCAGAGTGCATGCCTGTAATCCCAGTGGCTCAGGAGGCTGAGACAGGAGGATTGCAAGTTCAAAGCCAGCCTCAGCAATAGCAAGGCACTAAGCAACTCAGTGAGACCCTGTCTCTAAATAAAATATCAAATAGGGCTGGGGATGAGGCTCAGTGGTCGAGTGCCCCTGGGTTCAATCCCTGGTACTCCCCACCCCCACAAAAAAGACTCAGAACCAGAGAAAAGCCAATCTTCTGGGACATTGCAGAAAAGAAGCCTTTGGGTGGAAAGGTGTATGGGCACACTGCCCAAGAATTGAATGAAGGTTTTCTCATTTTTATTGCTATATATGTTGCAAATTTCACCAGGACACAGAAGAGAGTCTTTCCTTTTTAATACACTGGTTATGGAAGAAGAAACAACTTCCAAAGAATTTCATTGATGAGTAGCTTTTAAATCAATCCTTTTAAATCAAACCATTCACATTATGATCTTCATTTCCCTAGTTATTGGTTGTCATGAATCAGCTTAGGACCCATTCCTTCAAAAATTAAAAGGTCATATTGGTTTCCCAACCACCTGATTCCTACATGTTCTATCAGAGCTGCTGGGCTTTTTTTCTATTTGGTTTAGTTACTGCTTTGAGTCAAGTCAAGCAATAGCCATGCTCAGCCTGAGAGGATGTGGGGAAATGCAAATCTTTCTAATCTGGGAAAACAACTACCATAAAGAACACAAGAGCACTGGCACAGTGGTGCTCGCCTCTAATTCCAGAGATTCAGGAAGCTGAGGCAGGAGGATCATGAGTTCAAAGCCAGCCTCAGCAATGGTGAGGCCCTAAGCAACTCAGTGAGACCCTGTCTCTAAATAAAATAATAAATAGGGCTGGAGATGTGGCTCAGTGGGCCAGTGCCCCTGAGTTCAATCCCCAGTACCCAAAAAAAAAAAAGAAAAGAACAAAAGATGTGGGAAAACCAAAGCTCAGCACTTGCTCAAGTGAAAGAAATAGAAGGAAATGTAGCAGGTTGACTGTGCTCCTTTGCATGTGCATATGGGCAATGTTTTGTAACTCTGATGAAGACACAGTTGCTTTGCATTTTTCAACCACAACAACCTGCCTTGACTTTGTAGGGTTTTGTGAATCATTAGTGAAGCTGATGTTCATTGGAGCCTAGTGTTTTTCCTCCCTGTTGCAACTGGCATCTGTTCCTCAGGTTGAGGCTGGAGATGTGAGGCATCCACACACCAGTGGCAGTGTCCACACCTGGTGACAGTGCTAGGCACCCCCACCTCCAACTTCCTTCAGCCACACTGCCTGTCCAAGAAGTAGTGCTGTCTCCAGTTTTTATGCACTATGATGTTTCTTTCTTAAAAGAAAACCTCTAACTTGATTTTGTTGGATAATTTGGAGATTTAAAAATGATCAAATGTCAGCTATTTTGTATGGTTCAAACGAATAACATGGAACAATCTGACTTCAGTGATATAAGGGAAATGGCTTTTAAGAAGAGAGAATTGGTAAAATTGGATTTAGGGCCATTTGAGGGTGTGAGGGAAGATTCCAGATCAATTACACCAGCCCAGAGCAATTTTATCCTAAAAGCTGGAAGTTCCTTGACTCAGCAGTTTCACAGATGCAGTTGCCCCTGTCTAAAAAGTAACTGTGACCCCCAAGGTTAAAAATCCCTCCTATTTTTCTTTGTATGCATAAAATAAGCAGCAACAACTAGCTGCCAGGGGAATTCTTGAGCTGTCACATGCTTTTTGGTCTCTCATCTTTTAAGAAAAATGGTAATGTAGAATCTGAAGCTGTGTGCCCTGTGAGCCTGTAGATGAGCCAATAAAATACTCACAGAAAGAGCTACACTTTCCAAAAGACTCATCCACATGATCACTTGGTAGAAGGGAAAGTTGTGAAGTTACCATGGTAAAGGTAATACATAATCATGTACAAGGCAAATAGAAAAAGATAATGTCAAGGCTTTGACCAGGGATATACAATGACTAGACTGGTGATAGTCTTCATCTCTGAATCCCCCCATATGTCTAGTTTAGGCCTATCTGACTTGGTGCCACTCTTCTAACATTTTCAAAAAGCTAAAAATTACCCTGGTGTGATAGCACATATCTGTAATCTCAGCTACTCAGGAGACTGAGGTAGGAAGATCACAAGTTCAAGGTCAACCTGGGCAATTTAATGAGACCCTGTCTCAAAATTTTATTTATTTATTTATTTATTTATTTATTTATTTATTTATTTATTTATTTATATTGGTTGTTCAAAACATTACAAAGCTCTTGACATATCATATTTCTGTCTCAAAATATTAAAAAATGGTTAGGGATATAGCTCAGTGATAGAATGCCTCTGGGTTCAATTCCCAGTATCTCAAGAAGAAAAAATAACTAAAAATTTTAAAGGTAGTTGTAGGCTTCTAGTTTTAACCTTTCTTTTCTTTTTATTTTTTATTTTGGTGTGATACAGGGGATCAAACCCAGGGCCTCACACATGCTATGCAAATACTCCACTACTAAGCTACACCCTCCTCAACTTTAAATTTTAAAAATAGAAAGAAAACTGCAGTTTTAAAAATGCATTGCTGCTAGGCACGGTGGAACACACCCATAATCCCTGTGATTTGGGAGGCTGAAGCAGGAGGATCACAAGTTTGAGGCCAGCTTTAGCAATTTATTGAGACCTCATCTCAAAATAAAAAGGGACTGGGGATGTAGCTCAGTGGTAATGTGCCCCTAGGTTCAATCCCCAGTACAAAAAAAAAAAAATGCTGTTCCACCACCAAGAAGTTAAGTTTAAATAGCAAAAGATTTCAGGCCTATAAAAGATCCAGTTCATGACCAGAGCAGCTCAGCCTCAGGAAGTTTCCCTGGCAATTCTGAGAGGGGGGAAATGGGGAGAGCCTCAAGCCCCCAACTTCATTACCACTCCCAAACCTCTGAATAAAATGACTGAGCCATACATAGACTGACACCTGAGAGATAGTGCTGCTTCAAAGCCTTAGAGTCCGAAACTATTGTCTCCCCAACATCAAAGCAAGCACAGCAAGCTATTTTCTCCCCTGCACACTTAGGCTTTATAGTATTTTATATATTATTAAGACTATGTTTGGTTGCCTTTTCTGCTGTTGATTTTTTTTCCAAATTGTTATTCTCCTAGCAAATATAGTTTAGCAAACATTTATTGAGAAACCACTTATACTCTCTGAGTCTGTTTCCTCATTAGCAATGTGGAAATGATAATAATAGATACTACATAGGATTGATGTGAGGATTAAGTAAACATAATGTTTTTATAGTTTGGATCTGGAATGTTCCCCAAAGGTTCATGTGTTGAAGGTTTGGTCCCCCACTGGTGGCACTATTGGGAGGTGGTAGAAACTTTAAGGTGTGGGGCCTAGTTGGAAGACGGGGGTCACTGAGGGTGTGCCTTTGAAGGGTTAATATTGTCCACAGCCCCTTCCTCCTCAACCTTCCTTCCTGGCTACCATGAGGTTACCACCTCTGCTCCACCCAATATCTCCCCACCATGATGTTTTGCCTTGCCAAAGGTCCAAAGTGATGAGTCCAAGTGACCATGGACTGAAACCATAAGCCAAAGTAAATCTATAAATCTTTGCTCCTTCAAGTTTTTTCCTTAGGTATTTTATCACAGCAACAGAAAACTAACACAGAAAACGAATACAAATGAATAGAGTGTTTGGAACCATTCCTGAGTCATAGCACTTAATTTTAAATATTCTTGTTGATTGTTTATGCTTCTGCTTATTTCATGTCAGACTTGCAGCCCTTTTGAGGAAGAAATGCTTAGCTTATCCAGGAGACTATTGTTGCTGTTGTTATTGTTGTTAGTATTAGTATTATGCTTTAGCTACTACTATCATAAATATAGTCATCTCTCAATATCTGCAAGGATTGGTTCTAACACCTCAGGCAGTTGCCCAAATTCCAGGATAGAAACTGAAGCAAGTCTCATATAAAAGGGTGCAATATTTGTATATAACATATTCACACTTTCCCATATCCTTTAAATTGTTTCTAGAATGCTTATAAAACCTAATATAAGTACCATGTAAATAGTTGTCATATTATTTCATTTAGGGAATAATGACAAGAAAGGAAAGTCTGCACATGTTCAGAACAGTTGCAATTGTTTTTCAAATATTTTCAATCCATGGTCAGTTGAATCCAAGGATGTGGAACCTGCAGATATGGAGGGCCAACTGCTCTACCACTCCCATTATATACCAGACAGTCTCCTAGATAAGATAAGCATTTCTCCCTCAAAAGTCTGACATGAAATAAGCAGGGGCATAAACAATCAATACCAATATCGATTGTGTGATCCCTATTGGACCAAAGGTAACTGGAGTGATTAATCCAGGCCAGTGACAAGAGAGTAAAACCCATGAAATTGGGCCTCGGAGGCCTAAGTGTGTCTGCTCATTGTACTTGTTGCAGTGCAGGGTCCCATAAAAGGGTATGGACAGTCTTTTGTCATCAGGTTGTTAGGTTTCTCTGAGCTAGAGATGCACAAATTCTATTCACTCTGCCAAACACTTGTAGCGGAGAAGCAAGGCCAATATATTAGGGGTCACTCAAAAAATCTATTGGGGCTCTACAGTCAAGGATACAAACAGCATACTTCACCGGGGAATGCAATGAGACAGAGCTAACCTTCAAATTTCCATAAGAATTCTTATATTTTCCTCCAAATTTCATGAAAATTATGCTTTCACAGAGCAGGAAGTATTCAGCTGTTGCTGTCAAAACACCTTGGGAGAGAAAGTGGGACTTCTGTATAAAGAGTTTGACAAATCATCTTCCCAGAGAAACAGGGATAACACTAGAGAAAACTGTCAAAAACAACTATTTAAAGACACTGGGAATTGACCAAATGGGCACCCAATAAATTGAGAAACATTAGTTCAAGAAAATCTACTAAATCCCATCAAAAACAATGGAAGCTTGCAACACATGAGCTAGAGGCTGTCCCAGCCCCTCTATATCTATGTTATTGCAGATCTGTCCTGGGTGGATGGGGCTACCTATGGAGACCGGCAATTCTCAGCTTCCAGCTCTGTTTCTACAATGTGGTAATTCCACTCTAGGTGAGGTGGAAAAGGAAGACTAGTCCTTCCCCCATTTCACTTCCACCCCACAGCTCTGGCCAGATCTATCGTGCAGAAGGTTGACTCTGGGAAGGAAGAGCAGGCCATGCAGAACAGAAGCTTCTCTGTGTCCCTTTGTAGCTCCAACTCTCTCTATGGTGTGGAGGCATTAGAAACAATGAAGATGGACCGGGCATGGTGGTGCATCCATGTAATCCCAGCGGCTTGGGAGGTTGAGGCAGGAGGATCACGAGTTCAAAGCCAGCCTCAGCAAGGAGGAATAGCAACTCAGTGAGATCCTGTCTCTAAATAAAATACAAAATAGGGTTGGGGATGTATCTCAGTGGTCCAGTGCCTCTGAGTTCAATCCCTAGTACCTACCTCCAAAAAGAAAGAAAGAAAGAAAGAAACCATGAAGATGAGTAGATCTGAGAACTTGCCCGAGAGGGATACCTTTATTTGGAACAGAATGTGGAGAAATTTGGGTGCATTGTTGAAAACAGTAGAGATCATACTGGTTAATGATTAGAGAAAGCTATCAGCTCTGCAATATTAATAAAGGCAAACAGGATGACAGACCAAATGGAAGTTTAATATGCAGATCTGAGGAGAGACAAAGAAACACCTACTAAGGTCACAGTCATACCTGGTGCTCCAGAAATCTGTGTCCAGGCATGAAACTGTGCACTATTGGGATTACCCAGAGAAACTACTGGTGAGCTCCCAGTTCCTGAAAACACAAACATACTTGTAAATTTAAAACATACTTGTAAATCCTCTGCACTTTGAAAGTAGTTCCCAAGCCACACATAGATCTAACAGCAAAGGGACATAAGCATAACCCCTGGCCTAACAGACTAACGTATAAATTATTAAGCCAAGCTTAAAATAAGAACAACAACAACCAAAAAAAAAAAAGTGAGCAGTCATATCATAAGCTGCACATTGCAGAAGAAAATATTTCATAGAATTAGCCCAAGTAAGTGACTAAATAAATCAGCAAGCCAATAAACAAAATATAGCAACATCAACAAGAAGCCTGAATGGGAAAAATGAGGAACAGGGAAATTAAAATTCAGGGAATATATTCCCTGAATGTCCAACTTCCCAAAAATGAACAAAGATCCCACCCTAAGTCGTATTGTTAGACTTTCTACCATGGTCTGCCCTGAACCCAAGCAAAGAAACAGGAAACTGACCCATACACAGGGAAAACCAGGCAATTGGAAATGCCACTGAGGGAGCCAAGATATTGGACTTCACAGAAAAAGACTTTAAACAGCAATTATAACTATGTTCAAAACACCAAACCAGGGGCCGGGGTTGTGGCTCAGTGGTAGAGCGCTCACCTAGCACGTGTGAGGTGTTGGGTTCGATCCTCAGCACCACATAAAAATAAATAAATAAAATAAAGGTATTGTGTCCGTCTACAACTAAAAAAAGTTTTTTTTTAAAATACCAAATCAGCTGGGTGCAGTGGTACACACCTGTCATCCCAGCGACTCAGAAGCTGAGGCAGGAGGATTGCAAGTTCAAAGCCAGCCTCAGCAATTTAGGAGGCCCTAAGCAACTCAGTAAGACCCTGTCTCTAAATAAAAAATAAAAAGGACTGGGGATGTGGCTCAGTGGGAAAGCCTCTCAATTCCTAGTATCAAACAAAGAAAACCTAACAAAGAAAGCATGCTTAAGGAAATAAAGACTACCAGTAAAGAGACAAATGTTTTTAAAGGAACCAAAGGGAAAATATAACATGGGGGGCTAGGAATGTGGCTCAGTTATAGGGTACTTGCCTAGTCCCTAGTTTCCATCCCCAGGACAGAAAGAAGTGGGGTAGGGAGAGAGGAAGGAAGGAAGGAAAGAAGGGAGGAAGGAAGGAGAGATGGGAAGGGAGGAAGGAAGGAAGAGAGAAAAGGAGAGAGGGAGGGAGGGAGGAAGAAAAAAGAAAATATAGCATTGAAAAGTACAATAACTAAATTTAAAAAGTTACTTAAAGGACAAAACAGTAAATTTAAGTGATAGAAGTAGGAATCTGGAAGATTGAAGATAGATGAAAAGAGATTATACAATCTAAATAACAAAGAAAAAGGAAAATGAATAGAACCTCAAAGACATGTGAGACACCATTAAGCACACCAAAATATGAAAAATGGCAATGTTAGAAAGGAAGGAGAGGGCTGGGGATGTGGCTCAAGCGGTAGCACACTCGCCTGGCATGTGTGCAGCCCAGGTTCGATCCTCAGCACCACATACAAACAAAGATGCTGTGTCCGCCGAGAACTAAAAAATAAATATTAAAAAAATTTTAAAAAAAAAGAAAGGAAGGAGAAAAGAGAAAGAGGCACACAAATACTTGAAGAAATGTTTAAAATTTTCCCAAATTTGATGAAAACATCCAATTTTCAATGATGAAACTCATCCAAGAAAGTCAGTGAACTCTGAGTAGGATGCACACCTAAATACATCATAGTCAAAAACAAAGACAAAGAAAATCTTAAAGGCAACAAGAGAAAATGATTCATGAAGTACAAGGGAATCACAATAGCATTCATAACCAACCTCTCATCACAAATAAAGGAGCCCAAAGGGGGGGAAAGACACAAAGTGCAGAGAGGAAAAGAAATCTGTCAACAAAGAATCCTATATGCAGCAAAACTGTCTTTCAAACACAAAAGTGAAACACACATCACCAGATAAATAGACACCAAGAGAATTTGTTGCTAGCAGTTTTGCCTTCTAAAAACTGCTAAAGGAAGTTCTTCAGACTAAAAGGAAATGACAGAAGACAGTAATAAAAAAAAAAGCACTGGTAAAGATAATTATGTTGTAATTATTTTAAAGATAATTATATAGCTTCTCCACTTCTCCTTTGTTCTCTTAACATGTTTGAAAAATAATAGCATAAAACAATAATTAAATATTACAATATGCAGAGAGATGATACATAACATGACAATCACAGGACAAAGGAAGGAGAAGGATAAGAAGTTATATAGGAACAAGGAAGTCACACCAGAGGATTAACTCAAAGCTACAGGAAGGAATGAAAAGTACCAGGAATGCTGAACAAATAGGCCAATACAAAATGCTTCATAAATATAGACTGTCTTTACTTTTCTGACTTTTATTAAAAGATGAGATTACATGAACAATAATTATAATACTGAATTATTTGGGTTGAAACTATTGGTGTGTCATGTATAAAAATACAAACGATAGAAAGTAGCCACTGGTACAGTTAGAACAAGTCATACACACAAGAACCACCCTCACTTTTTTGGGGGAGATACCAGGGATTGAACTTAGGGACTCTCGATCACTGAGCCACATCCCCAACCCTATTTTGTATTTTATTAACACAGGGTCTCACTGAGTTGCTTAGCATCTCACTTTTGCTGAAGCTGGCTTTGAACTTGTGATCCTCCTGTCTCAGCCTCCCAAACCGCTGGAATTACAGGCCTCAACTGGAAAGAACCACCCTTACTTCTGACATCGATTGCAAGTTTGGGGGTTTCCCACAAACACTGCCAGGTTTGAAATTCACTACATAGATTCACAGAATTCACCAAATCTGTTATACTTATGGCTTAGTACAAGGAAAGCACACAGATCAAAATTAGCCAAGAAAAGAAGTGCATAGAGCCAGTTTGGAAAGTTTCAAATGCAAACTTCTGTTGTCTTCTTTCTATAGAGCCATGAACAGTGTTACTTCCTCTTCATTGATGTATAACACACACATAAATTAGCACCATCCTGGAAAGCTCACCCTGAAACTTGGTAGCCAGAGTCCTTATTGGGAAATCAATACATAGGCACCATTGAGTGCCCACCTAGCTAATGACAATTTCCAGTACCTCCAGGAGGTCAAACTAATACTGCTTCCACCTTAAAGCACATAACTAGACTTTCTAGCATGACCAGCCCCCAGCCTAAATTTAAAAATTCTCTCAAGCATGACATTCCGTGGATTTAGGCATTACCTCCTAGAAGTCAAGGTCAAAGACCAAAAGTCTCTTGGGGAAAAGTTAAATTCTTTCCTGTACCACAATACAAAGAAAAAGGACAGAAAGGAGCTCTGGTATAGAAAAGTTACTATGTTTACTAGAATTAAGTTAGGAGAAATCTGAAATGCAATGTAATAAACTAAGATTTGTGTTATAGTTCCTAGATTAACCACTTAAAAAAAAAAACACCTCTCTGGGCATGGTGGCACACACCTGTTATCCCAGCCACTTGGAGACTGAGGTAGGAGGATCACAAGTTTGAGACCAGCCTCAACAATTTAGCAAGAACTTCTCTCGAAATAAAAATAAAAATTAAAAAGGAATGGGTGCTCACTGATAAAGCACCCCTGGATTCAATCCTCAAAACCAAAATAAGATGAATTTTAAAGATTCAATATAGCTTTTTTTTAAAAAAAAAAAGACTTAAGATGGTATATTTGAAAATAGCCACTTAATAGAAAAGCAGGTAGTACAGGGGAAAAAGGATCTAAATGCAGATAGTTTTGCTCAGGAAGATAAACCCTGCTTCTTCTAACACTGAGCCTATCTTTTTTGAGTATGTGTGAATACTCTTGTTTTTTATTTATTTGGTGCTGGGGATCAAACCCTGAACCTCATGCATGCTTGCATGAGTACTTTTGAACACATGGCAGGTTTATATTCCTTTGGGTTTTTTTTTTATACCTCTGATTACATCTTAATACTATTTGCACCAGAAATGTGGAGAAGTCCAGGTCCCCTGCATGACCATTCTAAACCTTGGCCTTACCCTTTCATAGTTGAGAGGGAGATTATGTGCTCAGTTCTTAGCCTGCGAATCTCTGCATATTCAGGGTCGGTAGAAGCTCCCCATGAGTTATTAATTGAAACCAATGGAAAGAAAATAATACATTAACAATTTTTTCTGCTATGTAGGCTGGCTACCATGGTAACCACCAATTTCTTCCAGATCTGGGCAATTTTAAATGCAAAGTGGATTGAAAACCCCATTTGGATTTACAGGATTCAACGCTCCATGAAGGGTCACAGGTGGCAGATGCTACAGATTAACCACACAGCTAATACTGATGTCTCCATCTGTGAAATATCCCCCTCTCATTGATTTCATCTTGGTGGAGCAGGCAACCTTTGATTCTCATAACAGACACAAAGCAAGACAAAGCTTCCTTATATACACCTGGAGGCTGTTTCTCCATGACAGGTTTTGCTCAGATTCTGGGGCTGTGATCCATGCTTCAAGTCTCTGTGTGGGCTCTGGCATGGGGCCCTGTGCCATCAACAGGTTGAAGGACTTCATGGGAAATGAGCTCAACCAATCAGACTATTAGCCTGGTGCACCTTGAGGAGGTATATTCTTAAAACCCAGGGTAATGACTATGTGGAATCGGAAATGTCTTCAAATGATTAGGTACAAATTGCATATTTGCCTAAATGCTACATATATGTTGATGATTATGGACCATGGGTACCAAGTTTTACTTTACTCTTGGAATAGTACAAAGATTCTGGAGTCAAACTGCCTATTCAGGCGAGAGTTCTTCTAATACTGCTTATATGAACTTGGACAAGCTACTGGACTGTTTTAGCTTTAGTTTCTACATCTGCACCTACTTCATTGGGTTGTGAGGATTAAACAGAATTAAGGTCATAGTACCTGGCATATAGACAAAGATGCAATACAACATGTCTCAGTAAATGTAAATCCAAGGGGCTATGAGAGAGGCCTGGGGATATATCTCAGTGGTAGAATGCTTGCCTAGCATATGTACCTGGGTTCCATCCCCAGCACTGCCAAAACATAAATAAATAAACAAACACAGGGCTATGAGAACAAAGAGAATCTCAGATACCTCTGAAAGGCCTCCTGCAAGCCTTGCTGGGACCTCAGTGGTAGAGGACAGACAGAAACCTTGAACCAGTTCAAAGGGACCAATGAAAGAAGGATAAAGGGAGTTAGAGAGAACATTTTGGAAGAAAGTTGCCACTCTATTGTGAGCATCCAGAAAGTAGAAGATGCTTCATGTCTGTGTCCCTTAAACCCATCTGAGGATCTGAGCATATTATGTATTTAATGTCTGTGGAATTGAATAAAACCCTATTGAATAGAAAGGATCTGGAAGCTTCCTGGAACTGGAGTCAATGCAAAGGAAGACAGAACAATTCTGTTGCTTGATCACAAAGTGAAGGAAGGAACAGTTAGTCACCGTCACAGGTGTTGCTGGGGGTCACTTATGAGATGAGTCACAAGTCCTTTGTTAATAATAATAAAGAATGGAAGTTTCTGAATGATGTGCTCTTTCACAGATTAGAGTATGTGTTAGTCAGCTTTCCACCACTGCAACAAAATACCTAAGAAAAACAAAGGAGGGAAGATGTATTTTGGCTCACAGTTTCAGAGGCTTCAGTCAGTGATCAGCTAGCTTCATTGTTTCTGCACCTGTGGTGAGGCAGAGCACCATGGTGAAAGGATGTGGCAGAGCAAAGCGGCTCATGGCATGGTGGCTGGGAATCAGAAAGAGAGAAGAAGAAGAAGATATACCCTTCCAGGGCACACCCCGCAGTGACCTACTTCCCCCAAACATGCCTCACCTACAGTTTCTACCACTTCCCAATATCCTGTTCAGCTAGGAATCCATCAATGGATTGATCCATTGATGGGGACAGAGCCCTCATGATCCAATCAATTGCTTCCTAAAAGCCCCAACTCTGGAAATTGCTGCATTGGGACCAAACCTTCAACACATGAGCTTTTGGGGGACATTCCAGATCCAACCCATAGCATAACAGATTTAAGGTTACTGCTGTAATCCAGTGATGAATTGTTGACTGGGAGTGTGTTGCATATATATGCATGCCCATTGCAGTGTAGATCTAGGCAAATAAGAAAACTTGGGAGGCAGAGCCAAGAGGATCATAAATTCGAGGTCAGCCTGTGCAATTTAGCAAGACCCCATCTCAAAATAAAAATAAAAAGGCTAGGGATGTAGCTCAATGTTAGAGCACCCTGAGTTCAACCCCAATACTGCAAAAACATAAATCAGTAAAAACAAATGAGAAGTGGGGAGCCGTGGTGCACCCCTGTGATCCCAGTACCTCTGGAGGCTGAGGCAGGAGGATTGCAAATTCAAAGCAAGCCTCAACAATTTAGCAAGACCCTAAGTAACTTAGAGAGAATTTGTCTCAAAATTAAAAAGAAGGGGGGGGGGGGCGGTGATGTGGCTCAGCGGTTAAGCGCCCCCTGGCTTCAATACCGGTACAAAAAAAAATGGAAAGAGAAAAACAAATGAGAGTAACATCAGGATCACTTTTGATTTCCACTGTGAACCAGAAAAAGTCTTTTCCCTTACTCCAACTTTCCCCCATGACCCACAGTGAGGAGTGAGGATAGGCAGAGGGAAGGGGGTAGCACTGGCTTTATAGGAAACAGCAGAGAAATCACTTTTGAAAGATTGATCTCAATAACATAAAAACTGAAGTCATATATTATTCATGTTTTCTAAGCACTTATGGTTTATAAATGCTTTCATATGCATTATCACTTATTATATTATCAACTTGGCTTAAGTGAGTAGCCTGTAATTGAAAGCTAACTATGATAGTAAGCTATATAGATTCTGCAAAGATGTCATCTAAATAGGATATGAGAAGTAGTCTTTATGGAATGTAAATAAATCACTTATGTTGGTGATTTAGTGATCTACACCTTCTCAACAACTCACCCCCACCCAGATATTTCAAACAAAAATAAAATTTAAAGTGGAGGGGACCAGAATATGCCACCCCAAAGTATGCCACTTTGGAATAAGGATTATTTTGAGCTAAAAAGCAATTGAGAATCCACAGATGCAGGAAGTTTTCTGCCATCTCCTTATCTGTCAAGAGGCAGGATATAAATTTCTTGTGACAGAGGTGCCCTCTCTCTATCAGGAAGAGAAAAGCAATTCTTATCACTACAGATGAGCGGTCAACACTAAGACAACTCTGCATAAATATACCTTACTAAAATAATTGTAGTCTTTCATTAGTTTCCCATCTATTTTCTATTGACTTCGACTCAATTTATTGCCCTTTGGTTAGAATGATACATAAGGCCCCTTATTTTCTGTAGACTGCAGTGCATATAAACACACCAAATACAAATTGTACCTTTTCCTTTGTTAATTTGTCTTTTGTTGTTTAATTCATAAGACCCAAGTATTGAACCTAAGGGGAAAGAGGAAAGCTTTTTCCTTCCTGACAAAAGGAAGGGAAGAAGGAAGGAAAAAAAAGAAGAAAGAAAGAGAAAGTTTTTCTTTTTTAATTTGTTTTGACACTCAAGCTACTTGGAGGTTGTATCTTTTGGGTTGTAGTCTGTCCTCCAGTCTCACAAGACAGGTCATAGGAGGAACGCTTTGGATACTGACCCACCGGAAGAAACCAGAAATACATGGTCAAGGGCATGATCACTCAGATGAGATAGGCTCAAAATCCTCTGCACCATGGGTTGTTAGTTGTGACAAATAGGTCCCAGGTAGGTCCTGTGACTTTATTTTTTTTAATTGTTTTTAGTTGTAAATGGACACAATATTCTTTTGTTTTATTTATTTATTTATTTATTGTTTAATGTGGTGCTGAGGATCAAACCCAGTGCCTCATGCATGCGAGGCAAGGGCTCTACCACTGAGCCACAGCCTTAGCCCTGGTCCTGTGACTTTACACAATGATTTTTTCAAGTGGTTGCTCTGCATTGGTTGTACAAATGATACATTTATCAGTAACAGGAAACACATCTCCATTGAGTGAGAGAGAGATGGTAGAAGTATTATTTTTAAATTATTTTTTAATTACAGAATTTTAATAGGCTTAGTTAGTATCTGCTAACCTCAATGGAGGTTTAACTTCACAAATGAAGTTTTGTTTTATTTTGGTGCTGAGGATTGAACCCAGGGCCTTGTGTATGCTAAGCAGGTACTCTACCACCGAGCTATACCCTCTCCTCTAAAATGAAGACTTCTTTATAACCTTCAATACCTTTATGTCCTGCAATCCAGGACCACAGTTATTTTTCTAAAATGCAAATCATGTCATTCTCCTACTCAAAAGTCCTTCAAAAGTTAATTGCCAGGCTGTGGCTGTGGCTCAGTGGTAGAGCGCTCACCTAGCATGTGTGAGGCCCTGGATTCGATCCTCAGAACCACATAAAAATAAATAAAAAATAAAGGCATTGTGTCCAACTACAACTAAAAAAATTTTTTTAAAAAGTTAATTGCCCATTGTCCACAAAATAAGATTAAAACTATTTTGCTTGACATCTAAATCTCTTTCAATATTTGAATCCTGCCAAATTTCTAGCCACAACTACTATTGTCCTACTCTATTCTACTCCACCTCCTGTGATAATGTATCATTTCCAACCATAATATAATAGTTGGAATATATTATGAAAAATGCCATGCTCTTAAGATAAAATCTTTATTCCCATTTTAATGGAAATTATTTACTTTAATACTTTCATCCCATAACAGGAGCGTAAGCATCTTGAGTTCATTGATCATACCTTTTGCATTCTTTACAATGTCTTGACCAGTGCTAGACACATAATAATAGGCATTAACTCAAATGGTTATCTATATGAATATTGGCCTTGTTTGATTTTATAATATCCATTTGCTAAGTTTGGGTTGCTGCTACTGCTATTGTTTTTAAGGCCACTTTTTTACCTGAGTTCTTTCTATGGAGACACCCCAGCCAGATGAAAGTATATCATTGGTATCTATTTTCAAAAATAAACAAATCATCGAAATAAAATCCAGGCAAGCTGAAACCAGATGTATCACTTATGCTAAAGGGAGGTACAGGGTACTGTTTGCAAGGGCAGTTACAAAGTTGTAATGTCTTATCCAGTAATATATTTACAATGAATCCTTTGTAGCAAGAAATCAAAGGACAGCTTTTATTGACCTATATCCCTATTTGATTGTATAGCAAATTAGTACCAACACACACCCAGAGATCAGTTTCAGTTTCCTCTTGCTACACTGACTTTCTAAAGAGAAATAAAAGTTCTGACCTAAAACAAAGTTTTGGAAAGAGGAACCTCAGTAAAACAAGCATTTGTAATTGATGTTAACAGAATTCAATTTGAAAACTGACCTATTGGCTCATGAAAAATCATAATTCTTTAGAAAACTACTATGAGCAAAAGTGGGTGGGGCAGAGTAGAAAAAAAAACAGCAGAAGTTTCGAGAGCATGATGAATGAAGCCAACAGAAAGACACACATATGTGCGTGTATGTGCATAGACCTGTATACAAAACCTCTATTATTTTATGCTTTCATTTCTAAAGGGCCAGATAATGTCAGGTAAAAGTATAACTTATGACTCAATCAGAGCAATGCTTTTGCTTTGATAAATCAATGTTGGCTCAGTCAATTAAAGGTGGGGGTGGCAAAAAAAGATGATAAGCAGTGGAAAGACAGAATAATTTGGCTCTCACTTTGAAGAGCTTAGTTCAGAGGTTTCAAAGGGCACACAGGAAATGCTCCACCAGCATAAACTGTGCCCTGAGCGTCATTCCAGCTAACTTTCAGCCCTCCACGTGGCTTTATCTGATCTCATGATTCTCTATCTTCAGAATCAAGGCACCCACAAAGAAAACTGGCTTTGTGATAAAATCTGAAGCGTGGGGCTTCAATCACCTTGATAATCACTAGAGACCAGGAGGTATACAAATGAGAAGGTGAAAGACAGAATCTGGAGAGTCTTTCTGAATTTTTGGATTCTTTATTTTTTGTCTGTTTTTGGTTCCCAAATGTATTTACACATTCATGATACCTGTTTTCATCACAGCTATAGCAGGTTGAGTGACAAACAGAAAACTAGATAGAGCTCTGAGGCAGGTCTGTAAAACATGACAAACTCATCTCTATCTTTCAAGAATAAGGGTAAGGCAGCCTTTGATAATGTGATACACATGAGCTAAACCTTGATTTGTCATTTTGCTTCTTTGAGTTTTTTCTTTTCCTAAGGGCACCAGCCTGTGGGACATAGTGGCACATGCCTATAATCCCAGTGACTCAGGAGGCTGAGGCAGAAGGATTGCAAGTTTGAGGCCAGGCTCAGCAACTTAGTGAGACTCTGTTTCAAATTTTTTTTAAAAAAATCAAGTTAAAAGGACTGGGAAAGTAGCTCACTGGTAGGGTACCCCTGGGTTCAATTCCCAGTGCTGAAAAAAAGGGACCAGTATGAAGTTATTATGAATTACACCCAGGAGATCAGATTGTGAGTGTTAGTATTCTCTCAATGCAGAATAATATCTGCAGAACAGGGAGATGGAATTGGATGGAAAGTCTTCATGGAAGAAAAGCAATGGCCTTTCCTCTCTGCTACCCTGTGATTTGCCCTTATTGTGTTGGAATTGGACTCAATATAGGAAAATAGAGTGTATACATGGAAAGTTATAGTAAAACAGAGTCAAAGATATCATATGGGAGAAGAGAATACTCTAGATTTATATCAGATTTGACAATCAGGTACCACAGGTTAACATGGAAAGTGTCAGAGAAAATTGTTTATGCCGTGGAAGTTGATTTCCAAGTTTTCAAACATCCTAGCTATATAAATATTCAGGGGAAAATCAATGCAGACACTACAGATAATTCTCAGGAGGTAGTTTATAATCAAAATTGGATATTTTCATATATGTTTCCTTAAGATAAACCATAGAAATTAAGGTTAGTTATAGAATAACTGGTCATGATGGTAAAAATGTAACCCTCAGAAATGTTCCAGATGAGTCAGGCACAGTGGTGCATACCTTTAGACCCAGACACTCAGAAGCCTGAGACGGGAGGATCACTTGAGCCCAGAGTTTCCTCCTGGGCAACATAGCGACACTCTGAGACCTAGTCTCAAAAAGAGAAAAGAAAAGGATAGGGGTGTAGCTCAATGGTAGTGTGTGTGTTTAGCATGCACAAAGCACTGAGTTCAATCCCCAGCACCAAAAAGAATTTTTAAAAGATACAGAGATTTCTTGCTTCACTTTTGTTTCGCAAGAGAAAAACTCTTATTTACAACCTGTCAGGTATTGCAAAACTCCAAATATGCACTTTCTTAGAAGGCCACTACTCATAGAGAAAAAAGCTGTGGCTAACAATGCTGTGGTTTATCACCTGCTATATAGAACCAGTGGGAACATCACTTTTTTGATTCATAGAATTGAATTGCAAACATAAAAGTCGATGATAGGTATGGTTCTCCTAATGATGGCTCTCTTTGCTTGGTTTTACTGGGAAATTAGCCTACCGCCTCCCTCTGACAGCTCAGAGTCCCTGGAATTGTATGATTAGCCCTGGAGATTTGGGATGGAGAAGTTATTTTCTTTAACTGACCATGACTTTATAGTTACTGGTATATGGTCACTTTGTCTAAGAAGTTCCATGTGGGAGAAAGGAAAAATGAATTTTCAGAAAAAATGAGTATGCCTGTATCTAGAGAATATTCTGAATTTCTGAGACTTGGTAAGGCAATGCAAGGAAGGCATGAAGCAGTGATCCTTGGGGTTGTTTATAAGGTTTGTTATGTATACCTTGCACACGTGACCATTGAGAGTCTTACTTTCTATCTTTCAGAATAAGCATCATGCTAAATGGGCCTCTATGGAGAATTAAAAAATCACTGTTCTTTCAGCATAAAGCTAAAACACATGTTGAATAGACATGGGTGAGACAAATCTTATAATTCTTCTCCTGAGCAGTCAAAGGCTACTAAAGTACTACAATGGTGGCGATTGCATCTAGACCCATCTAGGCAGGGAAAAATACCTTTTTTCTGGACTTATCCTATGTCCATAGCCAAGGCCTTTTAACAAAAAACATGTTAGCAAGAGAACAGCATAGAAATTTATTTACAGGACAAATTTAAGTTTTATAGGACAGGAGAGCCTTCATATGGAAAAGACCAAAAGAAACAGGTAAACTTGAATATTTTTATGCTAGATGTGAGGAATAGTAGACAGTAATGGAGAAATATGATAGGGCAAAGAGAATCTACTGGGACTCATCTGCAGAGAGGGCTTATTAAGGCCTGTTTGTTGAGGGTTTTCTGTGTCCCTGTGTCTTTGGAGATAGGGGTATTCCTTCCTTTCCTCTGGATCTAAAGAGAGCACCACCCATATGAGGGTCTTATGACTTGCTTCAGGGTAGAAGCGTGGGAAAAGTGACAGTGACTTTCTGCTTCTGCCTTTTTCTTCAATGTATCAAAGTGCCATATTAAGGGATACCCCATCCTGAGCCCCGTCACCTATGTGGCAGTAGGTTTCATCTTTCCTTTGCAGAGGATACAGAGCAGCAGGCCATAGATGTCAATGAAAAACTCCCAGGAAATACAGGCACAAGAGGAGGGTCATATCATATGACTTCTTTCTCCCTCCTCTCCTCTCCTTTAGCCTCTTTTCAAGACTCAAAATACTACATTTGGGCTGGGCAAGGTAGCACATGCCTATAATCCCATCTGCTGGGGAGGCTGAGGCAGGAGAATCTCAAATTCAAGCCAGTGTCAGCAACAGTGAGGCACTAAGCAACTCAGTGAGGACTTGTCTCTAAATAAAATACAAAATTGGGCTGGGGATGTGGCTCAGTGATTGAGTGCACCTGAGTTCAATCCCTGGTAGCCTCCCTAAAAAGATACTAAATTTGGGGCTCTTTTTCTCAGGCCATTCCTGGAGCTCCATCCTTGCTTTTGACTCCTATAGGCCACTGAGTCTTCCACTCAAACAGGGAAAGATATCCTATCTGCCATGGTCTCTGAATCTCTAAGCCACTTCTAGAAGCCCACTTCAGTTGCTGGGGCCCACAAATCAAACTGATAGAAGATTAACAGGAGGAAAAAACAGATTTATTTTCATACATATGCACAGGAGTTCACCAAGAAAGTTGACTCGAGGAGATTGTTAGAATTTGGGGTGTTGGGGATATGATCCCCTTGTCCATCATAAGGGTCACAACCAACACCCCATAATGAAGGACAGGTTAACAAGAGAAAACCTCAATAAATTTATTTAATCAAAATTTTACATGACACAGATGACTTTGATTAAAGGGTTAAAGTCCCAGGGCAAAAGTATCCATTTTTATGCTTAGATTCAATGAAGAATGGACAGCCTTGTAACTTGATAAAAGGGTATGGTCTCATGTAATAGAGAGAGGAACCCATTGAAGCCTATCTGTTCAGATTCTTCTTAGCCTCTCTGTATAGCTTTTATTCTTCCTGTGTATAGAGAGGACCCCTCTAGAATAAGGAACTTCAAGGATGAAGGAAGAGAGTATCCTTTCCAGTGCTTTGGGGGAGAGGGCTTCTAATTCTATGACCCACCTTGAGGAAGAATTTTAGTTTCTGGTACTTGCTTCAGGAGAGAAGGGCCAGAGAAGGTCAGAGAGACCTTGTTTCTGAGGCTCTTTCTGAGGCCTTACAATCTCATTTAATTCAAAGAACTTAGGGGTTGGCAATGTGGCTCAGGACTAGGCATTTGCCTAGCATACAAAGCCCTGAGTTCAATCCCCAGCACTATAATAAAATAAAATAAAGGAGAAACAAAGAACTCAGTACGCCAAGGCACCATACCTTAGAATATTATTTTCTGAGCACCTAAAGTGTTACCAGGCAGAAAGAGGCTAGGCCATAACTCTCTCTGCTCCAGAAATATCTGGAGACAAATAGATAGTAAAATAGGGTCTATTCAAAATCTGCTTTGAAGGATAAACAAAACTTCATTGTTTCAAAAGTTCCATCTGCAAAATCCCTGAAAATTAGCAAAAAAAAATTATTTATTTTGTAGTGTGGGGACTGATAGGAGAGGATGGAGGTTAGTCAGATAATAAGTAGGAAATGTACACTTAGTTAGCCAGTGTTAGAACAAGACAGGAAGCAACCTTTGTTCCCATCTTCTTTGGCACCTGTCAGGGTGGGGATTTCCATAGCCCCTCCAGCCTCCTTCTCTCAGAAGGAGAAGTTCCTCTTAAGACACAGGAGTAGGTGGACCCAAATTCACTCTGTTTGAACAGGAGCTATATACCAACTTAAGCTAGACAAAGGAAAGGATTTGGGGGACACCTGCAGAGGAGGTAAATTATGGAAGGGAATAAATTATGGAAAAGTGACTAGTGAATATATGGTGAATAAAGATTGTTTAATAAGGTCAGCACACAGATAAAATATATCACAAGTGCAAAGAGTTTTCTCTGGAGTAATTCTCTTCCTGGTGAAGGGGAGGGAGATGGCTTTACAAATGGAAGTTTATATCACCTCCATAAAGGGAAATGTATGCATGTATGCCCTGCTAGATGGAAAGGAAGAAGACAGAGAGCTAATTGCCTTCAGATCAAAACAATCCTTACACCAAAACAGAATATTTTGGGGTATCATCCCCTTTACTATCTCACAGTCTGGTCTATAAATACATGTTGACCAACAGACTGATAGAAGAGCATATGTGTACCAAGGCTAGTGACAGGTAAGAGCTCCCAGCTCAGTGGCAGCTGTGTCATGCCCATTTAAAAGAGCTTGGGGGCCTGGAGTGGTCATGCATGCCTGTAATCCTAGTAGCTCCAGAGGCTGAGGCAGGAGGATTGTGAGTTCAAAACCAGCCTCAGCAATTTAGTGAAGCCCTAAGCAACTTAGCTAGACCCTGTCGCTAAATAAAATATAAAAAGGGATGGGGATATAGTTCAGTGGTAAAGTGCCTCTGGGTTAAATCTCCAGAACAAAAAAAAAATTTAAAAAACAATTTGAGCCAGGCGTGGTGGCACACACCTGTAATCCCAGGTACTGCCAGACTAATTAACTATTTTCTTCTCCTACTGGTATATAAAACATATCTTACAATAGACAGAATATATTACATATTCTTTCATTTATTGAAGGACTCTACATCATGTACAACCATAGAAATAAAAAGTTGTGCTCTATTTGTGTAAAAAAATTAAATGAATTAATAAAAAATTATATATCCTTTATAAAGCTTATTTACCCAGACAAAGCTAGGTTCTAAGAAAATTTGGAAGCTACACTAGGCACTGTAACCCCAGCAATTTGGAAGGCTGAAACAGTAGGATGGCAAATTTGAGGCCAGCCTGGGCAATTTTGTGAGACCCTGTCTTAAAATAAAATAAAAAGGGCTGGGGACATAGCTCAGTGAGAGAGTGTTTGCCTAGCATGTGAGGCCCTGGGTTCAATCCCCAGTACAAAAAAAAAAAAAACAAAAAAAAAAAACAGCTTGGCAGCAAGTCTCAACAACCAGACACAAAAGGAAAGTGCAAAAGGGGCACAGCCAGCTTTTCTTTGGAGAGTGCCAAGATCCATCAATCTCCATCCCAGCCCAGGGAAAGCTGGAAAAAGTGCCTCAGGCACTCAGGAGGTGGGGGCAGGGGCAGTGGGTAATGAGTCAGAAAGGAATGTGTGCTAACCCAACCCACATACCTGCCGGCCAGTGTGAAGAGAGCCCAGTGAAAATTCCTTTACACATACCAGGGTCTCACATGCACTCTTAAGGGCAGTTTTTCCATGTAAAAATCTACCCTGGGGCTGGGGTTGTGGCTCAGTGGTAGAGCACTTGCCTAGCATATGGAAGGCACTGGGTCTGATCCTCAGCACCACATAGATAAATAAATAAAATAAAGGTATTGTGTCCATCTACAAAATATTAAGAAAAAAAAGAAAAAAGAATCTGCCCTGTACTTTTCAGAACAGTAGGTCACTTATTTGCTCTTGGATGGAACACTGCAGAAGTGTGCTATTGTTGCCGAAAGCTTCGTCCTTGTCCCTGATGCCAATCCAATAATGAGGACATAGTTTTGAGAAAAAGGAAAAAGAAGGTTTATTGCTTTGCTAGCAAAAGAGAAACACGGGACTCCTGTCCCAGAGGCTGTGATCCTGCCCATCAGCAGGAACAGGGGGCTTTTAAAGAGGTGACTCAAAGGCTACATTCCACCTGTTCTCTGTTGGAATTGTAATTCACTTGTTGATTTGGGAGACAGTCATTTCTGAGATCTTCTGGTGCCATCCCCAAAGTCTGGATTACTTCATTCCTATGGTGGGTATTTACAGGGGAAAGATAACTCTGCCTAGGATGGGAAAGAAAGGTAATCCTGTTTCCCCTGAGATTAGGTAGAGGGAGAGATTGGGGAGGATCAGGGAGAGAAGAAGAGAAAGAAATAGGTTCATTTTAAAAATCAGTCGCAGTAACAGAGCAGCAAGGGCTAATTCAAAGCATAAAGTGGGCCACTGCTACATTTCCCCACAGTCAATTTCTACATTCCATTTCTATGGAAAAATGGGTGACAACACCTCCAAACTGATTCCTGCTAAAAGGGGGCAAAGTCGTGGGAAGTAACCCAAAGTCCTTATTCTCTATCAAGTGGGGCATGAGCCTGACCTTATCATCAAAATGCCATCCACTTTTTTTTTTTAACATTTTAAAAAATATTTTTTAGATGTTGATGAACCTTTATTTTATTCATTTATTTATACGTGGTGCTGAGAATCGAACCCAGTGCCTCACACATGCGAGGCAAGCGCTCTGCCACTGAGCCCCAGCCCCGGAAATGCCATCCACTTTAAGTGAGTTCTCCACTGTCAATTGTACCCAGAGGCTCCTTTTGGGCCTTTTTCTTATACTAGGCATAGTTATATGCAACAGAGGAGGTCCTTTCCTTTCTTTTCTTTAGGCTTCCTTGAAGATCTCTTTGCAGAGGCTGCCTATGAAACACAGGTTGGCCTTAGTTTCTTTTCTGGGTGTGGTTATTTATTCTGCCAGTCTCCCCAGGCATTCAGTTTGATGGGACACTGTTATAGCAAGAACTGCTCTGCCCCAGTGATGAATATCCCCTGGCCAAATAGGGTGTCCTGTCAGATCTTAAAAGGGGAGACTATTCCTGTCCCCAGGTCATAAACTAACAACGCTAAAACCTGCTGCCACATCCTTTGTGGCCAGCAGACTCCACCCTCCTTGGGAAAAAGGGGCTGGGAGGTAGAATTCTGCCAAGTTCTCTTTGACCATTTTTTCTACAGCCCAGGCAGCTTTATTTGGGATTTTTTTTCCTTTAGGGTTAGTCCTTTGCCATAGTGAGATGATCTGTGGCTGCCTGGGGCCAGATGAGTAACAGTGCTGGGAGTGCCAGCACTCAACTTAAAAGACTTAAATCTTTTTAACCCTTTCTTCTGGTGCCCTGATATCCCCGGAACCCAGTGGTAGTGCATTTGGCACCTTCAACTTAGTGCCTGACTATTCAGACTCCTCATAATGCAACTGCATAAATGCCTGTACATACAGAATATCTTTCATATATTTTATCCCTGACAGACCAACTTCAATGTCAAGATTGTATGATAATCCAGAAAAACCATTCAAAGTCTAGATTGTGTTATAGTAAACCCTCTTTCTCTTAGACAGGCATATACCTATAGGTGCCCAATTCAGCCAAGATCTCTCTGTTCAAGAGACTACCAGAAAGGTCAACACATCATGGCCCATGTCTTAAATGGCCAGTAACAGATACAAAAAAAAAAATGCAGATGAAAGAGGATCACAAAACCCAAGGTTGACAGACAGGAAACTTTAAAACAGACCTGCATATACAAATTTCTTCCACTTACTTTACTTTTGACAGACCAATTCCAACTGCAAGATTGTGTAATAATTAAGAAAGCTATTCAAAAGTCAGATCATTAAAGTATAACATTATTTTAGACTTACATCATAGGTGGCCCTTTCTTCAACTCACTTTACCTCTGATGGACCAACTCCAATTGCAAGATTGTACAAAAAGAAACAGAGAGAGACAACTAGAGAGGAGCCCCCAAAACCATGGCCAACAGATGGAAACCTTTAAATTGACCAGCCAAGATCTTTCCCAAGAGACTACCTATAGAATCAATGCAATACTGGCCATGTCTTAAAAGGGGCAGCAACAGATACAAACAGACCACCAGAGGGAATTCACAAACCAAGGCTAACAAACGGATGAAAACCTAGAATACATCAGAAGGGAGTAAATATCCCTAGGTTCTCGAGTCCCACTTAACCTTAATGACTCCTACACCAGTAGTACCACAGATGATCCCAGAAACAGGGACCAGATGTGTGGAATTGAGGGCCTCAGTGTGCACACCGGGGTACTTACCCAATGGCCAAAGTTGTCAGAACTTTCCTGAGTTCAGTTTCCTTTTACTCAAAGTGGACCATGATGGAGCAACCTATACAGTTCAGGGAGAGAAGGTATGAGTTCCCTGAAGCAAAAAGGTTTGCAGCAGCTGCTGGAACAGTCCCTCAGTCCCTCCCTCTAATCACAAGAATAGCCTCTCTGGTTCAACAGGAGGCAAACTCACCCATCTCCTAACTCTCCTGCAGTTGGCTCTTAACAAGTTTGCCAGTACTGTGAATCCGCAGCATGGAAGTGGGGTTCCTTGGAGAGCCAGACCTGCCCAAAAAAACTGGAGCAGGGACTGCTCTCAGGTCCCATTGGGGTACCAAATTTGTTGCTGAGAGCTCAGTCCTTGTCCCTAATGCCAATCCAATAATGAGAACACAGTTTTGAGGAAAAAGGAGGTTTATTGCTTTACTAGTAAAGGAGAAACACAGGGGACTCCTGTCCCAAAGGCTGTGATTCTGCCCATCAGCAACAACAGGGGACATTTATTTATTTATTATTTATTATTATTTTTTTGTGTGGTGCTGGGGATTGAACCCAGGGCTTACCTGTGAGGCAAGCACTCTAGCAAATGAACTATATCCGCAGCCCAAGGGGGGGGGGAGCTTTTAAAGAGAAGATTCACAGGCTACATTCCACATGTTCTCTGTTGGAATTGTAATTCACTTGTTAATTTGAAATAGTTATTTCTGAGATCTTCTAGTGACATCCCCAAAGTGTGAATTAATTTCTTCCTATGGTGGGTGTGTACTCAGATAACTGTGTTACAGTAAACCCTCATTCTCACAGATAACTCTGCCTAGGATGGGGAAGAAAGGTAATTCTGTTTCCTCTGAGATTAGGGTGAGGGAGAGATTAGGGAGGAGCAGGGAGAGAGGAAGAGAAGGAAACATGTCCATTTTACAAATAAGTTGCAGTGGCAGAGCAGCAAGGGCTAATTCAAAGCATAAAGTGGGCCACTGTTACACTGTCACTGTGATATCTTTTGCTCTCAGGCTTTCTCAGCATCACCAGGCTTGGCTTTGTTCATGGGATAATAGACTAAAATTCCTGCAGTGGCCCCACAATCACTGCTCCAGAGGAAACTGGGGGAAGGGGGTAGAGGTATGAATAAAGGCCTGAGCTAGTGGGGCCAGCATTTTTGTTTGTCTGTCTTTGAATAAAGGCACCTACCTACAACAGGATTTTTTAAAGAGTAGATTTTTTATGGAACAATTATAAAAATAAGAAATCAAGTCCAGAGATGCAAATCAATCCTTCAACATGATTTTTGTTTTGAATCTCAACCTCTTCACTATGTGTAGGGGGAAGACCTCCATCTAAACAGACAAATTTCCATCTAGTATTATTAGAGTAGTAGTACCATGTATTGAACCCAGGGGCACATACCCACTGAGCCATATCCCCAGCCCTTTTTATTTTATTTTTTTTTATTTAGAGACAGGGTCTCACTGAGTTGCTTAGGGCCTCACTAAATTGCTGAGGCTGCCTTTGAACTCACAATCCTCCTGTGTCAGCCTCCCAAGCTGCTGGGATTACAGGTGTGCACCACCACACCTGGCTCCATCTCTTAATAAATATATTAGTTGTCAATGGACCTTGTTTTTTATTTATTTATATGTGGTGCTGAGAATTGAATCCAGTGCCTCACACCTGCCAGGCAAGTGCTCTGCCACTGAGCCATAACAGCAGCCTACCAGTACTTCAGAAAAGCTCAACAGACCCATTTGAAGCAACAGGAAAGAAAAACAGGCTCTCTAAGCAGAAAAGCTCACGACATCCCTGTTCTTTGTTTTATATGGTACAGCAGCTCACTTTGGGGACTCTCAGCAAAATGAGCCCATGGTGGCTACCCAATTAGAGCACATGCTAGCCAAAACAGAGAAGCAGAGCAAGTGGCTTCTCAATTTCTGGTTCCCATTCTTCTAGTGTTTTCTCTTTAGAGCAGGAGGTCTGCCAAATGTTGAGAGAGAGCACACAAGGTGAGCAAGGCAATGAAGCCTCTCTATAATCCTCTCACCCACCCATGATTATATACTTTATTTATTTATTTGTACTGGGGATTGAACCCAAGAGCACTCTATCACTGAAACCAGAGTTGAAATGAAACTAGATTCTCTGCTTCACCGATTTCTTCCTGGGTTCTTGTCTCACAAATTTGAAGAATAAAATCCACCAACAATAAATAACGGAAGGAAAGGGTAAACGGAGTAGGATTTATTTAAGTGAAAAGAGAAGAGCTATAACTCCCACAGTGCAGGAAGGGACCTGATAGCAGGAAAAGGCATTTTGTTGTGCTGGCCCAGGGGCTTATGTGTTTGGGGGGATGAGCATTGACCAAAATCTGTTTTAAACAGGCATTGAGAAAGTACCAAAGCCATTGTTCAAAAATCTATGTTAAACAGGTTTTGGAAAAGCATTAAGGCTATTGGGTTGGTCCTTTCTCCTTAGAGTTTTAATCCTTCCTGTAACTCCCATCTGGGTTCATCCCCAATTTCCATTTCCCCCACAGCTCTGAGACAAAAAGAGTTAGCTAGAATGTCTCCACAGGTAAATCTCAGGGTCTTTACATATGAAAAAAGGCCCTAATAGGAGTCCATTATCCTAATTGCTGACCATTGACTATTCTTATTCACCACTGGGCTACATCACCGGCCTTTTTATACTTTTTTTTTTTTTTAATTTAGAGTCAGTTTCTTACTAAATTACCCAAACTTGTGATTCTCCCGCCTCAGCTTCCCCAGTCACTGGAATTACAGCCAGGCCCTACCTCGCTTAGTGACTCAATGCATTTTTATATGACAGGGAAATAAAGTGAGGTTAGAACACTGTGGAGGTTTGGGAGTGAAATTTAACCAAAGATTCTCAACTCCACCTCATTCTGTTAAATGATATGAATGGTTATTTTTGCAGGGGTGGGAGATGAAGGGGGTGAACAGGACACTACTTTCCAGGTCATATTTCAAAAGCAAAATTTCTTGCCCCTAAGAGAAAATTTGTACAATAGTGGAAAACTCTTTATTGCCGATGGAACATGTTTCCTAGTGTTATCTGATTCTGATTTTACTGGAGCTGTTTTACCACTCTAAGTTATAGGTAACTGGTAGATATGCAAATTGTGCCCTGTCTGGCTCAAATGACTTCCTTCTTCCTGTGAGAAAAAAAAAAAGTTTGCCTCCATTTGCAATTCATCTCAGCATTCCCACATTCCTTATAATGTGGGCTAATTATTCTTTAAACCAGTTACAACATCTACATGGTTCCCTCAATTATAAGAGTCAAATAAAAATTTTAACACTTGTTCATTTTATATCTCTGAGGGCCATGATATTCCCTTTTCTGGAAATTAATGCCCTTGTAAGATTTCTTTCTTACAAGGTAGCAGGAATTTTTCAGTCTAGAGAAATCAGTACTGGGTCATGTGATCCACAGGGACAGATGTCTCCCATAGAACTGTGCTCCACGAAGGGAATAAAGTGGCCCTTGGAAGGGGACATGCCTCTTCTCCCACCTGCCTCCCTTCCAGCCTCCCAGGTTAACACCACCATCTAAAGCAAGAATTTGGTCACCCCTCAGGAGAAGTCATCTTTCTCATTTTAGAAGGTGTTGTTTCTGGGTCGTGCTCAACTTGCTAGTTTCCCACGCTCTCGATTTGCAGGTTGCTGCGTGGGAGAGCTGAGTTTCACCCAGTGGGCAGGGCTGGGTTTCTGTTAGCCTGACTGCACCCCCCTGCACCCTGCCAGCACACAATGATCAGTGGCATTCCTGGAATTCCTGACATAGCAGAGAAGCCAGGCTTGGCCCTGCAAATGCCCTTGAACCATGGTTCTGACCCCAGTGGGGCATTTTATCTTTTATTCACAGCCAGAGGTTAGGACCTATTTATGTAAATCCTCTGCCAAGGGTCAATTCATCTTGACCCTCTGGTTTTCATTTCTTTAATTGTCTCAGGTATTTTTTAGACCCCTTGGAAACTCTCTCCATTCAGTTAAAAACTTTGGGGTCAGTAAGAATTCAGTAACAAAGGAAAGGGGGTAGGGGGCTGGAAGAGTCGAGGAGGCTTCCTTTGAAGTGTTGTAAGAAGCTTTCAGAGGCCACCCAGTTTACAAAGTGAACCAAGCCATGACCTCATGCACCCCATTTTATTCACGGAAAATAGGCTTTCTTGAAATGGTATCTTCACCTAAGAAGTTTCTTAGAGCACACATTGTCCAGTTCCTAGAGCACATATTGTCCAACCTCGGTGGTAAAAGTTTGAGGAAGGAGCTGTCAGAATTGCAGACCTAGGGGCAGGTGCTGGCTCCTCAGACAATTAATTGTTCCCACTAAAGGGGCCCAGGCACCCTCCCAGATTTGCATGTTAAAAGGGGGCACCCTGCCCCGCTGGGAAGAGTGAGAAAAAGCTTGATTCCTAAGAACCCGCCCAGGTTACAGAAATTTCAGACCGCATGGGAAGCCAGCAGGGGGGGTATTTGGAGGTCAGCAGGGCCTTTGGAAACCCTCAAATCATTCTGGTGCTCTACACTCCAACTCACAGTCATAAAGCCTTTTATTTTAGGGAAGGAAACACTTGGGAACCAGCCCAACTGTGTAATAGCCCGGGCAGCTTTTTTTTCTGTTTTATTTTGTTTTGTTTTTCACCAATCTGAATCTTCATCCTAAGTCTGTTGCATTTTTTTTAATGCTCTATTTTCAACAGGCAAAATCTCCCTAAAAAACAATTTTTTTTCTGCTTGCTGTCAACTTTTTATGGTGGACAATGTGAAGCATACAGAAATACTGAAAGAATAGTACAATGAATGCCCCATATATCTACCATTTAAATTCAACATATGAGAATATTTGGGTATATGCTTTATTCCTGAACACAACTATGTACAAATTGAGCATCTATAATCCAAAATTCGAAATGCTTCAAAATCCAAAAATCTTTGAGGGCCTACATGATGTCACAACTGGAAAATTCCACACTGGCCCTCGGGTCATGGATCACAATCAAACACAGGTCCACTAGATATATTGTATAAAGTTGCTTTAGGCTATGTGTATAAGAGTATATGAAACATGAATGAATTTTATCTTTAGACTTTGGTACCATACCCAAGGTACCTCAACAGTAGGTATATGCAAATATTTCAAAATCCAAAAAAAACCTGAAATCATTAATACTTCTAGCCCCAAGCACTTCTTTCTTTCTTTCTTTCTCTCTTTTTTTGGCAGAACTGGGGATTGAACCCTCTACCAACTGAGCTATATCCCCAACCTCCTCCCCCCAAGCATTTCTGATAGGGATAGTCAACTTATAAGCAAGTTGCTTCTTATGTGTGTGGGAGGGGGTGTGTATTTTGCTGATCTATTTAAAAGTAAATTAGAGGGCTGGGGTGGTAGCTCAGTGGTAGAGCACTTCCTTAGCATGTGTGAGGCACTGGGTTTGATTCTCAGCACTGCATATGTATAAATAAATAAAGGTATGTTGACAACTAAAAAATTTTTTTCCAAAAAGTAAATTGGGGACATTATGACACTTTACCCCAAGTAATTCAGCCTATATCTCCTAATATAGGTTTAGCCCTAAGAAAATTTACCCCTAAGAAAATCACCAATAAATACCTAATATTATTAAATAGAATATCCAGTTCATATTCGACTTTCTGAAAGTTCCACTATGTCTTATAGCAATTTTCTATTTAAACCAGGATCCATTCATAATTCATACATTTGGTTTCTTCAGTGTTTTGAATCATCTATTTCTTTAACTATATTTCCTTTTTGAAGAAACTTTATAGATAGTTCCACATTCTGTATTTGTCTGAATAATTATTTGTGGTAGTGTTCCTCTATCCCCTAGATTTCACGTTATAAATGGAATTGTATCAATCCACCAAAACTCACATATTGAAATTCAAACATCCAATACCCCAGAATGTGGCCTTATTGGGAAAAAGGGCCATTTCATAATTAATTAAGATGACTCACAAGGTGAGTCCCTACTACAATATGTATAGTGTCCTTGTAAAAAGTGGAAATTTGGAGAAAGACATTAACACACACGGAAAATGTCCTGTGATTATGAAGGCAGAGTTCAGAGTAACGCCTCTGTGAGAAATAGAAAGCTTTTTTCTATGGTGATCCATTTTCAGAATATTGCCTTAATTGGATCCAATTGTAGCTCTTTTAATTATAGCCTTTCCTTTTGCCCACCCCAATTTTAAAATTAGCCAGTCATGTAGATGTACTCTAATCAGGTGAAGGATAGTGCTACAGTAGGGATAGGGATATAGGTAGGCAGACTGTTCTGCCCAGGTGCGCTTGCTAGCCAAGTTCCAGCATACCCTTCTGGAAGTAGTAAAAGTTTGGCTTGCCTACCTACCTTTGAGCATGTGTTTGATTTCTTGTGACACCTCTGTATTTCTTTTCTTTTTTTTCTTCTTCTTCTTCTTCTTTTTTTTTTTTTTTTGGTATCAGGGATTGAATCCACTGAGCAACATCCCCAGACCTTTTTATTTTTTTTTTTTTTATTTTGAGACAGGGTCTCTCTAAGTTGCTTAGGGCCTTGCTAAGTTGCTGAGGCTGGCCTTGAATTTGTGATCCTTCTATCTCAGCCTCCCAAATCGCTGGGATTACAGGCATGCATCACCACACCGGGTGCAATTCAATATTTCTAACACTTCTACATGTCAGGGAACATAAAAGATTGCTGATGAGCCATCAGAAAAAAGCTAGAAGCAGAAATAAATAAAAAAAAAGAAAAAAAGAGAAAGAAGCTAGGAGCAGAAATAAATTTTAAAAAAAGAAAAAAAATTAAAAAAAAAAAGAGAAAGAAGCTAGAAGCAAGTGAAGGAGACCAGAATATACCACTTCAAAATATGCCACTTTGACCAGATGAGGTGGCACACTCCTGTAATCCCAGCTATTCAGGAGGCTGAGGCAGGAGGATTAGGGTTAGGGTTAGCCCAGCCTCAGCAATTTAGTGAGACCTTGTTTCAAAATATTTTTTTAAAAGGTCTGGTGATGTAACTCAGAGATAAAGCACCCCTGGGTTCAATTTCCAGTATGACAAAAGAAGATAAAATGAGCTCTCTGTTGGCCCTCTTTCTGTCTAAAAGCAGGGTATACATTTGCCTTCATAAGGTGTCTCTCTCCTGTTCCAGGAAGACACTTAGCACCTGAGATGTCTCTTATGTGTATAACAAGACCACACTTATTTACCATATATTTCCTTCCCTCCTCTTCCCATAATATTATCCCCACAACATACCCCAAATACTTTTCCCTTGTCTAGCCTGAGATGCTAGACCACCTTCTTGGGTCACATTTCTTTGTGAACTCTCATGTGTAAGTATATGTGTAATTTTTTTTTTCCCACTTGGCCATCTGTTTTGGTTAGTTCAATTCACAGAACCCCCAGCCACTGGGGGACTCCCCTACTAGAGATCTGAAAGGAATCCTTCCCTTTCACCCTTTAGAAGGAATCACCCTGCCATCACCTTACTCCAGACTTCCAGCCTCCAGAACAGTGAGACAATCAATTTCTGTTGTTTATTCCACTTGCTTTGTAGTACCTAGTTTCAATAGCCCTATAAAACCAAGACAGTCATAAACAGGATTACAGGAGTAATTAGATTCATTTTTGGCAAGAACACAATATGGCTTATGTCAGGTTCTTTATTTTGCATCACTCAGGAGGCACATAACCCTTGGCTGTCACACTATAAGTGATACTAAGTATTATTATCACTGGGTTAAGGTCATGACAACCAAGCTAAGCTTTCCCTTTGCAATTAAAAAGTACCTTGAGAAGTGATACTTTGGCACCACATAAGAATGTTGCCTCCTTCAGTTGTCACCCACTTTTTAAATTTTTATTTATTTATTTATTTTTGTTGGGCTGGGTCTTGAACTCAGAGCCTCATGCATGCTCAGCAAGAGTTTTATCACTGAGCTACATTCCCAGCCACCCAATTTTTTTAGTAGTCATCGATGAGCCTTGACTTAATTGATTATTTTCTTAGAAGATGGCGAAATGATGATATTGTTAGCTGGCATTGTTAGCTGGCATTCCTCTATAAAAAATGGGGATGATTTCATGTGTTTTCCTCAAAAGTCAGGATAAATGTTAAATCTTTCTTTTAGTTACCAATTTCAGAATCAAATCTTGGTATAATTATCATCACAAATTGCTAATCAGTTTTTCTCTTTTCTGAGTCTAATGATGGACTCATGGTTTTAATTTTGGTGGGGGTAGAGGGGTTAAACCCAGGAGCACTTAATCACTGAGCCCCATCCCCAGCCCTTTTTTGTGTATTTAGAGTTACAGTCTTACTGAGTTGCTTAGGGCCTCACTAAGTTGCTGAAGCTGGCTTTGAACTCATGATCCTTCTGCCTCAGCCTCCAGAGCTGCTGAGACTATAGTCATGCGCCACCACACCCAACTCAGTTTTAATTTTACACAACGATTATAAGCAGTTACTGACATTTTTGTTGATGTTCAATTATCCCAAATTTGACAATGAGAATCCTTTTGAATTGTCACCTGTGTCCTTTTGACACACCTTTTGATGCTTTTATAGGAAGCCCCAGACTCATCTTGTAATTTGGCTATACCAAGCCAGGAATTATTAATTTCTTCAAGAAGCATTGTTTATTTTTACTAGGGAATGATATTTAGAAACCAAGATCTGACTGGGTGCAGTGGTACATACCTATAATCCCAGCAGCTCAGGAGGCTGAGGCAGAAGGATCATGAGTTCAAAGCCAGCCTCAACAAGGGGAGGACACTAAGCAACTCAGTGAGACCCTGCCTCTAAATAAAATACAAAATAAGGCTGGGCATGTGGCTCAGTGGTTGAGTGACCCTGGGTTCAATCCCCAGTACCAGGAAAAAAAACAAAAAACAAGATCTGGTTTCAAGGTATACTTATTGCTAGTAGGATTAGTAGGATGCCATTTCTTCTAAGCCAGAGCACTGCACCACACTAGGAACTATGAAGGGCCAACTTCACAGGCATGTTACCATTAGAGTCACACAGGTGCTTCCACTCAGAGGGGCTTGGGTTTGAGGTTTAATACTCTGTAATCACCGTCTTGAAACTGTTTGCAATTTTATCTTTATAGTTGTGTTTTGCAAGTGGGATCCAATAGGGTAAGGGAACATGTACCAGGCACTTGGAAACTTGGCTCATACATAGCTTTCTGATCTCTTCAGGTGGGCGCTTGCTCGCTATTTCCCCACCTCTTAGCACCTTTGAACCTACCCAGCCTCCCTGTCTCCAGACCTTCCAAACAACCACCATTGCCCCAACACCACTGGGAGCCTGAGTGTGAGTGTGGGGAAAGTAAGATTGCATGTTTGCCCTGTAGATTCTTGGGACAAGGCATGGTGGTAACAACGCCATGCTGAGTGCCATATCAAATTCAGCAAGTGACTAGGCAGGGATAGCCTAATATCCACTATCATTGAGTGCTGGGAGCCATTAGCCAAGTAGGTATGACAATTTCCTTGCCAGCGTACCCCATGTTGCAGTGACATTGAATGTAGGTGACCTTGCTCAAGGACCAAGGCGGATTAGGGCGTTCCCGGTTTAGGTTCCAGGTTTAAGGTTTGATGCAGTCTGGCTGGGCACAAATGCCGCAGTCTGGCTGGGCACACAATCACGAGCCACCACACAGCTTGTAGATTCAAACAGCAACTCTTTATTCCCGAACTCACACCAGCCGTCTACAATCATGTTCTGGGGAAATCCACGTTCTCTTCCCAAATCCACCTCCACTGGGCTTCTATCTCCAAAATATATTGTCTAAATCCCATGAGAACTCAAGGGGAACTCAGGCAGCAGGATACGCCCTATTCCCAGCAGGAATAATCTTAAACCTTAAACCTGGAACCTAAACCTGGAACGCCCTAAACACGATTATCTTAAAACCGGGAACACCCTAATCTGCCTTGGTCCTTGAGCAAGGTCACTTACATTCAATGTCACTGCAACATGTCAGCAACATGGGGTACGCTGGCAAGGAAATTGTCATACCTACTTGGCTAATGGCTCCCAGCAAAGGTTTAAGATTATTCCTGCTGGGAATAGGGTGTATCCTGCTGCCTGAGTTCCCCTTGAGTTCTCACGGGATTCAGACAATATATTTTTGGAGATAGAAGCCCAGTGGAGGTGGATTTGGGCAGAGAACGTGGATTTCCCCAGAACGTGATTGTAGACGGCTGGTGTGAGTTCGGGAATAAAGAGTTGCTGTTTGAATCTACAAGCTGTGTGGTGGCTCGTGATTGTGTGCCCAGCCAGACTGCGGCATTTGTGCCCAGCCAGACTGTGGCATTTGGCGGCCCGTGCGGGGAACTTCTGAAGCTTGGAGGTAAGTGAAATTGCTCGTCCCTGAGGAAGAGCAAAAGAATGGGTGACCATTTCAAAAAAAAACAGTGCGTTCTTGTTTTGATTTATCTTGTTTTTGTTTCAAGCTGCCTATCCCTAGAAATTTCTCAGGCAAACTGGAAAAAATGGTTGACTAAAGGTTTGAAGTTTGTCGGCCCTGAGGAAGAGAAAATTGATACAACGATTTTTTATTCCATTTTTGTTTCATTCAGTTTCGGCTTTGTTTTGTGTTATCTTATTGGGTTGCGTTATCTTTATAGTAGATTAGAAATTAGTAAAAAACAAACCGAAAAGATGTTAAGTAAATTGTTAGAGGTTCAGACCATGGAGAAAGACATTTTAGATCAAGCAAAAGAGAAGGTCTCTCGAGCTAGTCAGACGGAGGAAGAAAATTTAAAGGAAAAGGGGTTGTTAGGAAAAAGGCCACAACAGGAGGCTGTTACTAACTCCGTTTTATCACAAGAGGGCGTAATTCAACCAACAGCCCCACCGATGGAGACAGCTGAGTGGCCCTCAAACCCCGTAGTTGATAAATGGGATCCTGAGACAGGACCTCAAAGATTAGCATGCCCTGTACTTGAACAGGCAGGAGGGCAGCAAATTCACCGTGCTTTAGATTTTAAAACAGTGAAGCAGTTAAAGGAGGCTGTAACAACCTATGGTCCCCAAGCTCCCTTCACGGTAAGCATGGTCGAGTCCATTACTAACTTGGACATGACGCCAGCAGATTGGGCTAGCATGTGTAAATCTGTATTAAATGGAGGACAATATTTGTTATGGAAGGTTGCCAGTGAGGAATTTTGCACGGAGACAGCTAGGCGAAATGCAGCAGCCGGTTACCCTCAAAGAAATCTAGATATGTTGTTAGGAAAAGGACCTTATGAGGGTCAACGGCAACAAATTGAATATGATCCTGCTATATATGCACAAATTGCTGCAGACGCAGTTAGGGCATGGAAGACTTTACAAGGACATGGAGATTTACAAGGTCAGCTATCTAAGGTAATACAGAGAGCTAATGAAACTTACGCTGACTTTGTAGATAGGCTAATTCAAACGGCTGCCAAAATTTTTGGGGATACAGAACAAGCAATGCCATTAATAAAACAACTGGCTTATGACCAAGCAAATTGTTGCTGCAGAGAGGTTATTAGACCATAGAGACATGAAGATTTAAACACATATATTAAATTATGTAGAGATATTAATGAACAAGGGCAAGTCTTGGCAGCTGCAGTACAACAGACTTTAGATGCCAGGCCAAAAACATGCTATGATTGTGAACAAACAGGACATTTTAAAAGGAATTGCCCCATAGGAGGAGGGTTTAACAAAAGTAGGTATCAAAGGAATAGAATACCGGGTATTTGCCCACGATGCCATAGAGGGAGACATTGAGCTAATGAATGCCGTTCTCAAACCACCATAGAAGGTACTCCCTTATCAAAAAACGGACAAAGACCAGGTATTTATCCAAGATATCATGGAGAAAGGCATCAGGCTCCATTGCAAAAAAACGGACAGGGGGGCCCAATGCCCCAGGGCCCACAACCACAAATCTACGGGGCAGTGGAGGAACCCAGCAACACCATCAGGCTAGTGCCCAGGACACATTGTCCATTAAATCCCTCATCAGACAAACCCGAGGGAGCACAGGGTTGGACATCTGCGCCTCTGCCAGAGCAGTATTAACTCCAGAGATGGGAGTTCAAATCATTCCCACAGGAGTAAAAGGACCTCTTCCCCAAGGAACAGTAGGCTTATTACTGGGACGTAGTTCATCTACATTAAAAGGACTTATGATAAGTCCTGGGGTAATTGATCCCGATTATGTAGGTGAAATAAAAATTATAGCTAGTTCTCCAAGAGGTATATCAGTAATTTCACCTAGAGATAGAATAGCACAGTTGTTAATAATACCCAGCCTACATAATAAATTTCCTAGTCATCGTGTAGAAAGAGGTTCCAGGGAATTAGGCTCCACAGGTGTAGATTGGGCTATGTTGTCTTTAAATTTAGATTCTCGCCCAATGCTAAAACTAAATATTCAAGGTCATGAGTTTAATGGGCTACTGGACACAGGAGCTGACCTTAGCATCATATCTTGTCAAGAATGGCCAAAACATTGGCCATTACAACAAGCCACTCAAACGCTTCGAGGCCTAGGAGTGGCGACTAATCCCCATAGAAGTTCTATGATATTAGATTGGAAGGATCCTGAAGGATGTGAAGGAACTATACAGCCATATGTATTGGATCATCTTCCTATAAATTTATGGGGACGAGATGTCCTAGATCAATTAGGTTTGACGTTAACAAATAACATCAATCCTAATGCGCCCACTACTAGGGCTAGACAAGGCTTTAGGAAAGAAAAAAGATTAGGAAAACAAGGGCAAGGTATAGCAGCACCAATACAAATAGATCAAGGAACAGACAGACATGGGTTGGATTTTCAGAAAGGGCCACTGAGACAATCAAAATTACTTGGAAATCAGAAAGACCAGTGTGGGTTCCTCAGTGGCCCCTGACTAAAGAAAAGATACAAGTAGCCCATGATCTGGTCAAACAACAATTAGCGGAAGGACATATACAACCTTCCATATCTCCCCATAATACTCCCATTTTTGTCATCAAAAAGAAATCTGGTAAATGGAGATTATTGCAAGATTTAAGAGCCATTAATAATGAGATGGTTGTTATGGGACCTGCTCAATCAGGGATTCCTCAATTGTCTGCTTTGCCAAAAACCTGGCATGTTTTAGCTATAGATATTAAAGATTGTTTTTTTTTTCAATTCCAATTCATCCCGAGGATAGTCCACGTTTTGCATTTACTATCCCTGCATTAAATCATGAAGGTCCTGATCAGAGATATGAATGGAAAGTACTCCCTCAAGGGATGGCTAACAGTCCAACTATGTGTCAAATATATGTTAACAAAGCAATCCAGCCACTTAGAAATCAAAATCCTGAACTACAAATATTTCACTATATGGATGATGTATTATTGGCACATAAAGATAAAAGCACATTGCTGGAATGTTATGCCACACTTACAAACTTATTAAAAAATTATAATCTAGAGATAGCAATAGATAAAGTACAATTAAATTTTCCAATTAATTATTTAGGAGTTCTATTATCCTCAACCATGGTCCATCCACCAAAAATTCAAATACGAGTAGATCAACTCAAATCACTTAACGACTTTCAAAAGTTATTGGGAGACATAAATTGGATAAGGCCTTATCTAGGCATACCAACAGGAGAGTTGGGACCTTTATTTGATATTCTAAAAAGTCCATCAGATCCAAATTCACCCCGCATGTTAACTCCTAAAGCAAGAAAGGCATTAAAAATTATTGAAACATATATGGAAAATATGCATTTGGATAGAATTGATATAAGTTTGCCTTTATTATTTATTGTACTACCAACAAAAAAATATTCCTACAGGAGTATTTTGGCAAGAAGGTCCATTATTGTGGATACATTTATCTTATTCTCCTAACACTATTCTTACTAGGTATCCTGAGGCTGTAGGACAATTAATACTCAAAGGAATAAAAGCAGCGAAGGGAGTGTTTGGAATTTCTCCCAATAAAATTATTACTCCATATACTATGGATCAAATTGATGAGTTAGCTAATGAGTTAAATACTTGGGCAATAATCATGTGTAAATCTAATGTTACATTTGATAATCATTTACCATCTAATCCTTTGTTGTCTTTTTGGTCTAAACATCCTGTAGTTTTTCCTAAAATGACAAGAAAAACACCTATCATGAATGCTCCAAATATATTCACTGATGGGTCTAATAATGGTACAGCAGCAGTAGTTACCCCAGATTGAACTTTTACATTTTTAGTACCCAAACAATCAGCTCAAAAGGTAGAGCTTAATGCAGTTTTACAAGCTTTTTTGATGTTTAAAGATTCTGTATTTAATTTATTTTCTTATAGTCAGTATGTAGTTAATGCTATAGTATCTCTTGAAGATGCTGGTAGGATTTCCCCTTCTTCTACTGTTTTCTCTTTGCTTTCCACTATACAAAGTCTAATCTGGGACAGAAAAGATCCATTCTTTATAGGACATATTAGGGCACATACAGGATTGCCTGGAGCCCTTAGTTTAGGCAATGATTTAGCAGATAAAACTACACATGACATACATATTTTCTCTACATTTGAAGAAGCTACAAATTTTCATAAAAGGTTTCATGTTAATGCTAATACTTTACAAAAGCGTTTTAAAATAACTAAGGAACAAGCCAGACATATAATAAAACAATGTCAAAATTGTGTGACATTTTTACCACAAGTTAATCTTGGGGTCAATCCTAGAGGACTGATACCTAACCATATTTGGCAGATGGACGTCACACACTTGCCAGAATTTGGAAAATTAAAATATTTACACGTTACAGTTGATACTTCTTCCGGATTTTTGATGGGCTCCCTTCATGCCGGAGAAAAAACTAAAGATGTTATAGCTCATTGCTTACAAAATTTTGCCACTGTGGGCGTTCCTAAACAGTTAAAAACCGATAATGGTCCTGGCTATACCTCTACCTCTTTTAAACAATTTTGCTCATCATTTGGTATTACTCATATAACAGGAATCCCATACAATCCACAGGGACAAGGCATAGTTGAAAGAGCTCATCAAACTATTAAAACATACTTATTAAAGCAAAAAGAAGGAATTGGAAGGGGGTATATATCCCCCAAAGATAAACTTAAAATAACGCTTTTTACTCTAAACTTTTTAAATTTGGATTCATCAGGACTTAGTGCTGCGGAAAGACACATGTATCCAAAAAATGTACATAAGCCTAAAGTACTTTGGAAAGATATTCTAACAGGACAATGGAAAGGTCCTAACCCAGTGATTGTCTGGAGTCGGGGGTCTGTTTGTGTTTTTCCACAGGGAGAACAGCAGCCGATTTGGATTCCAGAGAGATTAACTAAAACAATTTCTGCAGATCGAAAAGAAGATGATTTGACTCAAATCCATAACAGCTGATATCCAGAGCTCCAGCTTGGCCATTCTTACATCTGCGACAGTGATTAACCAGTGATGCAATTTTTATTTCCTTGCCAGCGCACCCCATGTTAATTGTGGTAGTGCTGGCATATCTTTGCTGATGGTGTCACCAGTGATGCAGTTTTTCCCAAGGAGCCGTCAATTGGCTTGGTGTCGTGGCATTTCTGTATCCTCCTCCCTTCTGCTAGTGATGGTCTAAAATTTGGGGGCCAATGGCTTATGCTGGACTGGTAGTCAGTGACGGGTATGATCCAATTGCAGTGGTATCAACCTAAGACAGGAGGCTGACGCCTAAAGGTCAGTTTTCCAATGACTGGTAAGAACCATATGTTGAATTGGACAACCTACCAGGCACGGTCCTTAAGCCACATTGCTTGTTGTTTAATTAATCAGAAGGGGGGAGATGCTGGGAGCCATTAGCCAAGTAGGTATGACAATTTCCTTGCCAGCGTACCCCATGTTGCAGTGACATTGAATGTAGGTGACCTTGCTCAAGGACCAAGGCGGATTAGGGCATTCCCGGTTTAGGTTCCAGGTTTAAGGTTTAAGATTATTCCTGCTGGGAATAGGGCGTATCCTGCTGCCTGAGTTCCCCTTGAGTTCTCACGGGATTCAGACAATATATTTTTGGAGATAGAAGCCCAGTGGAGGTGGATTTGGGCAGAGAACGTGGATTTCCCCAGAACGTGATTGTAGATGGCTGGTGTGAGTTCGGGAATAAAGAGTTGCTGTTTGAATCTACAAGCTGTGTGGTGGCTCGTGATTGTGTGCCCAGCCAGACTGCGGCAATTGAGGAACCTAATCTAGTGTACAGAGGTTACAATCTGCTTAGAAGTCTTCCATTCAGAGTTAGGGTGGGACAGTGGGCGGTGAAAAGAGGAAATGCCTAGCTAACTTCCCTGCTCTCAGCAGGGGCACATCACATCAATCTATCTGCCAGGCAGAAGGGAAACCTGGCAACTATCAGGCTCAAATGAGAGTATGTATGCCATGTGTCACAGGACAGGGCCCCAAGGTGCCTGTGAGCATCTATACTTGTCTCAAAAGTATCTCATACGAAGGGAATGTCCTGTGTCTAGGAAGAAAACTTTTTCCTCCTTCTTTTTCCTGAATCTTCTTTTTGTTAGTCTCTTCTGGCCAACTCCATCCAGTCTCCAGGACAACTCACAAAATACAAATTGTGAAATTTCCATTATTCCACATAGGAATTAAATGCTCTCATATTTGCCTTTAAAACTAAAGTTATACAATATAAGGATGCAAGATAAATTTCATATTAATAAAAAGTTATATATATATATATATATATGTGTGTGTGTGTGTGTGTGTGTGTGTGTGTGTGTGTGTATCAGGGGTATTGGGAATGGAACCTGGGACACTTAACCACTGAGCTATATCCCCAGTTCTTTTCATTTTTTTTTTTTTTTTAATTTTGAGACAGGGTCATGACAAGTTGCTGAGTATCTTGCTAAATTGCTGATGCTGGTCTTGAATTAGCAATTCTCCTGCCTGAGCCTCCCAAGTGGCTGGGTATAGGCATGTGCATACACACACACACACACACACACACATATTTGATACTAGGGATTGAACCCAGGGGTGATTTACCACTGAGCTAAATCTCCAGGCTTTTAATTTGGGGACAGGGTCTTGCTAACTTGCTTAGAGCTGGAACTGGCCATCCTCCTACCTTAGCCTCACTAGTTGCTGTGATTACAGGCATGTACTATCATGCTGAGCATATTTCTTTTTTTTTTTTAACAATGAAAGTTTTGGTTCCTTGTATCATTATTATAGTTGCTTATTTGCTTTATCTCTAACATATACACACATGTCTATACGTTTCAATTTTCTGTGTGTTTGTTGCTGGAGTGGAACCCAGGGCCTCACACATATCAGGTGGGTGAGCACTTTACCACTGAGCCATATCCCCAGTCCAAGTTTTAAAATTTTAATACCAATGTTACCACTAACAATAGAACTACCAAATGGTGTTTAAGATTCATATTTACTTCTTTTTTTACTTAAGTGCAGTCTGACTACTGTGTTAATAAGTTATTTGAAATAATTCTTATCTCTATGTGACTCTGTTACCTTTGATATATAGTTATTTTCATTTGTTTTGGAATTAGGGTTTGGTTTGTCTTTTTAAATTTAGTTTTTTAGATGCTAAACATATTTCATAAATCAAAACTATATAACAACACTGGACATGGTGGCACATGCCTGAAATCTCAGTAGCTCGGGAGGCTAAGGCAGGAGGATCACAAGTTCAAAGCCAGCCTCAGCACTCTAGTGAGGCCCTAAGTAGCTTAGCAATGCCCTGTCTCTAAATAAAAAATTAAAAAGGGCTGGGAATGTAGCTCAGTAATTAAGTCCCATAGGTTCAATCCTCAGTACCAAACAAACAAACAAACAAATAAACAAATAAAACTATTATCAAAAGGCATAGTCAAAAAACTGTCTTATCCTCTCTTCCTTAGCCACCTTGACTCCAAGCCCTCTATAAATACCCATTTCTATTAGTTTCTGATTATTCTTTCAGTATTTGTTGGGTAGAGGAAATTAGCAAATACACACACATATATATATTCTTTTTTTTTTTTTTTTGTATCCAGGGATGCTCTACCACTTAGCAAAATCCCAACCCTTTTTAGTTTTTATTTTGACAAGGGTCTCATTTATTCAGGGCCCCACTCTGAGGCTGGCCTTGAACTCATGATTCTCTTCCTTCATTGTTCCGAATCACTGGGATTACAGGTATGTGCTACCATGCCCAGCCAACACATATATATTATTTTCCTCTTTTCATATACAAAAGATAAAACTATATACATGCTCTGTACCTTTTTCTAAAGGAAAAAAAAAGTAAAATAGCCTCTATGTCAGTACATAGACATCTTCTCATTCTTGTTATACATCTGCAAGAACTTCATTATGAGGCCATATAGGTTATTCAATAAGCCACTTGCAAGTGAACATTTCAGATACTCCAGTCTTCATTATTTCAAGAATGTCACAATAAATAATCTCATGCACTCATTATTTCACAAACATGAAAGCATACTTCTGGAGTGACAGGATTGACTCCATAGGGTTAAATATAGTTTTGGTAGATGTTGCCCACTTACCGTCTCTGAGAATTGTACCATGTTACCCTCCCACTAACAATGTATGAAAAGTACTTGTTTCTCCTCAGAACAGTCAATACAGTCATTTGTCAAATTTTAGGGTTTTGGCCAGTCTGATTTGTATAAAATGGTTAAATGAAGTTTATTAAAATATCTTTTAGTTGTTGATGGACCTTTATTTTATTTATTTGTATGTGGTGCTGAGAATTGAACCCAGTGCTTCACGCATGCTAGGCAAGCACGCTACTATTGAGCCACAACCCCAGCCCCAAAATGCAGTTTTAATTGATATTTATATTATTTAAGCATCTTTCAAACATTCATTTGCATTTATCTATGCGTTGGGACCATTTTTTCTATCATGGCCTTGGTCTTTTTCTCCCCTGCCCCCAGCCAGTGGGAATCAAACTCAGGAGCACTCTATCAATCACTAAGCTACATCCCCAGACCTTTTTGTTTTAGAGATTTTTTATTTGTTCTTTTTAGTTATACATGACAGTAGAATGTATTTTGATATATTATACATACATGGGGTATGACTTCCAATTCTTGTGGTTGTAGAGGAAGTGGAGTTTCACTGGTCGTGTATTCATATATGAACATAGGAAAGTTATGTCTGAGTCATTCTACTGTCTTTCCCATTCACATTCCCTGTTTCCCTTCATTCCCCTTTGTTTAATCCAGTGAATTTCTGTTCTTCCCTACCCCTGCCCTTGCTCTGTGATATGTGTTAGCATCCACATATCACAGAACATTCCTCCTTTGTTTTTTTGGAATTGGCTTATTTCACTTAGCATGATAGTCTCCAGTTCCATCCATTTGCCAGCAAATCCCAGCCCTTTATATTTTTCTTATTTTGAGACAGGATCTTGCTGAGTTGCTTAGGGCCTTGCTAAGTTACTGAGTCTGGCTTTGAACTTGTGATCCTCCTGCCTCAGCCTCCCCAGCCACTAGGATTACAGGTGTGCATCATTGTGCCCAGCCAGTCTTTTTTCCTATTTCTTAAGATCTCCTTATTGACTAGGGAGATTAACCTTTTATCTGTCAAACATTTTGTGCAGGCTTTTCATTTCACATTTGATTATTTTCATGTGTGTTTTTTTTTTGTATTTGTTTTGTTTTGTTTTTTGGTATCAGGAATTGAACCCAGGGGTGCTTTACCACTGAGCCACATCCCCAGCCTCCTTTTTTAAATTTTGAGACAGGATCTCACTAAGTTGTTTAGGGCCTCACTAAATTGCTGAAGCTAACCTTGAACTTAGAATGCTCCTGCCTCAGCCTCCCAAGTACCTGGAATTATGGGTATGTACCACCATGCCTGGCATGATTATGTGTTTTTAATGTAAATAAGCTTATTAATATTTTATTTATTAATTCTGAATTCTGAGACAGAGTTTGAAAAGTTTTCCCTATACTCATGTTAAAACGAAATATGGGGAATTTGGAGTTCAGGCCAAAATGAGGCACTCATTTTTTTCCCAGGGTTTTCCCCAATGAAACCCTGAACATAGCAGAGCAAATAATTATAAGAAGGCTCTGAAACATTGAAAGAAGAGGGCAGATTTCACAGGGACCTTGGATTTGAGGGAAAACACATCAGTGAATCCCTTTGGTTTCTTTGCTGCCTCTCTGATATCCCAGACTGGTCGCTAACTGAAGCCTCTAACTCAGAATGGTCAACAAGCATAGATTTAAAAAACGAAATTGCCAAGAAAAGTCTGACAGCTGTAGTCAAAGGACCAGGAAAACGACAGCAGCATAACAGGAAACTTTTTGGCAATACCCACCCTACTCCAAACAAGCACCAGTAGAAAATATGTACCCCTTCCCTCAACCCCATGGGATTTTCCAATGCTCACCCAGAGCAGATGGTTCTCTGATTTTCTTGCCAAAGTGCCAGTAAGGCTAAGCAGAGAGCTGATTTTCTATTCCTTCCCAAATGGGAGCAGACAGTTCTCTGATTCCCCCACAGAGTAGTGTCAGTGAGGTCCAATAGTGAGCTACATCCCCACCAGGCAGTAATGAGACTTAAATAGAGAGAAATGGGACTAGTCCACACTATTGCCTCCTCCTATTCCAAGGGTGAGCAGGCTTAGCAGTGGGGAGACCTTGTTTCAAAATAAAAATAAAATAAAATAAAAAGGGCTGGGAATATAGCTCAGTGGTAGAGGAAGGCAATATCCACTTCCAAAATCAAATATATAGGATGAACTATTGTATGGATACCAGTCAGTCTCCTTTCCCAACCACCCCCATATTTTATTTGTGCAGAGTGCATCAATAAGACTGAGCAAGGCCATGCCCATTAAATCTAGTTAGCATTTTACTACCAACTCTTCCCCAGCCCCTGTAGTTAACAGAGCGCTGTAGGGAGCTGAACCTCCATGCTGACCCAACAAGACTGAATAAGTTGATGTGAAATAAGAGACTCTTGTTCCCACTTTCCCCTGGTATTATCAGGTCCCAGTAGAGAGCTAAGCCACCACCTCCTGCCAACATTAAGGAGGCTGAATAAGCTGGTGTGAGGTAGGTTGATCCTTGCTTCTTCCCCTAGTATCAGTGGGGCCTAGTTGAGAGATGAACCTCCATCCCCACTAGGCATCAGCAGGGCAGAAAGAGCTGGCAAGAGATGGGGTTTTCCTTTCCTTGCTGTCTGCAAGACCCAGCACAAAGCTGAGCTATTGCCTCCCCTCTGTCCCAAAAAAGCAGAATGCATCAACCCTTGGCTTCCTTCCTCATTGGTCTCAGTGAAGACCAAGGGGGAGCTGAACTCACATTTCCACTAGAGGTAGCATGATGGCACTGCCTCATTTTTTAAATTTTTTAAAAAAATATTTATTTTTTTTTAGTTTTACTGCCTAATTTTTGTTGGAAAGATATTGATGGGGACAACATCTTGCACTCTGCACAAATAAAATATGGGGGTGGTTGGGAAAGGAGACTGACTGGTATCCATACAATAGTTCATCCTATATACTTGATTTGGGAAGTGGATATTGCCTTCCTCTACCACTGAGCTATATTCCCAGCCCTTTTTATTTTATTTTATTTTTATTTTGAAACAAGGTCTGGCTAAATTGCTCAGGCTGTCCTTGAACTTGCAATCATCCTGCCTCAGTCTCCCGAGTCACTGGGATTATAAGTGTGTATCACGGTTACCCCACTTTTGTTATTATTTTAGTAAAATATAGATAATGTTAATTTTAGAATCATGACCATTTTAAGGATACAGTTCAGTGGTGTTAAATATATTCACAATGCTAAGCATCACCACCTCCTATTTCTAAAACTTTTCTATGACTCAAAACAAAAATCCTACAATTAAGTAAAACTCCCCCAACCCCTAGTATCTCTATGAATTTGCCTATTTGTACAATAGTTTTGCAAGATGTTATAATTGGGTAAAACTACATGAAGTTTGGTACACAGGATCTCCCTATATTATTTATTTTCTTTTTTCTTTTTGGTACCGGGGATTGAACATGGGGCACTCTACCAGTGAGCCACATTCCCAGCCCTTTATATTTTTATTTTGAGATGACCTCATTAAGTTACTGAGGCTGGCTTTGAACTTGCACCTCCTGCCTGAGCTTCCTAAATCGCTGAGATTACAGGGATGTGCCACTATGCCCAGGTTCTGTGTTATTTCTTAAAGCTGCATGAGAACCTCCAATTATTTCAAAATTTAAAATAGAAAATTCATTCAGATTTTCTTTTATTTTTATTATTATTATTTTTATTATGATTCAAATTTCTAATGCATCTACTAATCAACCTCTTTATCTCTCTCTATATATAACTAAGGTTTGAACCCCGGGGGTGCTTAACCACTGAGCCATATCCCCAGCCCTTTTTATTTTTTTATTTTGAGACAGGGTCTCACTAAATTGCTTAGGGCCTCACTAAGTTGCTGAGGCTGGCTTTGAGCTTGAGATCCTCCTGCCTCAGCCTCCTGAAACACTGGGATTACAGGCATGTGTCACCATGCCCAGCTTGGCTCAAATAATTTTGGTTTTTCAGCTTCTCTCATTCATGCTTTCTACCCCTTAACCATTTTACTTGATGCTACCAGAAGATCATATACTTTAAAGGAAAGACAAAAATTATAACAGCTACGAAATAAATAAACATTACATTAATACGTATCAATAAAAATGACAACAGGAATTGCTATAATGATTTATTGCCTGCTAAGAGTTCTATGTGATTATGTCATTTATTCTTTACATCAGTATTGCAGGAAAGATGTTAGTCCAAATTTATAAATTAGGAAATTTAATCTTAGGTTAAATAAGTTAAAACCACACCTTTATTCAAATGATGGAGCAGCTCTAAGAATGCAGGTGCATTTGGCATACAAGTTTATATGCTTTCCTTCATGAAGATCTGAATTGAATCTAGGAACTCTCAGAAAGTGGCAGGATTATTCAATTAGTCCAGATCCTTTCTTGCTGTAGGTTCCAGAAATAGATCAGTAGATTTGACCTGTATTAGTCAGTTTGGGCTGCTATAACAAAATACCACAGACTGAATTAAAAGATGGAAATGATTGGCTTTATGACAGAAATTGTCTCACAGTTGTGGAAGCTGAAAGTTACAAGTCAAAGAGTCAGCAGGGTTGGTTTCTCCTGAGGCCCCCTCTCCTTGGCTTGCAGATGGCCACCTGATTACATAGTCCTTTCTCTATTACATACATCCCCAGTGTATATTTTTGTGTCTAAATGTCCTCTAATATCAGATTGGATTAAGGCCCAACCTAATGTCTTTCTTTGAATTCATCTCCTCTTTCAAGGTCCTCTCTCCAAATACAATCACATACCCAGGTACTAGGAGTAGAGCTTCAACATATGAATTTTTTAAATATTTTTTTAGTTGTAGCTGGACACAATACATTTATTTAATTAATCTATTTATTTTATGTGGTGCTGAGGATCAAACCCAGTGCCTCACACGTGCTAGGCAAGTGTTCTACCACTGAGCTACAGCCCCAGACCTCAACATATGAATTTTAAGAAGACAATTCAACTCCTAACAGGCCCTGAGACTGAAAAAGAAAGGAAAAAAAAGTTTATAACCAAGATAAACACCTCCAGAAAAATCAGGTACATGTGATTCAAGCATATGTGATCATTCTCATGCTTCTTACAGCCCAATGTCTTTCAAAACTTTTTTTTTACGATGTGGGTAAATTAAAGTTTAATTTTCCAAGCATTCATATTCTACCTATTTACATGTGTTATCAAATAATTACAAAAATACTTTGTCTAATAGTCTCACTTCTTTATTATTTTTTAAAACCTTGTTATTGCATATATGGGAAAGAAAACAAATTGTTAAGAGGGATGTGAATCTGGCTACAGAGCTCAGATAAAATAAATTTAGTTTTTGTTTCCCCATATCGCTTCTCGGCCTTTTGGCTAAGATCAAGTTTTTGTTTCCCCCACCCACTCCCTGTAAGTCCCCCCACCCCACTTCCTTGGGGTTGTTGGCTTGAGAGCACAGGTTGAGGAGAGAGAATGGGCTTGTGTTGCAAAACCTTTTTTTTTTAATCATGATAAAAAACTTTAGAACACATACATTTTGACTTGTGGCTCAATATATACATACATGTATTTTTTAAATATAGCCAAATAAATTTTACCAATTCATTCTTATCTGACAATTTTCTCTTCCATTCTATTCTATTTTATTCTATTGTCTTTTAACCAAAAGCTTGCTGTTGGTTGCTCCTCACCAAATTGATGTTAGGAACTACTCTTGTTTACCATCTGCAGTTTGGAAAAGCAACATTCTAATTTGCACTGTCAGCTGTGATTGTCAACTTTTTTTATGTGTTCTATCCCTTCATCATTTTCAGGGATATGTCCAAGCCTCTGTAGATGCCTGAAATCGCAGGCATGATACTGAACCTTATATATGCTATGCTGTTTCCTATACTTGCATACATCTCTATGATGAAGTTATGAATAATTATAATAAGAGATTAACAGCAATAACTTGCTATAGATTTTAGCAATCTCAGCATAGGTTTTATCTCCTTTCCTTCTTAAGTTGAGAACTTTCACCTTTTCACTTAATAGAAGTACTTTATGGCTTCTCTTGTGTATGTCTGAATTGCCAACATCATTAAGGGCCATTATTATGTAAAATAAGGGTTATTTGAACATAAGTATTATGATCCTAGGACAGTGGATATAGTCCATCTGATAACTGAGACTGGTACTGAGTGACTAGCAAGTGAGTAGTGGTTAAGGTATGGATGTGAATATGCTGGACAAAGGGGAGGAAACCCGACAGCTCAAGATTTTGTCACACTACTCAAAATGGCAGGCACTTTAAAAACTTATCAATTGTTTATTTCTGGAATTTTCCATGTAATATTGTCATATCAGAGTTGGCTTCAAGTAACTGAAACCACAGAAAATGAACACACTACTGTGGACTACAATATTCTCAAAGCCATGATTACCCTCTCCCACCACCCCACACAAGTATTGAATCTGCATTTTGTTATTTTCAAATCCTCGATCCACTCATTAGTTTTATGCATTTGTATTATCAACTGCCCAGGAAACCCTGGTGCCATTTCCTCTATAACAAATAGGAAATTGCCATCTCATGGTAGAAGGGAGACAATACAGGCCTACAGTTAGCATCTTCCCTTCCAACCAATTATTTCTCTCCACAGTTCTCCTTTCCTTCTTTCTTTTCTTTTTGCTTATTTTGGTACAAGGGATTGAACCCACAGTGTTTAACCAGTGAGCCACATCCCCAGCCCTTTTTAAAAAATATTTTATTTAGAGACAAGGTCTTGCTTAGGTCCTCACTACATTGCTAAAGCTGGCCTCAAATTTGCAATCTTCCTGCCTCAGCTTCCCTAGTTTCTGGGATTATAGGCATGCACCACCACACCTAGCACCAAGCCTCCCTTGTGATGCAATTTTATTTTTTTTTAATTTTTTTTACTTTTTTATTTATATATGAGAGCAGAATACATTACAATTCATATTACACGCATGGAGCACATTTTTTCATATCTCTAGTGTATACAAAGTATATTCACACCAATTTGTGTCCTCATACATACACTTTGAATAATAATGTCCATCACATTCCACTATCATTGCTAACCCCATGCCCCCTCTCTTCCCCTCCCACCCTTCTGCCCTATCTAGAGTACCTCTATTCCTCCCATGTTCCCCCTCCCTACCCGACTACGAATCAGCCTCCTTATATCAGAGAAAACATTTGGCATTTGGTTTTTTGGGATTGGCTAACTTCACTTAGCATTAGCTTCTCCAATGCCATCCATTTACCTGCAAATGCCATGATTTTATTCTCTTTTATTGCTGAGTAAAATTCCATTGTGTGTGTGTGTATATATATATATATATATATATATATATATATATATATACCACATTTTTTATCCATTCATCTATTGAAGGGCATCTAGGTTGGTTTTATAATTTAGCTATTGTGAATTGTGCTGCTATAAACATTGATATGGCTGTGTCCCTGTAGTATGCTGTTTTTACGTCATTTGGGTATCGAGTGAGGAGAGGGATAGCTGGGTCAAATGGGGGTTCCATTCCCAGATTTCCAAGGAATCTCCATACTGCTTTCCATATTGGCTGCACCAATTTGCAGTCCCACCAGCAATGTATGAGTGTACCTTTCTCCCCACATCCTCACCAACACTTATTGTTGTTTGTCTTCACAATAGCCACCATTCTGACAGGAGTGAGATGAAATCTTAGAGTAGTTTTGATTTGCATTTCTCTAATTGCTAACAATGATGAACATTTTTCATATATTTATTGATTGTTATTACATTGTGTAAATTGTGTAAATTTGGCTACTCCTTTCCTTTCAAAGAAGTTTGAAGATTTAGGTGTTAGATGCATGTTTTAGTTACCTTTTGTGATGCTGTAACCAAAATACCTGGCAGGAACAACTTAGAGGAGGAAAGTCTATTTGGGGCTCACAGTTTCAGAGACCTCAGTCTGTACAGGCCCAACTCCATTGCTCTGAGCCCAAGATAAAGCAGCATATTATGCGGGGAGTACCCACAGGAGGAAAGCTACTCAACTCATGGTGGGGACAGGAAGCAGAGAGAGGAAGAATAGAAGGGGCCAAAGGGAACATGCACCCTTCCAAGGCATGCCCCAAATGATCTATTGACTCCACTCATGCCCCACCTGCTTATAGTCACTACTCAGTCAGTCCATTTAAACAAAGACAGAAGGCCAGGCATGATAGCACACATCTGTAATCCCAGCAATTTGGAAGGATGAAGCAGGAGGATTGAAAGTTTGAGGTCAGGGCTGGGGTTGTGGCTCAGTGGTAGAGTGCTCACCTAGCATGTGTGAGGCACTGGGTTTGATCCTCAGCACCACATATAAATAAGTAAAATTAAAAAAATAACTCATAAATATTAAAAAAAGAAAGAAAGAAAAGAACGAAAGTTTGAGGCCAACCTCAGCAATTTAGGAGGCCCTAAGCAACTTAGTGAGACTCTGACTCAAATTTTTTTTAAAAAAAAAGGACTGGAGAGATATAATTCAGAAGTAAAGCATCCCTGTTCTCAATCCCCAGTGCCAAAAAACAAAAACCCCTGCAAACTAGCATTGACTGATTACAGTATGGGTCTCATTTTACATCCAATATTCCTGCATTAACAGGAGTTTTGGGAGGATGTCTCATATCCAAACCATAACAATGCAGTTCTGTCCTATACTGGCTGTGTGACCTTATACATCCTACTTGCCTTTCTGAGTCACAGTTGTTTTAACTACAGTGAACGTAATACAATATGTCCTGACAGCTTCTTTAGATTGCCTTGAGGTTCGACAAAGAAAACACAGCTTAGTTCTGTACCTTTCTCCTTCTGTCTGTTTTCAACTCATCAGCTGTTAAAATTAAATCAGACCAGTCAGGCACAGAGGCGTATGCCTGTAATCCCAGCAGTTTGGAGGCTAAGACAAGAGGATCGTAAGTTCAAAGCCAGCCTCAGCAACGGTGAGGCACTAAGCAACTTAGTGAGACCCTATTTCTAAATAAAATACAAAATAGGGCTGGGGATGTGGCTTAGTGGTTGAGTGCCCCTAAGTTCAATCAGCAGTACCCCTCAAAAAAATTAAGTCAGATCATGCCATTTCCTGCTCCAAATACTCCATTGGTTTCTTCAGAGTAACTGTTTGATTGCCTTGTTGGCCCCATCAGTAGTATCTCCTGCCTTGGCTCACTGTTGCAGATATCTGTTCTTGTTTATGTCTCAGTACCTTTGCACAAGCTATTGCTTCTGTTTGATATATATACTGAGGATTGAACCCAGGGGCACTTATCCACTGAGCCACATCCCCAGCCCTTTTAAAATATTTTATTTAATGACAGAGTCTTGCTAAGTTACTTAGGGCCTCACTAAGTTGCTGAGGCTGGCCTCAAACTTGCAATCCTCCTGCCTCAGCCTCCAAGCTGCTGGGATTACAGGTGTATGCTACCACACCTGGCTTATGTTTGGTATACTCTTGCCTCTAGATATCCAATGGCTCACTCTTTCTTCTTCAGGTCCTTATTCAAATATCATGTATCTCGGAGGCCTTTTCTGACACTATATTTCTAAGTACACCCCCAGGACTCCCTAGAGCATTTCTTGCTTTATTTATCTTCATAATATTTTTTGGCATCTCACATATGATCAGGACACATAATTGTGATCTGGTTTATTTGCTGTTGTATCCTTTAGCCTAGGATAGTGCCTGTCATGTATTTGCATACTTGACAAATATTTGTTGAATAAATGAATGATTGGGTGAATGAGTGCATTTGGTTCAATAAGCATGTTTTGAGTAGCAGCTAGGTACCAACACTCTGATCAGAACGCAAGAGATAGAGGTTACTAATAAAGATAGTTTTTGACAGACGAACCTTATGTTTTAATGAAGGGCAGCAAGACGAAAAGATACCATTGTCATATAATAGAAATAACTGGGGTCTGTGAGGCCCAATATGGTGTTAGTGCTTTGGAGGTATGAGGGGATTCAGGAATCCCTCTGAAGAAGATGAAAATGAGTCTTGAAAAGATGTGAAAAAGTTAGCCAGAGTGAGAAGGGAAATGTGCTGCAGGCAAATTAACATTAATGCTATGGTGATAGTGTTTAAGAATGAAAGGTTCCATAAAAATTGGGTGCTTGCAATTTAGAAACAATTGTAACTAGTACCTCTGGACAGTTGAAACAGGCTTTTAAGTTTTCATGTCTAGAGAATTTTAAGAGCTAAATGTTAGTTGAATTATATAAAAAAGACTCTATAACCATCTTTCCCAGATATGAGCAAGAAATCACTATATGTGATACTATAACTTACTCCTATATTCTTACAAAGCTTATGTCTCTATTTCAGTTAAATAGCCATTTGCAAGACATTTATGTGGAAAGTATTAATGTCACAAGACTGTCAACATACAGTTAGGCGAGTTGTGTGCTGTATAGTCACAGAGGGCACATTCACTGACTAGGACATACAACCTATACCACCATTAGATAGAGACCCTGTTATGGGACAAAATGAGGAATAAGAATCCTGAACACAGGGGACTGGGGTTGTGGCGCAACGGTAAAGTGTTTGCCTGGCATATGTGAGGCCCCACACTGCAAAAAAAAAAAAAAAAAAGAAAGAAAGAAAGAAAAGAAAAAGAAAATTCCCTGTGCAATCCATTTTTACTTAACCACTCCTTTACCCCAACCTCTGACAACTGCTAATTACTAATCAATTTTCCATTCTATAGTTTTACATTTTATAAAGTGTCATATAAATGGAATCTTTTAATTAGTAGCCTTCTGGATCTGGCTTCTTTTTTTAGTTGTAGGTGGATACAACACCTGTATTTTATTTATTTATATGTGGTGCTAAGGATCAAACCCAGGGCCTCACACATGCTAGGCAAGCCCTCTACCACTGAGCCACAACCCCAGCCCCTGGATCTGGCTTCTTTTATTTACCAAAATGCATTTATGATTCATTCATGTTGTTGCATGAGTCAAGTATGTTCCTTTTTTATTGCTGAATAGTATTCTATCATACAGATATACCATCCTCCCATCACCTGTTGACAGACACCTTAATTATTACCAGTATTGGGTGATTATGAACAAAGCTGCTCTAACATATAGGTTTTTAAAATTTTTTTAAGTTGTAGATGAACACAATACCTTTCTTTAAAATTTATTTTTATGTGATGCTGAGGATTGAACCCAGTGCCTCACACATGATAGGAAAGTGCTCTACCACTGAGCCACAATCCCAGCTCTAACATATAGATTTTTTACATGAACATAATCTTTCATTTCACTTGAGTAAATGCCTAGCGGCAGGATTGTTGAACCACATTATAAAACTGTTTCACTTTATAAGAAACTGCCAAATAATCTTCCAAAGTGGTTGTAGCATTTTGCTTTTGCACCAGCAATAAATAAGATTCCTATTACTTTGTATCCTTGACAGTGTTTGCTATTATTATTGGGAGAAGACTCCCAAGACTATCTCTAGGTTCAATAATTCATTATAAGGATTCATAGAAACTGAGAAAATCTGTTTAACTCATGGTTATAGTTTACTATAGCGAAGGGATACCCATTTAAAGTCAACTAAGGGTTCAGCAGAGTTCTAAGTTGAGAACATTCCAGTTGTTCACTCTCAGTGGAGGCACCAATGGTGTGCAACAATGCACACAGAATATTGCTAGCCAGGGAAGTTCATCTGAGTCTTGCGTTCAGAGTTTTTATTGGACTTGCTCATATAGACATAGTTGATGACTTGTGTGGTTGACCCGTTTCCAGCCAGCCCTCCAGAGGGGAGCTGATTTTACATGACCCAAAGTGTCCACATAAATTACCTTGTTAGCGTATCTGTAATGGGCAGCAGTACCCTAGTAGGAGAGTCAGAACAGTCACTGCTCTGCCAGCTGATGATGAAATTAATCAGGAAGCGAATTCTCTGTCCCTCCCCCCGTAGAATCAGGAAGTGCTCCCATTCCCCTGCTAGAAGATGAGTCTCTGCCCCCACTTAGGAGATACAAAATATAATGATGCTATGTCCCCACTATGCTTGATATTCATCCATTGTGTGAGCAGATTTGAGTCAAGAGCTGAGCCTCCAACCACAACCAGTATCAACAATGCAGAATAAAGTGATGGGAGATGGGGCCAGTTGGCACTCCACTCTCCCCTAGCTGAGCAGGTGAGGGATCTCTGAACAGTTGATCTACCTCACGCAGAGGCAATGAGGTAGCATCAGTCAGTGCCACACATTTGCAGGGCAGGTGTCAGTGAGCCTAAGAGGAGAAATGAACTTTCACACTACACATCTGCCATGAAGTCATATGAGTCAGTAACCCACATTTTTTGGGATGGGAGATCAACTTTCCAATAAATCCCACCTTCAAGGCACATCCCAACAGTGGAACTGCCCGCTGAAAAGAAAAACTAAATAGAATCTAGAGTATCACGATATAATATTACACATTGTTCAGGATACCATAGAAAACCACTCGTCATATCAAGAACCAAGAAACTGGGGTGGGGTGGCTCAGTGGTAGAGGGCTTGCCTAGCACTTGCGAGGCCCTGGGTTTGATCCTCAGCACCACATTAAAAATAAATAAAATAAATGTATTGTGTCTGACTACAACTAAAAAAAAAAAAAAAAAAAAAAAAAAAAACCAAGAAATTCACCACATGAACAAGAAAAGACAGTCAACAGCTGCCAACATCAATATGATACAGATGATGGAATTGTCTGACAAGGATTGTAAAGCAGTCATAATAACCATATTTCAATGAGAAATTTTAAAGTCTCTTGAAACAAATGAGAGAAATATACAAAATTTCAGCAAAAGTTGTGGAAAATATCAAAATGGAAATGATAAAACTAGAAATATCAACATCTGAAGTGAAAATCTTGTTGGATGGGTCTGATAGTTGACTGGAGATGAGTGGATAGAATCCGCGGAGTATAAATCAATGGAATTCATGCACTCTGAACAAAAGAGTGAAAAATCAGTGAAGAGTTGCAGGGACATCAGGACAAGAACAAAAATACCTCCTATTCACATCATCAGATATTGGGAAAAGAGGAGAAAGAGAGGGACTTAAAAAGTATTCAAAAAAGTCAGGTGTGGTGGCACACAATTAGGAGGCTTCGTCAGAAGGATCACAAATTCAAGGCCAATCTCAGCAGTTTAGAAAAACCCTATCTCAAACCAAAATACAAAAGTTGCGGATGTAGCTCAGCGGTAGAGTGCCCCTGGGCTCAATCCTCAGTACCACAGAAAAAAGTATTCAAAGAAATAAGGGCTGAATACTTCTCAAATAATCTTGAAAACATCTAGAGAGATGATGCATTATTGGCAGAAGCAAACCAATTCAATGATAACAGATTTTTCATTTGAATTCATTGAGGCCAGAAGATAGTGGCACAATAATTTTCAAATGTTAAAAGACAAAAATGCCAACCAAAACTTCCAAATTGATTAAAAAGTATCCTTAAGGAAGTGAAGAAGAAATAAAAGCAATCTTAGACAAAGAGCAAGTAAGAGAATTTGTCATGAACAAACCTAACTTCAAAGAATGGCTACAGGAAATTCTGTAAACATAACGAAAATGATCACAGAAGATAGTTCAGCAATTCAGAACAGATAGAATGTCAGGATGGGTAAAATAGGGGTAAATATAATAAACCACCTCCATGATAATTTTAAAACATAATTGATGGTTGAAGCTAAATTTATAATATCATCTGACATAGTGCTCAGTTTATGTGGAAGAAACACTAAATGCAACTGTTTTTAAAAGTGGAGAGGTGAAGCTGCATGCAGTGGTGATTCCTACAATCCCAGCTACTCGGGAGGCTGAGGAAAGAGGATTCCTTAAGCCCAGCAGTTCCAGGGATTGAAAAACAATAATAAATTCCCAAAAGTCAATACCATACTGGCCTAGTACTTCACAACATGCAGTGAAACTAGACATTTAACAACAAAAGCGGGCTAGGGATGTGTGAGAGATAGAAAATCTGTGGTCCATTTTTAGAATATAGTATTTAGCCTTCATTGGGATATAAGATCCAATTGTAGCCTTTGGAGCTCCTCAACCTGCATCCAATTGTAGCCATTTTAAATATAGCCCTTCCCTTTGCCCGCCCCAATTTTAAAATTAGCCAATCATGTACATGGTAACCCTGAGCTCCTCCTATCAGAGTAACAGACAGTGCTGTGCTCTGGATAAAAATAGGCGGGCTGCCCACCCAAGTGTACTACTTGCTTGTCAGACTTTGTTCTGTAGCACATCATTCTGCAGAAGTTAGTTTGCCTTGCCTCGCTACTTCCAAGCACGTTTTATTCCTTGTGGCACCTTGGTATTTCTAACAGGGTGTACCTCAGTTGTGGAGCATTCACTTAGCATGCAAGAAGACATGGGTTCCATCCTTAGTACCATAAAAAAGAAAAGAAAGAAAAACAACAAAAAAAGAAAAGAAAGAGTAACAAAAGAACAGCCAAAAAAAGAGCTATGCACTTAGAAACTATAAATAATTAAAAACAAATATAGGTGGCTGGGGTTGTGGCTCAGCAGTAGAGCGCTCCCCTAGCATGTGTGAGGCCCTGGGTTCCATCCTCAACAGCACATAAAAATAAATAAATAAACAAAATAAAGTTATGGTGTCTAACCAAAAAATAAATATTTAAGAAAAAACAAAAACAAATATAGGGCTGGGGTTGTAGCTCAGTGGCAGAGCGATTGCCTCGCATGTGTGAGGCACTGGGTTCAATCCTCAGCACCACATATAAATTAAAAAAAATAAGATATTATGTCCACATACAACTTAAAAATATTTTAAAAAAACCAAATGTACTTTTGGCATTTGTTTTAGGGGGATTGGCTTATTTCACTTAGCATGATAGTCTCCAGTTTTATCCATTTACCAGCAAATTCCATAATTTCACTCTTGTTTATGGCTGAGTAATATTCCACTCTGTACATATACCATATTTTCTTTATTCATTCATCTGTTGAAGGGCATCTAGGTTGATTCAATGTTGACACACAATGGGAGGAGGGGAGAATAAAAGTTCATTGGATTAGACAAAGGGGAGGGAAGGGAAGGGAGGGGAGATGAGAATAAGAAAGTAGAATGAATAAGACATATTTTCCTATGTGCATATATGAATACACAACCAGTGTAACCCCACATCATGTACAATCACATGAATGAGATCCTAATTAGAATAAGTTATATTCCATGTATGTATGATATGTCAAAATACACTGCACTGTCATGTAGATCTAAAAGGAACAAATAAAAAAATTAAAAAGAAAAACCAAAATGTATAATTTCACATTAAAGAGGAAATAAAAACTGACACCATAAAATATTTATAAATATCTTGGTATGGTGACACATGACTGTAATTCCAGTGGTTTGGGAGGTTGAATGAGGAGGATCACAAGTTTGAGGCCAGCCTCAGCAACTTAATGAGACCCTGTCTCAAAAGAAAAAAACAAAAAAGGGCTGGAGATGTCGCTCATTGGTAAAGTGCTCCTGGAATCAATCCTGTGCAAAAAAAAGAGAGTGATTTCAATCCTGAGCACCACCAAAAAAAAAAAAGAATAAATAAATAATTAAAAAGAATAATATAGTTGTCTCCCAAGAAACTCCAAGGCAGTCCTACTAAGACAGCTGAATAACTGCTTTATACAAGATAAATATACGAAAATCAATAGTCAATTATAATCAAACAAGAGGCTAGGGATATAGCTCAGTTGGTAGAGTGCTTGCCTTGCATGTACAAGGCCCTGGGTTCAATCCCCAGCACCACAAAAAAATTATAATCAAACAGAAACTATAAAGACTAAATATGCCATTTATAATGGAAGCAAGCTTATTTTGAAACCTAAGAATAATTTGACCAGATGTGAGAATAGTGCCTGGCCAGTAGTAAATACTCAGTAAATATTTGTTGGATGAGTGACTAAATAAAGGGCGACATATTACTTTCATGTAATTAGCTATATTAACAAAGTGTTGAGTAGGAAAAGTCTTTAGGGGATCTGCTTTGAGGAAAAGTTAAGGTACATTTGTAATTTGCACAATTCTAATGAGAGGCAATTGAAAGTATTTGATATTTTTATTTCTTTACTATTTCACATACCATTCTTAAGTATTATAAAACTATTACTGGTAGTGTCCAACTGAATATAATGGTACTGTACATGGATGAAATCCATAATTATTTGCTTTTGGATGTTTTCCAATTGAATGAATTCATAGCTCAATTCATGTTGCCAAATCTATGCCATAATTTCCTTAGTGGAAAACTATTGATTCACAGTTCCTTAATTTCTCAAATCCCATAATTTCTTCTAATCCTGCCTAACCTGATTGCCAACTCCCTATTCGAACAGCCTATAAGCTTTCTTCATTATGATGCTCAAAGCAAGGGGCAAGTAAAACATCATGTTCTTCTTTCACATTAATAAAACCCTCATCTCCCCAGTAGGAATGGATGTGAGAGCTTGTTTACTGGTCAATAACCATTTCTATGATCTGTATGCTTCCTTCAAGGGCTCAGTACCTCTTCTAGGAAATGTTAGTCAAAGGATGCTTTCATCTTATGAAAGGATCATTTCCAGTTGATTCTGTGATGAAATAAGAGACTTTTGAATCCCTTGCCTGATAGTTTAAGTAAATAATCCTTTAAGTCTGAGTGGAAAAAAAGAAGGGAAGATAAAGGAATATACTAGAAAAAGTATATACAGCAGAGTCTGTCTTATAGGATGAAAAGCAGCCAATAAGAAAAAAAAAAAAAAAAAAAAAAACGGGTGCTTGCCTTGCATGCACAAAGCCCTGGGTTCAATCCCCAGCACAGAAAGAAAGAAAGAAAGAAAGAAAGAAAGAAAGAAAGAAAGAAAGAAAGAAAGAACATGGAGCATCACTTGTTTTGTACCACTTTCTGAATCAAATGCTGAGGCCTAACACACCAGCCTTTCCCCATGAGCCGTCAATCTTCTTGGCAGGCTTTAAAAGCGAGAGAGTATTCATTTCTGTTTGATGCACTCAAAAATATGAGTCCTTTATCTCCTACTAGTCTTCCACTCAACCTCCCTTTGAAATACAATCTCTATCTTCTCTCCTTACCTAAATTGTACCTGTCCTTCTAGTTACAGATCAAGTCTCATCTCCTTGAACCCTTCTCTGACCTTACCCATGGCATCCCCCTGTCTTCTCTGAATTCCCAAATCACTCCTCAGAGTCAATGTACAGCAAGGAAGTCACTGTGAAGAATTCAAATAAATATACCATGCCTGCTCCTCACTGCCTGAGGGTTTTCCTACCTATTAGGCAAATAAAGCAAAAATATAACACAGTGAAAGAAATGTCTCTGGCAATTAATTGCATGAAAGTTTAGAGAAGGGAGAAATCACTGAATCCTAAAGTGCTTTAGAAAGGATTTGCCACAGAGACACTTGACCTAAGGGAATGAGTAGGGTTTAGGTAGAAAGAGAGGAAGCCATTACAGCTGAACAGAACAGAAACAAATGAAAAATTAAGATGTTTTTAAAAAAAGAAGAACAGAGCATGTTCCAGGAATAGGAAACAGGAAAAACTCAACCCTATATTTTTTGTTGTTGTTACTGAGGATTGAACCCAGGGGTACTAACCACTGAGCAACATTCCCAGCCCTTTTTATTTTTTTATTTTGAGACAGGATCCTTAGGTTGCCTTGAACTTGGAATCCTCCTGCCCCAGCCTCCCAACTCACTGAGATTATAGGTATGTGCTACCACACCCAGCTTCAACTGTATTTTTAAATGTTCCTGGTCCTGTACTTCACCATAGTAGGTGTTCAGAATCTATCATTGATTGTATGCATTGAGAAAGACAATGATTTTTTTTTCTGGTAATAATCTGTCATTCAGTTAATAGATGATCAGAAGTACCTTCATTTAAAAAAATTTTTTTTTAATTATAGGTGGACACAATGTCTTTATTTTACTTTATGTGGTACTGAGCATCAAACCCAGTGCCTCATGCATGCTAGGGGAGTGCTCTACTGCTGAGTCACAACCCAGCCCAAGGTACCTTCATTTTAAGGAAGCATAAGAGCATTAACATCCCACATAATATCAAAAAGGAGCTTGTTATCATATTTTATTTATAGACAGCATTAATAAGATAAACTGAAGTACCTCATCTTTTTAAATGATTTGAAATTAATAATAGAGAAATAAATATGATATCAATCAATATTATTGATAATGGTTGTTCTCTATTTATGTTTATATTCAGTGGTCCAAAAGGTCAGTATTTAAGTCAATTATCTACATAAATATATGCAGTGGATTTTAGCATAGTTCCCTTTTATTAAAAGTGTTGACAGGCAGGGGTTATGGCTCAGCGGTAGAGCTCTCGCCTAGCATATACTAGGCCCTGGGTTCGATTCTCAGCACCACATAAAAATAAATAAATAAACTAAGGTATCATGTCCAACTACAACTTAAAAAAATAAATATTTAAAGAAAAAAGTGTTGACTCTTTTTCTTTTTGAAAATGCCTCTTTTGAGATAATGCTTTACAATGCCTTCTATAAATAAAGACTTTTGCACCCAGTAAACCACTGTATATGCTGTTTCTATGAGAACAAGCAGTGATTACAAGAAGAACATTTCTCCTTTTGGTTCTCAGAACCACTGTTCCACAATTGCTTGAGGCAATATCACAGCATCCTTGAGTCAGGCTCTTCTGCCGAAATCTGCAACATGTACCAGCAGAAGTCAGGATAGCTGCTGTGGACTTGTGTGACCTGTTCCCTCATGCCTGCCTTGGATCACCAAACTGATCACGAATCAGCCTTTGTCCTCCTAAGGATCACACAACCTGTATCAACTTTGAGAAACCTAACTGTGCCGTTGCTTAATTTCATTAATCAAGTGAACTGGTTCATGTTATGTGGATGTGTTTGTACATGTGGCATGTATACATAAGCGGAGAGGGATATTTACAGACTGTAAAAACACAAACTTGAAAAGAAAACTAGGTCTCAGGGAATAGAAACCAACATGCCCAAACCATGAGTGACTGTGGGGAAGTTGTCACATTTTCCTCCATATAAGGCAGCTCTGACAAGATCAGTTTCTTTACTTCTGTGAATAACTCTTGGTGGGTCATTTAATTAGGCCTTTACAAAATAACAAAGAAATTAATAAGAAAGTTGGGTATTAAATTAAAGAGATGGAAAAAGAATTATCTCTCATTAAGAAAGAGCAAAGCTATTTTCATACTGCTAAACAAATGAACTGAAGTGTTTTGTTGAGTTAAATACAGGTTTAGTTAATTCACACAAAAGTACCTTGGAAAAATAAGGATTTTTTTTTAGTAGAAGTGTTATTCTCGAAGAATATTCACGAAGAAGAAAAAATGTAAATGAAATCAAATTGGAAGGGAAAATTAATACATACAATTGCTACAATAGGCCAGCTAATATTCATCTCAAAACTCAGTTATGAGAACTATATGAAAGCCAAACATACTTTTATTAATACAAGAGAGAGTGAACAGAGTCACTTTCTCTTCATACTTGGGCCAAGATCCCCTAGTGAAGAACATGCTCAAAATAGTACAGAAAAAAGAGATGGGCAGAGAAAAAAGGTTTGCCAATTTTCTACCCATTCTCGAACATACCAGCTTCTGAACCTAAGGTAGGAATGGGACATGAAAATCCTTCCAGATCATGTCTAGAGACACTTCTTTTTCCTTTTTTTCCCTCTTTTTTTTTTTTTTTTGGCATTGGGAATTGAGCCCAGAAGTGCTCTACCACATCCCTAGCCCTCTTCATTTTTTTTTTGTTTTTATACAGGGTCTTGCTAAGTTACCCAGGTTAGCCTTGAACTTACTATCCTCCTGCCTTAACCTTTTGAGGTGCTAGGATTACAGACGTGTGGCACTACACCTGGCCAGCCTCCTTGCCTTCTTCTATTTTTTTTTTGTCTCAGAGCAGAGTTAGCTAGTTTTCAAAATGACATGGCTTTCAGGTACACAGATCTTTCTCTGCCCTCCCACACTCCTCATAGCACAGTGTCAAGAGTATAATTACCTGCCCATGGCAGATAGCCCCAGCTTGCTTGCTTATGAATTCCCAAACCCCATGGAAACCAGGCCAAAAGGACCTAAAAAACTAGAAGGGAGTGCATTTCCAAAACAACCTAACCAAACAAGATTATCTTTGTATATATTTTGCAAGCACTATGTCTGTGCTCAGGAGATGATGAAAAGCCTTATTATCTGGGTTAGCTCTTACTTAAAGGAATTTCTTCCCCCATAAAACACACAATTGAAACTAAAAATCCTTCAACTAGGTGGCCATATTTTTGTAGAATGTGAAAAAAAAAATGTCATGTTATATCACCTGGTAGGTATACCCTCAAACTTCCAAGGTACAAAGTAACTATGGGAGAGGATGATTCATATTGTTCAAATACGCTTAGAGAAGATTTATAAACCCACCATAGACTTTGATAAAGCATCAGTCATTAGATACCTCATCCTGACCCCAGCCTCAGATTCATCTTCTGAATCCTAAGTTTCAGTAAGAGTGATCTTCAAGCCATACTTGGAGATATGGAACAGAACTCTACTGAGAAGTGAAAAATCAAATTTGTCAAGGAAAAAAAACCTTTTAGCTGGGTTTGGTGGAAAATACCTGTAATCCCAGTGACTTGGGAGGCTGAGATGGGATAATCTCAAATTTGAGGCTAGCTTCAGCAACTTACCAAAACCCTGTCTCAAATTTTAAAAAATAAAACAGAAACTAAGGCTGGGGATGTACCTCAATGGTAGAACGTGTCCCTGAGTTCAATTCCTGATACCACAAAGAAAAAAATCAAAACAAAAGAAGAAAGATCTCTTTCCTGTATTAAACAATTTCCCTCCAAAGAGACAAAAGAGCTAACACAGTATCCTTGAAGGAGAAAAATGAGGACCCAAAAGGTAACATCTTTAAAAAGAACTTCAGTTTTCACACCAAGATTCCGCATCACTACATTGATGACGTGCAGAAAACAATTTCCTGTGGGTTGACTGAGCAAAGGTACACAGTGCCTCACACGTGGAGGAAGAGCCTGCGTCAGCAACAGCCCTGCTCATGGAGCAATGGCTGAGCACACCAACAGAAATAAAACGATCACTGGTGTTGACTACACACCAGGCCCTATGCCAGCTACTTGACCTGCACTTTATCACTTAGCTCTCATAGCAACCATCTGAAATAGGCATTTTTATTTTCCAGCTTAAAGACAAGGGGACAGAAGCATCCAGAGGCTAAGTAACTTGTCAAGCTGATCATGTGGAGGCTAACACAACTAGCAATAGGCAGAGTCAGGAGCCTAGAGCTTTCTGCCTCTTCCCCTTAAGCAACATTGCCTCCCTGTGTTCAGAGATGACTGACAGTTCCCTCACAGGTCTTCACAGCCATTTCATACACAGACACCCAAAGAAGAAAGCCATGGTTAATTCAAACCACATGGAAAAACACCATTATAAGAATCTATCACACTGAAGGCAGAATATCAGTGTGAAAAATAAAGTCCATAGTAAATCGTGTGTCAATTCTTCATGTCTTAAGGATTGAGTGCTGGGTTTTTGTTGTTGTTGTTGTTTTCTTTGTTTTTTAGTCTGGGGATTGAACTCGGGGGCACTCAACCACTGAGCCACATCCCCAGCCCATTTTGTATTTTATTTAGAGACAGGGTCCCACTGAGTGGCTTAGAGCCTTGCTAAGTTGCTGAGGCTGGCCTTGAACTTGCAATCTTCCTGCCTCAGCCTCCCAAGCCACTGGGAATACAAGTGTGCACCACCGCACCCAGCAAGTACTGGTTTTTTGTTTGCCAATATATTTGTTATTCAGCTTTCTCAAAAACCTGAGATAATCAACATATAAAGAGAAAATGTTCAGGCTGGGGGTGTGGCTCAGGCGTAGAGTGTTTGCTTTAGCATGTGTGAGGCATTGGGTTCAATCCTCAGCACCACATAAAAATAAATAAATAAAATGAAGGTATTGTGTTCCTCTATAACTTAGAAAGTATTTTTTTTTTAATATTTATTTTTTAGTTTTCGGTGGACACAACATCTTTGTTTGTTTGTATGTGGTGCTGAGGATCGAACCCGGGCTGCATGCATACCAGGCGAGCACGCTACCGCTTGAGCCACATCCCCAGCCCTAGAAAGTATTTTTTAAAAAATAGAAAAGATATAGGCTTTAAAACTGTTAAGGATATCATGACAGGACTCAAATTTGTTTTTTGACAAAACCAGAGCTGAGAATAGCTTGTTTGAATCACTAAAAATAATTAGCCTTGTAAACTTATCCAGTTGAAGCTCACATCTTGGCACCATGAAGTTCTGAAGGACACTTTGACAGAAGGAAGGAGGGAGATATCTGTTATAATCCACACCTCAACTTTCTCCTCCCATCCTCTGATCTCTTCAATAGCAATAACTTTTCTCTTAGGCTTAAAACTTCTGAAACAGCTCTGTGCTCTGTCAATTGCTAACTACTTTAATTCTATCTCTGCAATTTTTTCTCTCTTCCTTTTGTTGCAACTGCCTACATCCCAATTCAGCTCCTTCTTAACTCTTGCCTCTGAAGTGGCTTCTTTCCCTGCCCCCAGTTCTTCCTGCTCTATCATATTAAGCCAGAGTTTATCTTCTAAAGCACATCAGTCTGTTAACATAAAGCACAGATCATCTTCAAAACCTCCAGTAGTTTCCTATCACCATGCCAGAAACAAGAAAAACAATACAAACCAAAATGAAAAGCAAAACACACTTGTCAGTTTGGCCTTAAAGGTCCTTCCCAATCTGACTTCTGTTTACTTTTCCAGACAACATGGTTTCCCAATATCCCAGCTCCCACCCCCACATTCTCTTCTGCAGCCACAGAAGACAATGTAGCATCTCCCTCAATGCCTTATGTTCTTATTCCCGACAATTCTCTGCTTCCAGGCCCTTATTGTAATCTGACATGTAAGTCCCACAAAGACAGAAACTTTGATGCACCAAAAGTATCCCCAGTATCTCAGCATGCCATAAACATTTGTTAAATGAATGAGTGAATAAATGATGTTCTTCCCGCAGAATGTCCTTTTCTCCTATTCTTACCTGTCTAGGGACTATCATTTCGTCTGTACATGGTTTTGTAAGGGTCCGGCGAATGACGGAGGAAGAGACCACCAAGAGACCGACTCATGCAACCGCAGAAGGGGGTTTATTGAGAATCCAGCGCGCTGGGGCTCCATGCTCACTCAACAAGGGAGAGCGGCCCAGAGCCCCGAGCAGGGGTTGAGCAGTGCTTAAGTACACTTTTTGGGGAGGGCGGGGACTTTACATACATCACAGTTTCCTTTAACAAATCACCATACACCGCGGGAAAATCAAACAACAACTCTCGAACATGATTAGTACATTCATTGGCGGGAACAGGTCGGGCGGGGGTGATAGGTCAGTTCTAAAGTGGGGTACACATTCAAACTGATTGGTTTAGGCCCTGAGATGCCTACGTGCCAAGCTGCACAGGGTCCTAGGTTATTAAACAACTAAATGGTCAGGGGGAATATCTACTGGGCAGTCCCAGGAATTGTCCTAACAGCTACAGGAATTTCAGGTTTTGGGTGTAGCATAGGAACTTAACAATACCTGGTCCTTTACATTTTGACTCAGGCTTTGCAGCTTAGAAACTTTACAATACCCGGTCTTTTACACTTTAACTTCAATTTCTTTTACTCTTACAGTTTAAACCATTCCTTCTCCACAGTGCTTCCCCGCTGATCCTTACCTGTCAGTTTCTTGCCTGTCTGCTGCTGTGTTCCAGCATATTTATTGGCTGTCTCACATCACACGCCCCCTCTGGTCCTCCAGATAGAAAAGCCTCTGGATGGGAGAGGGTGTGTCCAAAGCATGGACTCTGGCACTTAGTAGGATCTTATACAAAGCATCATGTATCTAATTGAGCTTTATTAACAATAGCCAGGCCATCCAATACATTCCTGTATACCAGGGTTTTATCTATATGAGATTTTATCTGAAGGGACAAAATGGGGAGAATATATATAATATATGTAATAAAATCAGGGATCAGTAAACATTTTTTCCAAAAAGGGCTAGATATTAAATTCTTTAGGCTTTGGGGGCCATAATGTTTCTGGAAGGCCTAAAAAATACGTAAACCAATTGGCATGGCTGTATTCCAATAAAACTTTATTTATAAATGCAGGCAGTGGGCCGGATTTGGCTCATGGGCCATAGTTTGTAGATGTTGTATTAAATCTTAACATCAAATTAACAAGAACAATGGCTGCTATGTTATTTAGCTTCTCCTTTCACTAAGGTAGGCAAAATGCTGTTTCCAATTAGGATCAGAACACAGTTGTTCATGAACTTCAATAAAGGGCTTCTCAATGTTCACATCTATATTCCTGTTGGGGGGATACAAAAATAAATATGTGAAAAGTCACTTGTGAGGGTCTAGTACATAAATATTTGGTATTTTCTAGTATCATTTCCTTCCTATTTCCCAACTGATATCTTGTTGAGTTTTAAACTTCATTTGCTAATTTTCTGGCATTAAAAATAGATCATTTCCAGAGCAATTATATATAAATTCATCACTTTCCCCTTCTATAGAATTCCTTTCTAATTGAGAGGGGAAAGCACACAAAAATTAGAATGCTGAATTGAATATTCATTATAGCCTTAAATATATGACAAATGTTTATAACTTGCTAAGTGAATATTCTTTTAGTATTGTAGAGAAAAAGTTTGTTTCAATAGAAAACTCTGGATCATTTTCTGGATTATCAGATTCCAGTCCTATTTATTATCTTTGAAGTATAATGCATCTCTGTAAATTTCAGGAAACTATAGATATGAAAACTCTGATATATGATGGAGATTTAATTGACTCCCACTTCCTCTGAGAAAACCAGTTAGGGTTCCTAACTGTAAAATTGGACTGATTCTGTGAACTTACTCAGAGTGTCAATTTGTACCAAATTTTCAGTCATTCTAGTTTTCTTCAATATCTCTGTACAATTCTCCAAACTAACATTCCCAATTTTTCTCCCTCATGTTTTACTCAGCACATCACCAAGAACTAAAACCTGACTGTCCTTATCCCTATTGTAACATTGGTCCTCTTTATACTTTTGAATGTAGCCCTTGCTACTCTGCGGTTGTGACTTCTTTCTTTAAATGGACATGTTTCTTTTTCTTCCTCTCTCCTTGCTCCTCCCCATTCTCCCCTCCCTAATCTTAGAAAACAGTATTACCTTTCTTCTCCATCCCAGGCAGAATTATCTGTCCTTGAGCACACACCCACCACAGTAACAAAGTAATTTAGACTTTGGGGATGGCGCCAGAAGATCTAAGAAATCTTGACTATCTCCCAAATTAACAAGTGAATTACAACCCTAGACAGGGAACACCTGGAATGTAGCCTTTGAATCACCTCTATAAAAACCCTGTTCCCCTTGATGGGGAGAATCACAGACGCTGCCACAGGAGTACCCTATGTTTCTCCTTTGCTGGCAAAGAAATAAAACTTCTTTTTCCTTTTCCACAAAATCTTGTCTTCATTATTGGATTGGCATCAGGGAAGAGGACTGGGCATTTGGTAACACTATGGAGACTCTAGGATCCCTTATAGCTGGCCTTTTCCCCAGAGCCCGAAAAAAAACCTTGAAAGTTAAATACTGAATGTGAGAAACATGCTCACCTGTCCAAACCCAAAGAATGGACTAAGAGACACAAAGTATAGCAAAAAAGCAAGGCTTTACTTTAATGATTGTCTTGGAAGACTGGATGTGTGGGAGAAGTGGGCTTACACAGATTGGGTACAGTCAGCACTTTATCCTCTAGAGTACAAGATCCCTCCTCATTGGCTGAGTACTATGGGGTGTACAGTCTTTCTAAAAAATACCTTGGCTTAACTGTCTCTATTGGGTTATTTAAAGGAATATAACTTTAGTCATTCCTACCTCCCTTTGTTCTTTAGTGGTGGGAAAGCTTTCTTGGGGTGAGTGCATTCTGACACAGACACAGCTCTTACTTCTTTTTGGGGGATGGATACCAGAAATTGTACTCAGGGGCACTCAACCAGGGGCACTCAACCACTGAGCCCCATCCCCAGCCCTATTTTGCATTTTATTTAGAGACAGGGTCTCACTGAGTTGCTTAGGGCCTCGCTTTTGCTGATGCTGGCTTTGAACTCGTGATCCTACTGCCTCATCCTCCAGAGCCACTGGAATTACAGGCATGCACCACTATACCCAGCTACACAGCTCTTACTTTTTTTTTACCTAAGTTACTACTTCTCTTTCTTAAAATATTTTTAGTTGTAGATAGACACAATACCTTTATTTTATTTATTTATTTTTAAATGTGGTGCTGAGGATCCAAACCACTGCCTCACATGTGCCTGGCAAGTGCTATAACACTGAGCTACAACCCCAGCCCTCCTAAATTACTGTTTCTTAACAGAGATATTTCTGTCTCTGTTGGTTAGGCCAACTCCTTCTCCCACCTTTTATTTATCAGGGAGCTATTCAGGTGCATGGACTTTGGATCTTCCACATCCATAGGCTATGGTGTTATTGTGTGAGTTAACTGCTTGCAACTTTTCATTATGCTCTATTTCCTCTCTAGCCGTCTTCCTTACATCCCAATTTTAGGTTTAAGGCTAAATATTGTATTCTGAAAATGGACCACTGGAATTTATATTTCTCACACTGAAGACTTGGTTAAAAAAAAAAAAAAAAAAACTTCAAAAGATTCAGTATCATGGCAAACCATGCATGAATGCATGGGCCAGAATCCTGACTTAACAAGACATTGTCTGGAACACTAATTAGTCTGAAGAAATACATGTCCAATAACCAAGACTGTAGACATCACTAAACATGGACAACCTAGCTGGAGAGCTTCAAGAAAGTCAACGAGCTGTGCTGCCTAACCAACCGGTGCTCACATAATTTTGGCCTCCAGAGGGGGTGCCTGCAACAGTATTCAAAAGTAACTGCTATGTATTTTATTTCTCCAAACTTCTCTGACATCTTAATTTCTTTCAAGATGCCAATGAAGAAACTTCCTGAATATCTACCATTCTCTTGATCCCTGAGCTAAATATTTTTCTCCATCCACTTCTTGGAATTCAGGGAACTAGTTACCGTTGGGGTTCACATCTTAGCTTTTTAGGTTAGTATAACGTTTATTTTTATATCAATGCTTTTCTCTTTTCACTTTAGGCAACACTCTTAAAAATATCTGATCACTAGAACCCTAAAACAACTTACCTTTACCACCACCTCTCAACAGATGGATCCACAGGTTTTACAGGGACAGGGCTGTAGAGGAAAACATAATTTTCTCTCTACCTTTCATTGTTCTTAAGTGGGACTCCCTGTAACAAAAGACGGATTAACGAAAGCAAAACAGGAGTTTATTATCATGTAAGTCTTTTGTGTAGAGGAGAGAAAACCCAGAGAAATGAGTAACTCTTTAGAGTGGAGCTCAGAATTTCGACTTCAGGCTTCAGTGCCATCATTTTCTGAAACAAAGAAAGGGTGTTAAGGAAAGGCCCTGCTAAGACGAAATAGCCAGCAAGTCTTGGCCTTAAACAAAGGTAAGGTTTGTTGTGCAGATTAAGTCATGCCTTCTCCATTGTTTAGGAGTCTGTGGTGATTTAATCATCACACAGCAAGGGAGAGACCCTTACAAATGGAGATCTCCTTTATAGATGTAAATTTCTCTCACAAAAGGGTCATTTTCCAGAGCTTCTCCTATGGCTGCACTTGCTCTAAATAACCAGCTCCAAACAATCAATATGCCAAAGAGGCATATTTTGAGGTGGAATATTCTGGTGTGCCACAGTCATACAAGGGAGGAGTGTGTCCTGAGCTACAATAATTCCAACAAGAGTCCTGGAAAGATTATTTCTTAGATCCAGCCTCCCCTACTCCATTGGTTTACGAGAACTGATTTGTGAAGCAATTTATGATGCTCATTCTGAACAAAAAGGTGAGGCTGACTGCACTGAATTTTGTCTGAGCTTCATGCTTCTAGATTGTAGCAACATTTAATCAATTCTCCACCTTTTTATATTTTAGGAAATAGTAAATGTGAAGGACCACACTGATATTGGTCTTGAGAGATTATACCCACCTCTACCTTTTCCCTGAGGTCCTCATGACTTCCATAAGACTCTCTGCCCATCTTTCGCATGATTCCTTTGCTTACTTGCCTCTGTAAAACCTCAGGTGTTCTCCTTCTCCATTGATGAAGAATTAATTAATGAACATTCTCCCTGTTGCAATAGCCTGAATAAAATCATCTCCTTGATTGTTCAGTGCACTTTGTCTTTGACAGTATTTTTTAAATTTCTACAGTGAGCATTTATTATTCTTATAGCAATAAAGAATTTAAATAGCACAAGAGATCTTTTTTTGTGTGAGTTCCTTTTAGAGGGTGTTTGGGGCTTTCTTTGATCAAATGATATTTTTCCAGTGGAAGAAAAAGAGCAAATAATTGTGGAGCTTTGTATCAGTTACAACTATGGTTTGTTTCCCAAAGGTTCATGGTCTTCAATGTACTCAATGTCACAGCATTGAGAGGTGGTAGGACCTTTAAGAGGTGGGGCCTAGTGGGAGGTGATTAGGTCATGGGGGCTCTGCACTAATGTCCTTTTCTACAGACTACGTTAGTTTTGTCAAGACTGAATTAGGGTTTAGAGGAGTGAGTTAGATCTCACTGAACTGGATTAGTTACTATAAATATGGGTTGTTATAAAGCAGGTCAGCTTCTCTTCTATCTCTGTCTCATACACATGCCTCTCTTCCATAGGCACTTGCTTGTTCTTTTGCTTTTCCACCATTCATGGAACGACATGAGGCCCTCGCCAGGAGCTGACCAGTTGCTGGTGCCATGCTCTTAGACTCTAAGACTGTGAACTACAACAAACCTCTTTTCTTTGTAAACTATCCAACCTATGGTCTTTTATTACAGCAATACAAAACAGATGAACATGTTAACTTTGCATACTTTGTTTTGGTGACAGCTATGGTTGTAGATATTATGATCTCTATTTTTCTGATGAGGACACAAGTTCAGGAACATAATGCTTTGCTGTGCTGGACATAAGCTGAATTGGTACTAGCATTATTTGTACCTCCTTCTATGTTCTCCTGCTTTTCAGGGATTAGATGTCTAGGAACCACATTTTCCAGACTTCCTCATCAGAAGGATTCTAGATTCTGGATTCATTTTGGATTCCCTAATGAAAAACATTTCACAAGATTTGGAAGATATCATCAGACAGACCTATATGCTTCCAGGCATTTCTCTGCTACTTATTCTCCCTGATATTGCTGCCAGTGGTGACCATTATCACCTGCAATTTTTCCTTTAGAAACAAATTTCTGAGTCTCTCAAAACTAGCAGTGAGTATAACAGCTAGCAACCTTCCCTGACCTTCACTCCTCTAGCCTTCCCAATAAGCGCATAAGCACCTAAATCTGTTATCACTTTTTTTGTACTGAGGCTTGAACCAGGAACTCTCAGAAGCTGGGCAAGCACTCTACCACTGAGCTACATTACCAGGTCTTTAAAAAAAATATTTTGAGAAAAGTTTTCACGAAATTACTGAGGCTGGTATGGAACTTGCAATCCTCCTGCCTCAGCCTCCTTAGTAGCTGGGGTATAGGCGTGTACCACCACTCTCAGCTGTCACCCCTTCTGATTGAAATACTGAGAATAATTTCTGTTTTGTTATCCTAACTCTTACTGGTATAAGGTACGTGATATTATACACTTTGTGAACACAGAGCTAAACTTGGTCCAACTCTGTTTAAGTCCATAGCCCAAGTTCTTTGTCTATGAAGGATACGAGAATATGCCACCCCAAAATATGCCTCTTTGGCACATGGATTATTTTGAGCTAAAGGGTACTGAGAATCAGCAGATGCAGGAATAGCTGTCTACCTCCCCCCACCTACCTAAAATAGAGTATAGATTTCCCCCTTTTAAAGGAAGTTTGCATTTTAAAGAAAAATTCCAATAAAAAATATCTTACACCAGGAAAAGAATCACTCAAGGAAGTAACTGTATCATCAGGACTTTATCTGCATAACAAAGAACCTTTATTTATCATGCATTTCCTCCTCACCCCTTTCCATAATTTGCTTCACCCTCTCCTCCTCCAGAAGCATAAAACCCCTTTTCTTTTGTTTAATCTAAAATAAGCCTCAACTAAGCAACTCTTTGGGTCTCATTGCTCTGTGAGACTCACTCTTTTATTTTTCAGTACTCCCATATGTATGTAATTAATTTTTTTTTCCTTCTGGTTAATCTAACTTTTACCAGTTTGATTTACAAGCCTCAGCCCATTAAACCTAGCAGGGTAGAAAGAAAAGGCTATTTCTTCCCCTTCGTCTACTACCTCTCTGGCTCACCTCCATTTACCTGCATTGCAGATTTTCCACCCTGGAATGACTTCATGAAGGTTCCTCAGTTCTAAGGGTCAGCTCAGTGAAGTCTTGAGAGCAGGAAGGAAGATGAGAGAAAGCAGGAGGAGAACTCAAAATGTAACCCAACAGAGTGAAAAAACACGTTCTGTAGCTATTGGAAACATGAGAAGTGTCAGAACAGAATTGGTAAATGGTTATTCTATGTGATATAAAACAAACATAAAAAGTTTCATCAAGTGATGCCACAATAGAGCCAGTATCTAGTTTATGTAACCTGAATCTTACCCAAACCCTCTTCCACCATCATGCAGGGCCTGCTGTGTCTGCAGGGAAGGAGAGGGCTCCAGGCCAATTTGGAAGTGGTCAAAGTCGGCCCTTTGGCTCCAGTCCACCAGTTCTGACATCAGCTCCCCCTTTTCCCTCCTCAGTTCCCACCCCACCCATTCTTGATGTCAATCTCATTAATCCCTGTTAACTGATCAGTATTTAAAATGTGACAGGCTCCCAGGATATTTGAATTTCAATACCCAAGCAAAGCCTTCTCCAGCTCACTCCCCCCACCCTGCTCTTCCATTTTATATATATATATCTCAAAACCCTGATTTAGCCCACACCCACAAAACTTAACATAGACACTATTCCTGTTAAGATAGGAATCTACTCTTTCCTTGGAAATCTTCAAAGAGAGTCCCTCTGCTATCAGGTTCTAGTTTGAAATATTTTAGACATAAAACATGGGAGTTACGACTAAGTTCTTATCACATCAAGGTAGAAAAGGATTTCCTAAATGCACAACTATAAGGTCGTTGGTCTCTCTGTTCCTGTAAATGCATAAGGACTGGTGTCAGGGAATTTAAGAAAGCAGAAATGCTTTAAATTCCCTCCCCTGTTTGCAACTTCTCCAAGATCAAGTAGGTTTCAGACTGGTATCAGACTGCAAAAGGGAGTATATTGTATACATGTGAAAACACACACACACACCCTCTTTTCCACCTCCAGTCTTTCTCAATTTTGTTATCTAAAATTACATAAATATTGAATCTTCCCATACACATATCACAATGCTCAAATATATTTAGGTTAAATTTCTAGCTGCTATCAGCATTAGGGGTGCAGTTAAAGATGGCCCCTAAGGTGAACCTCACCAAACCCTCTCCCCTGATGTATGAAATCTTTGGTAGTTTGAATCATTTCCACTTCAAAAGGGTTTTAAGAGATGCTTGCTGGTCTCCTCTGACAAAAGCCTTTTGAGCCTTTAACAGAGTGTTTTATTTCTTCAAAGATCAAAGTCACACAACCCCATGAATAAGTGAATTCAAGATTAAGGCATTCAAGTTCACTCTAAAAATCTAACCTCTGGCCCAAATTGGGCTCTCGATTTAACAATTTTTTTTTAACTTACACCGAATTTTTAAAAAAAAACATGCCTGCCTGCAACTCTCCCCGCCTCTTCTTTCTCCTTTGTTGTGTCTTTTACCACATCCCACAACTACATTTATGATTTCCTTTGTTTGCACCCCAGAAGTGTAATCTTTGTTAGCAATCGTAAGACTAAATTCTCCCAATTCTAGCCCATATATGAGATCATTTAACACCCTGTGAATTTTTTACATATGATGTTTAATATTCAAGTAGAAAATTGAAGCTCAGTGACATCAAAGGTTTCATTCAAAAAGTAGCAACATCACCAGGTGTGGTGGCATGTGGCTGTAATCCTAGCTACTCAGGAGGCTGAGGAAGGAGGATTGCAAGTTCAAGGCCAGCCTCAGCATCTTAGTGAGACTCTGTCTCAAAATGAATGATAAAAAGGGCTATGGATGTAGTTCAGTGTTAGAGCACACCTGGGTTCAATTCCCAGTATCCAGTACTGAAAGAGAAAAAATTTTCAAAGGAGGATAAGAATCAGTACATCTGATTCCAATATCAGCATTTATTTAAGGAGTTTTTCAACAAATATTAATAAATGACTCTAAGTCAGGTATTATACTAGACACTGGAAATACTATAAGGAAATTGGCAGTTAACTCATGGACTCACTACCAACATTTACTCTAGTTGTCCCCCACTCATTTCACATTTCCTTTATTTTAAGGCAAAGTAAATGTTCAATACATACTTGCTGAGTCAAATTGAAAATGCACTATTGCACACATGAAAGATGAATCAGATGGCCAGTGGTTAGATTCTTGACTGAGTAGACTGGATTTTTGTAGGGTATATCTATTGAGGGATGAGTTTAAAGCTTAGGGTTTATTTATCAAGCAGAGAGTGACAGAGTCTTTCCTTGACCAAAGCTTAGTCAGGCTCCTCTGAATCTTCTTCCAAACTAAGCCTCAACCTTTGGGCTTCAATGTGCTTCTCTGTGTCACCCAACCTTAGCAAGGATACTGTTAAGTCAGCTTATCCAGAACTCTCATTCCTCATGTGAATCCCTCAATATCTGATGGGGTTCCTCATCTCTCAGTATTCCCCAATTGGTATCTGATAATTCTGGCCTGTTTTCAATAAGAATGTTGGTTTAGACAGAGTCCTCCTGATGGTTCCTCTTAGTAATTTGCCATCCACTGGCCCTACCCTACTGCTTAACCATAAATTCTCACTATTCTTTGTTATATTTGGAATTGAGTCCAGTCCTATACTGAGGTTTCTTTTCTGCTAAGAGCCATAGCTGAGTAGGAATGACGCATGGCATTTTTGGTTGAAAGGTGACACCAGCAAGGCATTGAGATGATAATGATTATGTTAAGATGTGCATTCAATTGGATATTAGACCCCTGCTGTCCGATTAGGCCTGCTACTTTGGAGCTCTCTCGGGACTCCTGGAGAGTTCCCATTGGTTGGGGAAGTGCGGGAGGAGGGATTTCCGGAGGAGGGATTTCCTGGTTGGGGTGGTGTGGCTGGAGAGAAGGCCGCGTGTGTAGCATTCGAGGAAGTTTTGGAAATAAAGTTTTCTTCTATTGCAATAGTGGTTGCCACTTTAACTATGACCAGTTCTGGTTTGTCTTTAACAATAACAGAAAGAAATCTTACATTCATTCCCAGAAGTTCATCCTAGACTAAAGATTATGGTCTCTGCTGTCTTTACTACTAGAAGTCTGGTTTCCAAACAGAAACCAAAGGAACCTTGTAATCATACAAACTGTGATAGTCCATTTTCCATTGCTATAACAAAATACCAGAAGCTAAATACCCTTTTTCATTTCATTTTGCTTTCTTCCCTAAGCTAAATACTTCATAAAGAAAAGATTGGTTGTCTTTTGTGGGTGTCAGAAGGCACAGAGAGAGTACCATGCAGGCTTTAGGATTCTTCATGAGCACAAATTAGTGGAGCACTGCCTGCCCACCTCCAAATGCTCACCACCTCCCTACCAAATGCAAATTTTGCACCCAATTACACTGTTGCTAATTTCTGCTTCTAGTATTTTGTATCTCAGCTAAAGAAGATGAAGAAGTCTACTGTCTACTGTGGGCAGGTGTTGGAGAAGTCCTCACTATAGGAGAGAAATTTTGGCATCTGGCTGGGCTACAACTCCCACAGCAGCACCCACAACATGTCCTGGGAGTACTGTGACCTGACTACCACAGAAGCCATCATCACTGCTACTGAGATATGGGTGCATGGCACTGGTCCCCGGGCCACTCCATCCAGATCACAAAGGTAGAGGAGATTGTGGCCAGAAAGTGCCATCAGCCAACAATCAAGTAATTCCACAACTCCAAGATCAAGTTCCCACTGTCCCATCAGGTCCTCTATCACCAGCACAAGCCACACTTCAGCACCAAGAGGCCCAACCCCTTCTTCTAGGTGCAGAGCCTCTCCCCAGGTCTGCCCAAATAAACTCCATGGGAATGCCCTGGTTAAAAAAGAGATTTATTTAATAGCTTTATTTAGATTAGGTGGCACCACTGATTTGATTCTGGTGAGGGCCTCCTTGGCTACATTACATCATGGTAGATGCCATCATGGTTGGCAAGCAGGCGGGCATGCCAGAGGGAACAATCACAGAGCAGGAAGACAGGAAGCCAGGGAGTGGGGAAGGGTCAGGCTCACTCTTTTATAATAAGCCCTCTTGTAGGAACTAGCAGGTGTCTCACAAGAACTAATTAATCAGACTCAAGAGCAGCACCCCCAATGACCTAATTACCTTGATGTATGCTTCACCTCCTAAAGGTTTTGTCAGCTCTCACATTGCCACACTGGAGATAAAGATTTTAACATATGAACCCTTGACCCACACTTAAATCATATCCAAGCTAAAGCACAAACTGAAGGCAAAAAATAATGCTTTCCTTCTAGCCTTCTGGGTTCTTTGACTAGTCTACAAGTTAAATTGAATAAAACAGATGAACAGGAGAAAAACTATTTTTGTTATATAAGTTTACATGGGATTCCCACCAAAATATAAGACTTGAGTAAGTGGTCAGATTATTAAGGCTTATATGTCATCCCAAACTATAGAAAGAAATAGAGATTTAGGGGTTCTAGGGTGCTGCAGTATGGATATGGTTTGAATGTGTCCTCCAAAGGCTCATATGTCAGAAGCTTTGTCTCCAGGGTGATGACTTTGAAAGGTGGTACACCCTTTAATAGGTGAGGCCTAGTGGAAGGTAATGAAGTCATGGGGCCACACCCTTAGAAGGGATTAACACAGGTCTCATGGAACTGGATTGTTTCCAGAGAAAATGGGTTTTTATAAAGCCAGTGAGCTGTCTCAATTCACTCTCTGTTTTCCTGTCTCACCATGTGATTTTTTTTCATGCTTTCTCCCACCACTGTGATACCATTTGCCATGACTCTACCAGCATCAAGTAAATGCCAGCATCATGTTATTGAATTTCCCAAACTATGAGCTAAATAGAACTCTTTTCTTTATACATTACCCAGCATCAGGCATTTTGTTATAGCTACAGAAAAATGGACTAAGCCATGGGGGATGTTACAAATGGATTTCAGAAAGGGGTTTAGAGGAAATATATGGTGAATAAAAATCACCTTGTTATACAGATAAAAGTCCCACAGGTGATAAAAATTGTCTCAGCAGTAGATCTCTTCTAGAACAGATACATTTACTAATGAAGATTTCTCTTGTTTTTAATATTTATTCTTAAGTTTTAGGTGGACACAATATCTTTATTTTACATTTATGTGGTGCTGAGAATCGAACCCAGTGCCTCATGCATGCTAGGTGAGCACTCTACCACTGAGCCACAACCCCAGCCCCATGAAGATTTCTTTTATAAACGTAAATTTCCTTTACAAAAGAGAAAATTGTACTTTATTTTAGGCAGTTGAGAAAAGACATATAGAACTTTTCCTGCATTAGCTGGTTATCTTTTTTTAACCTCAAAATAATCAATATGATAAAATGGCATATTTTGGGATGACATGTTCCAAACCCCTTTAAAATCAAGTATTAAACCTGCTTAAAATCCTGCTTGAAATATCTTCAATAGTTTCCCATTATTATTGAAATAAAATCAAAACACCTTCCTTTGACCTAGCAATAATTGTTATAAAAAGCAGTCCTTGAACCACTAGCAGTAGCAACATCACTAGCAAACTTGCTAGAAATGCAAATTCTCAGACTCACCCAAGGTTACCAGAATAAGAATCTCTAGGGATGAGGCCCCAAAACATGTGCTTTAACAAACCCTCCAGGTGATTCACTTGCTTTCTCAAATTTGGGAACCATTGGCCTACAGGCTACACAGTCTAGTTCTTAACAACATTTCTGACCTCATCTGGTTCAACTCCATCCTTGGCCCACTCCATTCAAGCCACTCTGGCCTTCTTTCAAGCCTTTTGAATACTCCAGGTACAGGAGTTCCTGAGATCTTGGTATGACCTATGTCTTTTCACTTACTATGAAGTAAGCTGTCATCTCATCAGAGGAGCCTTCTATAACTACCTTATCTAAAGCCACTGCTATAATTTGGATCTGGAATGTCTCCTCAAGATTAAAAGAAGAGGGGCTGGGGTTGTGGCTCAGAGGTAGAGCACTCGCCTAGCCTGTGTGAGGCACTGGGTTTGATCCTCAGCACCACATAAAAATAAAATAAAGATATTATGTCCACCTATAACTAAAAAATAAAAGATAAAAAAAAAAGATTGAAAGGAGAGTTGGTCCCCTGGGCAGCAATGTTCAGAGATGGGGCTTTTGAGAAGTGATTGGATCATGAGGTCTTTGAGTTCATCAATGGGTCAATCCACTGATGGGTTCACAGCTGAATGGAATATTGGGAGGGGGTGGAAAATATAGGAGGTTGGACCAATTAAAAGGAGTGGGTCCTTGGGGTTGTGTCCTTTGGCTGTGTCCTTTTATCTTGAACCCATTCCTCCTACTTCCCAGCTACCATGAGGTAAGCACTATCCTCACACCATGCCCTCTCCACCATGATGTTCTGCCTCACCACAGACCCATAGCCATGGAGCCAGACAGCCATGAACTGACACCTCTGGAACCATGAGTCAAAATAAATCTTTCCTCCTTTATTTTGCTCAAGTGTTTTGTCATGGCAGAGAAAACCTGACTGATACAGACACCTTCTTCAATCCACTATCTCATTACTTCCTTTTATTTTTGTCATAAGTTATCACCACCACAAAGGAGGGAAAAAAATTTCCTGTACCTTCATATGTTCAGTAGCTGGAGCCTGTGAATTAAACTGACAAAAGACAATACCATGTGAAAAGGCATACACGCTTAATTGATGATTGAATTTTTTTATGCATGGGTGGGGCTACACAGGAAACATGTGAAAGCCCAAAGAGGTTGTTAGATCCAGGGCCTTATATACCAGTTTGACATAAGTGTGATAAATTAAGGGAAGTGATTACACAAAGGAAAGGGGATTTGGGGGCAGTAAATTGTGGAAAGGTAAATTATGAGGAAACTAATGGTAAAGAAGGGATGTTTAATAGGTTTGTCATGTAGACTCAAGTTAGTGTTGTCTCCAGTGTGAACAGTTGTTCTCTTCTTGGTTCAAGAGAAGGGGAAAAAAAAAACTTTACAAATGGAAATTTATTCGCTGCTTTTAGCAGAAGGAGGAGAGCAAATAGTTCCTCTTGTGTCTGCTGTTTCTTAATTGCTTTCAGCTCAAAATAATCCTTATGCCTATGTGGCATATTTGGAGATGGCATTTTCTGATCACCTTCACCACCCTAAATTCTTATTTAATTAAGCTTTACTTCTTTTTTTGTTGTGGGGAGGGTGGCCCTGGGGGTTAAACTTAGGGGCACTTGGCCACTGAGCCACATCCTTAGCCCTATTTTGTGTTTTATTTAGAGACAGGATCTCACTGAGTTGCTTAGGGCCTCGCTATTGCTGAGGCTGGCTTTGAACTCTCAATCCTCCTGCCTCAGCCTCTGGAGCCACTGGATTACAGGAGTGCACCACCATGCCTGGTTTAAGATTTACTTCTTAAATCTCTATCTACCACTCTCTCCCACCACACACACACTAGAATATAAACTCCTTCAAGACAGGGAACTTATCTGTACAGCTGACTCAGTAATTTGTCAAATGAACTGACCTGGATCACCTCTGTCCCTGCCTAAGTATTCCTCTAGGTGTGTTTCACCTCAAGTAATGCATAAAGGAATATTGCCTGAAATCATTTGGAGGGGATTTTCCTTAAACTTAAAAAGGCAAAAATATGTGCAAAAACTGCAAAATCGATGACGTTGACAAAGCTACTTTTCAAGAGAAATTGATAAAAATATTTTTGTAAGGAATACTTTGAATTAATAATACTTATTTCCCTCTTTGAATTTATCAATCTGGAGAAAACCTTTCTTCTCAGCCCACACTAGAAGTTGCTCAAAATGAAAAACACAAACTTCTAAATCAAGATCCATATTACATATCCAGCAAGGTCTTTCTCATTCCAACCCTCTTCCAAAATCATCATCATGCCCCTCCTTGTCACTGTTACCCTGTGCTCTTCTGGATTTCTCCTCTTATTCACATATTGAGTTTTGGATATTTGACCAGGTCTATTTTTTTCTCAATGGGAAGTTATTGATCTGCACTGTTTGTGCGAAATGGGGATAATAACTCCTTTCAATTCATCCATGCACATGCTGTTTCAAAGAGCGACAGTGCTATATAAATGAAAGGTATTATCATCATATTATTTCAAGGACATCTGCGTGGGAGAAGGAGCAGATGCTTCTATTCCTTTAAAGATTTGGTACAAGTCATTCCCCCATCATCTATATCACCCAAATGCATTGATTTTACATACAATCAAGTAAGATTGATTTCTTTTGTAGAGGTTCAACCTTAACTAAAAGATAGAAGCTAGGTGGCACAAAATCCAAGTCAGAAGTCTTCTTTATGAGGGATCTGAAGGAAATGGACATCCAAGAATGAACTCCAAGTGCAACTATGAGCCACCCATCATCAGAGCAGGCTTTGTAGTCATTACATCAATACCTAAAAAGTAAAGAAAGACACATTAGAAATTCTCTCTCTCTCTCTCTCTCTCTCTCTCTCTCTCTCTCTCTCTCTCTCTCTCTCTCTCTCTTTATCTATCTATTTCAGCACTAGATATTGAACCCAGGGACTATCTATCACTGAAATACATCCCCAACCCTTTTTGTTTTTTATTTTAAGACAGTCAGTTACCAAGGCTGGCCTTGAACTTGGAATCCGCCTTCCTCAGCCTCCCAAGTAGCTGGGATTATAGCGTATGCCACCCACTTGGCTTTACAAATTCTTTTTAAAAATATTTTCACACAAAGGCCACACTACTTCCATTTCACAGATAAGAAACCTCTAAAAAACATGGCAATTCTTTTCGTCACTAGGATTCTGTTGTGCAAGCTGCTGCTTAGGTGTAGCAAGAAGTCTGAATCTTATCCAAGGCCCCACATCCTCCACAGCATGTATCGAACCTGCAAAGAGAGAACAGCTATGTTTCAAGGGAGTATCTTGGATTCTGAAAGAACACAGTGCAGTGTCTCATGTGGTTTCCTTCTCCATGGTAAGGATTTGCACTGGTGACTGCAAGGCCCACAGTACTTTGCCTCTACCTCAGAGCAAAGCCTGTCCAAGGAAGGGGGCGTGACCCTTGTCCTTGGAAAGACCCACAGAGCACTCCTAGGCACATACCCACCCTGCTGAGTTGTTTATCTACAAATAACAGGAGAGATCTGCTGTGCCAGGTGTCCCTGACTCAGTCAGGCTACAGGACCCATAGCAACCCCCTAGCAGCCACCAATCAGCATGAGACAGAGAAATACCTGGGATGTCAGATGACCCTCCCAGTAGTTTATGGTGGTTAATAACATGTTGGGAAACCATGTAGTTCAGCACATACACCCCTCATGGCTTAAACCAATCAGTTCAAACGAATCTCCCTCTTGTACTGACCAATCACCCCTACCCAACTTGTTCCCGCCAGTGACTATGCTAATCAATGCTAAGAGTTGTTGTTTGATTTCCCCGCAGTATGTGATGATTTGCTAAGAGATGCTATGATGTATGTGAATTCCCTGCCTTCCACACATGGCTGTGCAGAGGGGCCTGAGCCTGTACCAAATGGAATCATTTTCCTCAGACCACTTCCTGGGAGGTCACATTACAAAGCAAGTGCAACAATTTACTTTCAGACTTCAGCAAAGATCAGAAGTACCTCAGTTACTGTTGAGAAGTATAGCTTCCTGGCTTCCAACCCATGAGTTTGATTCAGTGGGTCAGAATAAGGCTTGGAAATCTCTTTAACAAGACCCTCCCTCATCCCTTAGTATCCTGATGCAGGTAGGTGGCCTGAGGGAAAAATATTACCATGTAAGCAAGGCCTAGATGTCAGATCTCTGGTGAACTCAGTCCCTGGACATCCACCGGCCTCTCTGGAGGTCAGAGTATGCAGTGCATCCCTAACGGTGCCAAACTCAGAGTGAGGAGCCAGTGGTGAGTGGCCTCTCCTGTGCTTACCTATCCCCCATGTGTGGGTGAGGGCAATTACAGGAAGCTCCTTCAGGAGAGTAGATGCAAGTTCCACCTTCCAGGCAGGGTGTAGAAGTGCAGTTCTCCCTTCCACGTTCACAGTTCTTTCCAGAGAATGGCGGGGGGCACTTGCAGATGTAGTCTGGAAGAAAAGAAAGGCAAGAGAGTGACTGACTTAGCACTTAGGGGAGACAGTGGCATGTTTGCAGACCCATGTGCTCATGCTACCGTTCAATAACCATTAGTGATGTCATTGAGTTCCCTCCTCTATGCAAAACACCACACTGGGCATTGGTGTCCTGCTGACTAAGAACACTTAGGCCCTGCCCTCAAACTACTTAACAGTCCAGGAGAGAGAGCAGACATCTAAAGAACAGCAATGAACGTCGTCGTTGTCATCATCATCATCATCATCATCATCGTCATCATCAATTTATTCTGAACCAGTACCTTGCTGTTTTGGTTACCATAGCTCTATAGTATAATTTAAGTTCTGATATTGTGATGCCTCCTGCTTCATTTTTCTCACAAAGGATTGCTTTGGCTATTCTGGGCCTCTTATTTTTCCAAATGAATTTCAGGACTGCTTTTTTCTATTTCTATGAAGAACTTCATTGGAATTTAAATAAGAATTGCATGAAGTCTATACAGCACGTTTGGTAGGATGGCCATTTTGACAATATTAATTCTGCCTGTATAAGAACATGGGAGATCTTCCCGTCTTCTAAGGTGGTCTTCAATTTCTTTAGTGGGTGGCAACACACAACAAGGGGGAGAGAGAATAGAAGCTTAGTAGATTAGACAAAAGGGAATGGAGTGAAGGGAATGAAGACAGGAATAGAAAAGACAGTGGAATGTTCTGACGTAATTTTCCTGTGTACATATATGAATACGCCACAGGGAATCCACATCACATACCACCACAGGGCTGGGATCCTAATTAGAATCAGTTGTACTCCTTATTTGTATAAATGTCAAAATAGACTCCACTGTCATGTAAAACTTAAAAAGAGCAAATAAAAAAATTACTCAGAAAAAAAAAAAAGTCCCTGCCTTCCCCAAAAAGTGTATAAAACTGCTACAAACCCTGGGCTGGGGGCCTCTCAGCGTCACCAGTTGCTAACACCTCTTTGCTGCTTACATTGATCTTGGTCTCTGGTGGTCTTTTGGGTGTCCCAAATTCGAGCATAACACATGCTCCTTATATATCATATAGCACCACCACAGAAGAATTGGCCCAGAAAGCCATCAATGTGATAGTAACTCACAGGACAGAGGTAAAGTCATAATCATAGGTAATATTGTGGCTCCTGCCACCAAAGGTGCCTCTGGTGCTTCACAGGCATCTCTTTGTGCTCACCTCCTGCTCTGCTAACCAGCACAGAGATCGCTTCACCTCACCTCAGCAGAGAAAGCAAAAGAAATCATGTCCTTACTGTTCCTGAGCTGGCTCTTCAGAACAGAGGCCCCTGCATTCGTTTTTTATTGTTGGACAAGAGATTGTCACAAATGCAGCAGCTTAAAACAACTGTAATTTATTGGCTCACAGTGTCTGGAGGTCAGAAGTCGACCACAGCACAGCTGATTCTCTGCTTCGGGTATAACATGGTTGAAATCAAGGAGTTGACCTGCTTGTGTTCCTTACTAGAGACTTGGGAAAAATCCACCTCTGGTTTTATTCTGATTGTCAGCAGAATTCAGTTTCCTGCAGCTGTAGGACCAAGCCCCCATTTCCTTGCTGGTTCTCAACTGGGAGCTATGCTTTACTCTTAGAAATGCACCCACACTCTTTTTCACACTGCCCCCTTCATTGTCATGCCAGCTAGGGTGCATGGAATCCTTTTTTGTACTGTAAATCTTTGACTTCCTCTTCTGCAACTCACCAGAGGACATTCTTTGCCTAATTAGGCAAGCCCACCCAGGGTAATCTTCCTTTTGCTATCAAACATAAATAACATCAGCCAAAGAATACTATCACATTGACAGGTTCCAACCACACTCACAGGAGAAAGGATTATACAACATCCAGGCTCACTGGGAGCCACCTTAGAATTCTGCCTACCACAGCCTAAAGAGATAAAGGTGATAGAAACAGTGAATGAGGCAGACATGATTATATAACAAGCTTCTAAGGTCATTTCAAAGGAGCCCATCATTCCTCCAAGCCTGCTTACCACTCCTTGTAGACAGTGATATTGAACTTGGAGCACAGTACCAGGGAGCAATACTATCTCCAAAATGTATGATTCCTGGGGTACTTTCCCAACCCCTCCTAATTCAAGAGGCCCTCTGGTGTTTACTTTGTCATATAGTTTATCACAAGGGACACTGACAGGCCTTTGTGTTTTCTCCACCAGAGCCCATCTTAAGGGTAAGATTTTGTCTTTGTTGCTGTATCCCCACAGTGCCTGTAAACAGTTAGTTTGAAGTACATATGTGTTAAAACAATAGCATATGATAATGATAGAAATGTCTTCAGCTTCACCAGGTATGAAGGTACACACCTATGATTACAGCAACTTGGGAAGCTGAGGCAGGAAGATCGCAAGTTCAAAGCCAGCTTGGGAAACATAATGTGAACCTGTCTCAAAATAAAAAATATAAAATGCTGGGGGTGTAGCTCAGTGGTAGAGTGTCCCAAAATAAAAAATAAAAAGTTCTGGGGATGTAGCTCAGTGGTAGAGTGTCCCTGACTCCAATTTCCAGTACCGAAAAAAAAGTAAAGAAAGAAATGTCTTATGATTTCTCCACGACATATTCTGTTTTAATCATATTTGATGGTTTATTAACCATTGTTTTGAAAAATGTACATGGTATTTTTTGGAGGGGGTACTAGGAATTGAACTCAAGGACACTCAACCACTGAGCCACATCCTCAGCCCTATTTTGTATTTTATTTAGACACAGGGCCTCACTGAGTTGCTTAGCATCTTGCCATTGCTGAAGCTGGTTTGAACTCATGATCCTCCTGCCTCAGCCTCCGGAGCCAGGAGGGATTACAGGTATGTGCCACCATGCCCCACTGTGCATGGTATTCACAAAGCCTCATGTAAGTCAACCAGCATTTATTAAATCCCTATTATGTGCAAAATTTCATGGAGGATACAAAGAATGATAAAGATGAAATCCCTCTCAAGGATTTCCTGCCTATTCTCTGGTAGGAAAAAAACTGGTGTATAAATGACTAGAACAATGGCATAACTCTGGCTCTGCCACACTCCTGATTAAAACTTTCATATAGTCCCCAGTTACACATGGGTTAAAATCCAAAATCCTTATTCTGGTCTCCCTCCTGCCACAGTTCTCTAGGATCCAGCCTTTTTGTGTACTCAAGACCTTCGACTTGGCAAATGCTGGTAAATGTTTAACAACTGACTCTTCAAAAGAAAAATACATAAAAATTCAAGGAATATGTCAGTTTCTATGGTGCAAATACTCCTTCCATGATCAATTTCAAATCATCAAAATAAAGTCAACCAGAAAACCAAACTGTTGAAAATGTAGCAATTGGGTCTGCTGTTGTTTTTGTTTGTTCGTTTCATTTTTCTTTTGGAGGGGAGTGAAACATGGTCTCATTATATGACCCACGCTGGCCTCAAACTTCTGGAGTCAAGCAATCCTTCTACCTCAGCCTCCCAAGTAGCTGGGGTTACAGGTGCATGCCATTTTTCTGGGCTTAACAATTGACTTTTTTTTTCCTAGTCCTGAGGAGCAGTTGGCTCTCGAGAATAGGTATGAGTCAGCTGCAGCACACCACTGCTTCAAACTTAAGTATTTCTTTTGTTTATCCTCTTTGGTGAGTTGAGTGGTGTCCCTCCTCCAAACTGATTCCATTCAGAGCTTTAGAATGTGACCTCATTTGGAAATAGCCTTTGCAGATGTAATTAGTTAAGGATCTTGAGAGGAAATCATCCTACACTTAGGGTGGGTCCTAAATCCAATCACTGTGGTCTCCTTATAAGAAGAGAGGACACAGAGATTCACACAGAGTCAGAGTCTGAAATTACACAGTCACAAGGCAAGGAACACCTGAGGCTGCTAGAAACTAGAAGGGGCAAGAAAAGGACTCTTCTCTAGAGCCTTCAGTGAGAGCATGGTTGTGCTGTACCTTAATGTCTCACTTCTAGCTGCCAGAGCTGGGAGAGAATTAATATCTTGTGTAAAGCCACTCAGCTTGTGGAATTTTGTTACAGCAGCTCTAGGAAACTAATACACACCTCAAGTTTGATCTTGGAAGATCCTTTTCTTCCTTTAAGCTACAATTTAAATATTACTTCCTCTGAGAAGCCTTTCCCAACTAAATCAGATCCCCTATAACTTTTTTCATTGTTTCCTTCAAATATTGTACTTCATAATAAGATGTGTGTGAATGTGCATGTGGGTACACATGTATGATTCATTTACACATCTGTCTACTTCACTTGTCATAAGCTCCCTGAGGGCTGGGAGCTAGTTGATCTTTTTCACTGCTGTATTGGTATTCCCAATACCAAGCAGATTTCTTTGTAGGTATCTTTCTTTGTTCTCATTCTTTCCTGGGACTCTTCCTACTTCATCATCTGCTCTTCCTCAATCTCCTCGCTATTTCCTCTTCATTTCTCTAACCATTAAATGTTAAAAGGCCCCACAACTTAGTCCTCAGATGACTTCTCTTTCCACACTCACTTTTTTTTTTTTTGGTACTGGGAATTAAACCCAGGAGTGCTCTACCACTGAGCAACATACTCAGCCCTTTTTATTTTTTATTCTGAGACAGGGTCTTGCTAAATTGTTGAGAGCCTCACTAAGTTGCTGATCTGGCCTCAAACTTGCTATACTCCTGCCTCAGCCTCCTGAGTTGCTGGGATTACAGGCATATGCCACCAAGTCCAGCTTCCACACTCAATTTTGAGGTAATTTCATCTCATTTCATGGCTTTAACTGTTACCTATATGCTGACAAAACTCAGCTTTCTATCTTTCCTAACTATAAACTTGTATGTCCAAAGACCTACTTGAAATCTCTACCTCATTGTTTGTTAGAGTGTCCTGATCTGTTTTCTATTGGTATAACTGGACACCACAAATTGGGAAATTTATAAAGAATAAAGTTTTATTCAGATAACAGTCCTAGAGTCTGGGAGGTCCATGATCAAGAGGCTGTATCTGCTGAAGACCGTCTTTCTGGTGGGGACTCTGCAGAGTCCCAAGGCAGCACAGGACATCGCACCGTTAGAGAGCACACACAAGAGACAAAGCCCAACTGAATTTTATAATAAACCCACTTTAGAGATAATCAATTAATCCACTAGTTCATTAATCCCTGAATGGATTAAGGAGGGCTCTGCCCTCATGACCTAATCTCCTCTTAAACATCCTACCTGGTCATACTTTTAAAAAATTTTTTCTTTTTAGTTGTAGATGGACACAATAACTTTATTTTATTTGTTTATTTTTATGTGGTGCTGAGGATAGAACCCAGTGCTTCATATATGCTAGGCAAGCACTCTGCCCCTGAGCCCTGGTTCCACTTTTTAATACTTCATAATGGAGATTGAATTTCAACATGGATTTTGGTGAGCACATTCAAATCAGAACAGTGTTTTATTTCTGTCTAGATAGGTAATAGGCACAGCCACTTTGTGAACTTTTAATGAGCACTTGTCTGTTAGAATGCTATAGTTTAATTAAGAATGGTTTTTAGAACAAAGCATTTGTGTGTGTGTCTGTGTGTGTGTGTGTGTGTTGCTGGGGATTGAACCCAGGGCCTTGTGCATGCAAGGCAAGCTCTCTACCAACTGAGCTATATCCCCAGCAAGAATCATTTTTAAAGTAAAAAGAAATTAATAAGTCCAAAAAACAAAACTCTTCACCTGCTCTTGGCACCATCTTCTCCACCTTGGTACCCAGCAACTCCATTCTTCCAGCTTCACAGGGTAGAAACATTGGAGTCATACTTGACTTCTGATACATAAACCTATGTCCAATTCTGCTTTACCTTCAAATTATATCCAGAATATAACCACTTCTTCCCACTTCCCAGTGTAAACCACCATTTTCTCCTCCCTTCACCTACTCATAGACTATTCTGCATCCCTGTCACTCCTCTGCTCAACATCTTTCAGTGACTTCACATCCCACTCAGAATAAAAATCCAAGTCCTTTCCATCGCCCAATCTTATCCCCTCTGCTTTCTCCCTCACTTGTTCCACATCACTGTCCTCCTTGCTCAAGCATGCCAAGTATTGGGACTGGGATTTTAGCTCAATGGTTGAGCGCTTACCTTGCATGCGTGAGACACTGGGTTTGATCCTCAGCATCACATAAAAAAATAAATAAAATAAAGATACTGTGTCCATCTACAACTAAAAAAAATATTTATAAAAAAGCATGCCAAGTATCATCCTGCTCTGGGCCTTTGTACTTGTTATTGTCTCTACTTGGAATGTTTTTCCCCCAAATACCTGCCAAGCTCAGTCCCTCTGTTCCTTAAGATTTCTTCTCAAATGTCACTTTTCCGGGGAGGCATTTTTCAACCACATAATATAAAAAAAAATAGCAACTTAGCCAGGTGCAGTGGTGCATGCCTGTAATCTCAGAAGCTCTGGAGGCTGAAGCACGAGGATCACAACTTCAAAACCAGCTTCAGCAACTTAGTGAGACACTGTCTCAAATAAGAAATAAAAAGGGCTGGGGATGTGGCTTAGTGATTAAACATCCCTGGATTCAATCCTTAGTACCAAAAAATGAAATTTACAAAAACAGTAATTTACCTTTTCCTGGTACCCTATAACTCCTTTACCTTGCTTTGCCCCCTCCCAATATTTATTTGTTGTCTGATATACATCCACTTCAGTCCACAAGACTGAAGACTTTGTCTATTTTTTTTTGGGGGGGTGGGTATCAGGGATTGAATTCAGGGGCACTCAACCACTGAACCCTATCCCCAGCCCTATTTTGTCTTTTATTTAGAGACAGGGTCTCACTGAGTTGCTTAGTGCCTCGCTGTTGCTGAGGCTGGCTTTGAACTCTGGATCTTCCTGCCTCAACCTCCCCAGCTGCTGGGGTTACAGGCGTGTGCCACCAGCTGACTTTGTCTATTTTGTTTACTGTTCTATCCCAAGGCCTAGACAATGCCTGGCACATAGTAGGTGAACAACAAAGAAATTAACATAGAAGGCACATTTAACCAGTTGCTAGGAAAGCTGTATAACAAAATAACTTTCAGAATACTGTAAAAGAAGGAATTTATTCTGGTATCTATGGAGAGATCAAAATCAATAATACAGTAAAAAAGAACTAGTAGGGCTGGGGCTGTAGCTCAGTGGCAAAGCACTTGCCTAGCATGCATGAGGCACTGGGTTTGATCCTTAGCACCATATGAAAATTAACAAATAAAGGCATTCTGTCCATCTACAACTACAAAATTTTTTTTTAAAAAGGAACTAGTATTTGAAAATAGTCATAGAAAATGAGTAGGATTTCTATTCTATAAGAAAGGATAGAAGCTATTCCATAATTTCTATATAAGCAAAAATATCACATTATGACTAGAAATTAAAATATGAAAGTAAATGAAATGACTAAAAGGAATTGTCACATATTATAAAACAGGATCTTTCCCTATCAATTGTGAGACTAAGGTAGTTTAGGGGCATCAAGATGGCAAAGGCAGGGTACAAATAAAATGCTGACTGGAGAACAAGATGGATGAGTCATCATGTTCCTGTTTACAATAAGTCCTATTACCATGACAACTTCTGCCACTGAGTGCTTATCATCCATGGCAACTCCTGCCACAGGTTCTGTATTCTAATTAGACAGAAATAAAGTACCTAATGGGAATAAATGAAGCAAGATATTCAATCAGGTCCATGCAGAGAGGGGACAAGTGGCTCAGCTCAGCATGTAAGACCAGACTCACCCAGACAGCAGGGCCTGGAGCCACTCCTTCGCTCAGCCCACTCTGCTCTACTTTACAGAATGTTATTCTCACTTTCATTTTCAATAAATCTATGCTCTGCCGGCTTCTTCTTTGTGTCTTGCTCAATTCTTTGTTCAGGAAAATCTGGACCCCAGCTGGATACCCCACTAGTATTAGGACTAGTTGAAGATAAAGGGCAAAAATTATGCTGGATTAAACAGTCTTAAGAAATGATTTTTTTTACTACTGGAGATTGAACCCAGGGGCGTGTTTTATCACAGAGATATAGCCATTATTCTTTTTATTTTTTATTTTGAGATAGGTTTTGGTGCTAGGGATTGAACCCAGGGCCTTGTGCATGCAAGGTAAGCACTCTACCAAGTAAGCTATACCCCAATCCCCAATTGAGATAGGTTTTGGTAAGTTGTTAAGGGTCTCCCTAAATTGATAGGCTGGCCTCAAACTTGTGATTCTCCTGCTTCAGTCTCCCATGTCACTGGGATTACAGGCATGTGTCACCAGGCTGGGAAGTATCATTCTTGTTTCTCCTTTTCTTTCTTTCTTTCTTTTTTTTTTTCTGTATCAGGAATTGAACCCAGAGGTGTTTAACCACTGAGCCACATCCCAGCCCTATTTTGTATTTTATTAGAGACAGGGTCTCACTGAGTTGCTTAGCACTTCACCATTGCTTAGGCTGGCTTTGAATTTGTGATCCTCCTGTCTCAGCCTCCTCAGCCACTGGGATTATAGGCATTTTGCCATTATGCCCAACGGAAATGTGTCATTCTTAATGGAATCTGTTTAAAGGTAAATGATTCACTAACTTAACTGTTCTTCAGAACAGAAATGTGTTAAGATTACATCATCAATGCCTCTTGAACTTGAGTTCATAAGTATGCCTCAATCTGGTTTCAGTTTATTCTAAGACCATGCTATAGGAAAGCAAGCTTTTTTGACTACTGGCTTGAATAGTAGTTTCTTATAATAAAACTAGATTAACTAAAAAAAAACATGAACATTTATAAACATGTCTATTCTTCTAAGATTTCTAAACCTACCAATGTAAAAGCCACATAAAAGCAACTTCTTTAATTTCATATGTGCTTCATGTAAATAACAGGGCAGAAAATGGAATTGCAACATTTCTTTGTTATACCAGTGTTGGGAAGAAAAGGAGAAAAACATAAAACCAAATGACTCTAACATAGAACTCATTTGATAAATATATCACCTCAAAATTTAACACTGTTTGTGTGGCCAAAGTGGGTAAAACTTGCTCAGAAGACAAAGACCCACATTCCAATAGTCTAGTCTTGGGTTTGCCACTTATTCGTTTGGACAAGTCTCTGGGCCTCATTTGACCGACACTATTTACAAAGTCAATTCCTGCTCTTGCGTTTTATCTGTAGGAGGTAATGCATTTGGAATTAAATCAAGCAGTCATTACAGAAGCTTAAATGTTTTGAAATGCTGGTGCAGAAAATCATATACTTTCCCAAGGTAATCTGAGATTCAAGAGGAAGTTATTTTAATTGGTACAGATTCTGATGTTGACGTGCCTATGGCCTTACACCATGGGTCATTGTTTTCACTTCTATATTCTTCCCACAATGAACCATGGAATGTTTCCATCCATCACTGAAGTCTTAAAATAATCAATTCATATACCTGGTAACTGGATTGTGAATCTGAGAACCCCTATATGATCAAGATAAATTAAAAGATGCCAGGCTACATTCAGTGAAGTTAAAGTAAAATCACATGCTTTCTGTTTCCCCTCTAATTCATTTTCATGTGACAGCAGGTGTGTGGGGGGGCACCTCTTCTTTATGTTATGTCCCTACAGATCCGCTTCCTAACTGGTGTGGAAACAAGCGTAAGGGCATTGTTCAAGTTGACACTTACTGCTTCTCTTGCCTTCTGCTTAGAAGACAGTACATGCAACAGCCTGAAACCCGACCTCAGACATGGTCTCTATGTGACCCATGAGCCTACCCTGGGATGGTTTAGTTACACACATTTATGAATCATGCAGCTATCAGTTTCCCCTGTCACAGCTAGTTAACCTCAGGGAATTACCATGGGAATGCTCTTGCCCCATCAAACACTCCCAAGATCTAGTGTAGATACTGTGTACCTGCCCCAGTTGAGCTCCTGGGAAAATGCTGCTCTTCTCCAAGCCTGTGTCTCAATAAGAGGAGAGCTTTGGGGCTGGGGCTATGGCTCAGTGGTAGAGCTCTTGCCTCATACGTGTGAGGCACTGAGTTCAATCCTCTAAAAATAAATAAGTAAATAAATCGTGTCCTTCTACAACTAAAAAGTATTTTTAGAAAAAGAAGGCAGGCTGGGATTGTGGCTCAGTGGTAGAGCATTTGCCTAGCACATGCAAGGCCCTGGGTTTGATCCTCAGCAACATATAAAAATAAATCAAATAAAGGTATTGTGTCCAACTGCAACTAAAAAATAAATATTAAAAAAGAAGAGAGCTTTGTGAGCCACCTATGCTCCCCAAGACTTGCACATCTGTAATGAATTCTGAATCCCCAAGACTTACTTCCAAGTTTTCCTACTGTTTAGATTTGAACTGGGATCTTTGAAACCTAGAAGTTTTCTCATTATTATATTAGCTTAGGAATTTCAAATATATTTTGAAAGATTTTTAATATATATTAGTTGTCGATGGACCTTTATTGTATTTATTTTTTATATGTCATGCTGAGTATCGAATCCAGTGCCTCACACATGCCAGGCAAGTGCTCTACCACTGAGCCTCATCTCCAGCCCAGGAATTTCAAATATTTTAATCCAGGTGCATCACAGGGATAACTTCAATCCAGAGAGAGGGTCCTTCCTGGGTACTGAAGCCAGGATCATGCCAGTGGCTTCAGCATGCTGAGAACTTACCATAGAATTTCCAATGGCGCATCTACAGGGGTACAGTGCAAAAGAAGATCCTGAAGACCTATAGTCCCCTGATATTGCCTGGGTCTGGAAATAACTTGAAGTCTTTTGTTGCTTGAGTTAAGAATATGCTTAGAAAAGTGTATCATTCAGCTCTCAAACAGAATGATGTAGGTGCTAAATAGCTCCCATGACAATCTGTCTCAGAAAAGAATGCATTTCACAGAAATATTCAGGGATTCCATTTTAAAGAGTTCTTATAAGCCAGCAAGAACTGCACAATAAGATATTAGGAAAAAAACCATGGAGAAAACTCCTTTAAAAGGCATTTCTGGGGCTGTGGTTGTGGCTCAGTGATAGAGCACTTGCCTAGCATGTGTGAGGCCCTGGGTTCAATTCTCAGCACCGCACATAAATAAATAAAGGTCTATTGATAACTAAAAAATTTAAAAAGTGGAGGAAACTTCTGAGAAATTCAATTTAGAATCTTTAAAAAATTACCACCATTCACCACAACCAGAGATTTTTTAGAGAAGAGAAGGTCCAGTTTGGGGAGAATTTCAATTCACTTTAGGAATATAACGCAAAAATCAATATTGGTGGCATAGGTATTTACTTAAGATCATGGCCATCAATTGTTATAACCTTTACTGAGTATTAAGTGCCCACAACAAATACTTAATGGCAACTTTCTCAGCAAGTGGGACCAAATAGCTCCTCAAGTCATCAAGGCGGTTCTGGAAGGCTCTGCCAAAGAACACATTGTCAAGCCACTTCTAAATTCATAGACTTTCACTACTACCTGGTTCAACAAGGCTTTTTGGAGATCAGAGACACAAATCCAAGTTAGAAGGAGAGTTCTTTGTCTACAGATAAGCATCCAACAACTGTGAGTCACCAAGGATGAAGGATGATGGACTGTGAACTTTTATGTTTACAGAGAAGACAGCAAACAAAATAATTTTCTTTCCCCATGATGCAGACTTTAAACACTCTGTTGCCACTCATTCTTAAAAACGTCAGAGAAGATGTGATGAAGATAGTTCATGGGTAAACATAGGTTTGAGGGCAGAAAGAAAATATATTGGTAGAGATAGAAAAAAATGACTAAATAAAAAAAGCATTATTCATTCCAGAAACCATCTTCACTTATGTCAGGTTTCTTTATTCCAAAATCAGGCATGTGAGAATTCATTTAAAAGTAGAAAACCACCTATTCCCCACTAGATCATAAATTCCAGGAAATGCCAGGTGCTTTGATTATTATGGACCATATGCCATGAATTCATTAAAACACAGACCTGTTTAAGTTACAGGAAGTACAACTTTGTGGAATGAGCACCAGGCTGATTCCTGGCTTGACTGTTCTTTTTAAGTGATACAAGGCAATTCACTTAAACTTTCTCTGTGTTCTGTCTCTCCAACTGTAAGAAGAATAGTGGGAGGGGGAGAAAAAGTGAGAGGGGAAGAAGGAAGGAGGGATAAGAGAGGAGAAAGAAGAGAAGGTAAGGAAAGAAATTCTCCATTTCTCCTCCTTGTCATTCAGGGATCCTGTGGGAATTGAATAGCATCCTTACCACACTGAGAAGCTTCTGGAAGCTATTCACCTTTATGCCACAACATTGGCTGTTGATGATGTAGGGTCTCTCAGAGCTGCATGCCTGGAGCTGGACCATATCCCCATTGGACCCCACAGTGCCTAAAATTTTGACAGAGATTCACACTACAAACTTCCTCCCTCAGCAAGTCTCACTTGTAAATGATGGTTCATTGGTATTCTATGATGTTCCTTGTGTAGGAGGTAGAAGCTGACTGCTTATTTTTAAAATAATTTCCTAAGAAGAGTTTGAAAAAATATATCAAAGCGTTTTAACTGGGGAAAGAAAGGGAAGGGAAATATCTCATTCAGTGATAAATGGATTAATCCATTTACTCATTCCACAAACATTTATGCTACAGCTCTAATGTACCAGAAACTCCTAGACTCTAGGGATGCAAAATCAAGTGAGGCAGGGCTCTGACCTCAGGGAGTTTATGATCTCAAAGGAGAAAATGAACAAGACTCTGATCCTAGTACTGTGTTGAGGATTAAGACTGGCTGCTATAGGAGTCCATTGGAGCTTTGTCTACATTGTACTGGGGCTTCCAGAACAGGTCATGTTTTTTTTTTTTCATTCGTTCTGTTTAGATATATATGACTCTAGAGTCATGTATATGACATATTATACATACATGGAATATAACTTATTCTAATTAGGATCCCATTCTTGTGGTTGTATATGATGTAGAGATTTACTGTGGTATATTCAAAGGCCATGTCTTGAGCTGGATTGTAAAGACAAATAGGAACTATATTAGGGGGAATTAGATGGAAAAGAATAAAAGAGTATTTCAGGCAGAGGGACAAGCATATGAAAACAAATGAAGGAAACAGCTTTGCTACACAGCAAAACATTAAATGAGATCATGTATGGGGTACACCCAAGGAAGAGTAGGTATTTAAAATACATTGAGGGGCTGTGGCTGGGGCTCAGTGGTAGCGCACTTGCTTATCATGTGTAAGGCACTGGGTTCGATTCTCAGCACCACATATAAATAAAAAATAAATAAATAAAGGTCTATCAACAACTAAAAAATTAAAATAAAGAAATAAAAATACATTGAGACAGAGTTGCGAGTGTTACCACAGAGTTCAGTGGTAGTGTGCTTCTTTGCAGGCTTTGGGTTCCATTCCCAGTACAACACCAAAACAAAGCAAAACAAAACCCCACTGAAAGAAATGGGGGATGTTAATTAAAGGGCCAGGCAGCAGCCAGTGCTGACACAAGTGTCTCATCTCATCCCTGAGGCCCTGAACTTGGACTACTGGGGAGTGTTATCCATAGGATGCCAACCCTGCCCCTGACACCTCATCTTTCACTCCCAACCATCCAACTGGAGTCCTGCCCCAGCATCATGTAGGGGGGAAAATGACTGTGAGCCAGGCTCAGCGCTGCACATCTATAATCCCAGCTACTGGGGAGGCTGAGGCAGGAATATCATGATTTTGAGGCCAACCTGGGAATCTTAGAGAGACCCTATCTCAAAATAAAAAATAAAAAGGGCTGGGGATGTGGCTCAGTGGAAGAGCACCCTGGATTCAATCTCCAGTACCATCCACCCCCGCCACCCGTCACACACAGTGTGTATCAAATATGCTTTTTCCAGAATTATCAAATCACAAGGCACTGTGAAATGCTGGGTACTGAATCATATTTAGATTCATGAGGGTAGAACTGTAGAAAATGTGCAGTTCTGCTGGACAGTGTGAGCACCCTTAGTTAAAGAGATGCAGCCCCCACTGGATGAGGTGATCTATATAAGAGATTGTGCTTTAGTGATTTGGAGCAGCTGCGTTTTGAGAACACCAAGGACAATTCACATTTATTGAGCTTTCACTAAATGAGGTGTGATAACTAAGAAACAGTTCTGGACCCTCAATGACCTCTGAGAAGCTAGCCATCAGAAGGGTAAAAAGCAAGGATTTGAGGGCTGGGAGTATTGCTCAGTGGTAGAGCACTTGCCTAGCATGCAGGAATCCCTGGGTTCCATCCCCAGCACCAAAAAAAAAAAAAAAAGCAGCAAGATCTTACCAACCACTGATGAGCATGTGAAATTTCTGGTGCTGATATTTTAAGGATAGTCATTTCTCCCAGTTGGGCAGTCTGGAAGACATTTAAATCAAAGAGAATCATGTGGAAGGTCTCCATTTAGTATAGTTTAGACAGTTTAGGAAAATCAGGTATCTGCTGCCCCCAAGTGGCCATAGACATCAATTGCTTTCTGCTGTTACATGGAAGTACACCATCAGAAGCGTGAAATTAAGAATTTTGATGAATAAAGCTACAGCCTTCTCTAAGAGGTTTTTCCTTTTCCGTGTCCCTAGGGAAATCCTATAATAAAAATAGAAAAAAATCTTTCCAATACAGCCTAGAAGATCCCAGTGGTAAATTCTGGTTTATTCTTTTTGAATTGAAGACCTTATTCTGGCTCTTTAACATTTTCTGTAATGTCCAAACTATTAAAGCAGTTCATTTTCATGAACTCAGTAAACAAATTCTGGAAGCAATTTCAGTCTCTGTGAAAACTGAAAAGAATTTCAACCAAATTTCAATTTGGGTATTTTTTAGGTCTTCAACTCTCCTCTCCATCCTACACACACCCCTTAAAAATCTGTCACAGAATAAACTTAGCCAGACAAATACATTTGTCTTTTTCCATGCATAGGTTATCAACTACCAAATCAAATTTCCCCCCACACTTGTTTCCTTTTTTCTTGAAATATTTATTTGTTTTACCACACCATTTCCTTCTATTCTAGGAAATATCTACCTGGCAATTAATCTGACCGACCCAGAAATTGTGCCAGACTTCACCTAGAAACTTTTAGTCAAGCCAATGACTTCAGCATATTCCACCTCAAAGTAAAAAACTAGGGACAGAGAAAGAGATTTTAAAAAAAGAAAGAATGATAGGAAGTTTTGTTATTAATATACCTGCATATAAAATACTCAAAAGCAAGAACTACTTCTAGTCTTTCCAACTTTATCTTTTCTTACACTATTTTACACACACACACACACACACACACACAAACACACACACACAGACTTTTTCCTTATTTTTTTTTTGGTGCATTATGGTTGTACATAAATGGTAGGATTTATTGTTATATATTCATACATGCATCCAATATAGCAATATAATTTGGCCAATTATCATCCCTCAATAGTTCCTCTTTTCCTCCCCTCTCTCCTGCCTTGGGTCCCTTTACTCTACTGATCTCCCTTTGATTTTCATGAGATCCCCCATCACACCTTGCTTTTTCTTTTCTTCTCTAGCTTCCTTTCATGTGAGAGAAAATATAGGACCCATGACCTTCTGAGTTTGGCTTATTCCACTTAACATAAAATGGTCTCCCCTTCATGCATTTTCCTGCAAATGGCACAATCTCATTCTTCTTTATGGCTAAATAAAACTCTGTTGTGTATATATACCACATTCTCTTTATCCATTCATCCACTGACAGACACCTACACTCCTTCCATGGTTTGGCTATTGTGAATTGTGCTGCTAATAAACATGGGTGTACATGTATCACTATAGTATGATGACTTTAATTCTTTAGAATGAGTGGTACAGCTGGGAGAAAGGAAGATTTCATGAGAGCATAGTAGTTCAGGATGCCACCTTTTCTAAGAATTTTGGATTTTGAGATCAGGAATGAAATGTAATGAGGAAGAAAAAATAATAGCACTTTGAATATACACATACAAATAAAATTAGTTCAAAATATTACATTTGTTTGCAGGTATGTCTTCCTCCTCTGTTAAATACTAGGCACCTTGCACCAAGTAAGAACCATGCTTCCTCTTTTTAAAAACAGATTTGTTGATGAATAATTTATATGCTGCAAAATTTAAGCATTCTGAGTGTACAATTTCATAATTTTTCATAAATTTATAGAGTTGGGACCTAATCAATACAATCCAGTTTAAGAATATCATTTTAAGAATTTCCATCATTCCAAAAGGATCCTGTATGACATTTTCAATTGATACTTCTACCACTTAGGCAGCCATTAAATTGCTCTCTGTCCCTATAGATTTCCCTATTTTGGCTATTATGTCATATAAATGGATTCATACAATATGTGGTCCTTCGCTTCTGACTTCTTTCCCTTCATATAACATTTTTGAAGCTCTTCATTTCTTTATTACTGAATAATTTTCTATTGAGTGATATTCCATTGTATGGATATAACATATTTTGTTTCTCCATTATCAGTTGATGGACATTTGGATTCTTTCCACTTTTGGGCGATTACTTAAAATATTTCCATGAATGTTGGTGTACATATTTTTGCATATTATGATTTCATTTCTCTTGAGGAGATATCTACAAAATTGCAAGATTTTAAAGTGAATTCTTAAAAAGAAATTGCCAAGGAGTTTTTCCAAAGTGGCTATTACATTTTACATTCTCACCCAAAATGTGCGAAGAATCCAGTTTCTCTACATCCTTGCCTACATTCTAATAGGTATGAAATAGTGTCTCATTGTGGTTTTTATTTGCCTTTCCCCAAAGATTAATGATGTCAGGGCTGGAGTTGTGGCTCAGTGGTAGAGTACCCTCCTAGCATGTGCGAGGCCCTGGGTTCGATCCTCAGCACCACATAAAAATAAATAAATAAAATAAAGATATTTTATTGTGTCCGATAACAACTAAAAAATAAATATTTTTAAAAAGATCAATGATGTCAAGCAATTTTCCATGTGCTTGATGTTCATTCATACATCTTTTTTGGGGAAATATGTAAACTTCTGCCCATTATTTGAGTTGCTTGTCTTCTTATTATTGAGTTATAAGACTTTTTTGTACATTCTAGACAGAGATCCTTTACTAGCAATATAATTTGCAAATATTTTTTCTGGTCTGTGGATTATATTTTCATTTTCTTTCTCTCTCTTTTTTTCTTTTTTGAGGTATTAGAGATTGAACACAGGGCCTCGCCCATGCTAGGCAAGCACTCTACCACTGAGCTATATCCCCAGCTCTTTTTAAATTGTTAAAAATTTTGAGACAGAGTTATGTTAAATTGCCAAATTACCAAGGCTGACCTGGAGTTTGTGAACCTCCTGACTCAGCCTCCTGAGTAGATGGGATTATAGGTGCATACCACTGCAACTGACCTTATTTTCTTGAGAGTCCTTTGAGACACAAAGTTTTATAATTTTTATGTTCTACTTATCAATTTGTTCTTTTTTTTAAAGAGAGAGAGAGAGAGAATTTTTTAATATTTATTTTTTAGTTTTCGGTGGACACAACATCTTTATTTTATTTTCATGTGGTGCCGAGGATCCAACCCAGTGCCCCACGCATGCCAGACGAGTGCGCTACCGCTTAAGCCACATCCCCAGCCCTCAATTTGTTCTTTCATGTATTGTGTGTTTGGCAATATATTTAACAGATTTTTGCCTCACCCAAGGTCACCAAGATTCTCTCCTGTTTTTCTTTAAAAATGTAGCAACTTTTGAGTGAAATATGTGTATGTTGTAAAGTTAAAGCATAAATTCATCCTTTTGCATGTGGATATCCAATTGACCCAGTACCATTATTAAAAAGACTATCCATTTCCCATTAGATTGTCTTAGCACTTTTGTCAAAAATCAGGTGACCATAAACTTGACAATTTATTTCTGAACTATACCGTCTCAGTTCTATACCATCATCTATCCCCATGATAATATCATATTGTCTGGTTTTTTTTAGAGAGAGAGAGAGAGAGAAGTTTTTAATATTTATTTATTTATTTATTAGTTTTCGGCGGACATAACATCTTTATTTTTATGTGGTGCTAAGGATAGAACCCAGCGCCACACGCATGCCAGGTGAGTGTTCTACCGCTTGAGCCACATCCCCAGCCCTATCATATTGTCTTTTTGTTGGAGTTTTTAAAACTTTTTAAAGTTTACTTTTTTTTTGACAAATAAAAATTATATGTATTCATGGTGCACAACATGTCATCTTGAAGTATATATACAGTGTGGAATGGTTAAATCAAGCTAATTAACATATGTATTACCTTATATACCTATCATTTATTTGTGGTTAGAACATTTAAAAATCTAATTTCTGAGCAATTTTCAAATATACTATATATTATTATTAACTATCATCACTATGCTATACAATAAATCTCTATTCCTCTTATCCAATTGAAATTTTGTATCCTTTGAATAATGCTCTTTTTTTAAATTTTTGGTACCAGGGATTGAACTCAGGGGCACTTGACCACTGAGCCACATCCCCAGCCCTATTTTGTATTTTATTTAGAGACAGGCTCTCACTGAGTTGCTTAGCACCTTGCCATTCCTGAGGCTGGCTTTGAACTCTTGATCCTCCTGTCTCAGCCTCCAGAGCCGCTGGGATTACAGGTGTGCACCACCATGCCGGGCTCTCTTGATTACTGTAGCTTTATAGTAATTTTTGAAATCAGGAAATAAAAGTCCATCAACTTTGTTTTTTTCATCTAGGCTATTTTATTATATGTCCCTTTAGATTCTCTATTTCTACTTGAATTGGTTTCGGTAATTTGTGATTTCTAGCAATGTGTCCATTTTTATCTACATTGTCTTTAAAATCCATTGTTTGAATTGTTTTAATATATTTTAAAAATGTATTTTCATAGTTGTTGCTTTAGAGATTATACTGTCTCTAAATTTACTTGTCACTATTTCATATTAATACTAACTTATCTGGTAAAATATAAAAAAAATTGCACTAATATGTATTTATTCCCCCCTCATGGTAATATTTTCACATATATTACAAATTTATATGCTATTAGCATAAAAGAGCTATAAAATTTTCATTTTATGCAATCATGTATTTTAAATCTGTTAAGAACACATTTTTAAATGTTCTGATACAGCCAGGTAGGGTGGCATATACTGTAACCCCAGCTACTCAGGACACTGAGGATCACAAGTTTGAGGCTAGCCTAGAAAACTTAGCAAGACTCTGCTTCAAAATAAAAATAAAATGGATTGAGACATAGCTTGGTGGTAAAGTACTTGCCAAGCATTTGGGAAGACCTGGGTTCAATCCCTAGCACTGCCAAAAACGTGTTTATTTTGCATATTTACCTTTTCTGAAGCTTTTTGTTTCTTTGAGTGAATCAGAGTTACCATCTAGTGTCATTTCCTTTTAGTATGAGGAACTTTAATAATTCCTAGAAAAATATATTTGTCTACAAAGAATGAGATTACTTTGTTTTTACAAACTACTGGCAACCCAATCCCAAGGCAAGTACAAGGCTAAAACAGGAGAAGTACCAATATTACATTTGTATTCCCATTTACTCTAGGCACTTTCATGTCCTCATGTAGTATCATTACATATTCTGGAAAATGTAACTCTGAACTTGCCAACAAGTCCTTGGATTATTAGCCCATCATCCAATGTGAGACTGGATTGGACATTCTTTTTTTTTTAACAAAGTATTTTTTGAAAGAAAAATTTGCGCTAAAGAATCCTTTTGTGGGCTGGGGTTGTAGCTCAGTGGTAGAGCTCTTGCCTAGCACATGTGAGGCACTGGGTTCAATCCTCAGCATCACATAAAAATAAATAAATAAAATAAAGACATTGTGTCCATCTACAACTAAAAAAATATTTTTTTTTTTTTATAAAAGAATACTTTGTGGGCTGGGTTGTAGCTCAGTGGTAGAGCACTTGTCTAGCATATGTGAGGCACCTCAACACCACATAAAAATAAATAAATAAAATAAAGATATTGTGTCCATCTACTAAACAATATTAAAAAAAATACTTTCCTATAGACCTTACCACTACTACCTGAAGCTACGAGATAGCTTAGCTTGATAACTTAGAATAATGGATGTGGCTTTTCACATGGGGAGATTGACATCTGCTGAGCTGTAGAAGCACAAACTACTCAATCCTGTCTCTGGGATACAACTTGAGATAGTTCTGATAAAACCTGACATGTATCTCAGGGTTTTAGGATGTAGGTAAGGAGAAAGACTGATGACTACTCTTACCTGGATGAACCTGTAGAGAGGACACTGGTATAGTAACCTCACATGGCAGGGTGAGGAAAGAAAGCAGCATTCTAGACAGAACACATCCAAAGTTTGGTGGGGTGAGTGTGTGTGGGTTTTCCCAGGGGCCAGGGAAATGCCACAGAAGTCAGCCTGTTGGAAAGATTGTGAAGGATCTTTACCCAAGTGGATAGCCTTTCAGGTGGAAGATTGGAGCTGGGGGTAACTCCTATAGTAGAATCTGAAGTGATAAGTAATTAAACTAAGGAGTGTTTGTAACATGCAGTGTTGTTGAGCTCTTAGGACCATGAGAATTCTTCTATATTTCCTCTAGTACTCTTTTGGTTTTTTAAATTATTTTTTTATTTTTTAACTTTTTAAATTTTTTTCTAATTTTTTTCTAATTTTTCTAATTCTGACAGCAGAATGCATTTCATGTAATTGGACACAAATGTAGCACAACTTTTCATTTCTCTGGTTGTACACAATGTAGAACTGCACAATTTGTACAATCACACATGTACCTAGGGTAATGATGTCAGTCTCATTCCACCATCTTTCCTGCCCCCATGTCCCTTCTCCACTCCTCTTCCCTTTGGATTGCCCTCTCCCCCCATTATGGATCCGCATCCGCTCATTAGAGAGAACATTAGGCCTTTGGTTTTGGGGGATTGGTTTACTTCACTTAGCATGATATTCTCCAACTCCATCCATTTACCTGCAAATACCATAATTTTATTCTCTTATTCCTAGTCCTTTTCAGGTTTTATTTTGATGCTGAGTAATATTCCATTGTGTATATATACCACAGTTTCTTTATCCATTCATCTGTTGAAGGGCATCTAGTTTGTTTCCACAATTTAGCTATTGTGAAATGTTCTTGGATAGGAAGAATTAATATTGTCAAAATGGCCATACTACCAAAAGTGTTATACAGATTTAATGCAATTCCAATTAAAATCCCAACAATATTCATTATAGAAATAGAAAAGGCAGTCATGAAATTCATCTGGAAAACTAAGAGACCCAGAATAGCCAAGGCAATTCTCAGCAAGAAGAGTGAAGCAGGAGGCATCACACTACCACACCCTAAATATACTACAGAGCTATACCCTCTTGTATTGCTGCTCAACCTGCATAGGATTCACAAAGGTCTTGCAGTTATTAATGGTTTGGTTGCATGCTGGGGTTCCTGGGGATGCTTATCACCTCCTTTTGTTCAAACTGCAGTCTGTTATTTTTTAATTTTCATTTCCTGTTCTCTTTATTTCCTTTTGTTTCTGTTTTTAAGATATTCTTTAGGGAAATGAAAGACTATGCTGCCATCATTACCTCGCCCCAACCTGTCAGTCCAATTTTGTTAAGAGTTGGCTTATAGAATGCCTCACATTCTGTATAATTTGATTGTTTCTTCATAATGTCATCTAATTTTTCATTTATATACTGTATTTTCTGTAGACTTTAAATTAAGTCAAGGGGTTTGATTAGTTTTAGGTTAAGCATTTTTTTGGGGGGGGGGACCAGGGTTTGAACTCAGGGGCACTTAACCACTGAGCCATATTCCTAGTCCTTTTCAGGTTTTATTTTGAGACAGAGTTTCACTGAGTTGCTTAGGGCTTCACTAAGTTGCTGAGGCTGGCTTTGAACTTGTGATCTTCCTGCCTCAGCCTCCTAAGCCATTGGGATTACAGGATTGCGCTACTAGCCTGGCTGAGGTTAAGGATTTTTAACAAGAATACTTGGGGCTAGAGATGTAACTCAGTGGATAGCACTTGCCTGGCATGTAAAAGGCTCTGGATTCAACCTCTAGCAACACACACACACACACACACACACACACACCCTTAATAATGGCCAAGAATGCTTCAAAGGTAATAATCTACTTTAATGATGTTAAATTTTCTAATTAGCAAGTAATCTGTGGAATGACATTTTGGTTCTATGTTAGTGTTCTATTCAAAAACAACTTTTCATTGAATGCTTTTAACATCACCTAAGGTCCCTGCCTGAATCAATTATTATACTGAGTCTTGCAAAAATAGTGATTTACTAATTATGTCATTCTTTCTATGCTTATTAGGTGGCATTCTTCTATAAATAATTGCTACAGCAAATACTGTGGTTCTTAGCTCAGATCTCCTACTCAGGATCAACACACCATCACCAGGCTTCTAGAAAAATCAGATACTGGTCTTACAGCTATGCCCTTCATTGGGACTTGCCCTCAGCTACATGGAACTGCCTCTTCAAGGTTGCCTATCCCTCCCACCTCTCAGAGAACAAAAGTCAATGAGTATCCGATGTAGGAAGCCAAGGATACAATCTTCTGTCCTCAATTTGAGACTACTGTGAAGGGCCATCTCAGCTCCAGAACTCCCTGTAGGAGTATCTCAGGCCAGAGTTGTAGCTGTGCCATGGGCAAGCTTCTCCCTCTGTACAATCCTGTCTTCCTCACACTCGTATAGATGTCTTTTTTTTTTTTTCATAGATCTTTCCCCAAATAAACCCTCTCTCTGTATGCAACTCTCCATCTTAGGGTCTGTTAACTTGGAACCCATTCTAAAACAATAAGACAAAGAACTTGCTCCTTTTTCCCTTTCAATTTTTCCTCCTTTCTGTTCTTGTGGTTTTTGAAGTATCATTTTGAATTAATGAACTTTTATTTATCTGACATGTTACAATAAATTGCAGACATTATTGTTTGGCATCCAGATGATCTCAAATGTGGCCAGTGAAGGCCTTTAATGATGCCTCCTACATCCTTTAGACAGACCTCATTAGTCTTTAAGTGTTTCCTTGCTTTTTAGCACCATAATATAGGCCATGATCATCATGTATTCTTCCACTCCCTAGACTCAGAATCAGACATTTCCCTAAAAACCTCTGGTTCCATTTTAGTGGGAATGGTGGTTAGAGATCAAGATCGAGGCACTAAGTGTAAACTATTCTAATTTCATTTTTTTAAATGTCTTTTTGCTGGTATACAGAAATACAGTATACATCTGTACAGGTCACATTAGAATTAGGGTCAAGTTCTGATGAATCTCAATCTATATAAGGAATATTTTCAGCTGCAAATAATAGGAAGCTAACTCACAAAGGCCTAAGGAAACAAGATGTTTAGTTAACTCACCTAATAAGGAGATCCAGATTGTTACTATTTAGCCACTTAGTTTACTGTTTGTCCTCATGTTTCTTGACTTGTTACAAGAAAACTGGCCTGCTAACATGTATTGTCTACTTGCTGGGCAAGAATAAGGAAGGATAAAGGAGATAGTGGTTAAAAGGGAAATAATGGAGAATGATATTGGCCTAATTATATTGTTATACCATGTGCATGTACACATATGTAACAATGTCACTCTTATGTCTAATTGTAATGAAACAATAAAAATATGGAAAAATAAGATAAAAAAGAAATAAGAAAATGAATATTTTCTATGTGTATATGACATTGCCAGCAGTAGCATGTACTTTTCTTGATTGACATTTTATTAGTAACTGCTGCTTCCATCACCTTTTTGTAAACCTGAAAGTGGCTAAAATCAGTATCTTCTAAAGTATTATATATGCATCCCCCTTTGTATAATTTGTAAATTGTTTTTCAAAAAGTTGTTCCTGAGGCTGGGGTTGTAGCTCAGTGGTACAGTACTCATCTCCCATGTGGAAGGCACTGGGTTGGATCCTCAGCACCGCATAAAAATAAAATAACGGCAGTGTGTCTATCTACAACTAAAAAAAATATTTTTTTAAAAAAGTTGCTCCTGTTTTTTAAAAGTTGATGTCCAAAAGAAAGGAGCTTTTAACTGTTTTCAATATGTTAAATATATTTGATATGACATTTTAAAGGAAAATATCATTTAAGCATGTTAAAATATAAGAACATGTTAAAATTTAAATCTGTGATTTCAAAAGTTATTGAGGGCAGCTGCTGCCATGCTGCCATCATTCTCTAAGCCAGCACTGCCTCTAGCTTGCAGAGCTCCAGCCAAAGGAGAAGAGGGGTGAGTAAGGATGTCTTTCTACCATGGCTTGTACAAAGCAAACTGCCTGCAAAGCAGACTGGTGGTAAAGCACCCAGGAAACAATTGGCTACAAAAGCCACTTGCAAGAGTGCACCCTCTACTGAAGGGGTGAGGAAAACTCATCATTATGGCCCTGGTACTGTGGCACTCTGTGAAATTAGATGTTATCAGAAGTCCACTGAACTTCTGATATGCAAACTACCCTTCCAGCATCTGGTGCAAGAAATTGCTCAGGACTTCAAAAACACATCTGCACTTCCAGAGTGCAGCTATTGGTGCTTTGCAGGAGGCAAGTGAGGCCTATCTGGTTGGTCTTTTGAAGGCTATCCATGTCAAAGGTATAACAATTATGCCAAAGACATCCAACTAGCACACCACATATGTGGAGAACATGCTTAAGAATTCACAATGATGGAGGCTGGGGATGTGGCTCAAGCAGTAGCGCGCTCACCTGGCATGCGTGCGGCCTGGATTCAATCCTCAGCACCACATACGAACAAAGATGTTGTGTCTGCCGAAAAAACTAAAAAATAAATATTAAAATTCTAAAAAAAAAAAAGAATTCACAATGATGGAAAACATTTCATTCTCAAAAAACATTTTTTTCTCTTCTTCCTGTTATCAGTAGTTCTGAATATTAGATATTTTTTCCATGGGGTCAAAAGGTACCTAAATATATGATTGCAAATGGAAAAATAGGGGACAGAAATCAGGTATTGGCCATTTTTCCATTTTCATTAGTGTGTGGGTTTTTAATATAAATGTGGGGATGTAAAGCATTAATGCAAGTCAGAACATTTCAGTGAAGAAGTTTCAACAGTTCAACTTTATAACATTTATAAATAAAACTTAAATTTTCCTGGACAATGCCAGCATTTGGATTTTTTTAAACAAGTAAATTTCTTATTGATGGCAACTAAATGGTGTTTGTAGCATTTTTATCATACAGTAGATTCCATCCATTCGCTATACTTTTCTGGGTCGTCCTACATGCAAGTACATGTTTTTAATGTTCTCTGTCTTCTGTGCTGTTCCTGTAAATTTGCTATTAAAATACATTAAACTATAAAAAATGTTATTGAAGATGTCAAGGAATAGGAACTGCTATGCTGTTAATCTATACAGTTGTGTAAAACTATACAGCTTTATTAAAAGCAGTCAGGAGAAAATTTGTTTGGAGATTGAACCCAAGACCAGGAAACATGGGGTCTGCAGGTGATGTAGGAGACTAAGAATTAGTTCCCCACCACAGAAGTGGAACCCAGAGCAGATCCCTGGGGTAAAGTCTTCCAGCATGGACCAGCAAGTACTGGGCCCTGGAGGTATGCTGATTTAAAATCTCTAGACCAATCGGCATTCAGAGAAGAGCCTGGAGCCCACATAAACCTAAACACTGCCTCCAGGAATTCCAAGTACGGGATTACCTCTCACTCCAGCAATCCAGAGGGTGGAGCATCACTCTCCAGAAGACCCCACCTAAAACTGCTGACAAGAGAAGCTGAGAATATTTTGAATTCCAATGGAAATAATTCTTTAACTTTTCATCAACATTTTTTTTTCTTTTCATTTTTTTTTTACTCTTTTTCTCTGTTTAATTGTGATATTGAAGGTCATGGAAATTTGTACATTTTCATATTTTTTCTCAATTCTAGCATTTTTAAGCCAGCTTTTTTTCATAGATTACTTTTTTGTGAACTCAGATGTTTGATTAGTGTATATTTGTTTTGTTTTTTATTTTTATTTTTAATTTTTACTTCATATATTTTTTCCTACCTGTTTCCCTTGATTCTCTTTTCTTCCACTAACAGCAAATCTCTATTTTTCTCACTTTCTCTCTTCCTTTAATCTTTTACTTCTGTCCTCTCTCCTCCTCCTCATAATCATCATATCCTATATCATTTCTGTTCTCTCCCTGTCCACCATTTGAAATTGTAAACACTTTTGTGAATTTTCTGTTTTTATTATAGGCAACAACTGATCTTATCATTTCTGTTTATTGTGATAATTAACATTGTAGACATCATAGTAGGAACTATTTGGTTTAATGCTATATATTGCTTTCTTTGGTTATTGTTATTATTTGTCTCCCCCTAAACAATGAGGTACTGGAAACTTTCAGGGACACTTTAAGTCCACAGGGTAGAAACTCTACTGCCTCAGATCCATACTGTTAGATGGGTAGACACACAAACAATATGAAAAAGCAAGGGAAAAATTACCCCAAGCAAACTAACATACTCCAGTAACAGAATTAATCAATACCAAGGTAGAAGAAATGTCAGAGAAGGAGTTTAGAATGTTCATAGTTAAACTGATCTGCAAAGTAAAGGATGGTATAAGTAATGAAATCAGAGATAAAATACAGGAAATGAAAGATTATTTTAATAAAGAGGCAGAGATAATGAAAAAAAAAAACAAGCAGAAATCCTCAAAATGAAGTAAATAATAAACTAAATTAAGAATTCAATAGAAAGCATCACCAACAGACTAGACCACTTGGAAGACAGAACTATAGGCAATGAATACAAAATATAGAATTCTGAAAATAGACTTGACCATGGAGAGAAGATGTTAAGAAAATGCTAAGAGCCATAGCCAAGTAGTAATGATGCATGACATTTTTGGTTGAAAGGTGACGCCAGCAAGCCATTGAGATGATATGATTATGTTAATATCTGAATTCAAATGGATATTAGACCCCTGCTGTCCACCTTGGCCTGCTAAGGGACTCCTGGAGAGTTCCCATTGGTTGGGGAAGTGCGGTAGGAGGGAATTCCGGAGGAGGGATTTCCTGTTGGTGTGGGTCCAGGAGAACGCCACGTGTGTGGGTCGGCAGATTTCCCGGGAGCAGACAGGGCATTGGTGGGAGTTTCAAAATAAAGTTTGTTCCTGTTTGAGTGGCTCGTGATTTTGTGCCCAGCCAGACTGAGGCAAGAAAACATGAACAGAACTTCCAAGAATTATGGGATAACATGAAAAGACCAAATTTAAGATTTATTGGGAAAGATGAAGGTGCAGACATACAAACCAAAGGAATGCACAATATTTTCAGTGAAATAATATCAGAAAATTTCCCAAATCTAAAGAATGAAGTGGAAAATCAAATACAAGAGGTTTATAGGACACCAAATGTACAAAATTACAAGAGGCCCACACAAAGGCACATTATAATGAAAATGCCTAGCATACAGAATAAGGATAGAATTTTAAAGCCTGTGAGAGAAAAGTATCAGATTACACATAGGGGGAAACCAGTTTAGATCTCAGCTGATTTCTCAACCCAGATACTCAAAGCTAGGAGGTCCTAGGACAACATATACAACTTCTTAAAGAAAATGGATGCCAACTAAGAATCCTATATCCAGCAAAATTAAGCTTCAGATAAAGACAAAATAAAAACATTCCATGATGAACAAAGTTAAAAATAATTTGTAACTAGAAAGCCTGCATTATAGAATATTTTCAATAAAATACTCCATGAAGATGAAATTTTTAAAAAGTAAAGACCAGTGAAGGGAGGAACTACACTAAAGGAATTGTCAATCAAAGGAGAAATTAATTCAAATTAAAAACTAGAAATTAGCCAAAATGACCAGGAATACAAATCATATCTCAATAGTAACTTTGAATATTAATGGCCTAAATCCATCCATCAAAAGACATAGACTGGCAAACATTCTGTCTCCAAGAAATTTATCTCATAGACAAAGACATCCACAGCCTGAAGTGAAAGGATGGGGAAAAACATATCACTCATAAAGATTGCATAAACAAGCAGGGGTTTCTATCCTCATATCAGATAAAGAGGACTTCAAGCCAAAGCTAATCAGAATGGACAAAGAAGGACATTTTGTACTGCTTAAGGGAATTAGACATCTATAAGTTGTAATAATAATAAATATGCCCCAAACAATGAAGCATCTACATACATCAAACAAACCCTTCTCAATTTCAAGAATCAAATAGACCACACACAATAACACTGGGTGACTTTAACATACCTCTCTCACCACTGAGTAGATCCTCCAAATAAAAACTAAACAAAGAAGCTATAGAACTAAATAATACAATCAATAATGTACACTTAACAGACATATATAGAATATTTCATCCATCAACAAGTGAATACACTTTTTTCTCTGTAGGACATGGATCCTTCTGTAAAGGAACTCTTAGCAAATACAAAAAAACAATACTCTGTATTCTATCAGTCCATAATGGAATGAAATTAGAAATAATGATAAAACAAAAAGTAGAAGCTACTGGAAACTAAATAATACACTATTGAATGACAAATGAATAGCAGAAGAAATCAGGGATGAAATAAAAAATATTTACTGGTAAATGAGAATAGTGATAAAACATATCAAAATCTTTGGAACACTATGAAGGCAATGCTAAGAGGAAAGTTCATTGCATTGGGATCATTCATTAAAAGAATAGAAAGTCAATGAATAAATGACCTAACATTACATCTCAAAGCCCTAGAAAAAGAAGAACAAATCACCACCAAAAGTTGTAGAAAACAGGAAATAATTAAAATCAGAGTGGAAATCAATGAGATCGAAACAAAAGAAACAATTCAAAAAATTGATCAAAAAAGTTGGTTCTTTGAAAAAATAAATAAAATTGATAAACCCTTAACCATGCTAATGATGAGAGAGAGAAAACTCAAATTACTAAAATTTATAATAAAAAAGGAAATATCACAATGGTCACAGAAACACTACTACTGAAATATAGAAGATAATTAGAAGCTATTTTGAAAATTTATACTCCAATAAAATAAAAAATCTTGAAGACATCAACTACCCAAACTGAATCAGGAGGACATACACAATTCAAACAATGAAATAGAAGATGCCATCACAAACCTATCAACCAAGAAAAGCTCAGAAACAGATTCTTAGCCAAGTTTTACAAGACATTCAAACAAGAATTAACACCAATATTCCTCAAATTATTCCATGAAAACGAAAAGGAGGGAACCCTTCCAAATTCATTCTATGAAGCTAAACCAGATAAAGATACATCAAGGAAAGAAAACTTCAGACCAATATCCCTGATAAACATAGATGTAAAAATTCTCAATGGAATTTTGGCAACTAGCGTACAAAAACATATTAAAAAGATAATGCTGGCTTGGGAGGCTGAGGCAGGAGGATTGCAAGTTCAAAGCCAGCCTCAGGGGGCAAGGTTGTAGCTCAGGGGTAGAGTGCTTGCCTAGCACCTGTAAGGTGCTGGGTTCAAACCTTAGCAACACATAAAAATAAATAAATAAAAATAAAGGTTTGTGTCCAACTACAACTAAAAAGTATATTAAAAAAAAAAGCCAGCCTCAGGAAAAGTGAGGTATTAAGCAACTCAGTGAGACCCTGTCTCTAAATAAAATACAAAATAGGGCTGGGGATGTGGCTCAGTGGTTGAGTGCCCCTGAGTTCAATCCCGAGAAGGAGGAGGAGGAGGAGGAGGAGGAGGAGGAGGAGGAAGAGGAGGAGGAGGAGGAGACAGAGATGAGAAGAAACCATGTGAAAACATAAGCAGAGACTGGAATTATATACTATGAACCAAGGAGTGCCTGGAGCCACCAGAAGCCAGAAGAAAAGGAAGGAAACTTTGGAGGGAATATGACACTGCTAACACCTTGATTTTGGACTTCTGCCCTCCAGAACTGGGAGAATCAATTCTACTTTTTTTTTTATTAGTTACACATGACAGAACAACGATCTTGACATTTCATACATTTGAATTAAATGGGGTATCATTTCTAATTTTTCTGATTGTACAGGTTGCAGAATCACATTGGTCATACAGTCACGTATATACATACAGCAAATTCTACTTTTTAAGCTACTAATTTTGTAGCAATTTGTTATGGCAGCCCTAGGACACTAATACAGATTTTTGTACCAGGAAATAGGGTACTCATGTAACATATATCTAAAAATGCAAAAGCTGTGGAAATGGGTGATAGAGGCTGGAAGAACTTTGAGAAGCATAATAGAAAGATCACAGACTTATTTGAAGTGACTGTGGAATATGGACTATGATTCTGGTAAGGGCTTAGAAGTAAATAAGAAGTATTAGTAGTAATTCATAGTATTATTAGTAGTATAGTAATCTTTTATCATCATGGAGAATTACATATATTGTCATAAATAGAATATTGGTAGACATAGGAATATTAAAGGCACTTCTACTAAGAATGCAAAAGGAAATGAGGGACATGTTATTGAAAATGGAGGAAAGGGGATCCTTGTTAAATAGTGGCAGAATATTTGGCTGAGTTGTATTCTACTGTTGTATGGTAAGCAGAACTTCTAAGTGATGAACTTAGATATTGATCAAGGAGATTTCCAAGCAAAGTGTTAAAGGTGTATCCTAGTCTCTCCTTGTTGCTTAAAATAAAATGCAAGAGGAAAAAGACAAATTGAGAAAGTAATTGTTAAACAAAAAGGAAGGAGCATTTGATGATTTGGAAATTCTTTTTAATATTCAGTTTGTAAATGATGCTAAAATTAAGAAATTCACTGTTCAGAGAACATGCTCTGCAGAGAAGGAAAAGGGTATAGCTAGATAAGCTTTTGCTGAAGAGATTCAGTGTGCAACACATGAATCTACTCAACTATTTCAGCAAAAGCCAGGAATCAAAGGGCAGAATCCAGCACCTGTAGTGACCCACCAGTAAAAGTTTTGTTTCCCATCCCTGTGACCTTATACTTTACTGGCATAGAGTTCTTAATTTCAAAGGGAGGAAAGCTTCCACCAGGAATACACAACAATGATTGCATTATACTGGAAGCTACAACTACCACCCAGCTGGTTTGGCTCCTCATGCTTCTAAATCAACAGGCAAAGAAGGAAGTTGCAATACTGGCTGGGATGACTGTCTTGATTACCAAGGAAAAATTGGGCTGCTACAAGACAATGGAGGTAAGGAAGATTGTGTCTCCACTGTGACACCAGGGTATTTGCTGTCTGAAATATGAGTCTGTGAGTGCAAGATTCCTTAGGGCATCTCAGTACTACTACACCCTGTGATCAAAGTCAATAGAAAACTACAGCAACCCAATTCAGGCAGGATTGCTAATGAGTCAGACATTTAAGAGATGGTTTTGGATATCAACACCAGGCAAATAACTAAAACCAGCTGAGCTGTTTGCTGAGGGTAATGGGAACATGAAATGGTAATGAAAGAAGTTAGTTATAAGTAGGTACCTAATTATGACCACATGACCCATTTCAAGAATGAAGACTGTAATTGTTACAAGTATTTCTTCTCTCTTTTGATATGAATATGTGATATATATGTATATGTATGTGTATATATACATATATATGTGTGTATAATATTTTTGTCTTCTGATTTCTTATCATCTTATCATCTAACATAAGGCCAGGTGTGGTGGTACACATCTGTAATCCTAGTGATTCTGGAGGCTGAGGCAAAAAGATTGCAAATTCCAGGCCAGCCTGGGCAAGTTGGCTAGATCCTGTCTCAAAATTAAATAATAGAACTGGATATGCAGCTCAGTGGTAGATTGTCCCTGGGTTCATTACCCAGTACCAAAAAGATCATCTAGCATATTAACAAGAGTTAATTTTTACATCACAGTAACATCACCACTCCAGTGCTTTGAGGCTATTATTAAGTTATAGGATATCAAGAAAAGTGAGCATCATCCAGAGAAAAAGTTTGCATCTTCCTCCAGAGAAAAGATTGGTGTATTTTTTATTGTATGCAGGAGAGTTAGATCATGTTAGGTAGAAGTATGACTTTGTTCTTGTGCTTATTTGGAGATTAAGTATAGTTCAAGGAATTGTAATATGTTGCCAAGGTGCCAAGGAGTGAACTGTGATGGTTAGTTTTATATGTCAGCTTATCTGGGCTATAGTATCCATTTTTCAAACAAATACAAATCTAAGTATTGCAGAAATGTGATTAACATCTAAAATCAGATGATTTTAAGTAAAGATTATCCTCAGTAGTTTGAATGGAGTACAATTACAGTAGTCTCCCCTTATCCACAGGGGAAATGTTCTAAAATCTCCAAGTAGATGCCTTAAGCCTCAGAGAGTACCAAACCCTACACAAATGCATACAAATCGAATGCCTTTTCTATCTTAATCAAGGACTCATTATGCACTGTGGATATAACTCTTACAGTTTGAGGTGTGATAAGTACAACTAGCACAAATTGGATAGAAGATTCATTTTTACCATAAATCTTACCAAATTCAGCATACATTTTTTCTTTCTTTATTAATTCAAGAACTTTCACCTTTTCACTTAAAGGAAGTACTTTACAGTTTCTCTTTTGCCAGCATCACTACACTTGTGTTTTGGGGACATTACTAAGTAACATAAGGGTTACTTAAACATAAGCATTTGCAATACTACAACTGTTGATCTGATAACCAAGATAGCTACTAAGTGACTAACAGGCAGGTAGCATATACACTGTAGATATGCTGGACAAATGGAATGATTCACATCCTGGGCAGAATAGAGCCAGACAGTAGAAGATTTCAAGCATGCTACTCAGAACAGCATGTAATTTAAAACTTGTAAACTGTTTATTTCTGGAATTTTTCCAATTGATATTTTTGAATCACAGTTGACCACAGTTAACTGAAACTACAGAATGTGAAACCACAGATAAAGGGAGACTAATATATTGACAAATGATAGCTGCCGTGGATGTAGAAGACTGTAATGGTGGCTCAAGGGCAATAGGTTACCCTTCTCAATCCAGGTTCTTTAGCTTCATTTCTCTGGAAAGAGATTTCTCTAGGTCAGAATCAGTGACTCAAGAATTCCTTAAACAGGAACCCAACTCATGAAATGGGAGTCTTATTTCTTTATAGTTTGCTTAGGTTTGCTGAATATTCACTGGGTAAATGGGGCCCTCAGGAGGGCAAACAGTTTCTCTCCATTGATGGGTATACTCTTGACAGTGCCATACAAAATAAACCCTGGACTCTTTTTCCAAGCTCAGCATGCTCCATGCCTGATGTTTCTATGACTGCAAACTCAGCCTCTGACCTCCATGGCATTTGGGAAGAATCTAGGAAGTTCTCCCAATTCATCTGAAGCATCTTAGGTCCTATCCCCAATGAATTAGTTTAGGGCTTCACCATGACACCCGGGGATTTGCTGTCTGAAATGTGAATCTGTGAGTGCAAATACATGCTCATCTACAAGGACAAATGTGTACAAGTGTATATCAGAAGAATGGGGAGCACAAATTAGGACTCAATATCTAAGGGGACTAGGGTCTGGAGAAAAAGACAATGACACAAACCAGTTTTGCTTGCCTCAGCAGCTGATGCCTCCATTTGCGGAGTGACACTGAAGATTTCTGCTGGCCTTGAACTCAATCTGGAAGAAGGAAGAAGGAGTCAAATATTTCAATTTTAACAGGATTCTCAAATTTGTACCAAATATTATCTGTTGGCATTCCACAACATTCCCACTGCCATCTTCTTCTCTGGATTATAGGAGCTGAAAATCTTGAGACACTTCTCATACTCCCTTGTCAATGCAATCTCTCTGTACAAAATTTGGTAAAGGGAGGTAGAAGCCATACTTTTGCTCTAACAGGAAGAGCAAATAAGTGTTTTTCAGTAGATGTGAATTTCCTTGGCATCCTGCTGAACTCCTTTCATGCTATCAGCAATAGTTTTCTGCAGTTTTCTGACCTCTGGGTGGCAGAAACAACTTCCTGACTTTCTGAACTGTGGTGATTCTGAAAGCTGGTGGTGATTCCTGATCTATGTTCCTCCATACGCTTTCTCACTTCCTGGACTGGTGATGAGCAGAGTGCCTCAGAAGTCTTGTTGAGGAAGGCAGAGTTCACAACAGCCTCTTTAGTGTGGTTTAGAACACTAAAATCTATTCCTCCTATTTAACAGCCTTTTTCTACTCCTATCCATACTCCCTTTATCCTCCCTGTTTAAGCTTAACTTTTGCATAAAAATGTTTGCAGCTGGATGTAAGTGGTGATCCAGGGCAACAATGGTGCCAGGCACAGACACAATTGTGCAGGGAGAGGGCAATTTCCCACAGCATAGAAAAGTCCCGCCAAAGTACCAGCATGTTTCATATTGCGGGGGAGAGGATAGCAAAAACTAGCCCCATGTACCAGGTATCTGCCAAGAGCTATTCTTGGGGTTGGAGTTCTAGAGATGTTTAAAGGAACATCAGCAGGCTGTCTAGGGCAGGTGGTACTTGGCTGAGGCAGAAAAGAGGCCCAGTAAACACTGGATCCACGCCATCTCTTCCAATAGATTAGTAGATCCCAACAGCCCAAACAGTGTTTCTTCATGTGTTTAATTCCTGAATGCTATGCCCTATCCAAAGCATTAACCCTTCTCTTTGTGTAAGCACCTGTTCCTGCAGAATCAGGATATGGGGACAATCTGGCTAGAGCCACAGACCAGATGCTTCTGCAGCTTGGGGTTTCTCCACTGTCCTCAGGACACTGTCATAATAACATAAGTATTTTCTGCCTAGTGGAAGTGATGTATGAAAAGACAGTTATTTGGACACCTCTCCTCTAGAAATAAATAGGTTGGTATCTCTAAACCTGGCCATCCTTGACATATGCACAGAAAATAGAGTGAGAAATAATTCATTGCTCACATGTCCTAGTGAAAACATGCTCTTTTCCTATGACTTCTACACATGGCTTAGACAGAACTAGTTCCCAGGAGATTTCTGTACTGAGTATTCAGAACTGGGCTCTAATTCATCCAAAACACCCGGAGAATGTGAGGGAAATTGCTGAGGGTAAAGAGAATGAGGAGGAAGATACATATGTAAATAGAAATTAAATATCTGATTGATTCCATGATCATCTTTGACACATCTATGAAAAGTGCCTGGCATGTGTTAGCTCCAGCACAAAAGGTGTACCTCAAGGTGTACCTGGGCTGGGACTCTTTTATTCCTGACCCAAGGAGGCATGTCAGTGACCAGTCAGTTATAACAAGCACAGAGTGCACACTTGGCTTCTTTCTCCCAGAAAGTGACAGGCAACAGAAGACTTTTCTCAAAGCCACTTTGTCACTGGCTAGCACCCCCCAGAGCACACAGTTCTCTGCTACTTACTTTACAATGTATTTTCCCCCCAAAAAGTAAACACCAGATTGTTCCAGGACATCTATGGTGCCAGGAACAGAAGCCCTTCATTTATGTTACAGGAGAATGATTCATCTAGATTTCTTCCCTCATTTCAGAAGGTTCCTGATCCTGCAGCACAACTTCAAAGCCCCTCTTCCCGGGCAACTTCCCGCCAGAGCGGGAAGTTGTGCTGGGGTTGCCAGGACTCAGCCTGATCCAGGGTCTGGCTCCGCACAGCCCCGCACGGTCTGTACGTGGCCTTGCCCTCCTGCTGCTATTGACTCCAGAAGCGTGACTTCTTCCTATTCAAAGGAGCTAAAGGAAGCCGAAAGTGTGGTTTCGGTGATAGAACAGCGCGGGACTACAAATAGAAAACGGGCTTTTGCCCCCGCGCGGGAGGGAACAGGGCCGCTGGGAAGTCCACGCTGGGTCCGCTCCCCTCTCCTCTCTCCAGGCCTTTCCTACAACTCGCTACGGAATACGGTCGCAAGCTCTAGTCGCTCCCTCCGGCCTCAGTGTGAACACTCAGTACCACGTTCCCTAGCAGGCGCCAAGCGCGACATTGGCAGTGTTGCCACGCCCTCGCCTCCCGCCCCCAAGCTATGGCGCATGCCCAGTTCGGCTAACTCGCGTTCCCAGGGGGTGACGGGAAGCGGAAGTACTCGGAGCGCCCGGGAGGGAGGCTCTAGTTCACAGAAGCTGTTGTCATCCGACACTGAGGTTTTGGGACTTGGCGGAGAAGTAAGGGGAGGGGTGATGGTGACGGGCTTGATGGGGAGGAATGGCGGGGCTGTGGGGTCGTGTGCTGGCGCACCTTTGGGGATTGAGTGACCCCGGCAGTGGGGTATGTTGGAGGCTAGGCTCTTGGGTCAGCGAGTCATGGATGGACTGATGGCACTGAGTCATTCAGTGACTACTACTGAGTCCTACTAAAGGCCAGGCTTCCAGACCGGTTCTCACACTAATCTGCACGGGAGCTCTATGCAGTGGTGCTACAATTAACTTTATTTTAGAGACAAAGCAGGACAGTGTGGCTCAGCACCTGTCTGAAGTCACGTGGGTGTTAATCTCTAGAGATCCTTTTTCTTTTCCGGGTAACACTTAGCCCTTTCCAATGTGTCCTGTCCTTTATTTATTATGTTTATCTTTTCCTTTCTCCCCTACTAAAATTAAAAAGCTCCAAAGGAGAATGGAAATCAGATTTTGTTCACTTATATGTCTCCAATACATAAAAGAGGCACGTAGAAGTTACTCAACTCATGCCTTAAATTAATAGAAGTGGCACAGCTGGCCATCAGTTGGTTCTAGAGTCTGGACTCCTAGTACAGCAGTGTTGAACTCAGTGGCAGTACTGGAGCTCATCATGAATGTTAAATCTTGAAACTAGAAAGAGTCACTATGCCTCCATGAAAAATAGCATAGGGGTCGCTAATGGAATCTCCTGTGGTCATTGTGTTTTCAGGGCAGAGTGTACAACTGAGACCACTGCTAACCAATTTAAGACTCTAGATTATCAGCACCCTGGCTTCCTCAGTCAGTCTAAGAAGCCCCAGCCTGAGACCTCTGGAGGAGGTGAGCTCTCTGGGTGGGAGGCAGAAATCTACTGCTGCAATGATGGCCCCAGCCATTTGCATTTGTCTCTGAGTTCCTTGATACTGCCTACTTGGGAACAAGAGAGTTCCTCTTGAGTGAGTTGGAGGAGAAGCCTCAGCCCAGAGTTTGGAGACTCACAGAACAACAGTCCTAGAAGAGTTGGACCTACAGTGGCCTTTGACCTTCCATTCAGCTGAGAGAGCGAGACTGACTTAACTTCCATGTGCCATCAAATTCCATGTGCCAGTAGGTAGTTTGATCCTAACAGGGAGAAAGAGAGATGAATGTCATAGGTGGCTGGAGGCATGGATGGAACAGCTGCCCTGCTACAGTGGCTGCAATGGCAGGATGAGGCTGGGAACAGTTACACCTTTCTCCTCTCCCTAGCACATATAAGTTCACAGCATTATGCTCCCTTCTCTTGTCATTGAGCCTTCTGTATTTGAGTTGGTCCCTTAGCATTAGCATCACACACTCTGAAGTACATGCTGAATCTCCCTCCATCCTGACCAAAATGAAGAAATACATTTTAAATTTTTAGAGTTTGGAATTTCAGAGCAATCTCCAGGCATGCTGTCATCCAGTTCTGTTGCCTCTTTCTGATGTTTTCGAAATGGCCTGAGAAGGTGCCTTTAAGCTCCCCAGGGCTGATCCTGTTGTCCTGATGCTGCCATAGTGACTGTTGCAGTGTAGGATGATTACTTTGCACTGGAGCTCCTTGCTAGAACTTTCTTTGGAAAACTTCCCAACAAGGAAGAGCATGGCAATCCAAATGCCAGTGGTGTGAAAGGAGAAAGTGACAGGGTAGGGATAGATGGTGAAGGGCCAGTGAAGAGTGGAGGGCCAGGAAGGCAAACATAGACGCACAGTAGTTTTCAGCTTCCCAAAGAACTGACAGTGCTGGAATATGACCTGTCCTCAACTGTCCTTTTCCTCAGCCTTCTCAATCCCATTTAGTTTCCTTCCTCTAAACCACATCAAGGGATTCTTCTCATTCACCATCTGCCAAAGGTCTCTTCATCTGAGTGTGATTATAAATGATGTTTAATATTTTAAAATTTTTATAAATAAAAAAAGAAAATTGAAATCATTCAAAGGTAATCAGTGCCATTTCAAAAACTGCTCTTTGGAACCATACATATATATTGCTTAACATAAATGAGATCACATTGTACTTGTTTTTTTGTAACCCGCTTTTAAAATTCTAAGCACAGTAATTTAAAAAGCCTATGTAATGGGGCTGGGGCTGCAGCTCAGTGGCAGAACACTTGCCTTGCATGTGTGAGGCACTGGTTCAATCCTCAGCACCACATATAAATAAACAAATTTTAAAAAGGCATGCTGTTCATCTACAACTACACTTTTTTTTAAAAAGCCTATGTAAATGTGTCTGTTTTTATATTTCTTATTTTTAATAGTATCCTTTGCTGGAAGTTTACTTGCTTCCAAAATTTGGAAATGACTACAGTGAATATCCTTGCAGATTTGTGCACATTTATTATTGTTTAGTTCTGATAAATTTCTTGCAATAAAATTGTGGAGATAGAGGAGTTATCTTTAAACGTAAGTCATACTTCTCTCCAGTAAGGAAAGCAAAAATCCCTGTGTAAAACCCACATGATCTTAGCGTAATCCCAAGGAAACAGACTGGGTCTACCAGGCCATGTTTCTAGATCATTCTCCCCAGGGTTCAAAGATGATTATTATTAGGCTGATAGTGGTGGTGTTACGGCTGTCCCCACTGATATTGACCCTCCTAATTTTGCCCTTTTAGGCCTCCATCCTTTGTCCAGAGCAGAACAGGATGGCCATTTCCCAGGTAAGTCCCTGATTTCTCCCTACTTTGTCTTCTAGTAAAATTGAGCAGCTTTTTGTAATGTGTATAGTAAACTTAAAAAAAAAAAACACCTAATTTTCCCCTCTGTCCCATTTTCTACTGAACCTATCTACCTCAGGGACAGAGAGATGAAGACAGACAGATAGATACAGGGGAAAGGGAAGACAAATTCTCTACTCCTTCCTTTGGCATCTGTACCTCATCTTTCCATATATTTATCAAATATACATTTCCTTAAATCTGTATTTACCTATATAGACTCATCTTGCTTTTTCCATTTCTTCACTTCTAGGTCACTTGTTCTTATTCTTTACATTTAAAATATAAAGGTAAATTTGCCCTTAATGTTTTAATGTACATACACAAAAATCATAGTCAAAACTATCAATTTCTCCTCTCCCAGTCCCACATTCTTCCTCAGAGATGCACACTATTAACATGTTAGTGATATCCTGGTGTAGATGCTTTTATGTCAATTTAATTAAGCAAAAATATATATGTGTATGTGTATATAAATGCACACACGTTATATATGCATATGTAACTGTATGTGAATATCTGTATGTGTATATAAATATACACATGTTATATATGCATATGTAACTATGTATGTGAATACCTATATGTTTACATTACTGCCATCATACTCTCCTATCCATCTTTTACCACCTTATTATTATTAATAGTAGTATTCCTTGTCAATATGTAAAGATTAATTCAATTCCAGTTTTGTAGAATGGATATTATCACTTAATTATTTGTCTATTGATAGATAATTAGGTTTTAAATTTTCTTTTAATATTAAGACAGTGCCTCATAAGCAATGTGCTACATTTCTATTTGTTCTGTAACATGTTTATTGAGGATATACCTGAAAGTTGGATTTTTGAGTCAAAGGTATTCACACTTTAAGTTTGCCCTAAGTCTTTACTAATTACTACTTTCACAGAATGTTAAAAGACCAGATAATTTCTATGTTCAAGGTTTCCAGGCTAATGAAAGATCAAAGGGAATCAAATTTACTTTATGAGTGCATTTAACCTTAAATGTGATGAACATATTACAAAAGAGAAAATTATAGACCAATTTCACTTAGGATATAGATGTCAAAATTCTAAAACCATATGCTGAGTTGAATGTGAATAAGTGTAATTGAGCATGTTTCAAAGTAATTTTTACTCATGGCAAAATTTCAAGCAAAAGCTTTGTTAAACAAAAGAAGAAAAATTAATTCTTTCTGTCACCCATCCCCAAGTCTTTCTCTCCTTCAGTTTTCATACATTCTATCTAGATACATGAATCAGTTTTTCGTTTCTTTTTCCTTTTTTTTTTTTTTTAACTATGGATTGAGCACGGGGGCACTTTACCACTCAGTTACATCCCCAGACCTTTTAATATTTTTCTTTATTTTGAGCCAGGGTGTGGCTAAGTTGCTGAGGCTGACTCCAAACTTCCTGTCCTCTTGCCTCAGCCTCCCTAGAGTAGCCAGGATTGCAAGCATATGCCACCATGTCTATCTTCTTTCTCTTTCATATGTATAAGTGTTGTTATTTTTCCTTTTACTAGACTTAAGCTTCACAAGTTCAGGAGATTTATTTATTTTATTAATCTTGACATCCACAGGACCTAACACTTCAGTGTCTATTCAGTAAATATGCATTGAATGTATAAGATATTTTAACACTCTACTTCCCCTACAAAGTTTAACATAATTTAAGTATATATAATCCTGTGTATACAGTAGTCCCACTTTGCCTATGGCTTTGCTTTCTGTGGTTTCAGTTACATGAAGTTAACTTTGGTCTAAAAATATTAAATGGAAAATTCCAGAAATGAACAGTTTATAAGTTTTAATTTGGATATCATTCTGCATAATGTGATGAAATCTTGTGCTCTCTTGTTTCATCCTTGTCAAGCTTCCATCGTCCCTTTATTCAGTCTATCCACATTGTGTATGCTAGCTACCCATTAGTCTCTTATTAGTCATCTCATTTATCCGATCCACTGACAGAGTATCACAGTACTTGTGTTCATATAACCCTTATGTAGTAACATTATATTAGATGCCTATGTCATTTTCCTCATTTCATCTCATCATATAGACACCATATCTCACATCATCATAAGAAGTATGGTACAGTGAGATATTCTGAAAGAGAAAACACATTCACATAACTTACAGTTTATTGTTATAATTGTTTTGTTTTATTATTGTTGTTAATCTCTCACTATACCTAATTTATCATTAAGTATGTCTGTATTGGAAAAAAAACAGTATGTAAAGGGATTCAGTACTATCCATGATTTCAGGCATTCATTGGAGGTCTTGAAATATATCCCCTGCAGATAAGGGAGGACTACTATAATACTCTGCCATATTGCAACTAGTGAACAACATAAGAACAAATGTATAGAGAAAGACAAAATACTGTAGTGTCTTAAAAGGGGGTGCTGAAGACAGACCACATAGATTTTAATCTCTAGTTCCCAGCTATGATCTGGGATAGTTACTTTATGTTCTGTGCACCTTATATTCCTCATCTGTCAAGTTTCTCCTAGGATGGTGATGAGGATTAGAATCTTTAATACAGGTAAAGGTCTTAGAATGGGCACAGCGTATGCACTCATTGTGCATGAGGTGTCATGTCCCAATTCCCCCAGCTGATCCCTTTGTGTTAAAGAGGAATGTGCTGTTACAGGAATCCCTGACCTTCAGGGACGTGTTTGTGGACTTCACCCTGGAAGAGTGGCAGCAACTGGACCCTGCTCAGAAAAACCTCTACAGGGATGTCATGCTTGAGAACTACAGCCACCTGGTGTCTCTGGGTGAGGGACTGCTGCACAGGGTGACATGGAATGCCCCCAGGAGTATCTCCCTCTCTAAGCTGCTGCAAACTCAGTGGCATTGAAACCCTCAGTGAGTTTGGGCAGGAGGCTCAGTGTCAACAATTCATAGTTCCATTAGGTCACTGGATAGGACATTTGTGCTCTCGCCTTCTAGGTGACTGTTCTGTACAGGGGCAAGTTGCTGCGTGCATGGGGTAGTCACTGGGGCTGCACCATCTTCAGCCTGAAGGGATGGACCTTGGGCTGGAATGCCCGCAGCATTAATGCCACAGTCTTATGTCATTTCCCCTGAACAGGGTATCTACTTGCCCAACCAGATGTGCTCTTCAGGTTGGGACAAGGAGAAGAGGCTTGGAGGGCAGATGGAAGGACTCCGATACAGAGCTGTCCAGGTGAGCAGAATCCAGGTGCGTCAGGCCAGGATAAGGAACCCAGTTGTGTGTAGGAGCTGGGCCCCTGGGCTGCACTTAGGAGCTCTTCTCAGCCCCCAGACTTGTGACATGACTCTGGTCTGAAGAATGAGCTATGGTGATATCCAAACGAGGCCCCTACCTTGTTGGCCTTTTGTGGTCTCTTGTATTCTTCACCTGGCATTCACACAGAGGGTGGTCTTTCTGGTTCTGAGATCCCACCTGTCTTCCAGCCTCCTGGCTTGCTAGGGAGAAGTGCCAAGCCCATTCTCATCCCTTTCCCCCTCCTTTCTGGAAGTTTTTAAGACTTTATTCCCCCTTCTTGGACTTTTGTGGTTTTACTGGAATAATTGTAGGCGAAACACCAATTTCCTGTCTATTGGGCATGCTGTACAGGGGCAAGTTGCTGCGTGCATGGGGTAGTCACCGGGGCTGCACCATCTTCAGCCTGAAGGGATGGACCTTGGTCTGGAATGCCCCCAGCATTCCAAGCCCTTTCAGTCTGAAATTTGGAGTCTTTGTTTTAGCCTCAAGAAAATTATTCTACCTGGTTACTTGCCTTTGGTATGGACGACAAAGCTTTGCTAGCGACCTTTAACTCTTTTAGGCCAGGTACCCACTATGTTCTCATCTGTCTTTGCTTTGAACCCAGGTACCATAAACACTGTTTCTGTTTTCTTATTTCTTCTCAGACTCTTACAAATCTGACTTGATGCCATCCATCCATTTGCTTCTCTCAATAATACTTCCTTCCTTCTCAACTCTTTTTGTATTATTCAAAAAATACATAAACTTGAGAAGCCATTGCTCCAAGGTAGAATATTTCATTGAACCATGTTTCAGTCCTGGATGGATGGAGCTGCCTTTTTCTTTGATTAGTTGGTTGTTTATTTTCACTTTCAGCTGCTTGTGGAGATCCAGAAACTCCAGATCTATTGGTCTCCTTTTCCTCTCCCATTTGTATTAATCCTCTCCATGAGCCCATCCCAGAGAAATTTGATTAGAATGCTCTTACTTACTCTTCATAGTGTGGCCCATGGACCAGCAGCCTGTGAATTTCTGGGACTCTATGGTGTCAGGCCTCACTGAAGATTTACTAAATTAGAATGTATATTTCAGCAAGCTCTTCAGAGAACTTGCAGGCACAGGACAGCTGAGGATACTGCTCTATTTTTCTTTTCTTTATTTTTTGTGGTGCTGATGATAGTATCCAGGGCCTTGTACATGCTAGGCAAGTACTCTACCATTGAGCTACACCCACAATCTGAGAAGCACTGCTTTTTAGAGATTCATTTCAGAGCAACATTCTTGGTCAAATGTAGAGGCACCCTGGACCGGTCTTTGTGGCCCCCACTGCTCTCCTGCTTCTCCTTGTTTTTTTTTTTTTTTTTTTCAGCTATAGTATCATTGTTATAGCTCAGTGCACCACCATATCTGCTGCCTCACAGAGATGCATGAGGATTCCAGTGTACTGATGGCACAATTTCTTAATTTCCAGTGATACCTGGAATTAGAACGAATGTTCTCATTTCACTGGTATCCTGAAAGGGATGAAAACTATATTCAGGATAGTCCACCCTCCTGATTCACAATGCCTGTCTATTTATTTAGTACCAGGGACTGAATTCAAGGGTACTTAACCACTGAATTATATCTCCAGCCATTTATATTTTTTAATTTTGAGACAGGGTCTCTCTAAGTTGCTTAGGGCCTGGATAAATTGCTGAGGCTGGCTTTAAATTTGCAATCTTCCTGCCTCGATTTCCCAAGTCACTGGGATTACAGGTGTGTGCCCCCACACCCAGCACAATGTCCTTATATTAAAACTGCATTCTATTAAAATTTAATATAGACATGCACATGTTCACTCTGAGTGCAGAACATAGGATAAAATGTAATCTTAGATTCATTCCCAGTTACATCTCCCAAGAGCAGCCTTAACTAAAGGTTTCTGTTTTCAGTTCTTCTGTTGAGCACACTTCTTGAATTTTCATTTGTATCTCCTCTCAATGAAAGATAAGAATTAGCTTACTTACCCTTTGGCTTTCTGCTCTCAGCTCTTCATGTTACTTAAATTCTTATCTCCTTTGTTACATTTATAACTTTAAATAACATTTTTTTGCATTCCACATGGTAATTTCAAATGCAGTAGCTCAGGAGGCTGAGGCTAGAGGATTATGGGTTCAAAGCCAGCATAAGCAACTTAGTGCAGCCCTGAGTAACTCAGTGAGGCATTGTCTCTAAATAAAATACAAAAAGGGACTCAGGATGTGGCTCAGTGTTAAGTGCCCCTGAGTTCAAATCCATGGTACCAAAAATAAAATGCCTAGCACACAGAGGAGTGTGCCTGTAATTGCAGCAACTTGGGAGGCTGAGGCAGAAAAATTGAAAGCCTGAGGCCAGCCTCAGCAATTGGTGAGATCCTGTCTCAAAATAAAAAAGAAAAAGGTCTGGGGATGTAGGTCAGTGATAAAGCCCCTTGGTTCAATCTCCAGTACCCGCCCCCCCCCCACACACACATATACCAGAAAAACCCTATAGCTTATTTCTCTACTGAACACACAGAACCCTAGATAGAAGAGTGTGCATCTCGTTCTTATTTACCCAGTGTTGGACTGGTGGAAGACAATGAATAAATATTATATCGTTTTGTACCTGGGCAGAGAAAGGAGACTTGTTATTCATCTACACACAAGTGGCTAAGAGTATGGACTTTGTAGCCACATAGTCTGGGTTCAAAATCTGGCCATTTCTCTCAGTAGCTGTCACTGTGGACAAATGGCTTTGCCTCTCTTCACTCATTGTAGAAGGGGGCTAATGATAAAACTTAGTGATTATCAAAAGTTAATGAATCGATGTATGTAAAGCATCTGAAATGGTACCTGGCATTAAGGAAGCACTCAAAATTTCATCACTGTTTTTACCCATACAGAAGGGGGGTTTTCTGTTTGTTTTGTTTTATGGAGTGATTGTTAACCAGATATACATTTCATAATTACTATGGAACTCTCACAATAGTCATGAGTAGGCCCCACTCTCTAGAAATTTTTTCAGAAACCTGGGGTGGGCCTGGTTATATGGATTTTGAATAACATTCCAGAGAGTTCTAATGTCCATGTTTAGTTAAAGGTATGCTGCTTAAAATATCTGCTAGAGAGATTTCAAGGAAATGGGAGACATAGCAAAGCCAGAATCCAAGAGCATGGGATCAGGATGGGATGGGAATATAGGAGCATGTGGACTTGCTCCTAGACAACCCTCATAATTCCCAAGGGTGGATGCAAAAAGCAACTTGAATTGCTTCCCATTCTTCCATACTTAATCTATTTGGGGACTGTAACCCCCCCCCCCCCATGCCTGGATAGGTCTCTGATAGTTCTCTAGGTTAATTTCAGATAATAAAAGTCTCCTAGGAACTGTTGGTCTCAAGAGTAACCTCATTATAATAATAAAAAACTATCATCAAATCCCATGTAGTAGTAGAACCTCTGAAATTTATGTAACATTTATTGATTTTTTCACGGAATGAATTTTTAGCTTTGTTAATTTCTTTGTGGTTTCCTCTTTGTTTTGTTAATTTTTCTCCTTTTACTTTTATTTCCTCTTTTCTATTTAGGCTGGATTTGCTTTGCTATTCTTTACCCAGATTTTCCCCCCAAAATTTTATTATGAAAATTATCATAAAGAACAAGTAAAAGAGTTACAGATTGAATGCACATATAATATTTCCACCTGGATTCAGTAATTAACATTTTGCTATATTTGATTTATCTCCTGTCTGTCTGCCAATTCCTCTGTCCTTCCATCAGTTTACCTGTATTTTTTGCAGTGCTTTTCAAAGTTGCAGAGACTCGTACACTTCACCCCCTGAATTCCCTATAGGCATATCATTGGTACTTATGAGGTATTTTAATAAAAGGATATGCATTATTGGCATGTGATCTTTGGCTATATGTTGTAATATTCTAACATAATTCTCTGTATATATTTTTTGTATGGTCATTATATATTTATGCTGATGTTACTGTGTTGCTTTGTTTTCAAGTGAGATTTATTGAGCTATAATAATGTCCAGTATGAAGTTCACCTTCCCTAGGAACACAGTTCTATAATTTTGACAAATATAATTATGTGACTATCACCACAATCAAGATATTCAACATTTTCATCTCTCCCCAAACAACCTTTGTTTCCGTTTATAATTAAACTTTCTCTCCACCCCAGGCTTCATCTCTTTCCCTTCTAGTTTGTTTGTTTCTAGAATTTCATATAAATGAGTCATATATGACTTCTCTCACTTACTTTAATGCTTTTTAGGTTCATCCATGTTGTGTATGCATCAGCAGTTTGTTCCTTTTTATAGCTGAGTAGTGTTCCAGTTTATCGATGGACCAGTTAATGCACATTTGACTTGTTCCCAGTTTTTGGCTATTATGAATGAAGCTTGTGAACATTCTTGTACAGGTATTTGTATGATTGACATATGATTTCATATCTCTTGGGAAATATGAGATTTAGAGTGGGATTGCTTGGTCTTATGGTAAGCATATATTTAACTTTGTAAGATATTGCCAAAGTATTTTCCAATGTGGCTGTATCATTTTGTTTTCCCACCAACAACACACCTTTCTAGTGGGTATGTAGGGGATCTCATTGTGATTTAAATTTGCATTTATATAATAATTAATTATATTGGGCACGTTTTCATGTGCTTATTTGCCATCTCTGTACCTTCTGTGGTCAAGTATCTGTTGTAATATTTTGCTATTCTGGTTTATTATTAAATTGTATGGGTTATTTATATATTCTGGCTATAAGTTTTCACCAGCTATGTGTTTTCCAAATATTTATTCCCAGGCTGTGGCTTGTTTTGTTATTAATAATATCTTTCACAAATGTTTTTTTGTTTTTGATAGAGTCTAGTTTATCAAGTTTTTCTTCTGTGATCATACTTTTTTGTGTCCTATTTAGCAACCTCTAACCCAGTAACAAAGATTTTTTTCACATGTTTTATTCTAGGAGATTTATCATTTTAATAGTTATATGTAAGTCTATGACTGATAAGGAGCTAATTTTTGTATCTGGTGTGAGGTAAGGGTTAGCATTCTTTTATATTATTCTTTGCATATGCATTTCCAAATGTTCCTGTAACATTTTTGGAAAGGCCATTCTTTCTTTATTAATTTACTTTGGCATCATTTTTGAAAATTATTTGAACACTTATGTTTCAACCTATATACCAGTGTCACACTGTCTTAATTACTGTAGCCTTATATTAAGTGCTCAAATCAGGTAGTGTGAGTCCTCTAACTTTCTTTCCCTTTTCATAATATTTTGGCTATTCTAGGTCCTTAATATTTTTTTTTACAAATTTTAGAATCATCTTTTCAACTTCTGTCAAAGGCCTGCAAAGGATTTTGTATAAGATTGCATTGAATCTGTGGATCATTGATATGTTAACAATATACAGTCCTCTAATTCATAAATATGGTATATCTCTCCATTTACTTATGTCTTAAATTTGTTCTCTGTAATATTTTGCAGTTTTGAATGAACAGGTCTTGCAATATTTTCTTTAACTTACCCCTATATTTTATGTTCATAGAAGGTAATATAAATGGTGTATTTATGCATATACACATACATATTTGTTTTATATTTCAATTTCTCATTGGTCATTGCCAGTTATAGAAATATAAATGATTTTTTTTATGTGGTTTTGTATCCTGGAACCTTTCTAAGCTCACATATTAGTGCTAGTAGCTCTTTTATATATGGCTTGGCATTTTCTATATAAATTATCATGTTATGAATAAGGACAGTTTCTTTCTTTCCAATCTAGATGCCTTTACTTTTTTTCTTGCTTTATTGTACTGGTTAGGATCCTTGCTATAATATTGACAAGGAATAGGGAGGGCAATATACTTGCCTTGACCCTGATCTTAGGACAAATACATTCACTCTCTCACAATTAGGTATAAGTTTACTTACAGGATTTTTCATAGATGACCTGATAAAAGTTGAGGATATTTCCTTCTAATCCTGCTTTTCTCCAAATTTTTATCATTAATGAATGTTGAACATACTTTTTATGGATCAATTGATACATTGTATTGTTTCTCCCTAAGATAGTTGTATTTTATATTATTATTGATATTATTAGATTTAGGCCTATCATTGTATTATTTCTTTTCTATTTGACCTCCCTCCTTTTGTTTGTTGTTCTACTTCACTGTTCTACTCTTTGGAATATTTGACTATTTTTTTTAATTTAACTTTTTATTTTTATGTAATTGTAGGTTCTCATGCTCTTGTAAGAAATACTACAGAGAGACCACATGTACTCTTTATCCTGTTTCCCCCAATGGTGACAGCTTTAAAAACCCTGATACAAATCACAGCAAGCATATTGATATTGCTAAAATCAAGATACAGAATATATTTCTGTTACCACAAGGATCTCTATATTGCTATTTTATAGCCAGATCTATTTCCTTCCACTCCCAACTCTTCCTTAAATTATTAATTTATTCTCCATTTCTATGATTCTTTCATTTCAAAATTATTATATAAATGGAGTCATGCAGTATGAAACTATATGGGATTGGAGCTTTTCACCCAGCATAATTCTATGGAGATTCACCCTGTTGCGTGTACCAATAGTTTATTTCTTTTAATTACCGAGTAGTAATTCATCAAATGGATGCACCATAGTTTAACATTCCCCCTTTGAAGGATATTCCTATTTTCAACTTTGTTGATTTCTGTTCTAATTTTTACTCTTTTCTTCTGATGATCTTTCTTCATTTCTAACATATACATTCAGAACTGTAAATATCCCTCCAAATTCTGCTTTAGCTATGTCTTACAAATTATATGTTTTTTTTTCATTTTTGTTTCATTCAAAATATTTTAGATGTCCCTTAAGGCTTATTTAGAAGTAAGTATGTCTTTAAATTTCCAAATATATGGGGTTTTCCAAATATCTTTCTCTCATTGATTTCATTGATACTGTTATCGCACATATTATTTCTTATAAATTTGTTATATTTTGTTTTAAGACCCAGAATATGTCTTATCTTGGTGAATGTTTGATATGCACTTGAAAAGAATGTGTATCCTGCTGTTGTTTGATGTAGTGTTTTATGAATGTCAATTAGTGGAGTTGGCTGATAGCGCCATTCACATTATCTATATTCTTGTTGGTTTTCTGTCTACTCGTTCTATCAATTATTGAGACAAAGAGTGTTGAAGTCTCCAACAATAATTGTGGATTTGTCTGTTTCTCTTTCAGATGTATCCATTTTTGCCTCATGTATTTTGAAGTGCTGTTATTAGGTACATATGCTTTTAGGATTGTTATTTCTTCTTGGAGAATTAACCATTTTATCATTTTGTAATGTCCTTCTTTGTCTTAGAAATCTTTCTTGTTCTGAAGTCATTGTCTGAAATTATTGTAGTTACTCCAGCTTTCTCTTAGCTAGGTTTTCATGTTATATATCCATCCCTTTACATATTTTAAATTGAAAGACTTTATTTTTAGTACAGTTTTAGATTTATAGTAAAATAGACCAGCTAGTACCAAAAGTTTCCTTATACCTCTCCCCGACCCCAGTTTTCCCTAATAGTAACATCTTGCATTAGTGGTGTATACTTGTCACAATTTATGTGTGAATGTTAATACATTATTAACTAAAGTCCATATGTTACATTAGGGTTCACTCTTTGTGTTGTACAGTTCTATGGAAATGCTCAAAAATCCACCATTAATGCATTATACAGAATAATCTCAGTGCCATAAAATTTCCCTATGCTTCACTTTTTCATCCTTTTTCTCCTCCCTCCTGGCAAGCACTGATCTTTTTACTGTCTCTGTAGTTTTGTCTTTCCCAGAATGTTATATGTTTGGAATCACACAATATATAGCCTTTTCAGACTGGCTTCTTTCAAATAGCATATGTATTTAAGTTTCCTCTATGTCTGTTCATGGCTTGATAGCTCATTTCTTTTTATTGATGAATAATATTCCATTGTATGGATGTACCAGTTTGTTTATCCATTCAGCTACTAAAGGATATCTTAGTTGCTTCCAGTTTGGGGCCATTATGAGTAGAGCTGCTATAAACATCCATGTACAGACTTCTGTGGACATGTTTTCAACTCATTGTGGATCATTTCCCTTTGAAGTTTATGATTTTTTTTTACTGTGAACTCCTTTTCAGTGAGAGTTCTTTTTTATGAAAGCTATGGAAGCATCACTGTAGAACGGTTTAGAAATGGAGCCCACTAGTTTCACTAATGTAGAACCAATTTAGGTGTATTTTTCAACTTTGGGGGTCTTGTATGATACTTCAAATGTCCATTTGGGATATACTCCCACATGTGGTAGAGGACTAGGGTTCTGATTTCTTATAAGTAACTCCTTATTCTTCTTACCATTTTCATTAACTAGTGGGTGACATCACTCTAATTCCTATTTCACAAACAGAGATAGCTTTCATGATTCCCAGCTTTAAACTGGGAGCTCAATTCTAGTTCTCTGCACATTTATGCCCTGTGGCCTGGAATTCACACTCATGATTAGAGCCTTAATCTCTCAACTGCAAAGCCACACAGATTCAGTTTTTATTCACCCTCTCACTTTAAATTTCTTCTTCATTTTTGTCACCTAGTAAATTTCTTGGCTTTTAGCTTGGCTGCATATTACATTTTTTGGGTTAAATTTGGGCCAGCATTTCTTTGCATTTGTAGTCAGCACAGGTAGGGGTGGTAGAACATGGGGAGGATCCATCCACATCAGCTCAAGTCATGTTGATAGGAGTTCACCACAGGGCATTTAAGGCTTAATGTTTTCCCATAATATTATAGTTTAAAAAGACTTACAAATTGAAGGATTTATCATATTTTTCCCCTAGAAGTCTGGCAAGTTGATGAGCAGATAGATAACTACAAGGAAAGTCAAGACAGACCTCTGTGGCAAGCTGCAATCATAGACAAGGAAACACTGAAGGATGAAAGTAATCAAGATTGCAGGATATGCAGAAAAATCATTTATCTGAGCAAATGCTTTGTTTCTGTAGGACGAAGACTCCCTAAGTATTATTCATGGAAAAGTTGTTCAAACCATAATTTTAATTTTCTTAGTCAAATCAGAAGCTATGTAAAAAAGAAAAATGATGGTGTAAGGTAAATTGGAAATTATGTCTCCATTCTAATCTTGATAAAGCCCAACCTGCAGAGAAATTTTTTGAACCCAGTCAACAAGGAAAAGGCCTCCACCAGAAGCAAGCCCTTAATAAAAGATAATTCAAACTGGGAAGAAATTCTATAAATGTACTGAATTTGATAGTGTTTTTCTAGAAAACCAACCTTGTTGCCCATCAAAGAATTCACACTGGAGAGAAGCCTTATGAATGCTGTGAATTTGCAAAAACCACCAGCCAGAAGATAGCCCTCATAGCACACCTGAGAACTCATTCAGGAGAGAAATTCTATGAATGCAGTGAATGGGAAAACCTTTTTCCAGAAGGCACCCCTCATCAAAAATCAGAGAATTCATATAGGAGAGAGACACTATAAATGCAGTGACTGTGAGAAAGCAGTCAATAGGAAATTCACTCTCATTTAATATCAGAGGATTCATACAGGGGAGAAAAATTATGAATGTAATGAATGTGGAAAACTTTTCAGTGTGAAATCAACTCTCATTGTGTATCATAGAACTCATACAGACGAGAGAGGCCCTATGATGACTGGGAAAGACTTCAGTGGGAAGACACCTCTCACTAAACATCAGAGAAGTCACACAGGACATAAAACCTAAAGTCTACAAATAAACTTTCAGGTGGAATAACTATTCTTTAGTTATACATTATTACACACTGTGCATCAAATAATTCATTGAAAGTAATCATGTAAATCCAGTGAATATCAGAAAGCCTTCAGATATTGCTCAGCCTTTATTTGATTTAAGAAAACTCAATGTTGTAATATTTAAAGAATGTAATAAACATAAATTTCATTTATGAGTTGTAATATATTGTTCATCAAAGAATTTATGAAGGGCCAAAACTATGAATATAGTGAAATTTTGGAAAGAAAATCTCATCTTATATCAGAGCTCTTATGTTCAGGAGATGCTATCAATTTCATAAGTTGAAGAGCCCAGTTTTCCTAGGTACTGTGAGGAAAATCATGTGTCAGATACCTCATTATACACTTTATAGAAAAGACCACAGGTTTATTATTATATAAACACTCAATTATATACATATTCTTTGTGAATATGCTATAAACCTTTTGAAAGTATAAATATTCCAGGAGGACTATAAAAACAATCCTTGCTTGGTTGATCTGACAGATTAATTTGTAATAGAGAATCTCTAAAAGAACCAGGTATGGTGCATGCCTGCAGGAGGATCAGAAGTTCAATGTCAGGAGCTGGGGTTGTAGCTCAATGGTAGAGCACTTGCCTGGCATGCGTGAGACACTGGGTTCAATTCTCAGCACCACATATAAATAAATAAAATAAATAAAGGTCTATCAGCAACTAATATATATATATATATATATATATATATATATATATATATATATGAATATTCATATATATAGTAAGTTCAAGGTCATATATTATATATATATATATATATATATATATATATATATGAAGTTCAAGGTCAGCTTTAGCAATTTAGCCAGACTATCAAAATGAAAAAAGGGCAGGGGATGTGACTCAGTAGTAGAATACTCCTGGGTTCAATCCCCAGTACCAAAAACCAAAAAAGGCAAGAATCTTTAAATAGATTAGTTTGAAAGGGGATGAGCTAGCAGGATCCCCAAACAAAAGGGACTCAAAAAGGAGCAATTACCCATGGATTTTATCTATCATAAGTACAAAAGTATAAATATCTTATGGGGAAAGTTTATAGCCTTCTGGGATGCCTTTCTTAGGAAAAGTCATTATATTCTATTTTAAGTAATTTAATGATGGAGTAATAGGAGGTTCAGGATTTATAGGAAAGATTCTATAAGAGCAATATTTTTTTCTTTTTTTTTTTGCATAGTATTTAGGATTGAACCCAGAGGTGCTCTACCACTGAAATATGTCCTTCTATCCCTTTCATTTTTTTTTTTTTTTTTTTTTTTTTTTTTTTTTTTTAGAGACAGGGTCATACTAAGTTCCCCAGGCTGGCCTCAAACTTGTGATCCTCCTCCCTCAGTCTTCAGAGTAGCTGGGATTACAGGCATGTGCCACCAAAGCCCAGCAGTATTAATTGAAATAAAAATTTTTAGCCAGTTGAATATCCAGTGATAGGTGATTGAGTATTGATACATTTTTAAATTTGAATAATATTCTGCCATTAATGCATTCATATTTTAAGAATTTTAGAAAATGTTCAAGATTACAGAACTGTACTTTATGATCTGTGTTGTAAAATGACATTTGGGAATGATATGCACTATTTGATTTCAGTGTATCTGGGTTGTGTGAATATAGGCAAATTTAAAAATTATATGCATTTATATTGCATTTATGTCTTTTGTGTATGTGTATGTGGAGAGAGGCACAGAAAAATAAGAAGAAAAATGCATTCCAATATTAATAGTGGTTAATTTGGATATTAGAATTGCTGATTTTTAAATAATTATTTTAAATATATTTTGCTTAGTTTTCTGATTTTTCTTTCTCATATGTTTTTCTATCCAGAACTCTTTTTTAATACATGACTATTCTGCTACTTTCTGTTCTGCTCATATCATCTTACTTTGACATATCTGCACATATTTACATATTTATTACTTTCCCATGTGGTCATCTGTTTGATTTCAATGTTAAAAGAATATATCATACACCTTTTAGAATGGATATCTCACAATTTTAACAATAGAGTGATTTTTCCAATGAGAATTATAACATCTTCATACTTTCTTTTACACTTTATCCTCACCAAATCCCGTGACCAAAATCATAAGCCACCGTATTTTATAGATGGGAAGCACTGCAGTGAGTGATTCAAGGTCCTACAGGTAATAAGAACAAACCAATGCAAACCCAAATTCCCATATGAAAAGGCAAAGCCCTTTTCATTCTGCTCTTGGTGATTGCCACTGGATACTCATTTTCTCTTTTCCTCTTTTATCCTACTATTTCTCATTAATTCTCAACGTGCACTGTGGTTAGTATCTCTTAATATTGACTGTTTATGTAAGTAAAGGCTGTTCATTTTATAAAAACTACATTGTGTAATGGTGCTGCCATGAGAATCAGGAATGAATTCCTCTGATTCTCATGGCTACACTATTCAGTAAGGAGGGTAATGACAGACCACACACATCTCCAACCACACACAAATCCTGATATTTTATAGATGAAACAAAATCATAGTATTTCTACTTAAAACTTGATGTAAGCAGTATAACAAGCATTAGCATCTATGATTCACATTCCAATGAAAGTTATTCGTGGTTTTTACAATGTTCATCCCTCTAGACCTCACCCAATAGAAGAAAGGAGGGGACATCCTATCTGGTTATTTAATCTCTTCATTTTTATTTTGAGTTTAAACATTTAAAAAGAAAGTAATGGTCAGGCTGGGATTGTAGGTTAGTGATAGAGTACTTGCCTAGCACATGTGAGGCACAGGGTTCGATCCCTCAGCACCACATAAAAATAAATAAGAAATAAAGGTATGAAATTTGTTTTTTAAAAAAGAAAGTAATGGGGCTGGGGATATAATTCGGTGGTAGAACACATGCTTAGCTTATGTGAGACCCTGAGTTCAATCTTCAGCTCCAAACTAAAAAGTAACAAGCAGACTTTCATTTCCATGTATACTGTAGTTAGTCTTGCCAGGCCAGCAATTATGCTGCAACAATTGGCACAGGGGTGGGGGGAGAAGTAGAAAACATATTTAAAAGTCATAGAGCTGAAGAAACAATGAGGTCTAGATGAAATAAAATCTGAGAAAGTGAAGTGCTTTTACATATGGTACTGGGGATTGAACCCTGGGATGCCATGCCATTGAGCTACATTCCCAGCCGTTTTTTTTTTTTTTTTTTTGAGACAGGGTCTCACTATAAGCTGCCCAGGCTGAAATTGAACTTTTAATCCTCCTGCCTCAGCCTGCAGAGTCACTGGTATTACAGGAGTGTGCCACCATGTCCAGCTGCAGTAGTTTTTCTAGATCAGCTGACAAGTGCTTTCCATTATCTTATCTGGGAGCATTTGCTGATTCTTGGTGTGCTGAGGATAGGCTTTGGCTCAGGCTGATGAACGATACAGGTGGAAAGAAATTCACAAGTGATTCCAGAAAATATATAAGTCTAGAAGATCTCTGAGCACGTCTTTTTTTTTTTTTTTGTCCATAGAACATTTACTGAATTTGTGATGGTATGAGAGGCTTAGAAGCTGAGTCAGAAAGGTAAAGTGAAACCTGCAGTTCCACTGTATTTGGAAACAGTCCAAATAAAAGAAGGGGCCTGCTACAGTCATAGTGAAATAGGATAAGAACTTAGCTCAAAACCAATTATGGGGAGAGCTAAAACTCAAGCAGTCTTCCAGGTCTGAGGAGACAGAACCAACAGGCTCTCAAGAAAAAATTCAGAAGAAAATCCCGAGGAACAGTGATGAACAAGAGAACAAGAGCTGGGTTGTCATTCATATATATATATATATATATATATATATATATATATATATATATGAAGTATGTATGCTACAACTAAAAAATGCAATAGCCAAAATCATACTGTGTGGGTTTTAATACCACATTGGACATAATAGAAAAAAAATATATATATATATATATAAATATATATATATATATATATTTTTTAAATGTAAATGGATACAATACCTTTATTTTATTGGTTTTTATTTTTATGTGGTGCCAGGAATATGAACCCAGTGCCTCATGCATGCTAGGCAAGTGCTCTACCACTGAGCCACAACCCCGGCCCCTGGGTTGTCTTAATACTTCAAATCAGCCCTCATTGGATTGTAGTGATCAGTTCTAACTCTATCTCTTACAGAGGAAAAAGGCAAACAAAACCAACTGCAGCCTCTGTTTTATTTTCAGTATTGGGAATGGAAACCAAGGCCTCACACATGCCAGGAAAAAACTTTGCTACTGAGCTACACCCCAGCCCACCTCTATATTTTTTAAATACACAATGTCTGACAAAAACAGACAAAAGTATTACTAGGTATTAGAAAAGGCAGGGAAATGCAACTAAGAAAATTAACAACAGTTGCAGTAGTTGAAATCATAAGAATGAATGATCTCAAAGGACCCCTCTTTCTTCAATAATCCCCTGCAACCTGTGAATGTAATAAGATATTTCTTCTCTACTTATATTTTATTATAATGGCCAAAGGACAATTATCTGAGTGAGCTTAATCTTTTTACACAAACCTTTTTTTTTAAGCAAAGTTTTCTCCAGCTGGTTGGCAAAAGGAAATCAGAGATTGGAGGGATTCAACACATGGGATATTTTCTGTTATTGAAATGGAGAAATCTCATGGCAAAGAACTGTAGTGGCGCTCCAGGATCTGAGAGCATCTTCTGGCTGAGGCAGCCAGGAAATGAGGACCACAGTCCTACAGCCACAAGGAACAGAATTTAGCTAACAACCTGCATGCACTTAGAGACAGATTCTTCCCCATACACCTTCAGATACCAGCCCAACCCGGCCAACATCTTGATTTTCCCCTTGTGGGACAGAACTCAGCTATACCAATCTGAACTTATGACCTACAAAACATTTGAGTTAATAAATAGATATTGTTTTAGGCCACTAAGTTTGCAATTTGTTTTGGCAGCAACAGAAAACTAATTAAGCAAATTTAGATGGTTTTGATTCTGAAATTACAAAGCACTTTAAATGCCATGCTAAGGGCAAAAATAAAGCAAAATGGGTAAACGATGGAGGATTTAAAAATATTTGGAATATCTAAAAATGCATGAAGTATGTATGCTACAACTAAAAAATACAGTAGCCAAAATCTTACTGTATGGGTTTTTTTTTAAGAGAGAGAGAGAGAGAGAGAGAGAGAGAGAATTTTAATATTTACTTTTTAGTTCTCGGCGGTCACAACATCTTTGTTTGTATGTGGTGCTGAGGATCGAACCCGGGCCGCACGCATGCCAGGCGAGCGCGCTACCACTTGAGCCATATCCCCAGCCCACTGTATGGGTTTTAATACCACATTGGACACAACAGAAAATAGGATTCATGAATTTGAAGACAGATCAATAGATTGATTTCAGAGGAAAATGCAAATACAGACTATGAGAGGCATTTGTGACATAGCTAAAAAGTAAGGCATATATAATTGGGATCCCAGAAGAGAAATATTAAAGACAGAATAATAATTGAGACAATGGTTAAATATTTTTGAAAAGCCAGTGAAAGATATCAAGCTAAGGAATCAAAAAGCTCTGAGAATCCCAAGCATGAATCATAAGACCTCAAATTTAATTTCCATTTATTATGGAGTAATGAGGTCCAAGTTACCCACCTCCTATAAACAACTAGAAATAGTAGATGATAATATTTGAGGTAACTTTCTGTATATCAAACAAAAGCAACACAGTATTATAAAACTGAAAAAAGGAATACAAATGATATGAGTCCCACACTTGCCCTGGTTTTATGCCTAGAGGCTCTTTGTAAAATGAGATGGGTGGGGGAGCACTCCCTAGAAGAGTGTGGTGGTCAGAGTTGAGGAAAAAGATTAGTGTTTGGGAAGGCTGAGACAGCTGGAAATTTCAGGGCACTGTACTGCAAAGAAGGGAGTTGTTGACAAGAAGGAGCAATAGAAAGGTACATGGGAGATCCTTGAATTTGTTGTTGAATATTTAGCTAAGTATGTGAAGAGTGAAACTTCTCAAGGCCAGGAAAAGAGCAATTGAGGAACTATAACTGAACAGTTTCCAGAGGTCACATGGGGTTGGAGTGTGTGCCAGAGTGGAGAATTCTTGTTAATCATCCCAGGCCATCAATTCCTAGAGGGAATCATGTCTTAATAATGGGGATACGTGAGCTCTGGAGTGAAGGCAACCATAAACCTAGCCTAATAATGCTAAAATTAAGGCATGAAGGAATGAAATTGATTCGCAAGTATCATAACTCCTTATTAGAATGAAGTCCAATACTCCTTAAAAATATAAAATTCAATGATGCATTCAACAATGTAAATTTATTATGTCTGTCATTCAGATATTAAAGAATGAAGACATGAGAAAATGTGTTGCATATCTAAGAAGTAAAAACAGATGATAGAAACAGATCAAGAGTTATGTTTTGGATCTTAAGTGTCCCCCAAAGGCCCATATGTTAAAGGCTTGGTCATCAGCCTGTGGCACTATTAAGAGGTGGAGAAATCTTAGGGAGGTGGAACATAGTGAAAGTGAGGTCACTAGGGGAGTAAACTTGAAGAGGCTATTGGGACCCCAGTTCCTATCCTATCTTTCTCTGCTTCCCTGACACCCTGACATAAGCAGGCCTTCTCCACCACACACCATTGCCATGATGTACTATGCCACTACAGACCCAAAGTGATGGGGCCAAGTGACTATGGACTGAAAATGAGCCAAATTAAATCTTTCCTCCTTTAATTTTATTTTCCAAGATATTTTATCACAGCAATGGAAAGCTGACTAACACACCAAGAAATGACAAATATTAGAAATGTTTATTGTCATCAAAAATGGCATAATAAAGAACTCTAAAACACTACCTCTTCATAAAATTAATGAAAAGACTATAATGGAGTCCACTTCATGCTTTGAATATAACCCTGGTTGCTCTACCAGTGGTGGCTTATTTTAAAATTGACATGATTTTTTTCTTCTCTCTCTCCCTGTCCCTAACCGTGGGAGAAGCAAGATTAACCTTCCAATCCTAGGCCTTTGGTTACTGACCATAGGAATGAAGAAATCCAGACTTTGGGGCTGGCACCTGTGAATCTAAGAAATGGCTCTATCTCAAGGATAAAAATGAATTATGATTCCTGACAGGACATAGCCTTTATATTTCCTCCTTAAAAGTCCACGGTCTCCCTCTGGCAGTTAGAACTACAGGCTCTGGGAAAGGAGTCCCCTGTTTTTTTCCTTTGCTAACAAAGCAATAATACTTCTTTTTTTTTCTTTTTCTCCAAACCGTGTCCATGTAATTGGGTTGACCTTGGGAATAGACTGAGCATCTGGTATCAAAACTAGCAACTTTTTTTTTATTCTAGGAATAAAACAAATAGCTTGTAGCAACTGAAGAAGCATGTATTCAAGGAAAAAAAAACTGAATCTCAGTAAAAACAGCAAACTTTGTGACATTTTAACTTACCATAGTCCCATCCCATGCTCCCTGACTCAGAAGTCATTTAGAAAATGATAATCTGAATTCACAGTATCAATAACAGAGGGAGCAAAATAGACATCATTTGTAAAGAATTATCCTTAAGAATCTGTCTACTGGCTTCATGGAAGACTCACTACAAAAGTTTATCTTTACCTATTTCAGAAATTTCCAAATGCAAAAGTCACTTACTACAGTGCAGAGCATTTGTTTAAAATATTTACAGGCAAATATTTTATTCCCTGTTACCTGAGGAAATAGATGACAGTTGAAGAAAACAATATTCTGATAAAATGCTTGGGAAGAAAGCCTTCTGAATTAAACACTTTGGGAAACAGATTTTCAAAAACTCCTAAGTATTGCCAGGAAACTAGAATGCCAAGGACATGCTCAGGGGAGTGTTCATGCTCTGGAAGGCACTAATTTTTTACTTTTGGCTGACCTTGGGGTTCTGCTGACCTTGGAGTTCTGCACAAGCAGGATGTCAAGCCTAGGACAGAGTTGTAAACTGCCTGGGTACATGGTGAAGGTGTGCCCCAAAACACAGAGCCACTCTGCAAAGACAGATTTTTGGTTTCAAGCATTTAAGTAAATCTTTATCCAATAGAACACTGCTAGGCTAACTGAACAGAAATGTCAGCAACTGCACACAACAAAGAAAACCTACATCAAAAATTAGTTCAGAAGCCCAGCATAGTGGCACATGCCTGTAATCCCAGCAATTTGGGAGGCTGAGGCAGGAGGATTGCAAATTCAAAGCCAGCCTCAGCAACTTAGCAAGATTCTAAGCAACTTAGTGAGACCTTGTCTCAAAATTAAAAATAAAAAGGGTTGGGGATGTAGTTCACTGATAAAGTACTCCCGGGTTCAATTCCTAGTACAAAAGAAAATTAGAAAAGTTACTAAACAACCACTATAAAAAAAGCAAGTCCTTAATTAAGGGGAGAATTTAATTTCCAGAGTTGCTACATTATAATAGTGTAAAACTGTTTTAACATTTATATTTCAACTTAATTAAATACATCAGTAGAATAAAGAAAAAAAGCCAGGCATGATGACGCATGCCTGTAAATCCAGCTACCCAGGAGGCTGAGGTAGGAGAATTGCAAGTGCAAGGCCATCCTCAGCAACATAGTAAGCCTCTGTTTAAAATACAAAAAAAAAAAAAAAAATCAGGGCTGGGGGTGTGGCCAGTGGTAGAGTACCCTGGGTTCAATCTCCAGTACTACAAAATAAATGATAGATAGATAGACAGACAGACAGACATGATCTTTTCAATAGTTACAGGAAAATTATTTGGCAAAATTAATGTACATTCATGGGGAAAAAATCCCTTTCAGTAAACTGGGAATAAAAGGGAACTTCCTTAGTCTGTTAAAGGACATTTAGAAAAAGCCACAGCCTATATCATATTAAATGTTGAAAGCTTAAACCCTTTCTCTCGAGCTCATTAATTTTCCTTCACCTGTGTCAATTTTGCTGATAAGCCTGGCATCCCTGGAAATAAAATTGATGGGCATCCAGTAGGATATCTGTTTAATATTACCACTGGAAAAGGTCAAGATTAAAAGAGCAGGAGTCTTAGGGCAATTGCCTCCTTTTAAAAATGAGGGTCCTTTACTTAGTTCCCAGATCCTAGCCAATCTTCAGACCCAGAACCATTTGTAGCAAGATTTGCCCATGTTCTTCAAGGAAGGATTATACAACATTGTAGCAGGCATACATTTATAATGCTTACCCTCATTTTTCCCCAAAGGAAACTATGACATTTATTTGAGTGACTATACACTAGGGAAAATGGAATGCCCAGAAACTTTTAGACACAGCTTTCTGAGTTGGCACCTATAATAAAATGCTCAAAGCATCATTGTGGCCCTCTTGTAAGAGAGGGGGTCTATTGGGTCCAGATAATAAATGGAATACAGTGTAAATCTGACTCATAGTGGCCCATTGCATCTGCAAACCTTCCCAGTGATCATGTCCCCATTCTCCAAGTGCATAATTGAAATTTACATACTTGGAGGTTGGATTCCTCTCTGCCTGGGGTCCTTTATTCTGTGCAGTAAGATCTTTCATAGTAGGGAGAACCAATGGAAATATCTTCCTCCTCCTTCCCCCACCAACCAAGAGTGTAAATTAAAACAACATTTCACCCTAGGGGTGACAGGTATTAGTGCCACCATTAAATATCAAAAGGAAAAAAAAATGAATGGTGGTCCCTATATATTTAATTCACTATTCTGGCCACTTCAGAAACCAGCTAGTTCCTAGAGAATGACTGTAGACTACCACAATTAAGGTAAGCTGCATTGGGATCTAGAGGTAACATATTCCTAGAAATGCTTCTCAGGCCCATATAACAGTTGACACAGAAGGCTGCCAGCTTTGAGTGGATCCTAGAGTAGGAAATGCTCTGTAGCATGCCCAGGCTGTAATTTCTTAGATCATGTGTTCTGGATGGCCCTATGGTGTTCAAGCTGTCAGTGGTGGGAAAAGATGTAGTATGAGGATGCATCTCTGAGATTTTTAGAGCAAGGCCATGGAATCTACAACAGAGAACTATGATACTTTTAAGAAACCACTCTCTGTTAGGTTCCATAAACCTCATTTTACCATGCTTTCCATTCCACTTACTGAATAACACAAATTTGCAAATTTTAATTTTTACTGTGGTCCAGAACAAGAGTCCACTTTTATTTTATTTTTATTATTTTTTTGGTACCAGGGATTGAATCCAAGGGCACTTAACATTGAATCCAAGGGCCCTTTTAAATATTTTATTTAGAGACAGGGTCTTGCTGAATTGCTTTGGGCCTTGCTAAATTGCTGAGGCTAGCTTTGAATCCGTGATCTTCCTGCCTCAGCTTCCTGAGCCACTAGGATTACAGGAGTGTGCTACCATGCCTGGCAGGAATACACTTTTAAATTGGTTTGATCTATCATGCACACTATATCTTTAGCCTTATGACCTAGCATACTATGTGGTGCTTTATGTATCTATGGCAGATAAAAATGATGTATGGAGCCTTTGTAAAATCCCTAAGTGTAAGTCACAGTACACCCCATCAGCATTTTTTTAATTGGTAGCAGGGATTGAACCCAAGGGCACTTAACCACTGAACCACATACCCAGTCCTTTTTAAATTTTTTTGTCTTGAGACAGGATCTAACTAAGTTGCTTGGGATCTCTCTAAGTCTCTGACGCTGGCCTCAAAATTGCAATCCTCCTGCCTCAGCTACCTGAGTCCCTGAGATTATAGGCATGCACCACCATGCCCAGCCCCATTATGATTTTGAAACAAAGCAATATCATATTCTGCAGATAACTATTCTTTAGAAGACATGTTCTTTTTTCATTTTTAAAATTTGTTCTTTTTAGATATACATGACAGTAGAGTGTATTTTGACACACATACATGAAGTATAACTTATTCAAATTAGCATCCCATTCTTGTGGTTGTACATGACGTGGAGTTTCATTGGTTCTGTGTTCATATATGAACATAGAAAAGTTATGTCTGATTCATTCTACTTTCTTATTCTCATCCCCCTCCCTTCCCTTCATTCCCCTTTGTCTAATCCAATGAACTTCTATTCTTTTCTACCCCTCTTATTGTGTGTTAGTATCCATACATCAGAGAGAACATTCAGCCTTTTGTTTTGGGGAAATGGCTTATTTCACTTAACATGATAGTCTCCATTTACTCCGTTTACTGGCAAATGCCATATTTTCATTCTTCCTTATGGCTGAATAATATTCCATTGTGTATATGTACCACACTTTATTTAGCCATTGATCTGTTGAAGGATACCTAGGTTGGTTCCATAGTTTGGCTATCATGAATTGAGCTGCTATAAACATTGATGTAGCTGCATCACTGTAGTACACTGATTTTAAGTCCTTTGAGTATAGACTAGGTCAAAAGGTGGTTTCATTCCAAGTTTTCTGAGGACTCTCCATACTGCTTTCCATAGTGGTTGCGCCAATTTGCAGTCCTACCAGCAATGTACGAGTGAACCTTTTTCCCCACATCCTCAAAAACACTTACGTTAGTTGTATTCTTGATAATTGTCATTCTGACTAGAGTGAAATGGAATCTCAGTATGGTTTATTTTGCATTTATCTAATTGGTAGAGATTTTTATATATTTGTTGACCATTTGTATTTCTTCTTATGTGAAGTACCTGTTCATTTCCTTTGCCCATTTATTGACTGAGTTATTTTTGCGTGTGTATTTTTTGAGTTCTTTATATATGTCCTGAAGATTAATGCTCTATCTGAGGTGCAGGTGGCAAAGATTTTCTCCAATTCTGTAGGCTTTCTCTTCATGTTATCGATTATTTGCTGTGAAGAAACTTTTCAGTTTGATTCCATCCCATTTATTGATTCATTTTTAAAAATATTTACTTTTTCTAGTTATAGTTGGACAAATACCTGCTGCTGTGGGGTGAAGTGCCATTTTGCTCATGGCCTGGGTGAGCTGCCCTAGACTACTCGCCATCCCAAGTAAAAGATGGAACTCGCCACAAATTCTACCTCCAGAGCTGCTTCCCCTACGGCTTAGAGTGAGCCTTCATTCACAACCCCAAAGAGGACCTGGCGGCCCCTGGCCACACCCATGTGCTACGCCAGAGCATCAGCTTCTCTGGCTTGCCCTCTAGCCGCTGAACCTCTCTACCACCACTAGGCCTGGCAGGCCATTCTCTGTCCTCATGTTACTTCCCACCCTACAGCTCCTCACCACCACCTTGGGACCTTCCACTTGCACCTTCTGACATTCTTAAAATGAGGTGTTTCTACTACAGAACCCTAAAGAAAGAAATCAAAGAAGACCTTAGAAGCTGGAAAGATCTACCTTGCTCTTGGATAGATAGAATTAATATTATCAAAATGACCATACTACCAAAAGCACTATATAGATTTAATGCAATTCTGATCAAAATCCCTATGGTATTCCTCATAGAAAGAGAAAAAGCAGTAGTGAAATTCATCTGGAAAAATAAGAGACCCATAATAGCTAAATTAATCCTTAGTAGGAAGAGTGAAACAAGTGGCATCACTATACCAGACCTTAAACTATATTACAGAGCAGTAGTAACAAAAACAGCATGGTATTGGCACGAAAACAGAGTGGTAGACCAATGGTACAGAATAGAGGACACAGAGACTAACCCACAAAATTACAATTATCTTATATTAGACAAAGGCGCCAAAAACATGCATTGGAGAAAAGACAGCCTCTTCAACAAATGGTGCTGGGGAAACTAGAAATCCATATGGAACAAAATGTAATTAAACTCCTTTCTCTCACCATGCACAAAACTCAACTCAAAGTAGATCAAGGACCTAGGAATTAAACCAGAGGCTCTGCATCTAATAGAAGAAAATGTAGGCCCTAATCATGTGGGATTAGGCTCCAACTTCCTTAATAAGACTCCTATAGTACAAGAATTAAAACCAAGAATCAATAAATGGGATGGAATCAAACTAAAAAGTTTCTTCTCAGAAAAAGAAACAATCTTTGAGGTGAACAGAGAGCCTACATCCTTGGAGCAAATTTTTACCCCTCACACATCAGATAGAGCACTACTCTCTAGGGTATATAAAGAACTCAAAAATCTAAGCACCAAAAAAAAAAAAAAAAAAAACTCAATCAACAATTGGGCCAAGGACCTGAAAAGACACTTCTCAGAAGAGGATACACAATCAATCAACAAATATATGAAAAAATGTTCATCATCACTAGCAATTAGAGAAATGCAAATCAAAACCACTCTAAGATATCATCTCATTCCAGTCAGAATGACAGCTATTATGAAGACAAACAACAATAAGTGTTGGCAAGGATGTGGGGAGAAAGGTACACTCATACATTGCTGGTGGGACTCCAAATTGGTGCAGCCAATATGGAAAGCAGTATGGAGATTCCTTGGAAAACTGGGAATGGAACCACCATTTGACCCAACTATCCCTCTCCTCGTTTTATACCCAAAAGACTTAAAAACAGCATACTTCAGGGACACAGCCACATCAATGTTTATAGCAGCACAATTCACAATAGCTAAACTGTGGAGCCAACCTAGATGCCTTTCAATGGATGAATGGATTAAAAATGTGCATATATACACAATGGAATTTTACTCAGCAATAAAAGAGAATAAAATCATGGCACTTGCAGGTAAATGGATGGCATTGGAGAAGATAATGCTAAGTGAAGTTAGCCAATCCCAAGAAAACAAATGCCGAATATTTTCTCTGATATAAGAAGGCTGACTCATAGTGGGGTAGGGAGAGGGAGCTTGGGAGGAATAGATGAATTCTAGATAGGGCAGAGGGGTGGGAGGGAAAGGGAGGGGGCAGAGGATTAGCAAGGATGGTGGAACGTGATAGACATCATCATCCAAAGTACATGTATGAAGACATGAATTAGTGTCAACATACTTTATATACAACCAGAGATATGAAAAAATTGTGCTGTATACATGTAATAACAATTGTAATACATTCTGCTGTCATTTATTTTTTAAAAAAAATAATAAAAAATAAAAATGAGGTGTTTCTGACATTCTTTTTTTTAATTTTAATTTTTATTTTTTTTGTAGTCCTGGGGATTGAACCCAGGGCTTTGTGCATGTGAGGCAGGCACTTCACCAACTGAGCTATATGCCCAGCCCTCATTCTTTTTTTAATGTAGTTAGCTTTTAAATTTTTTTTAGTTGTAGATGGACACAATGCCTTTATTTTATTCATTTATTTAATGTGGTGCTGAGGATTGAACCCTGTGCCTCACATGTGCTAGGCAAGTGCTCTGCCACTGAGCTACAACCCCAGCCCCCTGACATTCATTCTTAATGACTCCCCAGGATGAATTATTTGATGTACAGCATGAGGTACAATTACTAGTGAAATTATCTAACTTTTCAAGAACATTTGTACATTCTCTCTCCTGTATGACTTACCTGATGTTTATTCAGGGTTGACTTCCCACTGAAGGCTTTCCCACAGTCTCTGCATTCAAAAGGTTTTTCTCCCATGTGAGTTCTGTGATATGTAAGGAGAACTGATTTCACATGGAAGGCTTTCCCACATTCCCTACATTTGTAGGGTTTTCCTCCTGTATAAATCCCCTGACATTTAATGACAGTCAACTTCCTACTGATGTCTTTCCCACAGTCACTGCATTCATAGGGTCTCTCTCCCATATGAATTCTCCGTTGTTTAATCAGTGGTGACTTCTCACAGAATATTCCCACATTCATTGCATTTATAGGGTTTCTCTCCTGTATGAATTCTCTGATGGACAATAGGGTTGCCTCTCACTGAAAGCTTTCCCACATCTTCTTCATTTGTAGGGTTTCCCTCCTGTATGATTTCAATGATGGCCAAACAGATGTGATTTTACACTAACAGTCTTCCCACATGTGCTGCATTGATAGGGTTTTTCTTTTGTGTGAATTTTCTGATGAACAGAGAGGTGTGACTTTCTCTTGAAGTTTTTCCACATCTACTGCACTCACAAGGTTCTCTTTTCTGTTAGTTTTCTGATGTTTAATGGTGATGGGTTTCTCATCAAAGGTTTTCCTATACTTACTGCACTTAGGTTTCTCATCTGTGTGAGACATTTGATGTATAATGCTGGACTTAGCATGCTTGATTCTTTTATAAAATGCTTGTCTAATATGTGTTTTTTCGTGTCTAATAAGATGATAAGAACTCTTAAAGGCTTCTGCACATTCACCATATACAAATGGTCTCTTTCCCATGTGAGTTTGCTCATGTTTAATAAAAGTTGCCTTCTGGATAAAGGCTTTCCCACATCCACTGCATTCATAGGATTTCTCTCCTGAATGAGTTCTCGGGTGTGCTGTGAGGGCTATCTTCTGACTGAAGGCTTTTGCAAATTCAAAGCATTCATAAAGTTTCTCTCCAGTGTGAATTCTTTTTTAAAAAAATTTTCTTAGTTATACATGGACACAATGTCTTTATTTTATTTATTTATTTTTATATGGTGCTGAGGATCAAACCCGGTGCCTCACAGGTGCAAGGCAAGCGCTCTGCCACTGAGCCGCAATCCCAACCCCTCCAGTGTGAATTCTTTGATGGAAAACAAGGTTGGTTTTTCTGGATAAACACTCTACTATATTCAGTACATTCATAGAATTTCTCCCCAGTTTGAATTCTCTGACTTTTATTTTATTGCTTCTGGTGGGGGGGCTTTTCCTTGTTGATTGGGTTCAACAGATTTCTCTGCAGGTTAGGATTTATCAAGATAAGAAGGGAGACATAATTTCCAATTTACCTTACATCTATAATCTATCTTTCTTACAAAGCTTCTATTTTTAAATTTATTTTTATTTATTCTTTTTAGATATGCATGACAGTAGAGTATATTTGAACATATTATACACAATTGGAGTATATCTTATTCTAATAAGGATCCCAGTCTTGTGGTTGTACATGATGTGGAATTACAATGGTGGTGTATTTATATATGAACATAGGAAAGCTATGTCAGATTCATTTCACTGTCTCTCTTATTCCCATTTCCCTCCCTTCCTTTCGTTCCCCTTTGTCTAATCCAATGAACTTCTACTCTTCCCCTCCCTCCTTTTTGTGTGTTAGCATCAGAGAGAACATTTGACTAAGACCATTTATATTATTTTTTTTTGGTGGTACTGGGGATTGAACCTTGTGCATGTGAGGCAAGCACTCTATGAACTGAGCTATATATAGGGCTGGGGATCCAGCCCTATATTACGTTTTAAATATCTTCTCCATGAATATTTAGGGTGTCTTTGTCTTATAGAAACAAAGAATTTGCTCAGATAAATGATTTTTCTGTATGTTCTGCATTCTTGAACATTTTCATCTTTCAGTGTTTTCTGGTCTATGAATGCAGCTTGCCACAGAGGTCTGTATTGACTTTCCTTTTAGTTATCTATCTGCTCATCAACTTCCCAGAATTCTAGGAGAAAAATGAGATGAATCATTAAAATTTTACTACAATATATGGGATAACATGGATCTCTAAATGCCCTGTGGTAAATTCTTATCAATATTATGATCATAAGGATGGATCCTCCCCATGTCCACCACCCCATGTTTCCAATTGCAAATGTAAAGAATGCTACCATGAATTCTAAAAAATAATGTAATATGCAGCCAAGCACAAAGCCAAGAAATGTATTATGTGTCAAAAATGAAGTGGTGGGAGTGATGGGAATTTAGCTCAATGGTAGAGCACTTGGCTAGCATACAGAAGGTCCTGGGTACTATCCTTACCACCCATAAAAAATTGAAGTGAGAATGTACAATGATGGGGTAAAGTAAAAGTGAAGCTTGGAGCCTTGCATAGGAATCCAGACCTCAGGGCACAAGTGTTCAAGAAAGGAGAACCTATTTTTTGCTTCAAGCTGGCATAACAAGGGGCCTGCATGTTTATTAAATACAAACTAGAAACACTCCTTGCTGGCCAAAGAAATTGTTAAGAATGGTGTTAGATAAAAGAAATCAGAAGCCTAGTTCTGTGATTCAATCTGCATGATTACGAGTGTAGTACAAGAGCCCATAATGAAAAATTAACATAAAATTGGTCTTGTTATTAGTAGATTCACAGCAATGGAAAACTTTCCAAAAAATATTTCCCATGTTTTTATAGCTTAAGGCTCACAGAACATCTATGGAAAACCAAATCAAACATGTAAAAATAATTTAGACCTTACAAGGAAATGAATCATCAATAAAGAGAATCAACAGATACATTAAAAGATTCTCCCATTTCTAGAACTGTATATAATGTAACAATCTAGATTTTAAAGTAAATATATTCCAAATATCATCAGGTGTGGTAATGCATACCTATAATCCCAGCAACCTAGGATGCTGAACCGGGAGGATTGCAAATTTGAGGCCAACCTCACCCAACTTAGCAAGACCATGTCTCCAAAACAAACAAACAAACAAACAAAACAAAACAAAAATAGGATTGCAACTCAGTGATAAAGCTCCCCTGGCTTCAATCCCCAGCAGCCCCCCAAAATAGATAAAAAATAAATTAAAATATTCTAAATATACAAAGAGTTAAGAACTAGACTATGGGGGAAAACTTGGATACAAGTTAGGATACAAATATGAATATAATTTTTTTTAAAACTCTAAATAGAGAGGTTGAACAGTACACTATAAAGATAAATTGAATAAGTTAAATGACGGATTGTGGGAAACCACCCAGGATATAGCATAAAAGCTTAATGAAATGGAAACATAAGGGAAGTAGAAATAATTAGAAGCTCCAACATAAGCTCATTAAGAGATCCAAGTGGAAAGGAAAAGGAAAAGGGAGTTGGGCTGTAGGCCAAGAAAAAGATTAATACAGCAGCCCTGATACTGTTCTCTTTACAAAGGCCAGCCTGCAAGTTAGCCCTGGGCTGACATCTGGGAATTTGGATTTCAGGAATGTTCTCATAATTTCCTGACTGGTAAGCGTGGTTTTCTATGCCTCCACTGTTTATACAAACACTGTGTTTTATGCTGAATACCTGTTTTCCTTTTGGGAGTCTGGAATTTTGGTATATGCTAAGCAGTTTGTCTGTATGACCAGCCTCCAATAAAAACCAAAGTTTCTGAGTCTCTAATGGTTTCTCCTGAGCATAATAAACATCACACCTATGTTGCTGCATTTTTGATGCTGGGTGAAGAGTGCTCTGTAAGCCCCCTCATGGGAGGGTGACAGTATAAGGGAGCCTGCAAACGGATTCTTCCAGACTCTGCCTGTGCTGTTCCCCATATAATGTGGTTGTATATTCTTGGCATCACTACAATAAACTTATCTGTGAATACAACTATATGCTGTGTCCCATAATTCTTTCTAGAAAATCTCAGAATATGGGAGTAGTCTTGGGGATCGCTGACCCAGGATATATTTGAAGAGACAATGACATAGTTTTCTAGAGTGAAAGGAAGGCATGAATCTTACACCCACAGTCCTCAGTGTGGCAAATAAAAGTAAATCCTCACTCACACAAAGTTGAGTGCAACCACAAGACTTAAAAATCAGAAAGAAAAATTTAAAAGCGTCCATGGAGAAAAATTTAAATCCCTTATAAACAATTATATCAATGTCAGATATTTAAAAATATATATTTTTAGTTGTAGATGGACACAATAACTTTTATTTTACTTATTTATTTTATGTGGTGCTGAGGATTGAACTCAGTGCCTCACACATGCTAGGTGAGTGCTCTACCACTGAGCTCCAGCCCCAGCCCATTATTGTCAGTCTTTTTGAGGAAAAATAAAAAGAAGCCAGAAGTTTAATGAATACTATTTTCAAAGTTCTGACAGAAGCTGTCATCTTAGAACTCTGTACCCAGATAAATTATTGTAAAGAAAGATAACAAAACCAAGACATTTTTGGACAATAAAGCAGATAATTTATCATAAATAAAGCCTGGCTAAAGATAATGCTTAGTACTTGAATCATTCAGAAGGATAATGACTCAAGGGGTAAGAGGCAGAGGGTAAAGAAAATCCATCTAAGGCAAGAAAAAGGGTCATGAAAAAGCTGGCTATATAAATAATACAATAAAATATGAAAATAGTAACATCAGAGTAAATATGTGTGTGTGTCTGTGTGTGTGTGTGTGTGTGTGTGTGTATTCAACTAAAAAGTACAACCTTACTTAAGGTTATACAAAAAGCAAACTAAAACTTTGATAAATTTGATTACATTGCAATTAAAACTTATTTTCAAAACAACTCCATAAACAGCCTAGACTAAGAAAAGGCTGTTGAGGGGCTGGGGTTGTAGCTCAGTGGTAGAGCACTTGCCTAGCATGTGTGAGGCCCTGGGTTCCATCCCCAGCACCACATAAAACTAAATAAGCAAAATAAAGGTATTGTGTCCATCTACAACTAAAAATATTTTTTTAAAAAGGCTATTTACTATACACAAAATTGAAGTCTACAATATACAAAGAATACATACAAAGCAAAAAGAAAAGATAAACAGCCCAACAAAAACATAGATAAAGGATATAAACAGGCAGGCCTTAGAAGAGGAAATCTAACTAGTTAATAACACATGAAATGTTAGATTTCCTAGTAATCAGGGAAATGAAAATTATAAGAAGATACCAATTTATACTAACTAAAGGACCAAAATTTAAAGCATCTACAATTCTCTCCTGTTTCTTGCAGTAAGTTCTAGTTCTATCATGCAGCCCTGGCCTAAATCACATACTTTCTGTGCCATTTGTTTTGCCACCTAAGGCTACAGAGCTTTGCATTTTAACATTGATGCTTCCTATTCAAAAGCTGAAGTTTTAGATTTTTCAGGAAGCTACATCTGCCCACCAGGCTACAACCCATGCTTTAAGGGAGTTGATTTCATATGATGGTAAAATCTACTCTTTTTGCTTCAAAGGCTGGCAATAAATACTAAGTACTTTCCCAGTCCAGAGGCCTTTTGCAGGACTTAAAAGGAGTAGATAAAAACTGCTTAATGTCCTTCAGCTGAAATATACCCCTTAAAAGTATGAGTGTTAAACCAGGCATGGTGGTACATGCTCATAATCCCAGCAGCTCAGGAGGCTGAGGCAGGAGGATCACAAGTCCAAATCAGCCTCAGCAATGTAGCGAGGCCCTAAGCATCTTAGTGAGCCCCTGTCTCCAAATAAAATGTAAAAAGGGATGGGGATGTGGCTCAGTGGTTAAGCACCCCCTGGGTTCAATACATGGTACAAAAAAAGAAAAGTATGTGTATTAAGTAAGGTTGAATAATCTAAGGAAAAAATTTCTTTGAACAATCATTGCAAAGCTGTGATATTTTTCTCTCCCAAAATAAGCGAGATAAATGTATGTTCATCCTACCCTAGTCTAGTAAGAAGGACTTCAGGGAGATTACTTGCTTGATATACGTCCATTAGCATTTGGGGGACACAGGGCACTTGGCACTTAACTTCCACCTACAAAAATTGTACAGTTGACAGATTGTGGCATCATATGGCAGCAACAAGGTTGTATGGAGGTGAACTGCAGGTCTCACTACCACCACAGAACACACACACACACACATACACACACACACACTCATTCTACAAGCCAGATATGCACCCTGGATATGAACAGGTCTGGGTTACATTGGAAAGAGGGCTTTCTGGTAGGATTGAGGTGACTTCAGTAGAATGACATTGAAGGTCACTCATGGAACCAGGGAATATATTAAATAACTGGTTGGAGAAAAGGACCTGCCTAATGGAGGAACACTGGACATTCCAAGGACAGCATAAAAGTGCCAAGGACAGGAAGATTCAGTCTTTGGAATCTGCCACATGCAGAAAGTACCAGTATCAGATTATATTTATATGGATAGTTCAAACTTTATTTTACTCTTTATAGTCTCCCTTCTTTCTTACCCTGCTTCACTCAAAGAGCCAGAGATGGTCTAGTAGTTGAATAGGGGAGTGGGAAGAATAAAGAAAGAAAAGACTAGTCAGGTGTGGGGTGCACACCTGTAATCCCAGTGACTCAGGAGGCTGAGGCAGGAGGATCACAAGTTCAAAGCCAGCCTCAGCAACTTAGTGAGGTCCTAAGCAACTTAGGAGACCCTGTCTAAAAATAAAAAATAAAAGGGCTGGGAATGTGGCTCAGTGGTTAAACACTCGTCATTCAATCACTGGTGCCAAAAAAGAAAAGACAAAACTGAGTGTGCCCATGTTGCCAGTAAAAGGCAGAACTAAGGTGTGGGGAGAGAAAAGTTCCATTTAAATGAAGTCCATAGTTTTAATGATTACCTAGTTTTCATTTTAAAATTTTTAACTGATACTTAAAAACATAAAAATACTACATATTAATGTGATACCATATGATGTTTCAATACATGCACACATTGTATAATGTTTATATCAGTTTAAACATATCTGTCTTCTCAAATATAGCTTTCATTTTCTTAGCTAAAATGAGACAACCACTGATGCTCAGAAATTGAAAACAGAATAAGAGAACATTATGAACAACTTTATGCCAATAAATTTGACAGCTTAGATAAAACAGATTCCTTGAAAGACAAAATTACTGAAGCTCATCTGGAGAAATAAATCATTTGAATAACCCAACATCTATTAAATGAATTGAAATTTTAGTTAAAGACCTTCCCACAGAGAAAACTCCAAGCCCAGAAGAATTCACTTGAGAATCCATCAAACACTTAAAGAAGAATTAATGCCAATATTACACAAATTCTTTCAAAGAATTGAAGGGAGGTGGGAATACTTCCCAACTCCTTGTATGATTTCATTATCTTTATTGTGGTAATGAAATTGTAGATATAAAATTCAAAAGTTATCAAAATATTCACTTTAAAAATGTGTAATCTCTTGTATGCCAATTCACCCGAAATAACTGGTTTGAAACGGCTAAATCAGTACTAAGGTAGTAACGACACTGACAATGCTATATTAGAAAAGAGAGATTTCTCTTTTTTTCCAAAGATAAGAAAATTTCACTGTTTATTACTTTATACCCACTAAACTAGCAAAAATTTAAAACCTGATGATAGTGTGCTTTGGCAGAGATATAAAATAGCAGGAAATCTAATACTGTACTGATAGGGATGTAAGTGAAAGAACTACTATACTCATTACATAGTAAACATTAAAATGAAAACAACTGCTACATCAACAATTCTAAACCCAGGTATATAGGCGAAACTCTTACATAAACACACCAAGGACTGTACAAAAAAGCTCAACACCATTGTTTGTGATGACAAAAAGGTGTAAATAGCTCAAATGTCAATCAACAGAACAGATAAATGGAGCACATTCATACAATAGAATATAGCAAATGAAAGGAACAAACCAGTTGTCTGTATCAATATGCCAAACAGATGAATTCTAGATAGGGAAGAGGGCTGGGAAGGAAAGGGAGGGGCAGGAGATTAGCAATGATAGTGGAATATGATGGACATCATTATCCAAAGTACATGTATGAAGATACGAATTGGTGTTAACATACTTTATATACAACCAGAGATATAAAAAATTGTGCTGTGTATGTGTAATAAGAATTGTAATGCATTCCGCTGTCATTTATTTATTTATTTTTAAATTTTTTTTTTTAATTTTTATTTTTTTTAGTCATACATGACAGCAGAATGTATTTTGACATATAATACATACATGGAATGTACATACATCAATCATATTGTCTATTCTATTCTGCTGCCCTTCCTATCCTCCCTACTCCTCCCCTCCTCTCCCATCCTTAGAAAAGAGAGATTTCAAATCAATGAATTAAGCTTCTACCTTCTGAAACTAAGAGCAAATTAAATTCAAACTAGCAGAAAAAAAGAATCAATAAAGGTTGAGATCAATAAAGTCGAGAATGAATGAAACTGAGGGTCCCATTTCTAGCCACAAAAGAGTAAGGGAGAGTATTATGGCCTCTCCTACTGATTACTGCACCCAAAAATTCCAGACAAAATACATAAAGCAACTACCTGAGGCCTCTGACAAGTAAACAGAATTAGACTATGAAAGGGAATCAAAAAGTAGGGATGCCAACTGGGTGAAGTGGCCCACGCCTGTAACCCCAGTGGCTCAGGAGGCTGAGGCAGGAGGATCGTGAGTTCAAAGCCAGCCTCAGCAACTTAGCAAGGCCCTAAGCAACTTGGCAAGTTCCTGTCTCTAAATAAAGTATGAAAAAGGGCTGGGGATGTGGCTCAAGTGGTAGTGTGCTTGCCTGACATGCGTGAAGCACTGGGTGTGATCCTCCGCATCACATAAAAATAAAGATATTGTGTCCACCTAAAGCTAAAAAATAAATATAAAAAAAGACCCTATCTCTAAATAAAAAATAAAAATGGGCTGGAGGATTTGCAGGTAAATGGATGGCGTTGGAGAAGATAATGCTAAGTGAAGTCAGCGAATCCCCCCAAAAAACAAATGCTGAATGTTTTCTGATATAAGGGGAGTGACTCATAGTGGGGTAGGGAGGGAGAGCATGAGGGGATTAGATTAATTCTAGATAGGGAAGAGGGGTGGGAGGGAAAGGGAGGAGGCAGGGGATTAGCAAGGATGGTGGAATGTGATGGACATCATTATCCAAAGAACATGTATGAAGACTCGAATTGGGTGTAAACATAATTTATATACAGAGATATGAAAAATTGTGGTATATATGTGTAATAAGAATTGTAATGCGAAAAAAAACAAAGTACATGTATAATGACATAAATTGACGTGTAATACGGATTGTAAGGCATTCCACTGTCGTGTATTAAAAAAAATAATAAAATCATTTCAAAAAATGGGCTGGGGGGCTGGGGTTGTGGCTCAGTGGTAGAGTGCTTGCCTAACACATGTGGGGCCCTGGGTTCGATCCTCAGCACCACATAAAAATAAATAAATAAAATGAAGGTGTCGTGTCCAACTACAACTAAAAACTAAATACTAAAAAAAATGGGGTTGCCGCTTTAGAAGCCTAAGGGGTTGATGTGAGAGAGAACTGGTTTTAAGGTTTGGGGCTTTGTGAACAGAAAAGTGGAGGTAGGAGGCGAAGGAAGAGGCTATAGGGCTGGGAAAGGACTGAAACACCACAGAGACAGGAACTGAGGGGCGCCCCAGTTGGTTGCCCAAGGCTACAGTAGAGGGGGGCAGCTCTGCTGACTAGGCCGCGGCGGCCACGGCCTTCGACTTCCGGAAATTCCAGAAGCGGTGTCCGCCACAGCGAAGTGGTGGCGTTTATCAACGAAGAGGTGCTCAGTAATGGTGGCTGCCCAGACCTCTACCTGACCTTCCCTTCACGGCCCTGGAACAAGGTGGAAGACAACCTGCAGTCCTTCATGGCAGACCCTCAGGCGCCGCGCGCCATTAACACGGCGGGTGCCTGGAGCTCCAGGGCCCTCGGGGTGCGAGTGGCCGCGAGGCAGCGGGAGCAGCAGGTGCGTCAGGTCGGGCGGCTGAGGGGGCAGGTGGAGGAGTGCGAAGGAGCCGCCTGGGCTCTGGCCTCCGAACTGCAGCGGCTGCGTGAGGAGAGGGACGACGTGGTTTCTCAGTTGCATAGCGCCAGAGATGACCTGAAGCAAGCGCTGGGGGAGCGTGACGCCCTGCGTGAGAGGCTGATCCAGTTCCAGCTGTACCAGGAAGTCGCTCCTGAATAGCCATATGAGCAGCACAGGATTGGGGCATGGCCTGTGGATGCAGGGGGACAGAGAAAGGTGCTTGCCACAGGGTCGCAGGGTACGCAGGATGTGGAGTCTGAGGCCCAGATGGCATCTCCAACAGCTCCAGGAAATTTGGGTGAAACTGAAGAAGCTTGGGGTCCCAGTGTGTGACTCCTCATGATATACACTTCTGGCTGTCAGCAGCTGCTTCACCTAAGACCTCAACTGGCTGGAGCTAAAAAGAGAACGAAGGCATCAGGGAGAAGGAGACATTCTAGCACACATTTTGGAACAAGACAGAGCAGACCAATTTTGTTAGAACTCAATCCTTCTGTTGGAGAAAAGGGATTGACATTGCAAAGTACAGAAGGGTTGAGAGAAGAAGTAATCTTAGAGATTGTAGCAAATTTGTTTAATTTCATTCATTGGTTTAATAAACAAAAAGTTATTGATGGCCTAGTATGTGTTAGAAACTATAACTCTGTTAATATCTAGTGTACACATTATAATCTGTTGGGTGAGATTGGTTAAATGACAAGAGAGAGCCTAACTTGAGATATGTGGAGTGGGGTGTCTCCTTTGTCTTGCATGAAATGTGACCTTTGGATAAACTCAGTTGAAATAACATCAATGCCTGAGATTGTGGCTCAGCAGTAGAGCGCTTGCCTAGCACGTGGGAGACCCTGGGTTGGATCCTCAACACCATATAAAAATAAATAAACAAAATAAAGATTAAAAAAGAAAGAAATAGCATCAAGATCCAATTTTGGATTTTAAAAAAAAGTTCCACTTTTGTGGTTCTGGGGGGCAATATCAAAGACGCTTTCATGAAAGGGCTTGAGTGACCAATTGCTTGTCACATTAATCCCAAAGAAGATGAATGAGCAGTGGCAAAAAGTCAGGAAAGTATCCTGGCAAAAGGACAGTCAGGGCTTTGCTGATTCCCTTTCTTGAGACACATCTATTTTTCCTGGCTGCCCTGCAGCCTGCCTGAAAGATCACCGGGCTGTCTTGTAAAAAGACAGGGTTGGGGGAGGTATTTTCTACATACTCTAGTCCTCAGCCCCCAGCTGTCCCCATCCCTGGTTCCTTTCCAATGAACAGTGGATGAAGAACAAAATGCATTCCAAAGACAGACTTCAGGGCTGCTGTACTATGTATGTATGGTGCTTCTCTTGGAAGGACTAATTGGGCTATAAATAGAACTGGAGGAGGCAAGAAATCTCCAGAATGCCCCTGGGCCCCTTGCCTTCCACTGAGTATGTTATCTGCAGATTTTTTGCTTCACCAAGACAGCTGCAAACCAAGGAGGAGCCAAGGTAGAGCCCAGGAAGTGGGAGGTGCCATTCTGAACAGGTTTCCCAGAGTTCCCCTGGAGATCCAGCACAGCTCACCAAGATCAACCATTTTGGGGGGTTTTCTGATCCTAACTAGTAATAAAGAGTTTATACTTATAAAAAAAAACAAATGGACTGGTGGTGTGGCTCAGTACTTAAGTGCCCCTGGGTTTAATTCCTGGTACCAAATAAATAAATAAAGTAAACATGCCACCCAGTATACCAGTGGGATCCCCTTTTATCCTTTTTCTTTTCTCTCAAGACTTTGGTCCAAATGTACCAGTGGAATATGAACACTTCTAAGTGATAAACTCATGCAGGGGCTGTGTGTACAAGAGAAAGCAGAAGTGCATACTGAATTTTGAAAACTGAACTAATATTTAAACCACAGCTCAAGTCTGAGACTAACATCTGAGTGAAAAATGTATGAGACAAACCTAAAGCAGTACAGAAAAGGGTTCAAAAACCTCATAGACACAGTCACCACTCAAGTCTCAAACTAATCCCTGAGTGGAATCTGTACAAGTCAGAACCAAAGGAGCATAGAAAACTGAACTTATTAGAACCAACACCCAGAGAAGGCAACACAGAACTAGTGGGCTCAACCCAACCCATTTATTAACTGATAAACAAAGATTAAAAGCAATAACATCATTACCACTATGCAGAATGGAATCCAAAATTATTTAACATGACAAATAACTGGCAAAATGTGATCAATTTTCAAAGGAAAAAGATAATCAGCAGATGCCTAGGTTAAAATCATACACAAACCATGAGACTGATGAAAACAACAGATGATTATGACACATAAACATAGAAGCAATAATATTCAACAGAAAATGAGTGAAAGAACTAACAATATATAAGAGGGATAATAGGTCATGATCAAGCAGAATTTTTATTGGGGATGAAAGCCTGGTTCAATATTTGCAAATAAATGTAATCCACTATATTTTCAAGCATGATCATTCTGACTGATGTAGAAAAAGCATCTGCAACCTTCAACATCTGTTCATGATAAAAACTCAGAAAAATTATACTTAATAGTGAGAAAGTAAATGGTTTTGCTCTAAGATCAGGAATATGGCTAAGATGTCATTATATTTATTCCTATTCAACATTGTACTGAAGATCCTAGCACTATAAAAAGCAAAAAAAAGGAAGTAAAAGACATTTAGATTGAAAAGAAAGAAAATTGTCTTTGTTTACAACTACATGATTATTTACATAGAGAATGCCAAATGATCTACAAAAAAGCTACAAGTATTATACAATGACTGTGCTTAGGAATGTCCCATGATACAGGGTCAATATATTTTTGTCAATTACATTTCTATAAAACAGCATTAACCAATGGGAAATTAAAATCCAAAAAAGTACCATTTATAATGCCTTATTATAATACAAAACACTTAGGGATGAATTAAATAACATGTGCCAGACCTGTGCATTCAAACCTACAAAGCATTACCGAGATAAATTTGAAAAGACCTAAATAAATAGACATACATGTTCATGACTTCAAAGATTTAATATTACCAATCTATTGATGAGCCACAGAGGCAATATAATTCCAAACAAAATCCCTGTGGGCTTTTATATAGAAATTCACAAGCTGACTCAAAATTTATATGAAAATGCCAAGGACCCGGGACAGCCAAAACATTTTTAAAAGGGAAGAAAAAATTGGAAGATTCATACTACCTGATTTGAACACTTTATAAGGTTATCATAATTAAAAGCATTTGTATATACACTGATGCATGTGTGTTCAACTGTTTTCAACAATAGTGCAAAGGTAGCTTAATGGAGAAAAAAAATAGACTTTATAAAAAAAATGCTGGGGGCTGGGGATGTGGCTCAAGCAGTAGCGCGCTTGCGTGGCATGCCTGCTGCCCAGGTTCGATCCTCAGCACCACATACAAACAAAGATGTTTTGTTCGCCGAAAACTAAAAAGTAAATATTAAAGAAAAATTCTCTCTCTCTCTCTCTCTCTCTCTCTCTCTCTCTCTCTCTCTCTCTCTCTCTCTCTCTTTCTCTCTCTTTAAAAAAATGCTGCTGGAATTGGGTGCAGTGGCACATGCCTGTCATGCCAGTTAATAGGAGGCTTGGTTAAGAGGTAGGAGGTTAGCTAGACAACTTAGCAAGAGACCTACTTTGCCTTTCTTTTTTTGGAACCAGGGATTGAACCCAGGGGCACTCTGCTACTGAGTCACATCCCCAGCCCCATTTTGTAATTTTTTTTTTTTTACTTTGAGGCAGGATCTCACTAAGTTGCTGAGAGTCTTACTAAGTTGCTGAGGTTGGCCTTGAACTTATAAGCCTCCTGCCTCAGCCTCCCAAGTCACTGGGATCATAGGCATGCACCACCAAGCCTGGCTGAGACCCTATCTTAAAATAAACAGGTAAAAGGCTTGGGAGGTAGCTTAATGGTAAAACACTCCTGGGTTTAGTCCCCAGTACCATAAAAAAAAATACAAAATGAAACAAAGAAATGACCCTGCCACTGGAGAGCTGGAAATATACAGCTCAGTGGTAGAATGCTTGCCTAGCATGTGTGAGACCCTGGATTCCACACCCAGTAACATACACACACCCTCACACACACATGCATGTGCACATACACACAATGCTCCTGAAACAACTGGAAAAATTGGATACGTGTATGTAAAAAAAAAAACAACCCTGATACCTCACACCAGATTTTAAAACTTATAGGCCTATATGTAAGGGATAAAATTATAAATCATCTAAAAGAAAACATGAGAAATCTTTGGTACCTTGGATTGTAGATTTGTTAGATAGGATACAAAAAGCACGAAATATAAAAGAAGAACTTGGACTTAATCAATTTTAAAAACATCTATTCTTCAAAAGATACTATGAAGAATAAAACAAGTATAACTAAAAGGTACAAATTTAAAAAGAATGAAACAAGTCCCAGCCTGCAAGTAGAAACTAGGACCATACATAGCTGATAAAGAACTTGCATCCAGAATATATAAAAAGAACAGTTACAACATAAGATCAAAGAAAAATGGCAAACATTACAACAAACACTTTACTGAAGAAGATATACAGATGTCAAATAAGAACATGAAAAGATCCTCAACAACATTCATTATTTAATAAATGCAAATTAAAATCACAATGAGATCCCTCAATATACCTACTCAAAAGAAAGATTAACAACATTAGTAATACTTAGTGCTGGCAACAATGTAAAACACCTAGTACTCCTATCCATTGCTGGTGGGAAAATAAAATGGAAGGGCCATGTTGGAAAAATAAAATGGAAGGGCCATGTGGTAGTGTCTTATAAAGTATTCTACCTTGAAAGTAATATCCTCTCAAGTTTGTGGTTTTTTTTTTTTTTTTTTTTTGTTGTTGTTGTTGTTGTTATTTTTTCAGTACCGGGGATTGAATTCAGGGGCACTTGACCACTGAGCCACATCCAAAGCCCTATTTTGTATTTTATTTAGAGACAGGGTCTCTCTGAGTTGCTTAGTGCCTCTCCATTGCTGAGGCTGGCTTTGAACTTGTGATCCTACTGCCTCAGCCTCCCAAGCCACTGGGATAAGTTTGTGTTTTGTTTTTTTTTTTAATTAAAACATAATATTAAAAAAAGAGTTGAGAGAAGGAAACTGATATTCAGTTGCATCAAGTCAAATACATAAGAGTTGGAGAAGAAATTAAAAGAGAATATAAATCAGGTGTGGTGGCACACACCTGTAATCCCAGCAACTCAGGATATTGAGGCAGGAGGATTGTAAGTTGGGGACCAACCTCAGCAACTTAGCAAGGCCCTAAGCAACTTAGGGAGACCATGTCTCTAAATAAAAAATAAAAGATGGCTGGGGATGTGGCTCTGTGGTGAAGCACCCCCGGTCCAATTTTTGGTGCCAAAAAGAAAACAGCAACCATATGAGAGTTTAGTGTTTGGCCTCAAAGTGTGGGTATCTGGCCTGGTAGAGTTAAAGGCCACTAGCAACACCTTTTGTCCATACTGAGTCCAATAAGAAAGGCAGCATAATTTCTCTATAGCGAAAAAAAATTCCAGATTTCAGACTGAAAGGGCCTACAGCATGCCCAATAGACAGGAAATTGGTGTTTCACGTACATCCATTCCAGTAAAAACACAAAAGCCCATGGAGGGAAAACAAAGTCTTAAAAACTTCCAGAAAGGAGGGGGAAAGGGATGAGAATGGGCTTTGCACTTCTCCCTAGCAAGCAGGAGGCTGGAAGAGAGGTGGGATCTCAGAACCAGAAAGACCACCCTCTGTGTGAATGCCAGGTGAAGAACACAAGAGACCACAAAACGCCAACAAGGTAGGGGCCTCGTTTGGATATCACCATAGCTCATTCTTCAGACCAGAGTCACGTCACAAGTCTGGGGGCTGAGAAGAGCTCCTAAGTGCAGCCCAGATTTTATTTTATTTTACAGATTTTATTGTAATAGGAATTTTCCTTATCTCTCTGAGTTTTGAAATCTGGTCTGTGAAAAAGGTCACAAAAGTCCCCCTTCAGGGTAACTTGGATTCCTCTTATCAACTTTATCTCAGGCCTGCATTTCTCCTACAGACTAACAGGTAGTTTGTTGAGGAATGTGACATATCTTACTTAAGCCAGGCAGGACTATAGCTAAATTGCTTCTTTGAAAAGAAAGCATGTGAGGGTCAGTACACTGGACCATTCTCTTAACCTCGTGTTCTGTTCCTACCATTTGCATCTGTCTGCCCCCTATCAAAAAGAACCTCTACAGGGATGTCATGCTTGAGAACTACAGCCACCTGGTGTCTCTGGGTGAGGGACTGCTGCACAGGGTGACATGGAATGCCCCCAGGAGTATCTCCCTCTCCAAGCTGCTGCAAGCTCAGTGGCATTGAAACCCTCAGTGAGTTTGGGCAGGAGGCTCAGTGTCAACAATTCATAGTTCCATTAGGTCACTGGATAGGACATTTGTGCTCTCGCCTTCTAGGTGACTGTTCTGTACAGGGGCAAGTTGCTGCGTGCATGGGGTAGTCACTGGGGCTGCACCATCTTCAGCCTGAAGGGATGGACCTTGGGCTGGAATGCCCACAGCATTAATGCCACAGTCTTATGTCATTTCCCCTGAACAGGGTATCTACTTGCCCAACCAGATGTGCTCTTCAGGTTGGGACAAGGAGAAGAGGCCTGGAGGGCAGATGGAAGGACTCCGATACAGAGCTGTCCAGGTGAGCAGAATTCAGGTGGATCAGGCCAGGATAAGGAACCCAGTGGTGTGTAAGAACTGGGCCCCTGGACTGACTCTAATAGGATCTGACTTGATCACAGGAATTGAGAGTTGAAGGGGGGTTTTCACACTGCCTCAGTTTCCCAGAAGGCCTCAACCCTGTAACATTTGATGCCATCACTTGGTTATCATCGGCTATCATTAGTTATTGGTTATCCTCAGTTACCCCAATTCTTCTGTGGTTGCTTTCTTTGTTCAGCCTTTTCTGAAACTCTCTTCTCCAAACTCTTGAGAAAATTGATGGGTTTTTGTCCAAAGCACACTCTGGTGAAAGACCAAGTTTTCTTGGTTGGCATTTGGATTTCACAGTCCCTAGGAAGCAACAAAATCATGGGACCTCACTCAAAGCTTCTAATTACCTAAGGTAAAGGGGTGACCTTCATTTCTGGGTCTGGGTGCCCTATTTAATGCTCTTTGCTTCCCATGCTCAAAATGACAGTTTTCCTTGCTCCTTAGCTTTCTGTCAGATCTCTATGTCTCCGAGGCTTGCATCTGGAATGTAAGCTGCATGAGCAATTATACTAAAACCAGTTCAAGATCAGAAGAAAAATGTCACTTTTAAATCCAAGCTGTTGTGGGACATAAATGACTGCTCTATCTGTTCTTGTACTCTGGGATTCTGCTGTCACAGTAAGTTCCTCCCTAAATGTTAGAGAACAGGAGAGATAAATGGAGGAGATCTGGAAAGGCTGGCTATGCCATATCCTGGAATTTTGAGGACTCTTTAAGAGGTCTACATTTTGTTTTGGGAATAATGCAGCAGGTGTTACCTCAAATCACAGAGACTCAGATTCAGGGAGCTGATTGGATAGGCCTGGGAAGGTCAGGGGATGCCCTACTTCTTGCAGGGTTTCCTCTTCTCTCCAGTTGGGCACAGAGAAGGAAAATGGAAAGATCCCATATGTACAAGTCTTTTTTACCTTGAGAACTTGTTCCTGAGGACCTCATGGACTCCCAAGATCTTTAAATATCTGGACTGACTCTAATAGGATCCAAAAATGCATTCTGGCCTAATATAGATATTCCATGTTCTCCTTTACTAGAGTAATTATGGCTATCCATTTTCCCCCCAGAATTTCTGTCTTTTTTGAGCTCATGGTTTTTGTGGAGAATTCACATTTGGTCCTGTGCACCTTAATTAATATCTTTTGTTCTGATTAGTCTTGTTTTGTCTAACTGGAGTTTTTTTACTAGCCTCTGTTTTTTCCTGCTGTCTTTATTCACAAGTCAATTATTCAAGGAGAAGATCTAAAATCTTTTGTTTCCTGTTGGTTTTTATGTAAATTTGTGCACACCTGTGAATTTCAGGTTGTATCTATATGTGTGTTTTTGTCTATATATTGCTTACATGGTACCAATATTGGCATGTAAATAAATGAACACTCAAATTTTTTTAAAAAAGAATGTATCCAAATGCCTTTTATGTCACATGACTTAAACCTCTGAGAAAAAGTTCAATTTCAGTGAGATAAGAGTAAGATGTCTTAAAGAGCATTAACCCACATGATTTCTGGGTAGTCAATCAAGAGCATTGTTTTCTACAAAATGTTTGAAGTGTAATGTTCATTGCTGTTATGGTTTGGATGTGAGGTGTCCCCCAATAGCTCACATGTGCGACAATGCAAGAAAGTTTGGAGGAGAAATGATTGAGTTATAGCCTTAACTAGTCAGTGAGTTAATCCCTAATGGGATTAACTGAAGTGGTAGGGTGTGCCTGGAGGAGGTGGGAATTGGAGTGTGGCTTTGATATATATTTGTATCTGGAGAATGGAGTCTCTCTCTTTGCTTCCCAGTGTGAGCTGCTTCCCTCTGCCACACTCTCTCACCATGATGTTCTGCCTCACCTTGAGCCCTGAGGAATGGAGCCAGCCTTCTATGGACTAAGACCTCTGAAACTGTGAGCCCTCAAATAAACTATTCCTCTTTTACAGTTATTCTGGTCAGATCCTTTAGTTACAGCAGCGAAAAAGCTGACTAAAACAATTGCTTCTAGGAGTTTTCTTCAGCAGGGAAAAAATGGTTTATACTGGTAACTACACTTGTCTGATACCTTGGTTTCCATGGGTAACCTACAGTTAACAGTTAAAAATGTGTAAATTAGATTTAATATGAATGGATTAATCTTCATAAATGTATTTGTTAAAAGAGATGTCTGACTAATTTGCAAAGTTAAAATACTAAAACATCAACTACTAAATAAAAATTCAAGTACTCTTGGCTTCTTGAATTCCATAAAGCAATATACATTTGGTTCTATTAAATGTGTTTTTATAAATTGATAAGTAGAAAAACAGTTTAAGATGCCTTTGTTTCTGGGTCTCCACTAAAAGTAAGATTAGTAAGAGTTAAAATTCTAACAGGTATAATTCTGTATGCAAAGAGTACAAAAAGTTTCAGCTGTGTGTCAAAGTACTGTAAAAACCATAAAGTGGTTATTAAAAGGAGTAATTGACAAAAATATTCAGAAATTTCATAAGAATTGTTTCAGAATGTAAACTTAAGAAACTGGAAAAAAAGAGGTATACGAAAGTTATTGTTGTGGAAATATACTTCAGTATGGAAAATATTTCTAGATAAGAAAGTATTTTGTATAATAAAGTAAATAAGTTGTAGTGTATCTCAGTTAGTTGCACAAGGTTTTTGTATGTTTGTTTTTTGTTTTTTGCTTTTGGTACCAGGGATTTAACCCAGGGGTGATTAACTACTGAGTCATGTCTCCAGCCCTTTTTTGTATTTTATTTAGAGACAGGGTCTCACTGAGTTGATAAGTGCCTCACAAATCTGCTGGAGGTTGTCTTTGAACTCTCAATCCTCCTGCCTCAGCCTCCCAAGTTGCTGGGATTACAGGAGTGTGCATCAGTAAGTTGCACAAGTTTTGTGGAGGGTAAATATCACAGAGTCAGCAACTGGAAAAATAGAGTTAAAAGAAACCATGTGTGGGTAAGTACAGTGGGCCCATTTTATTCCCTTAACCTCACATTCTTCTGTTCCCACCATTCAGATCTGTCTTCCCCCTATCATTTTGAGCAGGGTCCAGTTGCTGCCACTTCTCCAGGATGAAGTCCACCAACATGCCCCTGAATATCAGGGATTCCTTTAATAGCACATTCCTCTTTAGCATAAAGGGATCAGTGTTGGGGAGGGGGGAGGACTGGGACAGGACACCTCATGCACACTGAGGGCATACTCTGTGCCCAGTCTGAGACTTTAGCTGTACTAAAGATTTTGATCCTAATGATCATCCTGGGAGAAACTTGACAGATGTGGAATGTGCAGTGCACAGAACATAAAGTAACTATCCCAGGTCACAGCTGGGAACTAGAGATTAAATCCACATGGTTTAGCTTCAGCATCCCCCCCCCCTTTAAAAACCTAATAGACTATATATTTATGTAACTAAAGTCATTTTAAACTTTATAGGGGAAATAAGGAGATAGACATAGCTTCCCATGGCAATGCATGAATTTAATACTTATTTATTGAATATAGACCAAACTGGTAAGTCATGTAGATGTAAAGATTACTATAAAAACGAAACAACTCCTGAACTCAAGGAGTTTTGCTATTGTAGAGAAAGTAAAACAATATGTACAGGTTCATGTAGGAGAGGGTGGGAAGGGGCCTGCCTTACCTGGGCAACGAGAGATATGGGACTGGGTCCAGGTGACCCAGAAAGGAGGAAGTTGATTTTGTTTGAGTATGACAATGAACAATTTGCAGGGGATACTGAGCTAGAACAAATAGTTCTTAATCTAGCTAATCAATCATGACCAACTATTCTAACCTGAGCTCATCAATCATAAAACAAAGAACAGGAAGCTAGAAGATCTGTGGCCTGGGTGACTGACTCAAGCAAAAAGGGTACTCACATCTAGAAGTGCCCTAATTCCTATTAAAGATCAAAAACCCATCTGATTTTGCTCTGGATTCCATCCTGCCTTCAATTCAATGAGACATTTTGCATCCAAAAGGTCCCAGTTGGTCCCAGCTGGAACCAGTTAACTATGATGTGCAGAATGACAGAGGACAGGAAAGCTGGCTGAGCATGGTGGCTCACACCTGTAATCCCAGTAACTCTGGAGGCTGATGCAGAAGAGTACAAAATCAAGGCTAACTTCAGCAACCTAAGGAGGCCTAAGCAACTTATGGATACCCTCTCTCAAAGTAAAAAGGACTGAGGATATGGCTCAGTGGAAAGCTAAATGTCAGAGTGGTGGTTGATAGGCAGGTCTTCCCAGCAGAAGGGCTTCTCAGAGCAGCTGAGTTCAAACTACCCCTCCCATATGATAGCTTGGGTGCCCTGGGAACAAAACCACACTGAAGAGCATAAGGGGCTTTCAGGCTAAAAACTCATAAGCTACTCCATATACCAATATCTCATTTAATAGTACCATTGGCATGGCTTCCAGGGTCCCATAAATCCATTGTCACTCAGCCCATTTACAAGAGTGACAACATTCAGGAAAACCCAAATCTATGGCTTCACAGAACTCCCAATCTGGATGCAATTTGTTCACCAATCAGGAGTCATTTTTCATCATAAGTATTGTTGCCTGGTGTGATATTGTAAAATATAAATTTGATCTTTGTCCCTGCTTCTTGGCAAAAAGATCCTAAAATCTTTGGAGTCTTCTGGGGAGTGGTAGCAGTGGTTACTTCATATGCTAATGAGATGACTGCTGGCTGGCAGCCCTTAGGTACCTCCAGGATAGAGCCTGGTTGTGGGAGAGACTGACACAGAAGTGGAGGGTTAGAACTTTCAATCTCATCCCTCAACCACTGGGGAAAGAGAGGAATTGGAAGTTATGTTATCACCAATGGCCAAGAATGTAATCAATCATGCCTACATAATAAAGCTTCCATAAAGATCTGAAGGGTAGGGTTCAGAGAGCTTCTGGATAGCTGAACACATGGAGGTCCATGGAGGGTGGTGCACCCAAAAGGGCATAGAAGTTCCAGGCATTTTCCCCTGTACTTTGTCCTATGCATCCCTTCCATCTGGGTTCATCTATATCCTTTGTACTACTCATCATAATTAATGGGTAAATGTATGTAAGTGTTTCCCTGAGTCCTGTGAGTGACTCTAACAAATTTATCAAGCCTGAGGAAAGAATTTTAGGAACCCCAATTTATAGCTGGTTAGTCACAAATATATCTGACCCTTTACTATGGGCAACTGATATCTGAAGTAAGCGGCAGTCTTATGGATCTGAATCCTCAACCTGTGGGATCTTATGCTATCTCCAGATAGATAGTGTCAGAATTGAATTCAAGAAATTGCTTGTGTGGAGGAACAACCTCCAAACATTTAATGCAGAAGTGTTGTGTTGAATAAGAGTAGAAAGTAGGAAAAACACCTTTTCTCCTTATCTCTCATGCCTGGTAATGTAGCTATCATCCTACCATTATCAGGTTTCCAGTAACATTGAAGTGGCACCTCCTTTCTCCACAGAAAAACCCTCTTCACCATGGCTGATTTTGGGACTGTCAGCAGAAGAGTCCATTGTAGATAAACTTCCTATTTCCATGTTGCCCTGTTTACTTGGCCACTGGCCGAGAAGATACCAGCACTCCAGGTGCTGGACCACCCCCTTACTAGTTTTTCACAAATATATCCAGTATAGTACTTTGAAGAAATGTGCAAACAAGGCCTCTGGCCTTGAGCTGGGCTTCACAGAGATGTCTACATTTCTAAGATAAGTTACAAATGGGCTCCATGGTAACAGCTGGCAGGGGGAGGAAAGAAAGGGGAGAAGAAGCTCTCCCCTTCTCAGGTGTTGTCCTTGAAGGGTTAACTTGCCCAGAACAGTGAAAGAAAAAGCTGCCTTTATGTGAACTTCTGCAGACTGTAAACTTCTGAGCCCCTCCCCTTACATGCTGGTATAAAACTCTGAAACTCCCTGAACTCGGGGTTCAGGGGATTGATTGATTACAGCAAAAGCTGTACCCTCTGAACCTGGCTGCAGCCAAATAAAACTGTTTCCTGCTATCTTTGGTGCCTTGCCTTGTTTATCCCTACAACAACATAAAACTAAAAATGATGTTTATGATGAAAGTTAAAAACCACTAATGTATCCTACACATAAAATGTCAGAATTTAGTTCATAACTAAAAGTTCATGGGGCCTGGCCTGGGGTTGTGGCTCAGCAGTAGAGCACTTGTCTAGTGCATATGGGACACTGGGTTTGATTCTCAGCACCATATAAAAATTAAATTAAATAAAGGTATTGTGTCCAACTACAACTGAAAAAAACAATATTCTTTTTTTAAAAAGTTCATGGGGCCCAGGGGGCCAGGGTAGCTCAGTGGTAAAGCAAGTGTTTAGCATACACCAGGCCCTGGGATCCATTCCCAGCACCAAAAATTTTAAAAAAAACAATGTTCAGATGCTCTTCAACTTATGATGGAGTGAAGTCCCAATAAATATATAAAAGCTTAAAATATAAATAAAATTATTTTAATATGCCTAACCTACTGAACATCACAGTTAACAATACAGCACATTGTAGAGTATTGCTTGTTTGCTATCATTGCCACTGTTCAGCATCTTGAGGATCACACTATATATGACTAGCTGGGGAGAAAATCCAAATTTAAAATTCAAAGCATGCTTTCTACTGATGCATATGGATTTGATACCATAAAAATTTGAAACATCATAAGTCAGGGACTATCTGTATCTTATATCTTTGCATCCAATATGTTCTTAGGAAAGTGGGTGGGTAGGAATTTGTGAAGGGGGAGAAAAACTCAAAGTACTGGATTACCTATCTCTGAACTCCAAAGTAAACTACAGATGGATTAGAAACGTGTGTATAGGATAACCATAAAATTAATAGATAAGTTAAAAGTTTTTATGATTTTGGAGTGATAAAATCCCTTCAAAGTCATCCCCCAATTCATGAGACACACAGCTAAAGACTGATGAATTTGACCCTATCTAGATGTTAGAAATTTCTAAACAGCAAATATAAAAGAAATGTAAAAGATGATCAAATGACAATATTAAAGTGAGAAAAGTATTTATAATATAATAACAATGGGCTAATTTCCTTTATACAGGATTGATTCAATGTATCTTTAACACAAAGAATTCAAATTGCCAGGTGCAGCTGTGCACTCCTATAATCCCAGCAACTTGGGAGGCTGAGGCAGGAGGATTGTCAAGTTCAAAGACAGCCTCAGCAACTTAGCAAAGCTTTGTCTCAAATAAAATATTTTAAAAAAAGTACTGGGGCTGGGCATGGTGGCACACACATGAATTCCCAGCAACTCAAGAAGCTGAGGCAGGAAGATGGGGAGTTCAAAGCCAGCTTCAGTAAAAGCAGGTTCTAAGCAACTCAGTGAGACCCTGTCTCTAAATAAAACACAAAATAGGGCTGGGGATGGGGCTCAGTGGTTAAGCATCACTGGGTTCAATCCCCAGTACCAAAAAAGAAAAAAGACTACAACCTAATATGTAACTTAAATAATTTGTTAATAAATGTAAACTAGTATACCATGCATCACCCTTCAGTTTCTTAAAACTTAAAAAGGTTGTTAATAAGCCAGGCATGGTGGCAACCTTATAACCCCAGCAACTCTGGAGACAAGGCAACAGGATCTTCAAGGCCAGACTCAGCAACACACAAATGCTATCAACAATTAAGTGAGATTTTATCTCAAAATAAAAAATAAAAAGGCTAAGGACATAGAACAGTGGTAAAGTGCCCTGGGTTCAAAGAAAACCCAAAAGAATATACAAAAGATTCATAGTAACAGAAATGAGTGTCCTATAAACATATAAAAAGATTATTACATCTCAAAAATTCAAATGCATGCTAATTAAACAAGGATATTGCCTTTAATATGTAAAATTAGTAAAGATACAAAAGATAGATAGGAGCCATTGTTGATGAGACTATTAGAATATGAGTACTCGCAAATAAGGGTGCTTGACAGGCAATTTGAAGGTGCCAATATAAGTTTTTCTTTTATTACAAGCAGAAGTTGCATTTACAGGACTCTGTTCTACTGAAATACACACACTATATATATATATATATATATATATATATATATATATATATCACATATGTTTGTTTTATTTTTGCAGTACTGGGGATTCTACCTCTAAGTTACATCCTCAGCCTCAAAATATTTATATGCAAACAAAGATGTCCAAGATTAATATTAGCAAAAAATAGGGGAGACAGCCCTAAATGGCCCGTATTCCTGGAACATAATAATGGTAGAATGACAGATGTACTACCAGGTGATGTTGCTTATCATAAAAATTACTCCAATGGGTAAACAAACTGCATCTGGATTGGGAGGGCTACAGAGAGGTAAATAAATTGCTACATGTATTCTCTGGAACTGCCATGAAAAGATTTTAGAGACATATAAGGATATCTGGAATATTTTTTTGTCAAAATGCAAAAAGCAAATTGCAGAAGATGGATTTGGAGCATATCTTAATTAATAATAATCTATGCATAATTTTGTGTTTTTCATATTGAATATTTAAAAAAACAAAGACCAAAAAATACCTAGAAGGCAAAGAATTATCAGAAGGGCTGGCAGTTGTTTCATTTGTTAGAAAGCAACAGTAAAGTTGGGATGAACATAAGCCCTGTTTTCCTAGGGATTTGTCCCTTACCTGACACTAGGGATGATAAACATCTTTTCATGTAGCACTCCTTTTTTTTTGGCACTGAGGACTGAACCCAGGGGCATTTAATCACTGAGCCACATTCCCAGTCCTTTTTTATATTTTATTTTGAGACAGGGTCTCCCTGAGTTGCTTAGGGCCTCACTATGTTGCTGAGGCTGGCCTCCAACTGGCAATCCTTCTGCCTCAACCTCCAAAATTGCTGGAATTACAGGCATGTGCCATCACAACCAGTTGGCATTTCAATTTTTCCTTATAAAGCACCTGTCCTATCTTTTCTACCACATTTTTGCCTTTTCTCCCCTTATCATCATTTTACATTTTCTGTATATTAATCCTCTGTATATAATATGCACTAAATCCTAAGCAACTTTGCAAGAGCCTGCCTCAAAATAAAAAGGACTGGGGATGAGGCTTCTATCAGCTTCAAATATGTCTTTTGACTACATAAGATTTAAAATTTAAAAAAAATATTTTTAGTTGTAGATGGACACAATACCTTTATTTTTTTTTAATTTAGTTTTTAATGTGGTACTGGGCATTGAACACAGCGCCTCATGCATGCTAGGCAATCACTCTACCACTAAGCCACAATCCCAGCCCAGATTTAACCTTTTTTATTTTTTATTTTATTTATTTTTTTTATTGTGGGTTGTTCAAAACATTACAAATTTCTTGACATATCATATTCCACACTTTGATTCAAGTGGGTTATGAACTCCCACCTTCACCCCATACACAGATTGCAGAATCACATCAGTTACACATCCATTGATTTACATATTGCCATACTAGTGTCTGTTGTGCTCCGCTGCCTTTCCCATCCTCCCCCCTCCCCCCTCCCCACCTCTCCCCTCCCCTCCTCTCCTCTCTCTCTACCCCCTCCACTGTATAACCCTGAGGGTCTCCTTCCATTACCGTGCAATTTCCCTTCTCTCTCCCTTTCCCTCCCACCTCTCATCCCTGTTAAATGTTAATCTTCTTCTCCTGCTCTTCGTCCCTACTCTGATCTTACTCTCCTTATATCAAAGAAGACATTTGGCATTTGTTTTTTAGGGATTGGCTAGCTTCACTTAGCATAATCTGCTCTAATGCCATCCATTTCCCTGTAAATTCTATGATTTTGTCATTTTTTAATGCAGAGTAATACTCCATTGTGTATAAATGCCACATTTTTTTTATCCATTCATCTATTGAAGGGCATCTAGGTTGGTTCCACAGTCTTGCTATTGTGAACTGTGCTGCTATGAACATCGATGTAGCAGTGTCCCTGTAGCATGCTCTTTTTAGGTCTTTAGGGAATAGACCAAGAAGGGGAATAGCTGGGTCAAATGGTGGCTCCATTCCCAGCTTTCCAAGAAATCTCCATACTGCTTTCCAAATTGGCTGCACCCATCTGCAGTCCCACCAGCAATGTACAAGTGTACCCTTTTCCCCACATCCTCGCCAGCACTTGTTGTTGTTTGACTTCCTAATGGCTGCCAATCTTACTGGAGTGAGATGGTATCTTAGGGTGGTTTTGATTTGCATTTCCCTGACAGCTAGAGATGTTGAGCATTTTTTCATGTACTTGTTGATTGACTGTATGTCCTCCTCTGAGAAGTGTCTGTTCAGGTCCTTGGCCCATTTGTTGATTGGGTTGTTTGTTCTCTTATTGTCTAATTTTTTGAGTTCTTTGTATACTCTGGATATTAGGGCTCTATCTGAAGTGTGAGGAGTAAAGATTTGTTCCCAGGGTGTAGGCTCCCTATTTACCTCTCTTATTGTTTCTTTTGCTGAGAAAAAACTTTTTAGTTTGAGTAAGTCCCATTTGTTGATTCTAGTTATTAACTTTTGTGCTATGGGTGTCCTATTGAGGAATTTGGAGCCCGACCCCACCGACTGTAGATCGTAGCCAACTTTTTCTTCTATCAGACGGCACGTCTCTGATTTGATATCAAGCTCCTTGATCCATTTTGAATTCACTTTTGTGCATGGCGAGAGAAAGGGATTCAGTTTCATTTTGTTGCATATGGATTTCCAGTTTTCCCAGCACCATTTGTTGAAGATGCTATCCTTCCTCCATTGCATGCTTTTAGCCCCTTTATCAAATATAAGATAGTTGTAGTTTTGTGGATTGGTCTCTGTGTCCTCTATTCTGTACCATTGGTCCACCCGCCTGTTTTGGTTCCAGTACCATGCTGTTTTTGTTACTATTGCTCTGTAGTATAGTTTGAAGTCTGGTATCGCTATACCGCCTGATTCACACTTCTTGCTTAGCATTGTTTTTGCTATTCTGGGTCTTTTATTTTTCCATATGAATTTCATGATTGCTTTCTCTATTTCTACAAGAAATGCCATTGGGATTTTGATTGGCATTGCATTAAACCTATAGAGAACTTTTGGTAATATCGCCATTTTGATGATGTTAGTTCTGCCTATCCATGAACAGGGTATATTTTTCCATCTTCTAAGATCTTCTTCTATTTCTCTCTTTAGGGTTCTGTAGTTTTCATTGTATAAGTCTTTCACCTCTTTTGTTAGGTTGATTCCCAAGTATTTTATTTTTTTTGAAGATATTGTGAATGGAGTGGTTGTCCTCATTTCCATTTCAGAGGATTTGTCGCTGATATACAGGAATGCCTTTGATTTATGCATGTTGATTTTAAATCCTGCCACTTTGCTGAATTCATTTATTAGCTCTAATAGTTTCTTTGTAGAGCCTTTTGGGTCTGCTAGGTATAGAATCATATCATCTGCAAATAGTGATAATTTAAGTTCTTCTTTTCCTATTTTGATGCCTTTAATTTCTTTCGTCTGTCTAATTGCTCTGGCCAGTGTTTCGAGAACTATGTTGAAGAGAAGTGGAGAGAGAGGGCATCCCTGTCTTGTTCCAGATTTTAGAGGGAATGCCTTCAGTTTTTCTCCATTCAGAATGATGCTAGCCTGAGGCTTAGCATAGATTGCTTTTACAATATTGAGGTATGTTCCTGTTATCCCTAGTTTTTCTAGAGTTTTGAACATAAAGGGATGCTGTACTTTGTCGAATGCTTTTTCCGCATCTATCGAGATGATCATATGGTTCTTATTTTTAAGTCTATTGATGTGGTGAATAACATTTATTGATTTCCGTATATTGAACCAGCCTTGCATCCCAGGGATGAATCCTACTTGATCATGGTGTACAATTTTTTTGGGTGACTTTAACTCCCACAGGATATTTGGCAATGATTAGAGACATTTTGGTTCTCAAAAAACTAGGAGGGCCAGGTGCTGTGGCTCACGCCTGTAATCCTGGCAGCTCAGGAGGCTGAGGCAGGAGGATTTCAAGTTCACAGCCAGCTGAGGCAACTTAGTGAGGCCCTGAGCAACTCAGTGAGACCCTGTCTCTAAATAAAACATAAAAAAAACTGGCTGGGGATGTGGCTCAGTAGTTAAGCGTTCAATCCCTGATACAAAAAAAAAAAGAAAGAAAGAAAACCCTAGGAAGTCTGGGCACAGTGGCACATGCTTGTAATCCCAGCAGCTTAGAAGGCTGTGGAAGGAGGATTGCAAGTTCTAGGCAAGTCTCAGCAATTTAGCAAGGTCCTAAGCAACTTTGCAAGATCCTGTCTCAAAATAAAAAATAAAAAGGACTGGGGATGTGGCTTTGTGGTTAAGCACCCCTGGGTTCAATCACCAGTACCTAAAAAATGAGAAAAATAAAGAACCTGAGAAGGGGGTTCTACTGGCATGTATCAGATACAGGTATGGAATGCTACTACACATGCTGTAGTATATGGGACAGCCCACACAACAAAGAATAATCTGAACCAAAATGCCAATAGTGCGGGCTGGGGATGTGGCTCAAGTGGTAGAGCACTCGCCCGGCATGTGTGCGGCCCGGGTTCGATCCTCAGCACCACATACAAACAAAGATGTTGTGTCCACCCAAAACTGAAAAATAAATAAATATTAAAATTCTCTCTCTCTCTCTCTCTCTCTCAAAAGAAAAAAAAATGCCAATAGTGCTGCAGTTGAGAATCCCTGGGACAGACTATAGGCAAGTGAAAAGAAATGATCATTAAGAAAGGATACCTAGGGGGCTGAGAGTGTAGCTCAGTGGTAGAGCGCTCGCCTAGCAAGTGTGAGGTCCCTGGGTTCGATCTTCAGCACCGCATAAAAATAAATAAAATAAAGGCATTGGGTCCACCAACAACTAAAAAATAAATATTAAAAAAATTTAAAAGTCCTTATAGAAAAAGAAACCCATCACAAATTTATTACCTCTAAAAAAAAGAAAGGATATCTAGGATAAGAATATTCTTGAATTTGTAAAGAAAGAGAAGGAACTATAAAAGATCCATATACTGAGATAAATATGCATAATGTGATCTCTAGAAGAATGTATGAAAAATGAAAGAGTCGTAGAGAAGGGGTTAAGAAGGAGAATTATTTTTCTTCTTTTGTTGAATAAATCTTTTGGTTTAAAGTTTTGCCTTGTGTATGTGTTGCTTTAAAAATGTTCAATTCATTTTATTAAAGTTCTATTCAGAATATTTTTAGAACTCCAGCACCCATATTCTTAATTGAAACTGGTCTATAATTTTCTTTTTATACTGTCTTCATCAAATGTAAGGTTAAGTGGTTTCATAAAATGAATTGGATGCCTTTTCATGGTTAATAGCCTGGAAAATCAGAACACTAAAATTATCTGGTCTTTAAATTTAGTGAAAGGAGTAATTATGAAAGATTTGGGAGAACAAGTTTAAAATTTGAGTCCCTTTTAGTCAAAAATCTGATTTCTAGGTTCAACCTCCATAAATACTTGGATTGCTTAGCAAATAGATTAATAGGAAGTTGTTCATGAGGCACTGTTTATGACACTAAAAGAAAATTTTAAACCTAAATATCTATGAATAGAGAAATAATGAAATGATACATCTATACTATGAAACAGGAATTGAAATATGCTTATTTATGAATATTGACAAGGAACACCACAATGAATATAATTAGGAGGAAAAAGAAAGATGGGTTTAGGCGTGTGATGTCATTTTTTGTAAAAAGATACAAAATTATATATAATATATTAATTATATTATTAATTATTAATTATTATTATTAAATATATTATTAATTTATATATTAATCAACTTGATATAAATGCATCTATGCCACAGTATCACCATATTGTTAACAGTGAACATCTCTGAGGAAGAATGTGGTACTAGTGGGAGAAGACACAAACATTTTGGCTATTAGTTTTTTGGGATTTTTTTACATACACATTAAAAGCTTTCACATGCATTTACATTTATTATCTTTTTTTAGGGGATACCATGGATTGAACTCAGAGGCACTTGACCACTGAGACACATCCCCAGCCCTATTTTGTATTTTGTATTTTATTTAGAGACAGGTCTCACTGAGTTGCTTAGCATCTCGCTTTTGCCGACGCTGACTTTGAACTTGCAATCCTCCTGTCTCAGCCTCCCAAGCTGCTGGGATTACAGGCTGTGCCATCACACCTAGCTACATTTATTATCTTAAAAGTTAATTAAAATGATCTAGAAGTAAAAAGAGGGGGAAAAGTAAAATGATTCTATTATTTATCTCCTCCTCTTCCTCCTCTTTCTTATTCTTCTTCTGTGCTGGGATGGGACCCATGACCCCATGCATGCCCATGTATCGTACTACTGAGTGACATCTTCAGACAAATCTATGTATTTAAACAACTTTCTCTGAGAAGGGAAAATTGATGCACAGTTCTCAGAGAAACAAGTAGAATGTGGTTTAGTTTCCTGCCTTTCTCCTGGTGACAGTAAAGACTAGAGAAATCTGAGGTAGATAATAGGTTGGGTAGAAAACAGCCAGAAAAGAGGGGATAACTGATTTGTTCGAGTTTACTATAGAGAGTCTGCAAAGTTGCTCAAGTTCATGAGAAGACAAAGCATGGTTAACTTGGGGATTCACCCAGAACAAAGTCATCCTGTTCTGCTCTGGACAAAGGATAGAGGTGCACAAAGACAGAATCAGGGGATTCAAGATCAGTAGGTACAGCCATGAGACCAGCTAGAGTAATAACAATCAGCCTTGCACCTGGAATGAATGATCTGGAAACATGATCTGGTAGTTCTAGCCTATTCCTTGGGACTCTGTGAAGATGCAGGTTTTGTGCATGAAATTTTGTTTACTTTATGAGACGGATGTATGTCTTCTATTTAAAGATACCTCCTCTATCTCCACAATTTTATTCTAAGAAATTTATCCTAATAAAACAATCATAAATGCATAAAAAGGTGAAGAATGTTACTGTAGTCATTTCCACCATTCAAAAATTTGGAAGCAACTGAATGTTCAGCAAAGGATACTGTTAAAATTATGACAGATACCAAAACAAGTATGCTGCACAGGTTTGAAGAATTCTAGGGAACTTTGATTTTAGTGCTTAATATGTTTAAAGGCAAATTACAAGAAGAAACAGCACAGTGTGATCCCATTTGTGTTAAGCAATATGTGCATGTACAAGATCCCAAACACATTATTGAAATATTAGCAATGGTTAGCTTTCAGTGTTTGTTTCAATTTTCGTCTTTTCTCTACTTGTATTCTCTCATTTTTGACAATGGAAACTAATTACTAGCCAAATAAAAGTTTTAAAACACTTAACATTAGTTATTATCACACCAACCCTAGAGGTGAAAATGCCCTCAGCAAAGTGTGAATGAGAAGGATCCCTTGATGTGTTTCAGCAGAAGGAGACTAAACAGGGAGCCAGGAGGGTGGCTGCAGCGGGTGGGTGGGTCACAGTCCAGAACTGTCCATTCCATGGGGAGCTGAAAGCCTTCCTGGCCCTCCACTCTTCACTGGTCTGTCACCATCTATCCCTACCCTGTCACTTTCTCCTTTCACACCACTGGCATTTGGATTGCCATGCTCTTCCTTGTTGCGCAGTTTTCCAAAGAAAGTTCCAGCAAGGAGCTCCAGTGCAGAGTAACCATCCTACACTGCAACAGTCACTATGGCAGCATCAGGACAACAGGGTCAGCCCTGGGGAGCTTAACAAGGCACCTTCTCAGGCCATTTCGAAAACATCAGAAAGAGCAACAGAACTGGATGACAGCATGCCTGGAGACTGCTCTGAAATTCCAAACTCTAAAAATATACTTCTGCACTCTGGTCAGGATGGAGGGAGATTCAGCATGTACCCCAGAAGCAGTATTAGTAGAGCCACTATCGAAAACAGTACAGCGGTTTCTCAAAAACTAAAATAGAACTACTATAGGATCCGGCTATTCCACTGCTGGGTATATACCCAAAGGGAACAAAGTTAGCATGCAAAACAGATACCTACATATTCATGTTAATTGCAGCACTATTTATATTAACCAAAATATTTAAATAGTGTAGGTGCCCATCAATGAATGAATAGATAAAGAAAATATGGTCTGTATACACAAGGAGTATTATTCAGCCATAAAAAGAATAAAATGCTGCTATTTTCAGCAAAATGGATGGAACTGGAGGATATATTGTTACATGAAATAAGCTAAAGACAGAAAGACAAGGATGGCATATTCTTTCTCATATGTGAACACCTAAAAGGAAGGAAAAAAGGCTCAACCTGGAAGTAGAAGAGTAATTAACTGATTAAGGACTGAGGGGAAAGGGTGCTAGTGTAATAGTTGTCTTCCCAATGTAACAACTTCTCCTTTATAATTGAAAAATTTAAAGACCCAGTCTTGTTAACCCATGTTTTAAGTGTTTCTCCACCTTAGCTTCCCATAGGCAATCAACTCATGCTGAGAATGGAAGCTGAATGGAAATTGGCCCCCTACCCCTGGCCTCTTGTCCCAAGAGGATACCATCAGGACCTGAAAATCCAGATATGTAACCTCACACAACCAGGTACTTAAGCATACATATATCTCAGCCTCACCCTGTCCCACCCCAGTCCCATTTGTTCTTCCTCTATTTAATACTGATTCTTTTGTGAGCTTAAGGGAAGGCAGATTAGCTGTCCTTGCAGTTTGGTAACACAGAATAAACAAATTCATTTTATTTCTATCATTTTTTTCTTTTAATTATTTTCTGTACTAGAGATTGAATCCAGGGCCTCTTGTGTGCCAGGCAAGCACTCTACTACTGAGCTACATCCCCAGCCCTTTCTATTTTATTTTGGGATGGGGCATTGCTAAATTGCTGAGGCTGACCTTGAACTTTCAATTCTCTTCTTTCAGCCTCCTGAGCAGCTGAGATTGTAAGCATGAGTCAGCTGGCTCATTTTTCTTTTTTTATTCTTTTTCTCTTACTCTTGATATCAGTGGGTGATTGAATCCAACCCATTTGGACCACCAGAGCCAAGCCTCTGACCAGGAACCCTAGTAACAATGTTAACACAGGGACAGGGCAGGGATAGAAGGGTGGTTGGGTATGATCAATACATGCATGTATGGAAATATCACTACGAATCCCATTAATTTATGTAATTAATATGTCAATAATAAAAATAAAATGGAATCAAACTATGATAAGAAAGTGTTTTTGAAAATAAGGGTCCATCCACAGATGAATGAATAAAAAAAATGTGGTATACATGCCCAAACTACATACATATGCATGCACACAGTGGAATGTTATTCAGCCTTAAGAAAGAAGAAAATCAAGGCTGGGGATGTAGCTCAGTGGCAGAGTGCTTGCCTAGCATGCGTGAAGCACTAGGTTTGATCCTCAGCACCACATAAAAATAAACAAATAAAATAAAGGCATTCTGTCCATCTACAACTACAAAAAAAAAAAAAAAAAGAAAGAAAATCCTACTTTTTGCCACAACACTGATGGAGGTGGAGGATATTATGTTAAGTGATATAAGCCAGACACAGAAAGACAAATATCACATGATCTCACTTATATGGAGAATATTAGAAAGAGAAAAAGTCAAATATACAGAGATAAAGAACAAAACACTTTATAGCTTGGTGGGAACAGGAAATGGAGAAAGGTAGATCAAAGGATACAAAGTAGCAGATATATAGGATGAACAAGTCTGGAGATCTAAGGTGCAACATGGGGACTACCATTAATCCAACCACATTGTAGTAAGGATTTTTGTTAAATAAGATTTTAGCTGCACTTGTCACAAAAGTAACTATGCAACTATGTGGATGATAGATATATTTATTTGCTTTACTATAGTAGTAATTTTACTATCTATATTCCAAAACATCATGTGGTAAACCTCAAATATATACAATGAAGTTAATTTAAAACCTTAATTTTTTATTGTAAAATAAGAGTGATTTGTATTTTGGGTATCACTACTTTACTTTGATCCCATAGTTTTTGTTGTTGTTGTTGGTGGTGGTGGTGGTGGTGGTACCGGGGATTGAACCCAGGAGCACTCAACCACTGAGCCACATCCCCAGCCCATTTTATATTTTCTTTAGAGACCGGGTCTTGCTGAATTGCTTGGGGCTCTGCTAAATTGCTGAGGCTGGCTTTGAACTCACAATCCTCCTGCCTCAACCTCCAGAGCTGCTGGGATTACAGGTGTATGCCACTGCACCCAGCATGGATCAGATAGTTTTTGCTAATAGTGTGACTTGCAATGAACATCTGCTTTTCTATGCTTGAGATCCTGGGCCATACTATGTAGTTTGACTCTAGTGGCTGCAGACTGAGTAGCTAAAGCTGGTCATATGGGCACTGCATGCCTCTGTGACTGACCTTCAATAAAAACCCTGATTCAAAGCCAGCCCCAGCAATTTAGCGAGGCTCTGAGCAATTTAGCAAGACCCTGTCTCTAAAGAAAATATAAAAAGTGATGAGAATGTGGTTCAGTAGTCACATGCTCCTGGGTTCAATCCCTGGTACCAAAAAATAAAAACAATTTTAAAAAAATAAAACCCCTGATGCCGAGGATTGCTAGCTGACAATATTTTGCATGTATTGTTATACATTGTTTCTGGAACAATTCAGCACTGTCCATATGACTCCACTGGGAAAAAACAATTGGTATTTTGTGCCTAGTTTCGCCTGGACTTGGCCCATGCACCTTTTTCCTTTGCCAATTTAAATTTTCATACCTTAATTTTAATAATCATAAATGTGCATATAATGCCTCAGAAGGGCTCAAAAAACTGTTATACTCAAAAAATTTAAAGAATATAATTCTCCAAATCTTTCTGGGAATCATCAAGCCTGAGAGTGGTCTTGGGGACCCCTAACACCCTATGTTAGTTAGGTTGGCACACAGTCTGCAGTTTCTTTCAACCATCTCAGTGAGGTGGATCTTTTAAAAACCTGTTGGACTCTGTCCTCAGCAGTGCACTTTTATGACATTTGTCAGAAAGTTTCAGACCTAAGCAGTGGCAACAGAGAGCACAATTGGTTTTTTCCCACAGGAACAGGGGTCCTGAATAATTGCTGTGGGTGTGAATTGGGTCATACCTACTACAGCAGCAGCATGGTGTTCTCCTGAGGGTTCCCAGTACCTGCCTCTTCCTGGAGATTTTCCTGTTATGAGTGTGATGACAGGTCCATCAGGTAATGCTCTGATGATGTCCCACTTTTTGAACTGTGTGATTCCAGTAGAGAAGGGAAGGCCTGCTGCCAGTGCTCATCTCCTGGTTGGACAGCATTTCTCCCTCTGTGGCTGCCCCTGTGAATTTTCATAGGCAGGAGAGTATCTAAATTGAATAGAGCTGGTATAATCACAAATGAAGGCCCTTTCCTCATTTTGTGCTAGTCTCTTTTCTATTTTTATTTTTATTTTTGTAGGACTGGGAATTGAAGCTAGGGGCGCTCTACCACCGAGTTACACCCCCAGCCCTTTTTTTTTTATTTTGAGGCAGGGTCTTGCTAAATTGCCAAGGCTGACTTCGAACTTGTAATCTTGCCTCATCCTCCTAAGTTGCTGATTACAGGCATGAGCCTCTGTGCCTGGCTTCTCTTCAGTCCTTTTTGTTCTAGTAGTAAAGCCTTATGTGAAAGTCACTGTCTCATAGGATTTTAACAATTGTTTGTCCAGATGTCTTTTCAAAAGGCAACTTTTGCGATGATACTGATTAATGCAATGAAAGTGTTCCTTACACACAAATATATTTTTGCACTTCTTCCTGTTTTAATTAACTGCATGAATTTCCTGTTGGTTAATAAGGTGTGAACCACAAAACAACATTATTTTTAAATATTTTTTTAACTTGTAGATGGACATAATACCTTTATTTTATTTATTTATTTTTATGTGGTGCTGAGGATCAAACCCATTTGTACTCTTTACTTCTAGGGGTTCCACTTCTTTGGATTTCACATATAAGAGAGATCATACAGTATTTAACTTTCTATGTATAGCTTATTTCATGTAGCATAAATCTTCCAGATTCCTTTTCCCTTAGACACCATAAATCAACCTCTGCATTGTCACATTTTGTTTCTGAAATAAAATGGAATCATGGCTTGTGTACATAGATAAACTATCTAGATATCAACTAGGGACTGTATAGAATCTAGATTCACTGTGATGTACAGGTAATAATACTAGTAAAATATATATAGTAGGAAAAATAATGCACCATAAAAAGTAAGAATACAACTATAAATAAAACTAGGAAGGTTGTTCATCATATATATAATAAAAAATAAATATATGATAGCCCTGAATGTATAGTTGATACTGTAAAAACCAAACTATCCCTAAACCTAATCCATGAAGTTAAGGCAATTTAAATGGATATCCAAAATGGGATCAGAACCTTTAGTAAAATTTTACATTTCAATTGGCAGAAGTAAAATAAGAGCAGCCAAGAATATTTTGAGGATAAAGTAACAAGGGATAATTCATCCTACAAGATAGGGACTACTTTATAAGCTATTGTATGTGAAATAATGTGACATGGAGCAGATTTAAAGAGATGACTGATAAAGATTTTTAAATGCTGTTCTGGGGCTGGGGCTCAGTGGTAGAGTGCTTGCCTAGCATGTGTGAGGCACTGGGTTTGATTCTCAGCATCTCATACAAATAAATAAATTTAAAAAATAAAGATACATTGACAACCAAAAAAATGTTTAAAATATTAAAAGAAAGACTTTAAAATGCTGAATCAGCATCAAGCATATAGAAGATTACATGTCTGTAATTTAGCTAAGGAAAATATGAAAACATAAGAATTTGAGAGGGGAACTTGCCTTATTATGCAAAGTTTTTTTTAAAAAAATATATCTACTTAATACTAGGTTATGGTGATTAACAAAAGAAAGACAGTAGAAGGCAGAATTACATGTGTATCTTCATATATGTGGAAAATATTCTGTAACAAAGATGTTTCCAGTTTGTAGAAATCAACAAGGATACTATGATGTAAACCTATTTATAAGGGGAAAAAAATCTGAATACCTATATCAAACCATGTCTCCACCAGTACAGTATCAACAAAAGATCTTGAGTAGGGGCAACTGGAGATGGAGTAAAATACAGAGACAAAGAAAGCACAGATTCATTTTTAAGCAGAGCTGGGCCCTCTGATGGAGGAACAGTGGCCCAGAAATAGCTGTGCAAGTTTATTATATAAGGTCTCATAATCAGGAAGTTAAACTATAGGGGCATTATAAATTGTTTAGGCTTGCAAGTTATTAAGAGGCTTCTTTGTGCACTAAAAGTTACAGATCTAGAAACATTTTTATAACTATCCTGCTGTTAACAGTGTTAAGAATTTCCTGTGACTATCTTGCAGTACCCAGAAAACCCATTGAACTGGAACATCTGATAAATATTAGTGTCACAGCCAAGTATCAAGGCTGTTCACATCCTTGCCTTTTGGCAAAGAATGTTTCCCAAACTTGGCTTTTGCCTACAGTGCAGGATCAACCAATAACCGGAGTTCATCTGCTCTCCACAATATCATATACAATGACAAACTCCAGAAGGATTAAATTGAATATGGGAAACAATAAAATATCATAATAATACACAGGAGAATATTATATAACCTTGTGGTGGTGGATAAACAAGAAGGTACATAAAGTAAGTCCTAGACCTCATCAAAGATATTTTAAGGAGCTGGGCTGTAGCTCGGTGGCAGAGCGCTCGCTTAGCATGTGTGAAGCCCTGGGTTCCATCCTCAGCACCACATAAAAATAAATAAATGAAATACAGATATTGTGTCCATCTACAAATAAAAAAAAATTACATTTTAACCAACAACATAATATACACCTTAAAATATCAAAGACAAACTATAGACTGGGAAAAATTTTGCAAAAATTTTGGTAGGGATTTGATATCTCTAATAAACAATATCCATCCATACAAAAAGGGACAGGAGGTGAAGAGGTAAGTGACAAAACAAGAAAAACGGTGTAGCTATTTTACAATTAGTTTTGTTTTTCTTTGGAATGAAATGCCACAAAGATATAATTTCAAAGGGATAGAAAGTCCATGTTTATGAGGGGGGAGTGTGATTAATTCCATATTCATATCTTCAACCTAGATTTTTTTTAAAGAAAAACCATTCCATGGGCCTGGGGTTGTGGCCCAGTGGTAGAGTTCTCACCTAGCATGTGTGAGGCACTGGGTTCGATTCTCAGTACCACATATAAATAAAATAAAGATATTGTGTCCACCTAAAACTAAAAAATAAATTAAAAAAAATATTTTTAAAAAAACATTCCAATTATAGCTTTTTTAGTTGTTCTTTTTAGTTTTACATGACAGTAGAATCTATTTTGATATATTTACTCAAACATGGAGCATATCTTATTCTAATTAGAATCCCAGTCTTGTGGATGTACATGATATTGAGATTCACTGTGGTGTATTCACATATGTACACAGGAAAGTTATGAAGGATTCATTCCACTGCCTTTCCTATGCCTATCTTCCTCCTTTTCCTTCATTCCCCTTTGTCTAATCTGATGAACTTCTACTCTTTCCTTCCCCCTTTATTATGGGTTAGCTTCCACATATCAGAAAGAACATTTGGCCTTTGGTTTTTTTTAGGGATTGATGTATTTCACTTAACATGGTAGTCTCCAGTTCCATCCATTTACCAGCAAAATAACCATAATTTCATTCTTCTTCATGGCTGGGCAATATTCCATTGTGTATATATACCACATTTTCTTTACCTATTCATCTGTTGAAGGACACCTAGGTTGTTTCCATACCTTGGCTTCGTGAGTTGAGCTGTAAACATTGATATGGCTGCATCACTGTAGTACGTTAATTTTAAATCCTTTGGTTATAGACCAAGGAGTGGGATAACTGGGTCAAATGGTGCTTTCATTCCAAGTTTTCTGAGAAATCTCTATATTGCTTTCCAGAGTGGTTGAACCAATTTGCAGTCCTACCAATAATGTATGAAAATACTTTCTCCGCACATCCTCGCCAACATTTATTATTGCTTGTATTCTTTATAATTGCCATTCTGACTAGAGTAAGATGGAATCTTAGTGCAGTTTTAATTTGCATTTCTCTAAAATTGCTAGAGATGTTGAACATTTTTGCATATATTTTTTGACCATTTGTATGACTTCTGTGAAGTGTTTGTTCAGTTTCTTTGTCCATTTATTGATTGGGTTATTTGTTTTTCTGGTGTTAAGTTTTTTGAGTTCTTTGTATAAACTGGAGATTATTGCTGTTTCTGGGGTGCAGCTGGTAAAGATTTTCTCCCATTCTATATGATCTGTGTTCACATTATTTTTATGTTTTTTTAAGTTGTAAATGAACACAATACCTTTATTTTATTTATTTATTTATTTTTATGTGGTGCTGGGGATCGAACCCAGTGCCTCATGCATGCTAGGCAAATGCTGTACCACTGAGCCACAATCCTAGCCCCTGTGTTCACATTCTTGATTGTTTTCTTTGCTGTGAAGAAGCTTTTTAGTTTGATATCAGCCCACTTGTTGATTCTTGATTTTACTTGTGCTTTAGAAGTCTTGTTGAGGAATTTTGTTCCTAAGCAGATACGATGGAGATTTGGGCCTATATTTTCTTCTAGTAGTTGCAAGGTCTCTGGTCTAATGCCTAGGTCCTTGATCCACTTTGAGTTGAGTTTTGTGCAGGGTGAGAGGTAGATTTTTTTAAAATATATTTTTAAAATTGTTGATGGACCTTTATTTTATTTATTTTTATGTAGTGCTGAGAATCAAGTCTAGTGCTTCACATATGCTAGGCAAGTACTCTACCACTGAGCCACAAACCCAGCCCAAGATAGGGATTTAATTTCATTCTACTATGTATGGATTTCCAGTTTTCCCAGCACCACTTGTTGAAGAGACTGTCTCTTCTCCAGTGTATATTTATGGTGTCTTTGTCTAGTATGAGATGACTGTATGTATGTGGGTGTGTCTCTGTGTCTTCTATTCTGTTCCATTGGTCTTCAATTCTATTTTTTTGTGCCAATATCATGCCATTTTTGTTAGTATACGTCTGTAGTATAATTTAAGGTCTGGTATTGTGATGCTTCCTGCATCACTTTCCTCAATAAGGATTGCTTTGGCTATTCTGGACCTCTTATTGTGTCCTGTCTTCTACTGATTTGGGTGTTGATTTCTTCTTCTTTTTCTAGGGCTTTGAGATGTAATGTTAGATTATTTATTTCATGTCTTTCTATTCTTTTAATGAATGAGTTCAATGCTATGAACTTTCCTCTTAGAACCACCTTTATAATGTTCCAGAAATTTTGAGGTTTTATATCACTATTCTTATTTATCTCTAAGCATTTTTTTTATTTTACCCCTGATTTCTTGTGCTATCCATTCATCATTCAGTAATATATTATTTAGTATCCAGTTATTAGAGTAGCTTCTATTTTTTATCTTTTCTTATCAAACTCTAATTCCACATTTCTAATTGTTTACTGCACTTTTAATCTTGGAAATCTAATTCATACCTCTAATCTTTTTTTTTTAAGATCCAGTACTGTGGATGCTATCTCAATGGTAGAGTGCCTGACCAGCATGTGTGAGGCCATGGATTCCATACCCAGCACCACACACACACACACACACACACACACACACACACATCCAAATCCAAACAAATTCATCTTTTTTTTTTTTTTTGAGTTCTAGGAATGGAACCCAGGGCCTTGTGCATGCTAGTCAAGTACTCTACCACTGACCTGCAACCACAGCCCCATGATACATATTTTAAAGTATATGTTCTTTTTTGAGAGAGAGAGAGAGAGAGAGAGAGGAGAGAGAGAGAGAGAGAGAGAGAGAGAGAGAGAGAGAGAATTTTTTAATATTTATTTTTCAGTTTTCAGTGGACACAACATCTTTATTTTATTTTTATGTGGTGCTGAGGATCGAACCCAGCGCCCCGCACATGCCAGGCGAGCGTGTTACTGCTTGAGCCACATCCCCAGTCCTATGTTCTTTTTTTAATACTGGGGATTTTACCTGGGGGCGCTTTACCACTGAGCTATATCCCTAGACCTTTTTATTTTTTATTTTGAAATAGGGTCTCAACAAGTTGCTTAGGGCCTCACTAATTTGTTCCAGTTGGCCTTGAACTTGTAAGTCTCCTGCCTCAACCTCCCAAGTCTCTGGGATTGCAGGTATGCACCACTGCTTCCAGCCCAATGATCCTTCTCCCAACCCTTGCCCTATGACTCTCTTCCATCTGGATGTTCACCTGCATCATTTATAATAAAAGAATAGACTTTGTTTCCCTGAGTTTGTGAGCTGCTATAGAAAACTAATGGAACCCAAGGAGAGTGTCATGAGAACCTCAACTTAGCCAGTCAAAACCTGTGCTTATAACTGGCATCTGAAGTGGGGGAACAGTCTTATGGTACTGAGCCTTCAATTGTGGGGTCTGACTCTGTATCTCCAGGTAGATATCATCAGAAATAAATTGAATTATAAGACATCTAGGTAGTATACACTGAAGGATCTGCTGGAAAAGTGACTGTTTTGTGTGTGGGGAGAAACTCCCACATATCCAACGTCAGAAGTAATGTATCAACTGACTATGTAAGAAAGGCAAACATCTTAATTTTTCTCAGAATATTTTTTTTCTTTCTCAGAATAATCAAGATAATTAAAAACATGTTCACCCAAAACTTGTACTTGAATGTTCATAGTAGCATTATTCCTAATAGCTGAAAGTAGAAACAACCTAAATGAGCATCAATGAATGAATACATAAACAAATTGTGGTATAGTCATGCAATAGAATATTACTCAACCACATAAAAGAATAAATAGATAAACACTACAACATGAGAAGTGAAAGAAGCCAGACACAAAAGACACATATTGTATGATTCAATTTATGTGAAATATCCATTATGGGCAAATCTATAGAGATATAAATTAGATTACTGTTTGCCTGGGACTGAGGGGAAGGAAGAATGGAGAATAACTGGTAATGAAATATTAGTTTTCTAGGGCTGCCAAAAGACAGTACCACAACCTGATGGCCTTATTCAACAGAAGGCCATTCTGAAGACTAGAAATTGGAGTGTGGCAGGCCTTCTACTCCAGGCTTCTCTCCTGGTTTCTGGAAGGTCCTTGGCTTGTGGCAAAACAGCATTAATTTTCACACAGTGTTCTTCCTGTGTGTGTGTGTGTGTGTGTGTGTGTGTGTGTGTATGTCTGTGTCCAAATTTTCCCATTTTATAAGGATACTAGCCATATTAAGAACCCACCCTACTTCTAAATGCCCTCACCTTCAATAATTGCATCTAGTTTGTCAAAATACACTCAACTGTTATGTATACCTAAAAAGAACAAATAAAAAATTATAGTTACTAAGACACCATTTCCAAATAAGGTCATATTTTGAAGTACTGGGGGTTAGGACTTGAACATATGGATTGAGTAAAGATACAAGTGGGTATGGAGTTTCTTTTGGGAGTGATAAAAATATTTCAGGAATTGGATAGGGGGGATGGTCAATCAAAATTGTGAATATACTAAAAGCCTCTGAATTGAGCCCTTTGTAATGTTAAATGTTTTGCTATATGAATTATTTCAAAAAGATTTTAAGAAGTTACCTCAAATCCTTTCACAAGGTCAACTGTTTCAAGCTGGGGTACAGTGCCACCCCTCACCACATCTGTAGAATATAATCTCCCATAAGAACAGGGATTGTTGTATATTTTGTATTCCATTGCCTACAATACTGTTAGGAATATAGAAAATGCTCAATACATATTTGTTGAATGAATATGAAAGGGTTAAGGCAAAATACACCAAATTGGTGTTTTGAAGCTGAAATCACTTGAGGGACTGTAATTTTAGAAAGGACCATTTGGCTTGACTCTCCCTACAAGCAGCAGAGCACAAAGATTCTTTGGGGGAGGGATGTCCTTCACATACCAAGGCTGGAAAACAGCCTTGATTAGCAGAGACTGCTAATTGAGGATGCAGTGAACCTGAAAAAACAAACTCAGAAATAACCCTTATCTTCTACTAGCTTCCACATCCCCTCCCCAGATATCTCTTGGCAATTTACATCCCTAGAATTTACAACCCTATTCCAGATATCCATTTGTCCTGTCATTCCTTCACACATTTATTGTTCTTTGTCTGAAAAAACAAAGAACAGCAGGCCTTGGTTATTTCTGCAGACTTCACTCTTGGGAAGATCCTTGTGTATTTGTAAAATAAATAAAATAAATAGAGAAGAGCTCTTTCTCCCCTATAGATTCATGGAAGGTTTTTATAACTTTTCTTAAATTTTTCTATTTCAGAGGTAAATTATCTTAAAATGTATTTCTTGAAACTAATCTGATTTTATATGCTATAGTTAGGACTTAGTCTCACAAAACAGATTCCTCTGTTTTCATAACAATTAGCATTATTTACTAATTTATTTTGCATTTGGTGTTTTACAAACAGGGTCAGTTTTTAAAGATTCAGGGACAACTGATCTATGCCTCAATTTTTTATAAGCACTACTCCATGCTTACATAATGTATACATGGAGACAGAAGTACGGATAGGAATTATGTTTGGCTAACTAGAAACTACTCTTACTACAAACATTTGATGAACTTAACCACCTTCTCTCTGATTTAGGAATCCTTAGTCTTTTATTCCACAAGCAAACATGGCCAGGGTGGGCTTGGAGCTAGTTTTGGTCAGAAGCAATTCAGTGCCCCCTCCACAATCCAAGCCCTTGAAAATCTTTGGGTCAAACCAGTGGCTCAACGGACTTCTTATTGCAGAAGTATTCTCATTGGAACCCCAGTAGATAGGGGATGATTCTAGATACAATTCAGGATCATTACTGCTCAGAGTCTTAAAAATGAAAATAGCATAACTCTTCACCCCTAAAAAACTGTCTCTCAGAATGACTCATTGACCATTTGACATATTCTTTATCTGTTAATCCTTTCTTTTAGCTTCTCAATTTCTCAACTGCTCTCTCGCCTATCACACAGCCTTGTGTTAGCTCTCTGTTGTTTTGGTAAAGTATCTGAGATAATCAACTCATAAGAAGAAGTGATTTACTTTAGCTCAAAGTTTCAGAGATTTCAGTTTGTGGTTGCTTGGCCACATCACTTTGGGCCTGTGATGAGGCAGAACATCATGGTAAGGAGTGTGTAGCAGAGGAAAGCTTCTCACCTCATGGCAGCTGAGAAGCAGAAATGAGCCAGCATCCTAATACATCCTTTAAGGGCATGCCCCCATTGACCTACTTTCTCCACGTAAGTCCAGCATAGAATTACCATATGATCCAGCTATTTCACTTCTGGAGATAAACACAAAAGAATTAAAAGCAGGAACTTGAGCAGATACACCATTTTTCATGGCAACATTATTTGCAATAGCCAAAATGTAAAATCAACCAAATGTCCACTGACAGAGGATGTGGTATATACATCTAGTGGAATGTCATTTAGCCTATAAAAGGAATGAGATTCTTTTCTTTTATTTATTTGTTTTTGGTAGCAGGGATTGAGCCCAGGGACACTTCATTACTGAGCCACTCCCCAGCCCTTTTTTAAAAAAAATTTATTTAGAGACAGGGTTTCACTGAGTTGCTTAGGGCCTCACTAAGTTGCCAAGGCTGGCTTTGAACTCACAATCCTCCTGTCTCAGCTTCCCAAGCCACTGGAATTACAGGCATGTGCCACCACATCCGGCAAGGAATGAAATTCCAATGCATGTCACAATATGGATAAGCTTTGAGGACACTATGCTAAGCGAAATGTCCATCACAAGGCAGCTTAGTGAGACCCTGTCTCGAAATAAAAAAAAATAAAAATAAAAAGGACAGGGGTGGGGGTATATAGCTCAATTGACCATAAACAAAAGGGTTTATTTTGGGACTCTCAATTCTGTTCTAGTAATATATATGACTATACTATATCAGTGACATACTGGTCCTCTGGGTCTTTTGCATTTCCAAGTGAATTTGAGGATCAGCAAGTCAGTATCTACAAAAAATTCTGCTGGTGTTTTGACTGAGATTATGATGAATCTATATCACTTGGGGAGAACTCCTACTTTAATAATATTAAGCATGGGAATGCTTCTTAAATTACTTAAATCTGCTTTCATTTGTCTCAATATGTTGTAGAGTTTTATTTGGGGGGGGAGTTTGTTTGTTTGTTTTGATACTAGGGATTGAACACAGGGGCACTTGACCACTGAGCCACATCCCCAGCCCTATTTTGTATTTTATCTAGAGACAGGGTCTCACTGAGTTGCTTAGGGCCTTGCTAAGTTGCTGAGGCTGGTTTTGAACTCACAATCATCCTGCCTCATCTTCCCAAGCCACTAGGATTACAGGTGTGCGTTACCATGCCCAGCAATATGTTGTAGCTTTAAGTGTACAATTCTTGCATTTCTTTTAAAAAACCTATTCCTATTTAATCTTTTTTATTATATTGTGAATGGAAATCTTTTCTTAGTATTTTTTAATTGTTCATTGCTATGACCCTGTATACTGTGAACTTGCTGAACTCATTTATTAGTTCTAATAGGTTTTTCTTGTGGGTTCCTTAGGTTTTACCATGTACAATATCATGTTGTCTTCAAATAGTTTTACTTCCTTTCTTTTTGCTTTTTGTTTTCTCGACAGTATCTTTCTTTTTCTTTTTAGTTCTGGAGATTGAACCCAAAAGTGCTACATTCACAGCCATTTCCATATTTTATTTTGAGATGGGATCTCAGTATGTTGCTGAGGCTGGCTTTGAACTTGTGATCCCTCTGCCTTAGCCTCCTGAGTTGCTGGGATTACAGGCATATGCCACTGTGCCTAACTCAACATTATCTTTTTTTAAAAAAAAATATTTATTTTTTAGTTGTAGTTGGACACAATACCTTTATTTTATTTATTTATTTATTTTTATGTGGTGCTGAAGACCGAACCCAGGGTCTCACGTGTGAGGCGAGCGCTCTGCCGCCAAGCCACAACCCCAACCCCTCAACATTATCTTTTGAGTGCAAACGTTTTAAATTTTGATGAAGTCTAATTTACCAATGTTTTCTACAGTACATATTTTTGGTGTCAGATCCAAGAATTTTATTTTTTTCTTACCTAATTGTACCAGCTAGAATGTCCAGCATAAAGGTGAATAAAAGTGGCTAAAGAAGACATTTTGGCCTTGTTCCTGATCTAAGGCAGAGACATTTACTCATTCACTAAGTACTATGCTAACTATAGGTTTTGCACAGATGCCCTCTATCAGATTAAAAAAATTTATATCATTTTAAATTACTGAGAGTTTTTTATTTATAAATGGGTGTTAGATTTTTGTCCAGTAATTCTTTTATCTATTATAATGATCATGTAGAGTATTAGAGAAGTTGCCTAGCATGCCAAGGCCCAGGGTTCTATCCACAGTACCAGAACAACAACAGCAACAAAACACAACCAAGTGAATTATTAATGAAAAAAGAGACTACTATGTTCAGTAAGAGATCACTGTAGAATTTGTTTTACTCATCTGCCATCTCCCATTCCCCAGAATGGTAGTCACCCATCATCTGGACATTTAATAAAAATTAAATCAGGGCCTGGGTTTGTGGCTTAGTGGTAGAGCAATTGCCTCGCATGTGTGAGGCACTGGTTTCGATGCTTAGCACCACATAAAAATAAATAAACAGGAGCTGGGATTGTGGCTCAGTGGTGGAGTGCTTGCCTTGCATGCGTGAGACACTGGGTTCAATGCTCAGCATAAAAATAAAAAAAAAGATATTGTGTCCACCTATAACTAAAAAATAAATATTTTAAAAAATAAGTAAACAAAATAAAGATTGTGTCCATCTACAACTAAAAAAAATATTTAAAAATTAAATCATCATCTATGGTCTTTTTTAACTGGTTTCTTTCACTTAACATGTTTTCAAGGTTCATCCACATTGTATTTCATTATATGAATATACTATATTTGCTTGTCCGTTCATCAGTTGATGGACAGCAGGATTAGGATATTATGAATAATACTGCTATGAATATTCACAAACAAGCTTTTATATAGACATGTTTCCATTTCTATTGGGAGAAATTGCTGAGCCATATGTCAACTCAATTTTCAAATTTCTGAGGGACTGCTAGAACATTATCTAAAGTGACCATACTACTTTATATTCCCACTAGCAATATATGTAGCTTCCAGTTTGTCTGTCTGACTTTGATTATAGCCATGTTAGTGGGTATGATTGGATATCTTTTTGTAATTTGATACTGGTTTTCTTGAAGAATAATAATGTTGGGCATCTTTTCGTGTGCTTCTTGAACATTTCTATATCTTCTTTGGAGCAATGTCTATTCAGATCTTTTGCTCATTGCCTTTATTTTTATTTTTACTGGCAAATGTCATAAATTCATGTTCTTTTTAAAAATTTGATATATATGACAATAGTCATTGCCTTCATTTTTAAAAGATAATTTTACTATATATATAGAATTTTAGGTTGACTTTTTTTTCTTCTAGCACTTTGAACATGTCATCTCACTGCCTTCTCACTTCCATTTTTGTTGCTGAGAAGTCATTGTGATTTCCTTGTGTGGAATGTGGTTCTTTTGTACCTGATGAGTTGTTTTGGTTTGTGTCTTTCACAATTTTCTCATTGGATTTTAATGGTTTCACTAGGATGCATTTAGGTATAGATCTCTGTGTTTATCCTACATGGTATATTCACTGAACTTATTGCTTATATAAATCAATGATTTTTATAAAGTTTGAGATGTTTCCAGTCATTATTTCTGAATAATAATAATTTTTCTTCCACTTTCTTTGTTTCCTGGTCAATTTCCAGAGTCCTAAAATGGTTCTTTTTTTCAGTCTTATTGGTTTTTAACATTTTTTTCCTTTTTCAGGTATTGGGGATTGAACCAAGGGGTGCTCTACCACTGAACTACATCCCCAGTCCTTTTTAAAAAAAATTTATTCTGAGACAAAGTCTCGCTTAGTTTCAGAGGCTGGCCTTGAAGTTACCACCCTTCGGCCTCTGCATCCCAAGTCACTGGGATTATCAGTGTGCACCACCATGTGAAGCTATCATTGCTTTTAGAAGAGGGGATTTGTTCAGCTGGTCACTAAGGCATTCAAGAAGTCCCACCTATATAGTAGGTGGTTTTAATAACTAATACATCCATATCAAGTGGTAACCAAAAAGAGCAAAAAACGAAGAATGAGCAGTCCTGAGAAATAGCTGATTGTTAAAAACATTTTAAAGGCTATTTGATCTGAACTGCTCACCAGAAGAAGCATATCCTCAAACAAAGCAGTGTGGTGAGTAATATTTGCCTTTGTGATCTGGTAATTTTTCACAAGCTGTGTTATTGTAATCATCTTGCTAAAAGGAAGTTTTATAGTTCTATGTAATCATGTTGACTTGAATTAGCACTCACACAATAAAGTTGAATTGCACATTTTTTTCTTTCCCCAGCAGATGGTGACATTTTATAGAATATGGATAAATTGTCTCAATGAACCAGTGATCTAACTAACTAAAATAGAATTGTCTCTTATTTCATTTCTCCTTTATCTACATCTTGAATTCTTTTACAAAAGACATTCATCAAGAGCAATTACAGGGGTGGGGTTGTGGCTCAGCAATAGAGTGCTCTCCTCACATGTTCGAGACCCTGGGTTCTATCCTCAGCACCACTTAAAAATAAATAAGTGAAATAAAGGTGTGTCCAACTACAACTAAAAAATAATCATTTTTAAAAAGAACAAATACAAAAACCATAAATAATAAAAACTAAAAAGTTTCAACTTCTTCAATACCTAGTTTGCATAATATATTTTCACCAGGTATTTTCTTATTTGCCATTAGGTCACATCAACTTACCTATTTACAAAAATAGAACAGCAATAATAGAATGTTAAAATTGACAAATGTGTCTTTAAATAATGTCCACCTCTGGTTTCTCTTCATTCATTTCTTCCACAAAGGCCCCTCATTCTTCTTTGTTTCCCAAATTAGTTCTGAATTCTAGTAGTCCCCGCTATCTGAAGTTTCACTTCCTATGGTTTTAGCTACATATAGCCAACTTTGGTTTAAAAATATTAAATGGAAAATTCCAGAAATAAACAATTCCTGCGTTCTAAACATTGCATGCTATTCTGAGTAATGTGATTAAGTCTTGTGTCTTCATGCTCTATCACTCCCTGAGTGTGAATCATTTCACTTCCCAGTGTATTCACACTGTACCTACCCATTTGTCGTTTATTAGCCATCTCATTTATCAGATCAATGGTCATGATATGACAGTGCTTGTGTTCAAGTAACCCTTATATTACTTAATAATGGCCTCAAAGGGCAAGAGTAGTGATGATGGCAATTTGGATATGCCAAAAAGAAGCTGTAAAGTGCTTCCTTTAATTAAAAAGGAAAAAAAATCTTTGACTTATGGAAATAAAAACATTGTATCCTGAGGTTGCTGAGATCTACAGTACAGTGAGATATTTTGAGAGAAATTATACATAGCTTTTATTATAATATTTTGTTGTAATTTTCTGTTTTATCAATATGTTGTTAATCACTTACTGTACCTAATTTATTACTTAAACTTTATCATAAGTATATATGTATAGGAAAAACCATAGTTTATATTGGTTTTGGTACTATCCACAGTTTCAGGCATCCTCTGGGGTTCTGGAACATATTTCCTATAGTTAAGGAAGACCACTGTACTTCCCCTTTCCCTTAAGTTCAATACATTAATATTTTCTATCTTATATCCTAGAGTGCAGTGTATAATTAAAATTCATTTTTAGATTCATGCAATTCATAATCACAGCTTAATATGTCAACTATATGGGGGGTATTTAATTCACTAGTTCAAACTTAACAGCTATTATATTTCAGGTTTTTTGTGAAGCTCACAGTCCTTCCAGCAGGGGACACAACCTCATAACAGTAAGGAGGTGTTTTCATGCACAAGGTTTAATGCATAAGCTTTCATGGGAACTCAGAAAAATGAATCATTAATTCTATCAAAAGAACTTTATATATGAACATGAAATCTGAGTGGGATATAATAGACTGAAATGTGAGCAAAAAGCTTTTCAGGCAGAATGAAGAACTGAAGTTCAATTTTAGAAGCATCAAACAATGCAGCATTTTTCTAAAACCCAGAAGTCTGATTAGAATACACAATATTAAGCGTACTGTGTTTCAACAGAATCAAAATGGAAGATGGAGGAGGAATAGGAAGGAAATGATGGGAAGTGAGTCTATAGAGGTACATTAGAGCCAGAATGTGAAAATTCTTACAAGGCATTCTAAGGAGTGAGAACGGCATTGTAAAAACACTTATGAGATATTCTAAAGAGTGTAGGCTTCATCCTCTTGGTCTAGGAGCCATCTTATAACAGTGTGTAGGCAATAGAGGATGGGAGTAGAGAGACCAATTAAGAGATAATGGGTCACACACAGCTAAAAAGGAAAACCAAGCATATGTTCAAATAAGTAACAACCCCATCATTATGTAAAATTATTATGTACCAATAAAAATATGGAAGAAAAAAAGGAAAAGCAGGTGTGGATTATTGAATGGTTCTGTTTTAGGAGGGAAAGAAATACTGATGGAGGCATATATAGAAAACATTCAAGATGGGTATGGTGGCACATGCCTGTAATTCCAGCAACTTGGGAGGCTGAGGCAGGAGGATTCTAAGATTGAGGCTAGCCTCAACAATTTAGTGAGACCCTGTCTTAAAATAAAGAATAAAAATAAAAAGAACTGGGAATGTAGCTCACTGGTAGAGCATTTTTGGTTCAATCCCCAGTACAGAGAGAGAGAGACAGAGAGACAGAGAGAGGAAGTCTCACATGGTAAACTGTATGGACTAGGGTGACTGAATGTGATATCTGAGAAAAAGGGAGGAATACTAAAAAATGACAATGAGGTTTCATAATTCTGGCATCTTGGTTTTTAATTATCTTACCAGGGCATTATTCAAAACAGAAAATCTGGGCTGGAGTTGTGGCTCAGTGGTAGAGTGCTTGCCAACAGCATGAGTGAGGCACTGGGTTTGATTTTCAGCACATTAAAAAAAGGAATAAATAAAATAATGGTATTGTGTCCATCAACAACTAAATTTTTTTAAAGTTTAAAAAACCCAGAAAATCTATGAAAAATAGTAGATTTTTAGAGTATTATAGAGGATTTGGCTTGGGAAAATATGAATTTGAGGCTCCTGGAGAGCATCCAGGTGAAGATACTGAGACATAATTGGGAATATGAGACTAATGGGAAGAGAAATCTGGAAATGATATTTAAGAGTCAGCAATGTAAACTTATTGGGAGAGGCCGTAGGAATTGAAAATTTCAGGTGGTTTAGTACAATAAGAAGAGAAATCCAGGGATAGAGCCTTAGGGTTCCCAGTATTTGGGATGAGATGACATCTATAAAGGAGATTAAGAAGGAGAAGCTTAAGAGGTGAGAAGGGAGGGAATGGAGTCATGTTTAAGGAGGAAAGATGGTGAGTTACTCCTCCTTTCATTGTGCCACCTCTGTCTTCATAGTATTCAATGATATCCTAACAATCTTTCTAGAATAATCCTTGGCCCACTGTGGCCAGAGCTTGGAAGCCTGTCCAGTCCTTAAACTATGAGAAATCCAATACATTATAAATGTGTAGAAGTGAAAATATTATGAAAGATGCTCTGACCTACACTGTGTCCTTAACTATTTTTTTTGTTAAGAAAAAGGTTGAAATGAACATGCTTAACAAAGTAAATTCCATCACAACTTATGGTTTCCTTTCCACAGGATAAATTATACATATTACAAAAAGGGGGAAATAATATGAAAAGTTGGAAAAATCCCTGTGAGAATTCACTTTTTGCCCAGAAAATATTTATTATTTTAGGTTTCTATTAGAAAAGCCAAAGGGACTTGATAAGTGTGCTGTCATTGGATTTCAACCAAAAGAATCACCATTTTTTTATATTTATTTTTTAGGTGTAGATGGACACAACACAATGCCTTTATTTTTATGTGGTGCTGAGGATTGAACCCGGGTCCCGCCTGTGCTAGACGAGCGCTCTACCGCAGAGCCACAATCCCAGCCCCTTCCTCTTTTTTAAAAATATTTTTTAGCTGTCAATGGACCTTTTATTTATTTATATGTGGTGCTGAGGATTGAACCCAGTGCCTCACACATGCTAGTCAAGTGCTCTACCACTGAGCCACAATTCCAGCCCAGAATATTTCCTCTTTTGAAGAGGTTAGGGAGTATGGTGGATGCTGTCCAAATTTTCCTTCAGGAATAAAGGAAATGTTCCCCAGGTGCTGGGAGTGGTACTGCCAGCTGTCAGCTCTTTTAGGGATTGCCTTGGCTGAAAAGAGCTGCCTCACCCAAAGTCACATCCTTCTAGGAGTCAGCCTGCATTTCATAACTAAATGACATTGAGCCTGGCCCTCTCCCCTTGACTTGGGGACACCTCCAAATAGTCACCTCATCTTCAATGATTACCATGTGGTAGACTAAGCGAGATGTTGAACTTGAGTTGCTACCCAATTTTTCTCTGTGCCCAATTCTGCATCCTTCTCATCCTTTCCCTTCAAAGGGATGATTTCAAGGGCTCACCCCAATAAATCTGTGTGCTAATCTCCTTCTCAGAGCCTGCTTTCCAGAGATCTCAATCTATACCAAGGCTGAACTCACAGAGCTTGAACATGGGATTCAGGCACACCCTATGCCCATTTTCATCCACTTGATCTCAGAAACTCAGGACAATTTGGTGATTGGATTAAAACAGAGACCAGACCACCTGAGTTGTTAAAATTTGGTTTTTAAATTTACCTACAATAAAATTTACATTTTTATTTTATTTTTTGTTTTACTTAGTTACACATGACAGTATAATGATCTTGACATATCATACATTTGAATCAGATGGGGTATAATTTCTCATTTTTCTGAGTATACAGGTTGCAGAATCACATTGGTCATGCAGTCACGTATATACACACAGCAATAATAAAGTCTATTTTATTCTGCTGTCCTTCCTTTCCCCCCTTCCCCTCCCCTCCCCTCCCATCATTTCTCTCTACCCAAACTAATATGACACACTTTTTTTTTCTTTTCCTAACATCATCATACATGCATTCTGTATAATGATGAGGGTCTCCTTCCATCTTCCGTGCAATTCTCCTTCTCTCTCCCTTTCCCTCCCACCTCTCTTCCCTATCTAGAGGTAATCTTCTCCTGCTCTTCCTCCCTATCCCATTTATATAAATACTCCATATATAAATGGAATCTTACAGACTTTGAACCTGGCTTCTTTCACACAGAGTAATGCATTTGCGATTCATTTATGTGGCTGTGTATATGAATAGTGAATTTCTGTTTATTACTGGATAGTATTTCATTGTACTGATCAATACAGTTTGTTTGTTTTTTTCATTCACCAGTGGAATCCCATTCAAGTTGCTCCCACTTTATAGCAATCATGACTGACACGTCTATGAACATTTGCATATTGGATTATATGTGAACACGAGTTTTGTTTCTTTGGGGTAAAAGTGTAGGCATGGAATTGATGGGTCATTCTGTAAGTGTATTTTTAATTTTACAAGAAACTGCCAAACTGTTTTCCAAAGTAGCTGAACCAGCAATGTATGAGTGTTCCAGTTGTTCAACCACCTTGTCAGCAGCTGGTATTGTCAGTTTCTGTCAGCTATTGTAAAAGGTCTGTTAGTGGTATTTTATCGTGGCTTCAGTTTGCATTTAACTGTTGGTATTGAGCATCTTGTTCATGTCTTTATAGGCATCAGCCTATGTTTGGTGCAGAATTGTTCAAATTGCTTACCCGTTTTTATACTTAGTTGTCCATTTCCTCATTGTTTCAAGAATTCTTTGTTCTAGGCACAAGTCTTTTGTCAGATGTTATGGTTTAGATGTGAGGTGTCTCCCAAAAGCTCATGTGTGAGACAATGAAGGATTTTCAGAAGCAAAATGGATAGAGTATGAGAGTTATAACCTAATCAGTGGATTGATTGACTGCTGCGCTAGCTGGGTTGTAACTGTAGGCAGGTAGAATGTGGCTGGAGGAGGTGGGTCACTGGAGGTATGCCTTTGGAGATTATATTTTGTATCTAGTGAGTGGTGTTCTGTTTCCTGATTGCCATGTCCAAGTTGCTTTCCTCTTCATGCCCTTCTGCTATGATGCTCTGCCTTACCTCAGGCCCAGAGTATTGGAGTTGGCCTTGAGACCTCTGAAACCATGAGCTCCCAAATAAACTTTTTCTCCCTAAGATTGTTCTTGTCAGGTCTTTTGGTTACAGCTACAAAAATAGCTGACTATAAGATCATATTTGTTATTTGTAAGTAGTTTTCTACTAGCATATATCTTGCATGTTCATCCTCTTAAAAGCATCTTTTACAGAGCAAAGGCTTTTAATTTTCATGAAGTCCAATTTATCATTTTTACTTTTATGGATAGCACCTTTGATGTCATATCTAAGAGTGATTTGCCTAACCTCAGGGCAGAAAGATTTTCTTCTAAAAGCTATACATCTCACATAAATCTGTCCCCTCTTAGGTGAGTATGCAGAAAAGAAAGTGTGGGGAGTAGTACTCTGTGAGATTGGTGGATAGCATTCTGAACAAGTGGCTGGAAAGAGGAGAGAACTGTGGACAGAAATCAAAGTGCTTGAGCCAGTTTTCTCTCTCTCTCTCTCTCTCTCTCTCTCTGTGTGTGTGTGTGTGTGTATGTTTTGTGGAACCCAGGGCCTTTGTGCATGCTAGACAAGTGTTCTACGACTGAGCTATATTCCCAATTGAGCCAGTTGTTTTAGAGGTGGAGTGACTTCCACCATATAAAAAGAAAAGAAAAGAGAAAAACAGATCTTTGGAGATGTTACTTTTCCAATTTGAACTACTTCCCCTGGTGGAGATGAATAGATTTGATTTCTCTTTTCTCCTAACCTTTCAACACCACCCAAGGAGGTGGGAGAAAGCTCTCCTTTCCTTGTTGATTATCCCACTGCAAAAGAGCAAAATTTAGCCTTTTTGATTCTCTTTTGATTTTAGTAACTCTAAGTTTAATCTTGCTTTTGGATTTCCTGTCATTTTTTTTTTCATGTATCCTTTGGTATGTTTCACTCCTTATGTGTTCTTTTAAACACCGTCTCTTGGGAAAAATCACCATCCTAACACTCTCATTCTTTAAATGTCCCTTGCTTATATTTGGGATATAATGTGGCAACAACCCTACATCTCACAACCCCAGGAACTGTGTGGGCACTAAAAATTAATAACATTTTACAATTGAGTAAACTGAGCCTTGGAGTGTCTGTTAAATATGCAGGGACCTCGACTGGCAAAATCTTAAGGAACACAACATTTAGAATTTCAAGAAGCCTAGATCTTAATCATTAAATGTGCTGTATGAGTGCAGTAGTGCCTCCAAATCCCTTGGACCACCATGCAATGTGCAGCCACCTATCTTTTATTTTATCGTGTCGAGTGGCCTAGGACACAGAGGGCCAGGATGGGGATATAAAACTGAAGGGGAGAGGAGTTCTCCGGGTGGGATCCATGTCCCGTCACTTGGCACTTTCTGTACACACAAGCCCCTCCCTTGACTGCAGTCAATTCCTTAAGACTTGACCTCATTACAGAAGGTTTAGGGAAAGGTCGGGCTTGGCTCGGTGCGTCCCAGCTGGCGTCCCCACCCGGCTGCAGCCCCGCCCAGATCTGGCAGAGCAATGGGCAAACTGTAGGGTAGAAAGGCGGGGAGAAGCTGTGGAGGTTAAAGGCGGGGCGGGCGGTTGCCAAGCCGGCCAATAGGCGGCTCTCCAGAGGCTGTGCTGAGAGGACAGGGGCGCCGTCACTAGCACCACCGCCTTCCAAGTTTCCCCTTGTGGATGCCCGCCTGGCTGCTCTGCTCCTCCCGGTGCACAGAGACCGGGAGAGACTAGAGGAGCGGACTCCGGACGGGATTTCAAAGAAGGTGCGAGAACCTGCTTCTGACCCGCTCTGGAGGTGGGGTTGGGTGTCGGTAAAAGATGAAAAGCCGCCGGCGGCGACGCCGAGAACACTGCAAGTTCGCGCTGCTGTTGGTGCTGTACACGCTGGTGCTGCTGCTCATCCCCTCGGTACTGGACGGCGGTCGCGACCAGGATAAGGGCGTCGGGCACTGCCCCGGCCTGCAGCGCAGCCTGGGAGTATGGAGTCTGGAGGCGGCGGCGGCTGGCGAACGGGAGCAAGGCGCTGAGGCGCAATCTGCCGCAGAAGGGGGCGCAGACCAGTTCCCCAAGACCCCAGGCAACCTCAGCTCCGTCGGGGAGACAGTGGCCCATGAGAAACAACACATCTACGTGCACGCCACCTGGCGAACAGGCTCGTCCTTCCTGGGAGAGCTCTTTAACCAACACCCGGACGTTTTCTACTTGTACGAGCCCATGTGGCATTTGTGGCAGGCGCTCTATCCGGGCGACGCTGAAAGCCTGCAGGGTGCTCTTCGAGACATGCTGCGCTCGCTCTTCCGTTGTGACTTCTCAGTGCTGCAGCTGTATGCACCTCCTGGGGACCCCGCCGCAAGAGCCACGGATACAGCCAATCTCACTACAGCCGCCCTCTTCCGCTGGCGGACCAACAAGGTCATTTGCTCGCCTCCGCTGTGCCCCCGAGCGACCCGTACCCGAGCCGAGGTCGGCCTCGTGGAGGACTCCGCCTGTGAACGCAGCTGCCCACCCGTGGCGCTACGCGCCCTGGAGGCCGAGTGCCGCAAATATCCAGTGGTGGTCATCAAGGACGTGCGTCTGCTGGACCTGGGTGTGCTGGTGCCCCTGTTGCGTGACCCAGGTCTCAACTTGAAAGTGGTGCAACTTTTCCGCGACCCTCGGGCTGTGCACAACTCACGTCTCAAGTCCAGGCAGGGACTGCTGCGCGAGAGCATCCAGGTGTTGCGCACCCGCCAGAAAGGCGACCATTTTCACCGCGTGCTGCTAGCGCACGGTGTGGGCGCTCGTCCGGGGGGTCAGTCCCGAGCGCTGCCTGCCGCGCCGCGTGCAGATTTCTTCCTGACTGGTGCTCTTGAGGTGATCTGTGAGGCCTGGCTGCGCGACCTGCTTTTTGCACGCGGTGCTCCATCCTGGCTAAGGCGGCGCTACCTGAGGCTGCGCTATGAGGACCTGGTTAGGCAGCCTCGCACCCAGTTACGCCGCCTGTTGCGCTTTGCCGGGCTGCGCGCAATAGCCGCGCTTGAGGCTTTTGCTCTCAACATGACTCGCGGAGCGGCTTATGGCACCGATCGGCCCTTCCACCTGTCGGCACGCGATGCTCGTGAGGCAGTGCACGCCTGGCGCGAGCGCCTGAGCCGAGAACAGGTGCGCCAAGTGGAGGCCGCCTGTGCTCCAGCCATGCGTCTGCTGGCCTACCCTAGCAGCGGAGAGGAGGGTGACGCGGAGCCACCCGGGGAAGAGGAAACCCCGCTGGAGACTGAGGCCGTCGGAGCTACGTAGCCCCCACCCTCGCCCCCGGAGCGGATCCGGGTAAGGTGGCTCTGGGCAGGGTAGAGTTCTAGAAAGGGTCTTCGGAGAGCCTGCATCAGGCCTGCTGGAGAGGAGAGGGAAGAGGGCACTAGGAGATGGTGCTATCCTGAATACCATGCTATCAGATCAGGGCCAAAGGGATAGGAAATTTCTGCTTGTAGCATTTAGGAGATTGTATCGGTTCTCCAGCTTATGAGCCACCCACCTTCACAGAGTAGGACCCTGAGTTAAGAGAATGTTTCAGTGTTGCTGAGGCAGAACCCAGTTTTCTGCATTCCCAGTCCACTTTATGAAGTAGGAGGTATCTGAGGTCTGAGGACAGTAGAGAATGTCTGAAGTAGTGTAATGGAACATGAGGTCGGGAATTAATACCTAGACTATTAGGATTAAGGGAATGCTTTGAGGTGGATGGTTTTGAAGTTATCTCAATGCCAACTTGTCCTGTGGGGCAACTTTTTGCCTTGAAGTGTTTGTTGGCATAAAGAAAACCAAAAGCAAGTTTTGGTGGACCGGTATTGACTTCATAACCCTACCTAACCCAAATCATTCTGTTTAATATTTCTTCTCTTTCTCTCTTATGCTCAGGTCCCAGGGCTTTCCTCCTGAGTACCAAGCATGCAAAGCACAGTCCGGCGGTCTTGCAACAGTTTTTGCACATTTGTGTGTCTCAGGCCTTGGTATAATGGAATAGAATAAACTGCTTTCTCTTGGCTCATGTGTGCCCCTCCCCCTCCCCCTCCCCCACCCCCTTCCCAGTCGCTAGTGTTTGCAGGATATTTGGCCATATCCCGTTTGTATCAGGTCACAAAGAATGCCTGGTCAGCTTCCTCTAGTACCGACAAGACCTCAGGACTGTGTTTCCCCCACTCCACCCCATCCGTTTGAGAGATGGGACCTTAGATCGGCAGTAGCAGCTTGTGAAAAGTCATCCCCTCTTTTTTTTTTTTTGTTCTTTCTCTGTAAAAGTATATGTCTGAAGATGCTAAAATGGGCCCTGAATGATCTCCAAATGTGTTCAGTGTTGGGATCAACATATGGTGTGTAACACTGGGCCGAGGGAAGAGTTTATTCTGCACGATATTGATGATGGGAGTCAAGTTAGTGGCATGGGAATGTATTTTCCCAAACTTTGTGTGAATTGGAAGAGTGCCACCTTGTGCACTGTGCAGACTAGAGGAGGAAAAGCAATGCTGGGTGGACGGAAGTGACTAAAGTTTCCATTCATTATTTTATAGTGTAATTCAGTATTCCCCTGGGATGATGCTGGAGCAGGGGCAAAGGTTGAAGATGTTAATGAAGATGGGAGTTTGCTGTTGTTAATAGAGCTAAGGTTATAGAGTGATTTTGGAAACTGGCTAATCAAGAGGTTTTGCTGGTGAGTTTTTGTAATTGCTAGGAAGTCTGTGTTCTTTCCTGATTTCCAGAGCCAAGGAAGGTAAGGCATAGGGTGACTTGTCACATCTTAACAAAAACATCCTTTCATCTGCTAGGTCTGTATTTACACTTGGAACAAAATGGTCCCTAATCATCCTTCACAGGCCTCAGGGAACTCCTCCCCCAGGCTAATGCTGTGGCATTTTATGGTTTTAAGACATGACAATCTCTCAGAAACTTTTGCTCCCCCACCAACATTTTTACTAACATTTATTGAATGCCAGCTGGGGTGAGGAAATGAAGAAAATGGAGAGCAGGGTAGAGAACATAGATTTTCCCCTCTAAGGAAGTGCAAGTCTGTGCAGGTGACACTAATTATGAGATAAGGTGTCCATGCTGCTATTTAGAAGGCCAGTGAGGCTTCCTTTTTATGGGGCTGCAGGAACATATGGGTGGGAGCTTTAGGCTCTTCCAGGTGTTGGTGACTGAACCCTTCCTCCAGCATTGGGCACTTACTACCAACCAGGGGATGTGTTAAAAAGGTTGTATTCCTTCCTAGGAAAAGTGTTACAGATCCATTAATGGAGTTTTAAAAAGTTTTTCATACTCTAGGGAAGGGAAGGAAAAAGAAGGGAATGAATTTTTATAAAAAGGGCTGTGTGCCATTCATTGTGTTACACACTGTACATATATGGTTATTTATAACAGTTTCACAGATGAGGACTCAGAGAAGTAATTTCCGAGAAGTCACACTGGGGTAATGTGTGACTTACCCCAGGGTGGAACTTACCCCTGGCAACAAACCTGGCACCCCATCTGGGCTTATAGGCTAGTTTGGGGTGCTAAATACACTTGACTTTATTACTAATATGTCACAACCGTGAGCAAATAAAATATCCCTGAGCTGCCAACAGCACCTCCACAGAAAAGCTGATGGCTCTATAACTATCCTCTCCATCAGGCACTTGGCTCAGCAGTGAAGAGAGGCTGCATGTGAATTAACCCAAGGATCTGCTGAATGGTCCAGACCTAATAACCAAAATTTAGTAGGGAGGGAGTAGATTAAATTTTCTCATAGCTAAGTGAGGACTGAAGCATCCAGAACCAAGTCACCAAGAACCCAAGCTCTTCCCATATTGTACATTTTCTTAGCTTATGTTCTCATTGTAACAAAATAGTAGCCACAGTGCCAAGTATCACATTCTCACCCAACTAACCCAAGGTTTGTAAAGTGCAGAAAGGAAAAAAGCTGGTTATCAGGTGGAGAGGTATTCCTTCATGCAATGCTCATTCATTTAATCTGGTTATAAAAACCTTTCGCAGAACCTCTTACCCTCACCAGCTTCCCTCTTGGCCAGAATTGGATCACATAGTCTGCCCCAGACCAATAATTGGCAAAAGGGAATGAGAGCATTTTGGCTGACTTAGATTAGTCCTCAGCCCTGGCTGAAATTACAGTAGCCCCCTCTCCTTATCCTTGGGAGATATGTTGTAAGCCACCCCTCAAAGGATGTTTGAAACCTCCCATAGTGCCAAACCCTATAATATTCTATAGTTTTTCTCTACACATACCTATGATAAAGTTTAATTTCTAAATTAGGCACAATAAGAGACAAACAACAATAGTATTAATAAAATAGAGCAATTACAACAATAGATCATAAGTTCTATGAATATAGTCTTTCTCAGCTGTCATCGGGCAGGTAGTATATACAGTGTGTGTATGCTGGATGAAGCGATGATTTATGTCTTGGACAGGATTGAACAGGACTGTGTGATACTTCATTATCAAAACAGCAAACTTACTAATTATTTCCAGGATTTTCTATAATATCTTGGGACTGTGGGCAACAAACCTCAGAAAATAAAGCCATGGTTAAGGGACTTCTTTTTAATTTTTTTTTAGTTGTTGATAGACCTTTATTTTATTTATTTATATGCGATGCTGAGAATCAAACCCAGTGCTTCACACATGCCAAACAGGTGCACTACCGCTGAACCACAACCGCAGCCCAACGGACTTGTTTTAAAAATTCCACCACCTGAGCTCCACCCCAGGAAATTTTTTGTTCTCCTTTATGTTTTGTGCTGGGAGTGGAACCCAGGGCCTCACACATGCTAAGCAGGTCTCTTCCACTTAGCTACATTCCCAGTCCAGGAGATTCTGATTTAATTGTTTTTCTGTGAGTTCCCCAGACTGAGACATTGGGATGTTGTCAAAGTTCCCCAGGTGATTCTATTGTACAGCCAAATCTGAAAACCACTGGCTTGATCGTTCAATGATTCATCCCCCTGGGCCCAGCTGCTTGCACTAGAGCAAAATCAGAATGGGGAATCAGAATGTTGCTGAGCAGCAAACTGTCTGCCATGGTGATTTATATAAAAGATCTTGAAGCTGTGAAGTGCCCCAGAAATGTGGGGTATTATTTTGAAAAGGTAAATTACACATGGGTCTGTTTATCACCCTTTCATATGCTTTCAAATACGTAGTTGTTTGTAGTTTCTCATCTAAGAGTCCATAATTTTACATACATTGGGCACTACTGTTGTGAACAGACTGATCTTTTATCCTGTCCTTTTCGGCATGTCTGCCTTTGACCTCTATCCTTGGTGGGACCCAAGATTTCATTCCTATAAACATTTTATTTTGTTGGTTCTCTAGTTGGAACTTTGCTACGTTAAGTACATGCTATACCACTGAGCTCCAGCCACAACACCCTACAGGCATTTAGAACACCTTGCTCTTTGTTCTTGACAATGTGTGTGTGTGTGTGTGTGTGTGTGTATTGCTTAGGGCCTAGCTTTTGCTGAGGCTGGCTTGGAACTTGAGATCCTCCTGCTTCAACCTCCCAAGCTGCTGGGATTACAAGCATGCACAACTGCACCTGGCTGGGAAGCTTTATTTCTAAGGCAATTATTCAAACAGAAAAAGAAATGACCAGCCACCACCAAATCCCTAACAATCCATCTGAAAGTTATTGCATTTTAATCAGGGGACCAAGCCACAAACATCCTATGTAAGCATATGCATAAATATCACTAAAAAGACAACCCATGGCTTAAACTCTGTTAAAGAATAGGCATTTTAAAAACATTTTTCCTCAGCTGGGGCTGGGGCTCAGTGATAGTGCACTTGCCTGGCATGTGTGAGGCACTGGGTTTAATTCTCAGCACCACATATAAATGAATAAAATAGAGGTCTATTAACTACTAAAAAATTAGAAAAACATTTTCCTATATAGAAAAATATATAATATATATTTAAAAATATATAATATATATATAAATTTTCATTCAACAAAATTTACTGAGACTCTCAGTGGCAAATCAACCTGGGTGCTGTGCTCAAGTCAGAGGGCTGAAAGGATGATGATGGTGGTGATGGTGATGGGGGTGTGTGTACATTGATAGGTATCTGAGTGGCACTGCTGCACTAGGGTGAGACTAGTTTTCTAAAGCACATCCAAGTCCAAGTAAAGCACATCCAAGTCCAAGTCATTTTTGCCCCCTGGGAGCTCCACTGATCCAGACCTTCTTAGAGTTCCTGCAGGGCCCACCTTCCCTGGCAGGATCCCTCAGTTGATGGTGGATTTGGTGCTTAGGAAAAGTTGAAGATTCAAGTCTGGTGAGTGAGGCAGGGGAGGAGGCTGATCCTGCAAAATGAGATGTGTGTGCAAAGTCATTTCTTGGTTCATATGATATCAGTTTTTTTGGGGGGGGGTACTGGGGATTGAACTCAGGGTCACTCAGCCACTGAGCGATATTTCCAGCCCTATTTTGTATTTTATTGAGAGACAGGGTCTCACTGAGTTGCTTAGCGCCTTGCTGTTGCTGAGGCTGGCTTTGAACTCATGATCCTCCTGCCTCAGCCTCCTGAGCCACTGGGATTACAGGCATGGGCCACCTCCCCCAGCTACAATATCAGTTTTTATATTAGAATGCAGGAAGCCAGGCTATAGGGCCAGGATCTCCTAGTTAATACTTGATTAAGTATAAGAAGAGGTTGGAGGCTGACGTTGTGGCTCAGTGGTGGAGTGCTTGCCTAGCATGCTCAAGACCCTGAGCTCCATCCCCAGAACAGGAAAAAAAGAGATTGAAAGACATTTCCAAGGCTTTTTGGTGCTAAGGGGAGATGACATTTTATTGAGTGCCTATTTTGTGCATTGTGTTACATGCTTAATACATATGATCTCAATCCTCATCTCAGCTCTATGAAGTATGTAGTAACCCCTTTTATGATAGTGAAGCAAGCTCAGAGAGATTAGGTAAATTGTCAAAAATAACACAGCCAGAAGATTAAAATTGGGTGTTCTTTGTTTTTAAATCATTATCTTTAAAATTTGTAGAAACCAAGTAAACAGGAAGTGAAAAGAAAGTTCAACAGTGTCAAAGGGTACAAAATACCTGCCAGTCTCATTTCCTAGAAGAAATCACTACATTTCTTGTGGTATATGTCTAAAAATGTTTTATGCAAATTCAAGCAGAATATATTACCTTTTAATATATAAGTGGAATTGAACTGTATTTATTGTCCTGTACTTTTTATCACTTAATACTTTAGAAATCTTCCCATGTCATATCCTTTTTAGTGACCATATTATATTTCATTGTAGGAATGTACTGTAACATATTTACCTAGTTCCTAAGTCCATACTGTAGGACATTTAGGTTGTTCCTGTGTTTTGCTATATTTCATTGCATTTTTAGTAAAATCCTTATATTATCTTTGCATACATGTAAGAATACCAGTCAGAAAAACTTCTATAATAGAAGTGTAGCAAAAGGTATACACTTTCTACAACTTGAGGGGTAAAGTTCTTCAAGTTGCACCAAATTTCATTCACATCAGTGGTTTCTTGGAGTGCCTGTTTCCTGGACTTCCAACAAGCTGGATTTTTTTTTCACTTTGGCTAGTCTGATGGGTGGGAAATCCTTTCTGCTTGCACCCTGGTTTTCACTGACCCCCACAGTTCACCTCAGATGTTGAATGATTGCCTTGTACCTTAGGTTGTGGTAACTAGGATTCCAAGATGAAATCAATTTCTTAGCCCTTCCGCAGTTCACATGTATTTAGGGAGTGTCATTTTTTATGATATTTTGAATGGCTGATACATTTTGACACAACAATTTTATCATTCCCTTATAAAACCACACTTGCACACAGCATCAGATTTCAGCCAGGTTCTTGTTCAGATGGCCTTGTTCTGGTACTGTTGGTGTGGATTATTGGACATCTACAATTGACTTGTGACAATTGACTCGCACATCAACCATTTGGGGACACTATCATTGGGGAAATGTGAATGTTTAAAATTAGTTCTAACCCTTCATACATTTTCTCTGTATTCTGGAAAGCCCTTTTTGTGGTCTCACAGAGGCAGGGACAGAAGGAAGCAGAAGTGCCCATTTGCAGGGTTTGTCTGAGTCACTGGGGAGTGAACTGAGGGCATCACATGTTGCTAGGCAAGGGCTGTACCACTGAGCTACATCCCTCGTCCCTTTCAGTTTTAGAGGGTTTTCTAAGAGGTTCTTCTTAGTCTGAGCAGATATTTTTCCCATGAAAAGAAATATATATAAATAGTTGGGAATGATGTTTTTTAAAAAAACATTTACAACAGCTGGTTTTAAATTCTCCAGTATGCCTCTATCTCAGCCTGCTCTCAGCATGAACAGCCCAGAAAAGAATGAAATAAAAGAATCTAAACATTTGCATCTGACATTCTAGCCCAACAAGGTGACTAATAAATGAATGAAGTGCTCACTCGCTCTCTCAATCCCACCCCCGCCTCTCTCTCCCTCTGTGAGGTCTCCTGGCTTGCCATCCTCTTGCTTCATAGTGGAACTGAAGAAACTTGCTCTGCTGAAAGAAACATTTCTACTCAAGTGGGGTATAGAATATGAACAGTAGAGACTAAGAAACAGCCTTGGCCCAAGTTCAAGAACACTGGGAAGTAAAGAACTGTTTGGGAGCTGAACAGGAAGCTATTTCAATTGGAGAAAAGTTGCAGAGCTCAGTGATGTCTTCATGAGAATTGGAATCCTTGAGCTTTGCTTGCCACCCCCCCACCTTTGTCCCCAGGCACCAAGCCAGCAACAGGCCCTGACATTTTCTGCAGCTGGCCTTGTTCATATTAAAGACCATCCTGCTGAGGGTTCAGAATAAATTGGAGCTTCAGTGGATGGTGAATATTTTTAAATCCAGAGGTTAAAAGGCTATGAAAAAGGACCACCACATTCAACTTCAACGATGACTGTGTTCCAAGCCAGCAGAACCCCCTTCCTTAAAATGGACACAGGCAACAAGGACTTTCCTGTAGAGCCACTTTCCAAAACTAACCAGTTTTTGCTTATGGAATGGAAGCCCTTTTTGTGAAGCATTGCCATAAGGAGGGAGTGTTTAAAGGTCCTGGGAGAGGCAGGGTAGTCTCTGGCTCCTATAAGTAAGAAGCCTCAAGTCTGGATCTGCAAGTGTAGCTCAGTGGTAAAGTGCTCACATAAACATGTGCAAGGTCCTGGGTTTGAGCCCCAGCACCACAAAAGGAAAAAAGAAGAAGAAAAGAAAGAAAACTCCTGTCTGACCTGAAATAAAAACCTGTGGAGGGAATACTTCCAGAGAGTGCTGTTGTTAGATCAATACCCTTCAGTCATGGTATCCCACAGGCTGGAAGCAGAGAAAGTAGTCTCAGTGAAGGTCTGAATCATGTTCTGCCCAGACATAGAACATCACAGAACATTTGTAAGGCTTGGGGAGAACATCTGGGGTGGGGACCATAGATACTTTAGTAAAGATAATAAAGTGAGGAAAGTTCTGAGAAGCCCCAGGAGGGAACTGAGAGCCTAATTGAAGATGTCATTCCAAACAGACAGATAAGGTGAACATTAGGAAAGCATGTCCCAGAGCTTTGAGGTCACTTTTCCCATGACTGAGAGCAGACTGCATCAAAAAGGGCTCTTTACTGCCTCAGAGAGATTGCAGTAAGCCAAAAATACTAAAATAAACATATTTTAAAAATAGGACTTAAGACTAGCCCAGGGCTGGTGTATATTAAATATACACATATTAGAAGCAATAAAGGTAGACACTGTCTCTTGTTGTAATAAAGAATATCACTGACATGGATGTAAAAATGAAAACATTTTTCAGGTTCTGCAAATGATAAAAAATTAGACTTTATTGTCTGTTTGTACCCTTCCCCCAACTACTGCTAGGAATTACAATGAGATAGAAATATTAATTACCCTCAAATGATTAGTGCCTTATATGTACATGTATTGAAATATCACACCATACTCCATAAGGATATACAAGTATTACATGTTGAGCAAGACTTTTTTTTAAGTTGTAGATGAACACAATACCTTTCTTTAAATTTATTTTTATGTGGGGCTGAGGATTGAATCCAGTGCCTCATACATGCTAGGCAAGTGCTCTACCACTGAGCCACATCCCCAGCCCTGAGCAAGAATTTTTAAAAGGAGGAGATAGAAATGTTAGCTCCCCTGATTTGACCAGTACATACTGTATACTTGCGTCAAATTATCACAGAATACCCCAAAAATATGTACATGTAAAACAGTAGTTAATAATAGATAATTTTACAAAAAGGCGATGGTTGATAGAATATAAACACCACCCCAAAGAATAACAAAATATATAGCACTAAAAAAATGCCTTTTAAATAGTCTTATTTTTCAATAGTCGAAAAGGAAGAAAAATTGTTTTAAGTTCTAATCTGTGTCTTTATACTAAGTGTAGCAATCTCTAGCAATCCTACAAGCTAGGGAGACGACCCATTTACAGGATCCAGTATCTTGCTCCCTCACAAATCTGCTCTTGGCCATGAGGCCATTTGCTACATTAGACCCTGGGCAGGAAAGGATAGAAAGGGTTGAATAACCAGAATGCCTTCCTTTGCAGAAAGATACTGGAAGTGATGGCTACACTTTGGCTAAACCACAGACTCTCTTCTCTGACTAGCCATTCTAATCTGGGAATGCTAAAGCTGGTGGACAGAGGGGAAGTCCTCATGGGCAGCCCCAGTGACTACCTTCCAGCACTCATTTGATCTCCAGGCCCTGTGGGGACCAAATTGCTGCCTGAATTACAGGTCTAAATTCCAGTCACTTCCAGTCCCATGTCCTCTCAAATCCTCCCACCCCCACATGGTGGATGGTGAACATCTGCAGGTGGCCCATCTGAATATACATTATAAAATACTGACTCAGTTCCTTTATTGGCGTTTACTCATAAAAGCGATCACATATGCCAACTCAAACTATATCTCAGAGCAGTTCAATGAAAGGAAAAAACAAAAGTCAACTAGGCAAGCTCAGCTCTTTCCCAGTTTTATTTTTATTTTTTTCAACTGATATATAAAAACATAAAATTATACATAATTAATGCCCAGTTTTATTAATACTGGTGTGGTATGCATTCATCTGTTATCAAGTGAGTGCAAAACTTTGGGAAAATTTTGTTTGGTGGGTATCATAAAATAAGATGCATGTTAGCATTTTAACCTATTGGGGAAGTATAATGGTCATTTAATTTTTGGCATTGGTAGACTGTGGAGTTTGAATGACTCATGTGGATTGAGGCTTTACTCTGAATTTTTCCCACGATGGGTGGGGATGACTGGAGCATTAAATCTCCTTAGCCATCCTCTGAAGCTGCCCAGGTCTCCACAGTGGCTTCTCTGTTAGTTTCATCCCATATTTCCCAGGTATGTATTTTGTCTGTTTTTTTTTGTCTTGCTTTATTTTGACCTGAGAGTTGTTTCAAATTCAATAGGACTGAAGCTATTATTGACAAATGCAAATATAACTGGCATCCCTCCCACTGCCACTTATTTTTTTTTTCAGGCTGAAAATCTGGAAATTATAACATTTCTGCCATTTAAAGTAGATTTCCTGGCTGTTTGGGGACAAAGTTCTTCATTAGCAAACTGTTTCCTCTTGCATTTTGTTTCAAAGTCACATTGAAGGAATGTTTGCACTTCAACATTGCTGGTATTTCAAGGATTATTTTACCATTACTCTTAAGCAGCTCCCTCCACCAATAGCACATTTAGTGGATTAACTTTGGGTAGAGTGAATTTTCTATTTTATTCTCTTTCAAAAAGGTTTTAACCATCTAGTTTCTTTCCCTTTCCATATAAATTTTAGAATTAGCTTCTCTGAATCTATAATAAGCACTGATAGGAATTTTGTTAAACCTATAGATCCATGTAGGAATTGAAATTGTTATTATGCTGTTTTCCAATCCATGAATGAAATGACTATTGATTAAGATTTTGTTTGACTTTTTTCACTGGTATTTTACAGTTTTCAGCATATTAGTCCTTTACCTGTTCCATTAGATTTATACCTAGGAATTTCACTTTTTTTCAGTTATTGTAAATTGTATGAATTTTAAAATTTGGGTTTCAATGTGTTCACTTGTAGTATGTATAAATAAAATTGATTTTAAAATATTGATCTTATATCCTGAAAATTTGCTGAGCTCACTTGTTAGTTGTAGGAGAGTTTTGTTACATTCCTTAAATTTTCTATACATAACAATCATATCATCTGCTAAACAGGGAAAATTTTACTTCTTCCTTTCTAATTCCTTGTCTTATTGCATGGGCTAGAACTTTCAATACTATGTGAAGTAAAATTGGAGAGTTTAAACATCTTTTCCTTGTTCCTGATCTTAGGGGGAAAGCATTCAGTCTCTCACCATAAAGGATGAGGCCAGATGTAGGTTTATGTAAATGTCCTTTATCAAGTTGAGGAATTTCCCTTTTATTCCTATTTGCTTTGAATTTTTTGATCTTGAAAAGATGTTAAATTTTGTCAAATGCTTTATCTGCATCAACTCATGTGACCATGCAATTTTATTAGCCTGTTAATGCGGTGGATTACATGGATTAATTATTGAACATTGAACCAGCCTTGTATCCTGAAATAAACTATTTGCTCATGATATCTAAATCTTCTTATATCTTGTTGAATTTGATTTGCTTATATTTTGTTAAAGATTTTTTGCATCTACTTTCATAAGAGTTGTTGGTCAGACGTTTTCTTTTTTTTTTTTTGTATTTTGTCTTGTTTTGGTATCAGGATAATACTGGCCTCATAATTTTATGGAACAGATTGTGCAAAATCAATATTAATTCTGTTTTAAACATTTGGTAGACTTTTCCATCAAAATTATCTAGGCCCAGAGATTTCTTTTGGGGGAGTCATTTAATTACTTATTCCATGTTTTAGTAGCTATAGGATTTTTAAAATCATCTATTTCTTATTGGGTGACTTATAGTAGTTTGTTTTTGAGGAATTAGTCAATTTCATCTAAGTTGTCAAATTTTGGGTGCAGAGTTGTTCTTAGTTTAGTCTTTTTCTAAATCCTTTTAATGTCTTTGAGGTCTGTAGTGATATTTTCCCTATTTCATTGCTAATATTGGTAATGTGTGTCTTCTTTCTTTATTTGGTCAGGCTTGATATAAGTTTATCAATTTTTTAATCTGTTCAAAGTACCAGAATTTTGTTTTTTATTTTCTGTTTTCAATTTCTTCTCCTAATTATGATCTCACTTCCAATTTGTTTTTTAAAATCTACTTCTAGTTTGAGGTAGTTGCTGAGATAGTTGATTTGATACTTTTTCTAATGAAAGCATTTAGTGTTATAATTTTCCCTATCAGCTTCACTAACTTTATACATTGCATTTTCATTTTCATTCAGTATATTAACTTCCCTTGAATTACTTATAAGTGTGTTCTTTAATTTCCAAATGTCTGAAGAATTTCTTGCTATCTTTCTGCTATTCTAGTTTCATCTCATTGTAGTTAGAGAATACATTCTATTATTATTTCAGCTCTTTTAAAGTTGTTCAGGTTTGATTTTTGAAACAGGATATGGTCTATGTTATGAATGCCCCATATACACAGAAAAAGAAGATACATTCTACTGTTAATAGAGGAAATGTTTAATAAATGTCACATGAATCCTGTTGATTGATGGCATTTTCAGTACTTTCATATCCTTGTTGATTTTCTGTCTAGTGATTCTATCAATTATTGAGATGGGGTATTAAATTTTTCAACTACAAATGTGGACTTGTGTATTTCTCTTTTCAGTTCTTTAAGTTTTTGCTCTGGGAAATTTGAAACTCTGTTGTTTGGTGCATACACATTTAGGATTGCTATGTAGTGTTGGTGGATTAACCCCTTTACCATTATGTAATGTCCTTTGTCCCTGGTAATTTTCTTTGTCCTGAAGTCGATTTTATCTGATATTAATATAACTACTCTTCCTTTCTTTTGATTAATGTTTGTTTGCTATATCCTTTTACTTTCAACCTACCTATACTATTATATTTAAAATGAATTTCTTATTGACAGCATATGATTAAGTCATGTTTTTAAATACATTCTGGGGTTGAGGGTGTAGTTCAGTAGTAGAAAGCTTGCTAGCACTTGGTAGGCTTGGGGTTTGATTCCCAGCACTGCAGAAAAAAATATCCAAACTGACAATCTGTTTTAAACTATTTATGATTATTGATATTGTAGAGCTTAAAAATTCTGCCATTTAAAAATGTTTTGTTCCCCATTTTTGTTCCTGTTTCCCTTTTCCTGCCTTCCTGTGTTACATAAACATTTTTTATAATTTCATTTTGATCTATCTGTAGTGTTTTTTAGTGTATCTCTTTGTATGTTATTTTAGTGGTTCCTTTGGATTATACATATGTATCACAGTCTACTTATGTCAACTTTTTACTGCCTTCAGTAAAGTATAAAAAACCAATCTCCACTGAAGTTCCTTTATCTTTCCCCTCCTATAATTTTAAAAATATTTTTCCTACACATATTGAGAGCCTAAATACAATGTTGAATTTTTGCCTTAACTATCAAACATAGTTTTAAAATTTCAAGAGAATAGTCTATTAAGTTTATTCACTCTTTCTGTTGTTGTTCATATATGATGATTCAATCTACCTCCTTTATCATTTCTTTTCTGTTAGAAGAACTTCCTTTAGTAGTTCTTTTTTTTTTTTTTAAACCGGATTGAACTCAGGGGCACTTGACCACTGGGCCACATCTCCAGCCCTATTTTGTATTTTATTTAATTACAGGGTCTCACTCAGTTGCTTAGTGCCTTGCAGTTGCTGAGGCTGGCTTTGAACTTGTGATCCTCCTGTCTCAGCCTCTCAAGCTGCTGGGATTATAGGTGTGTGCCATGGCACCCAGCCCTTTAACAGTTCTTATGTAGCACTTGTATTTGCAACAAATTCTCTTAGTTTTCCTTCATTTGTGAATGTCTTTATTTCATCTTAATTCCTGAAGGATATTTTTATGGGATATAGAAATCTGGTTTGATGGTTATTTTCTTTCACTGTTTAAAAACTGTGCCACTCCCTCTGAACTGCCAGGTTTTTGGATATGAAATCCACTGGCATTCAAATTGTTGCTATAAATAATGTGTCATTTCTCTCTAGTTGTGGTTGAGATTTTTTTCTTGGACTGTTTTTCTGATGTTTGTTTATGTTGCCTTGGAGTAGATTGCTTTGGGTTTTTCCTGTTTGGGGTTCTCATAGCTTATTGAATCTGGAAGTTTATGTCTTTTATCATCTTTGGGAAATTTTCAACCATATTTCTTTAAGTATTTTTCAACTCCAATCTCTTTCTAGAACTTTAACATGAATAGTAGTTCCGTTACTGTGATACCATCAGCCCTTGGAACTCTGCTTATCTTTTTTCATTCTATCTTCTGATGTTCAGATTGGGTAATTTCTGTTGTTCTGTTTTCAGATTCAATACTTCCTTACTCTGCCATCTGTTTTGCTATTGAGCCCATTTAGTAAGGCTTTCAAATTTTGGTTATTGTAATTTATAATTCTAAAATTTCTATTTGGTTCTTTCAAAAACATATCTATTTGGTGAAAATATAATTTTCTTTTGTTTCAAGTTGTTTGTAATTGCTAGTTTAAGCATTTTAATGATATTTGTTTAAAACTTTTTTGGATCATTTCAATACCAGTGTCATCTCAGTGTTGGTATCTACCAGTCACATTTTCTTTTCTTATTCAAGTTGAAATTTTCCTGGTTCTTAGTTTGACAAGTACTCTTTTCATTGTATCTTGGACATTGGGATATTACCTTATGCATCTCTGAATCTTATTTAAATTTTCTACTTTAGCAAGATTCCACAGACGGCACACTTGTGGAGGAAGGGATGTACCACCTAGTTACTGCCAGGTCAGGGCAGCAGTCCAAAAGTTGTGGCTTTCCATTAGGCCCAGCAGGCCTCTGCTAACAGGAGGTAGTGTTTTTTCCTGTGGTGCTTGGTTTTTGTCTTTGTAAGCTAACCTTTTCCTGTCCTTTGGCTACAGATAACAAGCTTTTCTAGGGGCTTCTGCTTTGTGTGTGTGTGTGTTGGGCATTGATTCCAGGGGCACTTTACCACTGAGCTATATCCCCAGTCCTTTTTTAAAATTTTAATTCTTGCTAAAGTTGGTCTTGAACTTGTGATTCTCTTGCCTTAACTTCCTGAGTTGCTGGGTATGCACCATGGTACCTGACATTTAGTAGCTTCTTTCTTGTCTGAACTGGAAAAAACTTGTCCATTTCTGGCTTGCCGGCTTTGTTAGCACCCACTCCAGGATATAAAGGAGGCAAAAAGAAAATCCAGGGAACTCATATTAAGTTGTTCCTCAATTCCCAAGGTTCCAAATCAGTCTGCATTTATCTCTCAACCCTCTAGTCTTCTTTGTCTTATATGTCATATTTTGAGTTTTTTAAAAATATTTTTTAGAAGTAGTTGGACACAATACCTTTATTTATTTATTTATTTATTTTTATTTGATGCTGACAATCAAACCCTGGGCCTCTCATGTGCTAGGCGAGCGCTCCACTGCTGAGCCACAACCCCAGCCCATATTTTGAGTTTTTAGTTGCACTTTGTGGGAGGAATAAGGAAAAGTGCTCTGCCCCACCTTGTCTGGAACCAGAAAGCAGCCCACCTGAACATGGGTTTTTATTAAACTAATTTATACCAAATAAACTTGACATGATGGCTCTTTATGTAAGTTATCTGTACTACGAGAATATTCAAAATCCATAGAAAGGCCTCATGGTGTTTATAGAATTAGTTTTTCCTTAAGGCTGTCTTTATTGCATGCTTTGAATAATCTTGAAAGTATTTATTTTCCAAACTTTGCATCATTAGAAGCTGATGAGCAGTTTAACCATATTAGAAAATGTCAAATTGGATACACATCCAGGATCAAAGGATCTAAAAATATCAGGAATCTGGTGGCAGAAGTAGCACAAACATATCCAGAGTTAGCCCACACTCCACTGCTCACATACAGTGACACGAGCAGTATGTTTAAATGAAATAAAGTCCAGGTGCCATGAAGGTTGAAGTTTGGGAATGTTGCCAAATGCAGCTTCAGTTTTACAGAACAGCTGACTGTTGTTGGTGTGATTTATTTTGCACACATAGTGCTGGGGTTGTGGCTTAGTAGTAAAGCACACATACTCAAGGCCCTGGGTTCAGAACCTAGTTTTTTTTTTAATATTTATTTTTTAGTTGTAGTTGAACACAATCTCTTTATTTATTTATTTTATGTGGTGCTAAGGATCGAACCCAGGGCCTCGCACATGCTAGGCAAGCACTTTACCGCTGAACTACAACCCCAGCCCTAGTTTTTTTTTTTTTTTTTTAATTATGCTCAGGCTGGGGCTATGGCTCAGTGGTAGAGTGCTTGCCTAGCATGTGTGAGGCCCTGGGTTTGAGCTGCAGCACCACATAAAATAAACTAAATAAGCAAAATAAAGGTATATTTTGTACATATGAACTGGTACACAAGTGAAGAGTGGTTGGATACATGTTTGATACCTAAGCATAAATCTTCAATCCCAGCTTCTCCCCCTCTTCTACCTAACAGGTCCTGGAAAGTTCTATTCTTCTCAATAGGCAGCCTACAACAGAAGCTGCATAAAGCACAGCCAAACTGACAGAGGAGCTCTATCATCTTTGTCTTCACCCTCACCGAACACCTTTTAGGTCACATTTTCTCCTGGCCTGTCTTCACAAACCAGAAAAGATACTGATTTGGTATGGTTTTCCAGTACTGGAAAATCTAGCTTAGATAAGGAAAATCAAAGTTCACATCATCAGCGTTTAAAAGACTTTCTGTCTGTGGATTTCTGGGTTCTGAAGTTCAAACGTCCTTTGTTCCTTCTCTTCCAGGTCAGTCACCATGAACCGGGCCACTCAGCATGCTGTCCCAGCACAGGAGTAGCAGCACTGTGAAGGCACTCTATCACACTGTCAGAGACTGGGACTTTGCTTGGTACCAACTGCTGTGCAATTCTGCTGGGCAGGAATATCACAAGCTGTTAAATATCGATGGACACACTGGTTGAGATGAAGTTTCCAGGGAGGAAGTGACAGTGCAATGTGGATATTTATGGCCATAAAATAAGAAGAGCTTTAGTTCCCAGGCTGAACCTGCTTTTGCTGGAGCCATTTCAACAAAACATCACAACAAAGAAGAGCTGTGATTTAGTTACATTGCACATCAGCAGATGTCTGGACAAAAACATCAATGTGAATAAGGGCCAAGTGCAGTCCTGTCTTGATTAAATTACTTGATATTAAATAAAATGTCTGGGTGGTATTGTTTTAAACCTGACTCATCCAGCTCTCCTTAAAATAGCCCCCTCCCCTGGGACCAATTATTAAAAAGTAATTTTGCTCCCTGGGGTGGGAGATCTCTAATGAATTTAAACCTAAGTTTTGCTTTTAAATTGTTCTAGCTGATGTTATTGTGATTTTTTTATGCAATTAAATGACTTTAGAGTCATGCTAAAGACAGGATTTATTGTGTTTTGTTACAAGCATATTTTAGGATATAGTTAAAGTACATGGTTCATGTAAAGGTAGTCTACATGCAAAGGAATACGAAGACTATGAAGGAAAACCTATATTGGGTTCAAGAATTAGAGCAATTATTCCTCTTAGTCTTACAACGTGATGTTGCCCGTACCTGGTCATGCCTTCTTCGGGTTCTGTACTCAAAGCCCGTCAGACTCTTGGCAGGCCCTCCTCTTACAGAAAAGTCACAGGCTTTTGAAGTAATTCTTTTAACTCTAAGGCACATTTAAAAAATCTTAAAAATCTGTTGCCACGATTTTTATACTCTTTTAAAACTGAATTTCTTCAAGCATCTAAATCAGGGGCTGGGCAAGAACTTTCTTGGGAAAGGGCCACATAGTAATTAGCTTAGGCATTATGGGCTGTACAAACTCTGTCACAACTCCTCAGCTCTGCCTCAGCAGCATGAAAACTGTCACAAACGGTATGCAAATGAATGAGTGTAGTGGATGCCAATAAAACTTTATTTACAAAAACAGGCAGTGGGCTGGATTTGGTTCAGAAGCTGACTTTAGTTTGCCAACCCTAGTCTAAATGAATTCCCTTGGAGAGGAATAGCTTCCACCCAGAAAAGAACTTTTCTATGAGGGAAAGAAACAGACTAGAAATAGGGTCATACTAAATTCTTCTACTAGTGGATGACACTTTAAAAATACAAAATAAGAACAGCTCAGCCAGTTAATCTTTTTATTTTGAGTTTCGTATAAAAAAAAAAAAGCTTTGAGAAAATGTGTTAAATATCAGTAAAGGGCAGGAAAACACATGGCTAGCTTTACAACAGCAATCTACACATCTACACAAAGGCAAACATTAAGTAAAATGCTAGGGAAAAGATACCACTTTGGGGGGCCTACGGCAGTTTTCCTTATTGCACATAAAGGTAGATAACTTCAGGTCTTTAATTTTTCACAGTTATAACATACTTCAATGTCATTTATATAATGTGTATTTATATAACATAGTATAATTTTAATATTATAAAACCACCAGTTTGCTACTATTGAATGGAAATAGAAGAAAAAAAATCTCCCCCAATACAATAAGTAAGCCCTCTATAAAAAGTTCCCCAGAAGGTCACATCATTCCATGTTAAATTCACCCTATTCTACTTCAAAAAGTTGCTGTTCAGTTATTAAATGGATCTTGGTGGCCTTCCCATTTAATCATTTTAATGGACACAATAAAACTTCCCAAGTAAGTAGTATCAGATGCATTTTATGAAAACATAAAGAGATAATCTAGAAGGAGCTGAAATCACACTTTGAAGGAGCAATTTCAGTAATAAAATTACAAAACCATAGACTTAACACCTATACAACTGAAAATCATTCCTCTACTTCTCCAAAGCCCACAATGAAATAATCATAACAAAAGTTAGTCCCCGAATGTACATGCAGTTAATCACCCAGTAACACCTGGATGGTAACTTCTTAAAAGTGCTTTAGACAGCAGATGACGCTTTGTGCTGTTTACAAGTTCTTTTCTGAGTTCCTCCAACATATAGAGGCTTAGACAATTTTTCCACTGGCCAAGAGTTGAGAGATTATGGTGACATTTGGCAATTCCATTAAGCCTTTTTTTAAAGGATGGCCATCAGAATGAGAAGGTGACCTTTGCTGCATGCACTCAGGTCTGCTTCAGACCTTTTCAGAAGGTAGCACAGCAGACAGACTTTCTTTCTCATCTTCCCCAAGGCTCAGGTGGCTGAAATCTGAAAGCCTGTGCATTCTATTTGGGCCAGTTATAGTATACCCTGCTTAGGAAAATAAAACTAAGATCAACAACTTTGGTTTTTCTCTTCAATTTTTGCTACCCCTGGGTGACAAGACATGTTTGCAAAAAAAATGGTTTGTGTCTAGGTCTTGTTTTAAAAGATTGTCAAAAGAATCTACTTGCCTTTCCTAGTTAGATGGTAGCATCGGTTTCTGCAGTATTTCTCTCCATACTGTTTCACTAGGCTTTAAAGTGGGGGAAGATCTTTTCAGATATCAAAGTGGTGGAAGCAGCATTCAGATGTGTTGTTTCTAAACTATGACTCTTGGCTACTAAATTCCTTCAACTTACTGTTACCAGCATGCAGCAGATGACACTAGAAAGCCAGATTCTCACTTAGAAACCAACAGAAGTGATAAGAACTCAATGATACCAGGGTAATTTATCTGACTCTGGATAACTAATCTACAGAATCAATGTCAAAAGGCAGGCATCAAAGACATCGTCAAGTTCTCTACTTCTAGGGTGGAAAAAGAAGTCACATACTTATCTTGTTGGGAAGCTGACTTACCAGTAGCCCTCATTCCAGGCTGAATTTTACAATGGATGCTACTGTCAGCTTCTGATACAACTCTTAGAACTTACAGTGGGTATAAGGCAGGTTTCAAAGTGGGTATTTTCATCTCTGATGAGTCGCTCAATGGCCCTGCTGCTGATCTTCAATAAATACATTGGTGGTGTTTCTATATTCAGAAATCACTGGTTCACATGAAATATCTGGTATGATTACATTAACTTCCACTGAAGACAAAGAGAGGGAGTGAAATGTTGGGGGTGGGACAATGTGAAACAGGCCTCTATTTTAGAAGGAACTATTCATTCTTTGTCCCAGATTGAAATGTTCATGGATAGCGGAGATATCATTTTGCATTTATTCTAAAGGGACTTCATTTGTCAGCCAAACCACAGAGGATATTTTTGGGTCTAGAAAATAGCCTGAAGAGCCCCGTGCTGTTTGCTTGATGAGATATTTGATGTTTCAGTGTGACTTTTGACTTCGAGGCATCAACACTCATTTGTCTCATCACCCCAGTGAGTACCTTGGAGGCTCAGAATCCATATGCCCTTCCTGTGCTTGTTTCCTAAGAAGAATTGCAGTCTTACTTGAATTCCAAAATTCCTTCTCTAGCAAAGGTTGGGTTTGCTGGTAGTTCCCACAAAGAATGGGAACTACCATTCTTATCAAAAAGAATGGCAGGAATTTTTATCTGCTGTCCATCATGTGACAGCAAAGTGACCACAACTTTCCCCTGTGTTCTGGCACTCAACAGGCCCACCCTTATTCTCAGGAATCCAACACAAATTCAGGCAGGGGAACAAGAGAAAGACAAGGAAAGCTTGACCACAAAAGAGGCTATTAACTTAATTCCATATGAAATTTAAAAGCCAGATTCCCAGAAACCTTCATGTTGACTAATCAGAAGCTCAGTTAAGACAAAAATCCTCCTCCCCCTCTCCTCACAAATGGGAAGGAAGATGACAAGTTTTAAATTCTCCCCCCCCACACACTTGTTATCCTTATCTCCTTGGAGGCTCTAAGGCTGTCAAATGTAATCTTTGCAGTTGAATTTTATGGAGTATGTCCTTGAGTTCTGCAAAGATTAACTCAAAACTTTCTCATAGCTGCCTTGGCTGTATTATTGACTTGGTTTGTTCCTCATGACTAACAGTCAAGGGTCCTATATGTTTTCTCATACTCAGAAGCTAGAGAGAAAAGGGACTTTGTGAAATCAGTAGAGAAGGGATCAGGAGAGGGAAAGGGGAGGTATAGGGGGAATAAAATAATAATTTATGCTATGTGCATAAATGACTGTATCATAATATTACTATGATGTATAATTATAATGCACCAATAAATTTAAAAAAATAAACCCTTAACTTGCTAGGCCATTATTTTAACTAAAGTACCAAACAGGGTCCAAAGAAAGCTCTAGCCAACAGGCTCTCAACCCTGGCTGCACATTAGGAACTCCTGGAGTTTCAAAACAAAGTGTGGATGCCAGGTCCTACCCCAAAGCTAGTGAATCCAAATCTTGGAAAGTAATGTCATTATGTCAAAAAAAAAAAAAAAAAACAGCCATGTGATCCTAATATACAGGCAGGGTGCAGAACCTCTGCTTTAGACCCTCTGATTTGGCTGAAACATCACCCCCCCTTAACTTGAACAAATATGTGTGAAGGATGAGTTGGGATTACTTTCTCAGAAGATTTTTGTTTAATTGGATACACCATTATTCAGCAATATCAGTCTGTTTTTTATGCCAGACCAACAGTAGCTGGTTGGCCTTGAGCTAGATGATTTCTGGGCTTTGTGGCATTCTTACTTTTCTCCATGCAGCCTAGTCATAATGCTTTTTGATATGGAACCATTTCAATAAATGGATTTCCCTTCCCAAACCCTTGGTAAGGTCAAAACTCTCCACACTTTGCACACAAAACTTAGGACCATAGGTCAAAGTGACTTACTTCAATCTGCTGAATAAAAGACTCAATCAAATAATTATAACTCTAGTTTTGGTCTCGTAAAATCTGTATTTACTTATATGTAATAAGGTTGGAACAAAATGTTTTCAATGAAGACTAAAGGATGGCCTTTTGGGGGAAAACACAACAATGTATTGATTGACCTAAGACTAGGCTGGGAAGCAAAATGGTTATTTTTCTTCCCTAAGAAGGTAATTTCTTACAATCTTCTGAACACTTCCTAGAAATCCAAAAGAATAACAAAGCTTTGCAGTGAATGGTTGGGTTTTTTTCAAGAATAATCACTAGGACTTTTCTCTAAGCTTTTCCCCTCCAGCATAAAGGATGAGCAAAGGCTTTATACAGACCCAACCAAAGAGTAAACCAACCTAACCTACACACACACACACACACACACACACACACACACACAGAGAGAGAGAGAGAGAGAGAGAGAGAGAGAGAGAGAGAGGGAGGGGAAGGTGCACACCTGTAATCCCAGCTACTTAGAGGCTGAAGCAGGCGGATGACAAGCTGAGGTCTGGCCTGGGAAATTTAGCGAAACCCCATCTCAAAAAAAAAAAAGCCAACCCCCCCCCCCCAGTCTCATCTTCTAAGTTTATATGGTGTACTGGTCATTACTGAGATAACTATAAAACAAACACTGCTTGATGGTTCTGGGTCCAATCACATGGACAAAATTCCAACCTTCTGCTAAGTGTGGCAGCTGTTGTCTACAACTTGAACCCACAACCTTCTAGGGGCTGAAACATAAAAAAGCTTATTCTATGGCTGTGGGGTGCAGGTCTTCTGAAGTCCTTTGCTGGCCTAGTGACCCTGAGGTCTCAGGGGGTTAGGTACATTATTTAGCTTTTAGCAAACTTACAAAATCCACAGATGACCATAAAATCATAATGTACTTTACTATGGAAAGGAGAGAGATGAATAAAATGCATTCAATTATCTTATATTAATCTATATGAAACTGCTATTTTGAATTTTGAAAAATAGTTGAAAATCATCAATCTCATGTGGCTCAACCTCATCAAATAAATTTTTCCTTACTTAAACAAATTACCAATTCAAACTCTGAAAGTTGTGAAGCTATGACCTATTTTAAAAATAACAATTACCATGGTGGCCCGTACCTATAGTCCTAACTACTGGGAGGTAGGGAGAGGAGAATCACTTGGGCCCAGGAGTTCAAGGCCAGCCTGGGCAAGAGAGAAATTAACCATGAAAAGTGTGAGTTAAGGGGCTGGGGTTGTGGCTCAGTGGTAGAGCTTGCCTAGCATGCATGAGGCACTGGGTTCAATCCCTGACACCACATAAAATAAATAAATAAAAAAATAAACAACAACAAAAAAGATGTGAGTTAAGAAGGTTAAATGGCTGACTCATTATGGATGTATGGTACTAAGACACTAATTTGTCTACCATAGGAAGAAAAACACTCACATTTTGAAGACATTTGTTTTAGAAATTGATTTGCCAACAATGCTAGCACTAAAGCACAGAGATGAGTGGAGAAAAAAACTGTCCCAAGAGTTCTCTCAGTATTTCACCTACCACAGGTGTGGGCAGGCAGAATATTTCACCCAGAAAGAACACAAATTGAAAACCCAAGTTTCAAACCACATCCACAAATTAAGCTGGTGCAATACTCTCTCCAGATATCCAGAAAATGATACTTGCTGTAAAGACACCTGATTCCTAATCCTATCTAAGATGAAACTTTCTATTGGGTTGAATAATGTTTACTCCGATTTCTCATGTGGCCACTGAATAGCATGCATACATCAGCTCAAAGTTTGGAATTTTACTGAGTCTTAAGATGTCTATCTTGTATTTTCTTTGCAGGTTTTATTTTCACATTGAGATCCCTTTCCCTCTGAATACTAGCCTATTGCCTGTTTGGGCTCTTGCTGCTTTTTCTTTCCCTGATAAAAGCATCCTACAAATTTTGGTGTTATCTCTAACTCTATGGTATATACCTCAGTCTTACTGATCATTTTCCAGATAGTGGGCTATCTGGTAGCCCTCAAAAGTTAAATGATTCTTGCAGTGATACCATCGTTTTCTAAACCCCTTCTGTCCTCAGATTAATTTAAAAACAATAGAATAACACAATTTGCCTTTGGTTTTAAACATCCCAGTAACTTCTTTATGAAGATTTTCAGAGAAGAAACTAGAATTCTTTTCCCCACACTGAAATGTTCATGGATATCATTTCTAATCTTCAGTCTAGAAGAAAACACAGGTTGCATAAAGTCAGGGATCCTGATAGGAGAATGCAGTCCTGTAGCCTTCAGTGCCAGGGCCTCCACTCAAATAGCTTTTTCTGTCCCGTTTAACACCAGCATCCCAGAATTCTTGGCGGGCCAATCTCAACTGCCTTCCTTCATGGTCTTTCTTCTAGCCTGTTCTCCCCTGACTTGATGTTCCTCAAGCCAGATAGACTGGCACTGCTATGTGCTGAGATGAAGCTTCTCATGGGTAGAATCTCCAATACTTGCCCTGCCTTATTCAAAGAGCACAGGTGGATGAATTAAGAGACCATGAAAGCATGCTATTTTTGTGTTTGCTTAACTCTGAAACAGCGCACTACTATGTGAAAAAGTGGGAATAGGTCTGCTATCGTCTTGATTTAGAGACACTCTAGCTTCACCATCTGAGTCTCGGGTTAAATTTTAAGTGTTAAGATAGCTTCAAACCCCAACAAAATAGAAGCATTGGTTCAATCCAGTCAATGCCCCACCTCAAACAACACTGGGGCATGTGGCCATCCTCAACTCCAGGGGCCTACCCCAGCATATCAGGATTTGGGGGGGACAGTCACGCATTTTCCTGCAGAGGAAACACAAGAGGGGTACCCCGGCTTGAAACCTTCTGGTCTCCCATTCCCAGGTCTCGCTCCAGCACTTCCTCAGAGCTGCTCTTTGTTCTCCGACCACCCTCAAGACTCGTGGAGGCTGTGTGGGAGCCTGAGGAGCCATTGGCAGTCACTGTGCTGTCTCCATAGGTCAAGGTGAGATCACCCTCGGTCAGGATGAAATCAGAGTCTTCTTCTCTCAGTGGCTCTTGGTTCTGAAAGGCATAAATAACAACAATAACAATAAAAGTGGGACACTTATATCTTCCTGGGCAGGAGCCCTCCAATCCCAAGTCCTCATCAGCAACTTAGGGGTTATGAAAATTGCCTGCTTGTGCCTCTAGTGCAGTCATGGGATGGAAATTATGTAGTATTATTCAATGCAAAGCACTGATGTTGGACTTTGAACCAAGACTTTGAGCACCAGCAAGCAGTTTTCATTTCAAATGCCTGGTAGTCAGGATTAGTGGCAAAAGAAAGAAGGGAGACCAGCTCAATTTCAGCTTTTCAGCCCACAAAGACAGGAAGTTATGGGTAAGATAACTGGGCAATCACTGGAAATAGGTTCCTGGGACTCGTTCTCTGGGTAGGTCTTTCAGGTGGGCCTACAGCCCTACACAAAGCATCCTAAACCCACTTTGTTTACATTTGAACTAGTCTTTGCCCTAGTTAGCAATTGAGTAGAGAGGACAAACCATGATTAGCATTTCCTCCATTTTCCCTCTGGTATTTCCACAAAAAAACCCTGATGGAAAGCCTGTCCTCAGGAGCATGAAGCAAATGATAAAGAGGAAGAGTACATTTTATTGAGCTTCTATAACACACTTGCCAGGAACTTCACATAAGCCCTCGTTTGATCCTTACCCCTCCTCTGTGAAGGGTGTAAACACCCTGATCAGAGTAGAAAACCTGAACTAGTGAATCAGTAAAATCTGCCTGAGGTTGTCCAGCTGACAGGAAGCAGAGTTAGAATTGATACTGCCTCTAGATTCATTTTTTCCACATAAAGGATGTGAAAAAAATCAGCTATTCAGGAAAAGGACTAGAATAGTATCTCATGCTAAGCAATAGTTGTAGCAAAACAAACAAGGCTAAACAAGGCAGGCGTTAACAAAGTCATAGCCTCTTGAAAGTAACAAATGGTAGGGAAAGTGTCAGGAGACAGAGTAATGTCAGATAAAACCTTTCTCCCTCCAATGGGTTACACCAGCAAAACAAAGGGAGGGTCATGGCTCTGCTGTATTGAGGGTTGTCAAAGAATGCAACTTGGATGGCAAACACACCTGAAGTCCCATGTATCTCTCCTCTGTCTGGGATACCACCCTGGTCCATTGCCTGCCCCAAGTGCAACCTGGACATACTCCCATCTAGATGATAAACTACCAAAGGGCATTGACCTCTTTCCCTCTTCTTGGTGCCCTTCCTTAATGGAACTTATCTCATACGAGTTAAGTATCTGTGTATCTGAAATGTTCTGAACTCAGAAACTTTTTGGAGTGTTGACGTCATAGAAGTCTGATAGTTCTCAAATTTTGTTTCATCACAAAATTATTATACATATTATCTAAAATTACTTTCAGGCCATACATACAAGGTATATATGAAACATAAATGAATTTTGTGTTTAGACTTGGTCTCATACCCAAGATATTTCATTACATATATGCAAATATTAAAAAATCTAAGTTCTGAGATCTAAAACACTTTTGGTCCTAAGTCTTTTGGTCAAGGGACACTCATCCTGTAGTAGGTGCTACATGAATGCTTGGTAAACACATTGAGCTAAGAGGATTCCTGGGTTGAGTCTTTCTCACATCTCTCCCAGTGCATCTCCTGTGTATTTACTGGTGACAAGCACATGCTTGTTTTCTGCATTGTTTGTCAGTGATGTCAACTTACTTCTCCATACACAGTGCACAATGTGACTCCACATAACCCTGGGAGTGCTCTAGCATTTTTAACAGGCAAACACACAATTCCACTTCACTTGCTGCCTCAAATACCCACTGGAAGGAGGCAGGATAGAGATGCATGACAAAAAACAAATTCTGTACTCAGGCTGATATTTAGAGCACAGTTCTAAAACTTGCTCCAAACTCCCAAATTTCTTCCTCTGCCTTAGTGTTTAGAAAGCCCTGAAGTTCAATCTATCCTCCAATAGTTTTAACAACAAATGACATCATGTGCCCCATTTGGGTTTCCAGCTCCCAGGGAGTCCTCTTTCCTTGTCTTAGCACATCCCAGTTCTACTGTTCAGACATGTGCTAAGTAATGGTTTTGTCCATCTCTTCAACATATGTCTGTCAATGCTCTTTACTACCAGTTTTCAGGGAGACAGTTCTGATACATACTTTACTGTTTCAAGGTTTAAAGCCAAAAAGGGATAGAGAGGAATACAGATCAACTACATGTGAGGGTAATTCTACAAATGAAGGAAAGCCCACATAGCACCCTGGACATGAACTTCAGTGTGGCCTGATTATTCTTATAGAGGAACACAGGGACAAAATTCACTGGTGGGAGAAAATAAGACCAGATACTGACCCATTCCATTATGACACCCACCAGCCCAGATAGTACCAAAGGAAAAGTCATTCAGAAACAAAGACATCTTGAGACCCAGATGGAGAGTGACTCCTATATCAAAGCTGAAGGAGGGCTGGGGATGTGGCTCAGTGGTAGAGCACTTGCCTAGCACCTGTGAGGCACTGGGTTCAATCCTCAGCATCACATAAAATTAAATAAATAAAATAAAAGTATTGTGTGCATCTACAACTAAAAACATTAAAAAAAAAAAAAAAGCTTAACGAGTGTCACATAAAGCTGATGAAACCAACCCACTCCCTGGAATTCTAGGTGATAGGATCGGTGGAATTTTAGGAAGCTGAAGGTGTATATCATTATATAACTAGTTGTCTAGTAAAGGCTGCTATAAAAATGCAGTGAAATAACCCTAAAAACGAGTGTGTTGTAGGAATTTGTACACTGAAAATAACAATAGGTCTCTTTTGTAAATATTTATTTTTTAGTTTTAAGTGGACACAACATCTTTATTTTACATTTATGTGGTGCTGAGGATCAAACTCAGTGCCTCAAGCATGCTAGGCGAGCACCTACCACCGAGCCCCTACCACCGAGCCCCAACCATAGGTCTCTTCAAAAGTGGAAGAACACTGTTTTCTTGGTGGATAACAAACCTAAGTAGTCTGGAGTTTGTAGAAATAATGAACATCCTACATACCTCCAAATAAACTTGACCAAGTATAAAACACCCTAGGTGATTGGTGAGAACCACATAACAAGTATCAAAACAGCCACAAGAACTCTGAGTGGGAGACTCTCACCCAGCACTCCACTCCACAGGGAGCCCCTCTGCCTCTCTCAACTTTGGTTTCCTCAACTGCTAACTGTGAAAAGATCCTTTTCTCCCATTCACTCAGCAGCAGTCCTCATTGTATCTGGAGCTGGCTGAGACCCTAGGCAGGACCCCAGCACAAAAGGCCAGCAGCATTGTTCCTGGTAGCCCAAGTCAACCCATCTTAAGTTGGCTGTGACAAGTCCAGAGCCCAAACATTACTCCGGGAAGCAAACCTTGAGTAGTCTCTTGAACTGGTGAGAGAAGCACTTTAAAGGTACATAACTGTAAATGACATCATGTGCCCCATTTGGCTGAGTTTATGCTGAGTCCAAACTAGTACTGATATCCCTTATCTATGAACAAGGGAATAGTTAGTAAACTTTTGATTAGAAAATATTTTTAAGGTATAATTAGTTGGAGCTTCATTAGTGGAAGATGCAATGGTGGCACGTCAGCACACTTTGTCTCAGTGATGACATGCCTTCAAGTAGCCACAATTCCACTTTAAACAGAGGTCCAAAATAAGCAAACCATTTAGCCTTCAGAATTAACATGACCTTTCTTATACACAGTAGTGCTGGATAAGAAATTTAAAAACTAACTTTTTAATCTGTTGGTTTGAGTCCTTCTGATACAAAATAACACTAGCACTATTGTTTAGGCTGATAGATATTATATTAAAAAGTTACCATTATTGTTAAAAACCACTTTACAAAGCAAGAACAATTCTGGGAAAATGATAATCTCACCATTTTACTGAAGGTGTTTTTTTGTGCTTGTTTGTCAGTACTGGGAACAAATTCAGGGCCTCATACATGCTAGGCACATGCTCTACCACTGAGCTACAGTATCCCTAGCCTCACTATCCATTATTTTCTAATCTGAAAACAGTTTATCACATGTGGCACATGATTTATTATTATTATTATTATTATCATTAATTTTATTTTAGTATTGGAAATTTAACCCAGGGGTATTTTACCACTGATTACATCCCCAGCCTTTTTAAAAATTTTGAGACAGGGTCTCACTAAGTTGCTTAGGGCCTCACCAAGTTGCTGAGGCTGGTCTTGGATTTATGATACCCCCACCTCAGCTTCCCAAGCTGCTGGGATTACAGGCATGTGCCATTGTGCCTGGCGGATTTTCATTTTTATATGGGGAGGTCCTGAGGATGCTGGAGGGCTCAACTGTCTTTAAGAGAAGGAGACATTCATGAATGCTGTTCCCACATTTGGTGAAAATTCAAAGAAAAGGTCAGGGTAGAACTGCATTCTCACCAGGCAGAACCTGCTTCCCCAAGGAGGCAGCTCAGCTGGCTTTGAAGGTGTAGAGTTCTGTCATTTGGCCTTTTCAACAGTTGCTTTCCTCTGAAGGGGGTAAGCAGAGGCCCTGGAGGCTTTGGGATGACAGCTACACAGAACTACTGTGCTCACTGACTGCACAGTAGCAGTGGGTTACAATACTTGGTAACTTGGCAGTTGTAATCCTGGTAAAAGATTTCTCTTATTACTGTGCAAAGAATATAACCATATGCAAATTTGCCATTTCTAATCATCTTATTATACAAGGAAAATGTGAGGCTATAGAGGTACGAGTGTGATTGGTTTCTTCTTCCTAGGTAAGAGGCTTCCCTGGCAGAGTGAGCAGGAACACCATACTGACATGCTGTACTTACATCATACACCTGGGGACTAGTCAGACATCGGGCCAGCAAACCACACCAGGCGGGAAGAGTGGTGGTTAGAGGGGGACCGCTGTGTGTGAGGATGGGCTTCAAGTAACTTTAAGAAGAGAATTAAGGATAAATGGCTGCAAAGGAAACACAATGCACAACAAAATTTGTTTAAAAATCCCCAAAAGTAAACTGTCCTACATTCTACCCACAAAAAGTTTTCTTTCTCTCCTTTTTATCAGTACAACACAGGAAATACTTGTACCTGCAACAGTATGAAATGAGCTATACTTCATCAGGCTTAAATGGTAACTAGTAACTTAAATGGTAACTAGTAACTCACAGGTTGGTGATTTTCAATTGTCAATTAAAAAGAATATTTGATTGATTAGAACACACTTCTGACTTTATTTTAGTTCGAATTAGCATTTCAGATTTTGACACACAACCCACTCAAATCTTGGAAAAAGGAGATAGTGTCCCTGGGGAGCAGGTACTGCACAGTCTCCTCTGCCCTTGTTCTCTGTAAGTATCCACTCTAACTACAGGGCATACAGTGGAGATGTTTGAGTTGGGCAGGACCTCAAAGGCAACCTGGAGGTACTATAAAAGAGAAAACTGGGACTTGGCACGGTGAAATTATTTCAGTAAGGTTATTTAGACGATAAATCTTCCAACTTCCCATTATAGGGAACCAGCCACTTTTCTCCCAGACTCTTAACACAGGGCTTCTTTACCTTGACACTATTGATATTTGGGACTAGGTCATTCTTTGTTGTGGCAGGAAGTTGAGCAGCTTCTCTGTTACCCACTAGATGCCAGCAGCATCTTTATTCCCCTCCCCAAGTTATGACAATAACTTTGTTTCCAAAAATTGCCAAATGTCCCACAGGAGGCAAATACAGGCTCTGTCAAGACCACTGCTGTAACATAAAGGTCAATTGATGTGCAGAGAGCTCAGGGGTCATCAGTTAATGACTATCTGTGAGGCCAAATACATAGCCCTATATTGGAAGCACCAAGAAACACTTGCCCCATTATGAAAGAGGCCCATTATAAGATCTGTATCCTAAGCAATGTGGAAAAGTTGGACTCTCATATGGCCACCACAGGGATGGACAAGAGACTTTAATGGAAGACAAGAAGATGTCCCAGTGGTCTGTGCCTAAGAGAACAGGCTGTTCAGTGCACCCCCAATTCTTGCCTTCATTTAGAGCAGCACACATGGAAGAAGCTTTCTCCAAGGAGGAAATGGAAGAGGAACACAGAGGTATGCTTCTAGTTGGGAATTACTTAATGAAGAAGGATGGACATGAGGGCTCTGCTGGAGCTCTTTACAGACAAAACGAGCTGTCTTTTGGCTGCTGTCCTTTAATCCCAGTCCTGGGGACAAGTGCAGGATAGGAGGAGCTCACTCAGTTTGGGAATAGCCCCTACAGGTCTATCAGTTTTCTCCTGTATGACTCAGAAGATGACAGGGGCTCTGATCTGTACAATGATGAAAAGTCAAGAGTCAAGGTGGGGGGGCTGGGGTTCTGGCTCAGTAGTAGAGTGCTTGCCTAGCATGTGTGAGGCACTGAGTTTGATTCTCAGCACTGCATATAAATGAATGAATAAAATAAAGGTCCATTAATAACTAAAAGTATGTATAAAATAATTTTTAAAAAAGAGTCAAGGGGCAGCCAGTAAGCCCCACTTCCCCAATCCAGAAGGCCTAAAACAACTTCCTTAAAAAGATTAGTATATAAATATACATACTTTAAAATACTCAACTGTTGGAAGGGGAAAAAAATAACATTAAACTTCTCTTTCCTGCACTAGTTGATCTGGTAACTGTCATTAAATCTTTATAAATAATACATTTTTCCTATTTCTTGATTTATAAGCTATAGTCTGAAGCTTTAAGTCCTTCCTATGAAGAATGATAAATTTAAGTCATTAATACTCCTTGTCTCTTCTTTCCAATTTCTATTATAATTAATTTTACACTGAAGATATGCTTTCTCTTTTATAACTAATACATAAATTCTCTATTTTTTTCTATAGAATAAATGTAAGTGTTAGAAACCAATAAAGCAACATTTGTAATAATATTACAGGGCCAGGGATGTAGCTCAGTTGTAGAGCACTTATCTAACATGCATAAGATGCTGGGTTCCATCTCTGGCACATACAAAAAATGCAATAATGTCACTGTATGAATATTATTCACTGTATAACCAAGCAGAGTGGTTATAGTAACATAAAGTGAAAAATAATAATTTGTCATCTAAACTTTGTCAAAAGAGAACTCTAGAGTGTGTTGCTAAATAAAGAATTTTTCTCCAACATTGTCCCATTTTGGGGGCTATTTTTTGTCTGATCCATAAGTTATTTTTCTTATATGTTATAGGGTCTAGATGGTAATAAACTTTCTGAATTCTTGCACATCTGGAAACTACACTCCTTATTCTCTCAGTTGTGATTGAGAGTTTAGGAGTACAATTGTAGGTTTAGACTTTTCATCATAGAACTTTGAAGACATCGTTCAACGGTCTTCTAATATTCAATGAGAAGTCTCTGGTTCTTGCCCTTTGGAGTTTGCCTATCTTTTCTCTTTGAAAGCCTTAAAAGTTCTATCTTTTCCTTTTGTTGTTATGAAATCCCCCCAGAATATGTCCATCCTACTCACACTCTTGGTGAGCTCTTATACTTAGAGACAAGTATATTCCTTAGTAATGGGAATTTTTCTTCTATTATTCCTTTGGTATATCTTTTCCTCCATTGTCACCATCTTTCCCTTTCAGATCCTAAGTGATCTGGACCATCTGTGTCTAAACTTCACATCCTGACACTCTTCTCTTAACATATTTCTGACTTTCTGTTCTAATTCTTCACGTTTTTTTCCCCTCAACTTTATCGTCCAAATCAACAATTCAGTCTTCACCACACTCAAGTTGTAATGATTAAATTTCTATTGTTAATTTCAGAAATTTTAATTTCCAAGAACTTCTTATTTGATTTACTCAATTTTTTAATAATCTACTCTTACAATAATGAGCCTAAGGCCACCAAAGAAGAAAATGTGAAGACCCAAGGCTTTAGGTTGGGACCCTACACAAAAGGCAAAGAGAAAATATCTAACCCTCAGAGAACTCAAGCCCAGCTTCAAATCACCTTTTTTCCTAAATTCATTAAGATGATCTGAAATTGCCTGCCCATAACCTGATCACTCGGCAGACATAAGCTTAAATCATCTCTGAAGGATGATGACCTCATCCAGAGCATCTCAGATTATCTAGAGTTTTTCATTGTCCATGTCTATCACTCAGAAAAAAAACCCAGATGCACAGAAGATAAAGAATAAAGCTTCTAGAAGATAACACAGGAAACTGGCTTCAAAGATACTAATCAGAACAGAAAAGATCAATCAATTGGATTAAGGCCTTTTGTTCATCAAAAGATAGTTTTTAAGGGGAACAGGCAAGTTACAGAGTGGAGAAGGAGGAGAGGAAAAGGGGAAGTACTGGAGAATGAATTGAAGCAAATATGCTATGTGAATATGTCACAATTAATCCCACTATTATGTTTCTTTTTTTTTTGAGAATTTTAATATTTATTTTTTAGTATTTGGCGGACACAACACCTTTGTTTGTATGTGGTACTGAGGATCGAACCTGGGCCGCACGCATGCCAGGCGAGCGGGCTACCGCTTGAGCCACATCCCTAGCCCAATCCCACTATTATGCATAATTATACATAATAGTAAAAAAACAAAGTGGGTGAAGGTATTTTTATCATACATAATTAGCAAAAGACTCATATCCAGAACATAAAGAACTCTTACACATCATTAAGAAAAAAGCAGACAACCCACGATAAAACAGGGCAAGATGCTTGAATGGGTACTTCATAAAGGAATATATTGAATAGCTAGTAAATGTATGAAAAAGTGCTATTAGTTATCAGAGAAATGTAAATTAAAGCCACAATAAGATATCATTACAAAACCACTAGAACATCAAAAATTAAAAAGACTGATGATATCAATTGTTGATGAAAATATGGAGTAACTAGAGCTCTCATAGACTAGTGATTGAATGTGTAAGGTAGTATCACCATTTTGGAAAACTTTGGTACTAGCTTTTGAAATTAAACCTACACACATCCTATGCCCCAACAATTTTACTCCTGTGTATATTCCCAACAAAACATTTGCATAATACATCAAAGATGTATATAAGAATGTTCATAGCAGTATTTTCACAGCAGTTCTAAAGGGGGAATCTTGAGTGTTCATCAACAATACAATTGTGACATAGGCACACAATGAAATACTATGTAGCAATGAGAGCAAATGAACTAGGGCTATAAACATCACATAGATGAATCGTACAAACAAGTCAGACAATACACACACACATACAAAATTTTCTCATTTACATTATGTTGAAAAACAGGTAAAACTGTTAAGTGTTGCTAGAAGTAAGAAGAGTGGCTATGTATGGGGTGGAAGAAAGGGAGTAATGGAGTTATGGCATGAGAGAGGCTGGTAATTTTGTTTCTTAACTGGTTTGGTATCAAATTAAAATGATAATTTGCAAAGCACTTATGACTTAAATACTTGTGCATCTGTTATACTTCAACAAAAATTTTTTGAGCATTTTCAATGTCTCCCAAAACTATAAAAAGCCATCTGCCCATTTGATCACTATGTGAATGTAAAAAAAAAAATCATGTAAGTTTAACATTTTGGTTTTTAATCTTCACCTGGGACCAAGGATAGGGTCTGCCATGCATGTGGCCCAGTTATACCACTGAGATCAGAGTTGGCCAAGTTCAATCAACAGCAATTACCCCCACCCCCATGGATTAATTGCTAAAGCTCCATTTTCCTTTCTGACTAAAGCATGGCTCACTGTGTAATTTTAACCAATTAACTTACAAAGGTGAAATTCCCCTGGGCACAAAGCTCTCAAAAGCTACAAGTCAACCAGGCTGCGGGGTGGCTACTCTAACAATAAGCAACCACACCTCTTGGCCAGAGGATGCTTGCCAGGACTACCTACAGTTGAATGATCAATGTATGTGTCCCAAGACAGGATTGAGTATACCTCTTCCAAGCATTCATCTTTCTTTACTCATCAGAACTCATTCACTGACAAGTCAACAAGTGAATTTCACTGTCAATGTATTATGAACATGGGATGCCACTTAAAAGGATACTTGTGGTCAAAGCTGTACCACAGCCTGAATATCCATGCACTCTCCTGCTTTGTACGGTTTCCTCCAGCAGAATCTGGACCATCCTAGGAACAAACAAGAGGACACATATTTAGTTGCAGAAAAAGGATCTGTAAGATAGTGGGGGAACTTCTTTTTAAACTGTAACATTTTTTTTGCAGTGCTGAGAAGGAACCAGGGCTTGGTGCATGCTAGACTCTACCACCAAGCTATATACCCCCAGCCTATGAACTATAAGTTTATAAATCTAGAACACATTATCAAATATTCATGCTACCAAAGCTTCAAATATATTGAAAGGTAATACTTTAGCAGAAACTGAGTAAACCCAAAGACAGAAAGGTTTGGTTAGTTCTGTGGGTAGATCAACTGAATATTAGTAAAAAAAATTCTTCTGGTATTTCTATTGTACTTTTCTCCTCAAAGTGCCTTTTAATTAATAATTAAATATTAAATAATTACACAGTTCTAAAATAGTCTAGATATTTGCAAGTCAAAAATCAATATACAGCAAATATTAAAGAAAGCTTCTATAAAAACAACTTTCCAGGCTCCTTCAAGGTTGACCTAGAAATGCCACACTTTTTGTTGAGTTTCCTGACCAGCTAATCAAAGGGTTCTCTGAAGGTCCCTCCCAGGTACTTCAGGTTATCTGGTAACTTGTTTCCCTTCCAGCTTTAGGGAAATGGGGCTAGCAGGCAGGGGAAAAGCGCCAGAACTAGAAAATCTGATACTTTATTTACCCTGAAGTAGCAAATTTCTTGTTATTCCAACTCAACCATCCTCATCATTTAACTTTGAAAGTAACCTGAAAAATCAGACATTAATTTGAGGTTTGGAAAGTCTGTTCTGTGCAAGTATTATAAGCAGCACAGATAATATAAAAATCAGGTTGAGATGGGCGTGGTGACACATGCCTGTAATCCCAGCAGCTTCGGAGACTGAGGCAGGAGGATTATGAGTTCAAAGCCAGCCTTAGCAATGGCAAGGCCCTAAGCAACTGAGTGAGACCCTGTCTCTAAATAAAATACAAAATAGTGCTGGGGATATGGCTCAGTGGTTGAGTGCCCCTGAGTTCAATCCCTAATTCTCCCTGCCCCTGCAAAAAAAAAAAAAAAAAAAAATCAGGTTGATAGTACAGTACAGCAAGCGGATCAGCAGAAAGGAGAAAGGGACAGCAAGGGAAGGTACTGGGGGATGAGACTGATAAAATTATATCATGTGTACATGTGAGTATGGCATAATGCATCCCAATATTATGTGTAATTATAATGTACCAATACAGATTCAAAGTAAAAATAGGGATAGAAACAGAAGTGATGCATGGCACTAAGACCCCAAAAGTGCCATTTGGTCACTGTTATTGTTTTATAATAGAATGGAAAACAAAAGAGTCCTCATCTTTGTATTTTAAATAATAACCCGAATTTAGGGCATTAAAATGGGCTTTTCTGTGGGAACAAATTGGGTTGCCTTCAGTAGTTTCAGGGTACTAATGCGATTGTATGCTGCTGGATGACAAGCTCTGAAAATACACAGTGCTGGTGAAGCACAGGCATTTTAATCATAACCCTCTTTAATATTATTGTGAGAGGAAACTCTGCAAGTGAAGGGCAATTAACAATAACCAAAGAAAATTTGAACTAAAAATCACAAGTAATCCCAAGTCACAGTGAGTGTAAATTTTACCTGCAACAGGGACACCAAATATTAACTGGAGATCATTCAAAAGATAAGCATATAGGTGAGTAGGAGGAGAGAAATTAGCAAGCACTATTTAAATTCCAAAAGTTCCAACAAGATTATTTTTAAAAATAGAGTCCCCATGATAATTGAGGAATGTTTAGCGATGGATAGGGAAATGGCTTCATTAAATGTGCCCTTCTATGCATGAGGAAACATAAATAAGGAGAGATCACAGAGACCAATTATTTTACAGTTTTAAAATCATGTGGAAGAAAAAGGGCACAGAAATGTTTCCATTTGCTGACAACAATCCTTCCTTTAGGTAACTGATTGCTAACTAATGACAACTCTAGGAAGATTTCAAAATGCCACATGAGTCAGTAGAAAAGTGATAGATAACCTTTCTGTAGGGCATATATATATCTTTATGGAAAAATTAAATGGTTCTTTATAAAGTGACAGACTCTAGAATTTTATAAAAGAAATAAAAACCTAGCAAAATGATAAACATGATCAGGAAGGACACTATAAAGCATTAGGCACAAAACAGATCCCCTGAGGCTGGTTTCTTCAACTCCTCTTAAATCAACAATAAAAACTATCACTCCTACTCTATCATTTTAGCCTCTGCAAAATCACAATGAAGTTATTAACCCCTGGAACACTTAAGCTCTTGCCCTCTCACCTCAAGGAAGCTACAGAGATTTCTGTAAGCCCCCAAAAGGGACAATTAAAACTAATAAAGCCAGACAAAGGCTTCTATTTGAGAACAAACTTACAAAAGATCTTCTCAGGTCACAAAGAGATATATATCCTTACAATCTACAAATAAGAGAAAGTGACCTCAGATTCTGCAGCAAAACCTGAATTAAAAAAAAAAAAAAAAGAGATGACTCTGAGAAGGGTAAATTCAGGACAAACCTAAAAGTGTTACTTTGTAAAGAGGATGTTAAACAGCTTCTAATTCCAAGTGATGCTGCCAGAAATATGATTAGGTACAGGAAGAACTTAGATAAATCCACATACGGTGGCTTTGAGGAAATCCGGCAGTTCTGTGAAACAGAACTAATTTCTTAAGCTGATCTGTAAGATGACCCACAACTGCTTTATCACACAGAAATCACGAGAGCTTTTCCTGTGGGCTCCCATTAGCACTGGGCTGAGCACGGGTCACTGGGGGAGAAGGCAGGGCTTCCTTCCCGCCTGCACTTGGAGCCTGGGATTTCCATTCTTGTGCTGCCCACAGCAAAAGCAGGGATTTGTTCTTTCACAGGCCCCTCCTCACAACCTGCTTTCCCACCAGAACTGTTCACGCCCCATGTCTTTGGCTCTAGCCACTTCTAGGGCCTTTCTTCCTCTCACTTTCTCACACCCATACTGACTTGCTGGCCAATCCCTTATTCATCCTTCAAGACTGACCACAGAAGCTTGGCTTCTCTAGAAAATGTTTCCAAAGCAACAAACTGTTCTAAGAGACACTGGAGTGAATATCACAGGCCCTCTCAACAGACTATGTCCTGATTGTGCCTTTTGCCTTGCTACATAACTCTAAGCAAGTTACCTAACATTCGGTGGCCTCGTTTGTAAAATGAAGATCTTAATAATTACCTACCACGATGGGGGGGTGTAGGTGTAGCTCAGCGGTACAGCACTTACCTAGCATGTGTAAGGGCTTAGGTTTGATTCTCAGAAGCACACACATGCACACACTCACAATAAAAATTGTCTACCTTGCAGGGTCATTATGGGAATGTGATATTGTGATATAACAAGAAATATGCATTAGGTCTTCATTTCAGCCCCTGGTACAAAATTTCTAAACCCTTGGAATTTCCTGAATTACTAGGGTGAGAAGAGCATCCTTTTTAATTCTCCCTTTCAACCACACCCAGGTTTATGCTAATGAGATGACTCTTGGCAGCTCAGGGCTGGTTGCCAGAGGAACCAACCTTGTGCTAAGAGAGCTGGAACTTTCAGCTCCACTCCCACCTCCAAGGAGGAAAGAGGGACTGAAGATTTAGTCATTCATGAATAGTTCATGATTTAACTAACCACACCTGTGTAATGGAACCTCCATAAAACCCCTCAATGAAAAGATCTGGAGATGTTCTGAGTTGGTGAACACATGGAGGTGCTAAGAGGATGGGATGCCAGAAAAGAGCATGGACTCTCCATGTACCCCCATCCCCAGAGATGCCTTATGCATCTCTTCCATTTGATCATTCCTGAGCTGTATCATCCATAATAAACAGTAATGGCAAATAAAGTGCTTTTCTGAGTTCCATGAGTCATTCCAGCAAATTACTGAAACTGAGGAAGAGGTCACAGGAACTCCTGATTTATTGCCAGAAAGAAATTCAGGTTAAAACCTGGAATTTATGATTGATATCTGAAGTGGAGGCAATCTTGTAGGACTGAGCCCTTGACCTATGGGATCTGATCCTACCTTCAAGCCATTAGTGGTAAGGATCAAGTTAAACTAGAGGACCCCAACTTGTTGTCCACTGAGAACTGAAGAATTGGTTTTTGTGAGGGAAAAACTGCACATACTGGTGTTAGAAGTGCTGTGAGTACAGAGAAGAAACAATTTTTTTCTTTTAGAGGTCCAAATTATTTTTACATTTAAAGAACTTAGGACAGTGTCTGACATGTGGTATGTACTCAACAAATATTAACTCATTATTAGTCATGTGACTTTTTCAATGCTGGTTAAATATTTGTAAACTATTTAGCACAATTAGAGTTTATATTATTAATTTAGTTCATTTCTAAAGACTGTATATGTCATTTCCAACATACATTTGTTGGGGGGAAAACCCTACTCATAATGTCATTAGGCTACCTTGTGTGGCTTTTTACACAAGGGACTCTTAATATTTTTACTGATATTATTAATCCTCTTCAAAAATAATGCCGACCCTGCTTATCAGCATGAGTATATAACACTGAGGGTATATTTTTATTCATTCATTAAGTGCCGACTATATGCCAGACATCATGCTGAGTGCTGGAAACAGAAAAAGAAAAAAGACTCAGCACTTGCTCCTTTCCAGAGAGAGATGGAACAAATACATATATACTCTCTTTTTCTCCTCTCTTACACACACACACACACACACACACAGAGTAACAAACGTCGTGAAGAAAAAGAAAGCTGATTAAAAGAACCAAAAAAACTGAGGAATGGCAAAGAGTATTATTTTTAAAATAATTTCTCTAGAACTAGTGAATACCGATGTCTTCATAGAGTCATATTTTATTCAATTCTTATATGTTAAAATTTTTAAAGTTACAATAACAATAATAGTTTACTTTTCCAGGAATGGAGTATGTGGTAGGCAAGAACAATGGCCACCCAACAAATTCTATATCCTAATTTCTGGAGCCTGTAATGTTACATACATGGCAAAAGGGGCTTTGTATATGGATATAGGGTTATTCAGGTAGACTCAGTACAATATCATAGGCCCTTAAAAAAAAGCACTGTTTCTGGATTTTAAGATAGAAGGGGCCATGCCCCAAGAAATGCTAGTAACTTCCAGGAGCTAAGCATGGTCCCCAGGAAACTGAGAGAAAGGATACTGAATCTTAGTGCTACAACTCCAGGGAACTGACTTCTATCAACAATCTGAATGAGTCTGCAAGTGGCTTCTCCTCTAGTGCCCACATCTGCCCAAGCTTTGATTTTTAGCTTTGAAGGAGAGAAACCATCTGAGCCCAACAGACTTCTGATCTACTGAACTATTAAACAATACAATTGTGTTGCTTTAAGCTACAAACTCTGTGGTGACTTGTTACAGTAGTCCCACAAACTAACAGAGAGCAGAAAAGCAAATAAACGATGCAACTTGATTTGGGCTTTTTTTTTTTTTTATGAGACCAATGAACCAAAATATCTCAGCCCTACTTAAAACTATTCCCAGAGTCGCACCAGGTTTCTGAAATTGCAAATTATACACAAATCCCCTGGGGATACTGTGAAAGCACAGATGCTGCTTCAGTAGGGCTAGATGAGGCCTGAGAAACAACATTTCTAACAAATTCTCTCCCTAACTTCTAAGTTGTTGGACCATGCCACTAGGCCACAGGGACATTAGAAGTAGTAATGACAGGTCCGTGCTCCCTGGAGGGAAAAGCAGATAAGGCTTTCCACCTTCTGCCTCTCTTCATCTTCCTCTTCCATAACATTGTCACCAAACCCTTCAGGACAGAGATTCATTTGTCTTTTTGCAGATGTATTGCCAGAGTCTGAAAGAAGGTCTGATATATAATAAGTGCTCAATAAATATTTGTCAAGTTAATGAATAAATTAGTATTAATTCTGAGTTTCTAGAGAACAACAACAAAAAATAGCAGAAAGGAAAATAGAGGGGCCAAAGGAAGCAATTGTTAGACAAATAGAAAAAAAAACTAGTGGCTGGAGTTGTGGCTCAGTGGTAGAGCGCTTGCCTAGCATGTGTGTAGCACTGGGTTCGATTCCTAGCACCACATAAAAAAATGAAATAAAGATATTGTGTCCATCTACAGCTAAAAATTAAAAAAAAAAAAAAAACTAGGGGAGTAGTCAGAGAGCAGTAATTTGAGGAAAGTCACTTCAGCAACTGTTTGAAGTTAAAGATTTAGGTGACTGGGTATCAGATTTCAGCCTGTAGGAAAACTAGGAGGAGGAGCCAGAAACAAACTTGATTACCAAGTCCTATGTCGATGCAAATATAAACATCTAAGTTCTATAGTTCTCACAACATACTCACACACACATGCACACACACTCAGAAACTCGGGTTTCCTTTCCTCCACATTCCATAATATCCAGCTTGTGTGCTGGTCCTGCTGACATAATAAACCCATTCCCTTTGCCGCTCCATCAATGAGTGCTCTTCTGGAAACACAGGGAAGGAAGTGAATGATGTGTTTGTATGTCCGGCCAACAGAAATCTCAGCTGTGTCTGATCTGGCATGAAAAGTCCCCCCTTTTAATGGGGTGAGAGGCCATCCTGGCCCAGGCAGCTTGCTTCCAGCTGGGCTTGTTTTTGTTTTGGTTGCAAAGTCACCAAGACCTCTGGACAAACAAAGCAACTACGTTTTGGTCTTGTTTTGTTCTAATGAGTCAAACTTGCCAGGGACACAATGCTGAAGTCTGCCTACAATATTCTTATGCTTCCCTCACATAGAGCCAGAAGTTCCAGCCAATGGCTCCTTTCCTTCTCCCACATGAACTAATGGTCTGTAGCTCTGTAGCCATGACTCTGTTTATAACCTTGAGCTTCTAGAACCAGTGAGGAAAATTGTCCTTATTCTAAGAAATGCTTTCCTATCAAATATCACTCTCCATTTCTTTGTTGTTTTTAGGATGCTCCTTTAGAGAAAACTGCCTTTTCTTTTCTAGTGAGGGACAAACATCTGGACTTTCCCTACCTCTGATCTCAGTTTCATGACAACACTGAGCACAGGACCTGGATCTATTTCAGGGGAAACTGCAAGCACCCAGGGTTTCACCCAAACATGACAAGCCCATTTATTTCTGTTTCCCTGTTTCTCATGATCACTGAGCACTCCCAGTCCTGTTAGTGCCTCACTGGAAAGAGAGGGTCAGGCCAAAAGGATTTGAAGAAATAAGGCCCTTTCTGCACAAGGGCATGAGTCATTTAGCAGAGGGTTTCCTGGGGAACCAAGCCTAAAGTTCGCCTGTTTTTCCCAGTCTGACAGCAATCTTGACAGTTTTCAAAAGGTCAGCAGGACTGACTTTGTAGGCCCTTCTTCCTGACTGTGTGTGATATTTGGAAGAAGGAGGTTGGGGGAAGCTGTGACATAGCTCCAGTGTGACAAATGGGGTGCCATCAGAAGTGTAGCAGAAGTCACTGCCAGTCCATTCACAGGGCCAAATGTGCAGTGCTCACAGCCAAAGGGTCTTCTAGGAGTTGAGAGGAACACTGAGTTAACCTGTTCAGGCTCACCCTGCCTGTGAGGGTAGCTATTTTAGCTGTTAGTGCATGGACCAAATGCCAGAACCCTTAGCACTTAGGACCTGCTGTTTCTCAAATATTTCCATGGAAAAGCAACAGTAAATTTTTTACTAAGTCTCATTTCAAGCCCAGTGTTTCTAGCATGGAGGTCTTATGAGAGATGTACAGCAAGTTCTGCTACATAAAACCAACCAAATCATTTCATTAATTTCCTTTTACAGGTGCTTCAGTACAAAGATAGGAACAACAGGAAACAGTAGAACAGCTGAGGATGTTTTGACTGGTCTGCAACTGTCAAGATGAAATCTCTGAAAATCTTCATTATCTAGCTAACTCCTGGCCTGTTTCACATACAAAACAAACCACTTTTTAATTCTAACTTAAAACCACTTTTTAAGTGCTCACCCTTCAGCCTCCAATGGGGGAACTATGTCAAAAGGTCAATGTCAAGATGACAATGAGGGAGTCCAGGTACAATGTCTAGTATGTAGCAAATACTCACTGAATTTTAGCTACTTTAAATTATGTCTTCCCTGTAAAGAAGCATTTCATGTTACTTACCCCTTGTAAGACTTGAAAGCTGTCATTGTTGGGTGGTGGGTCTTGATCTGGGTCAACACCAACTCTAAAAGTCACCAGGGAGGAAGACAAGGACAAAAACAGAAAACATTAGCTTGGCCCATGGCAGTTATGTTGGCTGAAAAGTAGCCACAAGGTTGACCATCTTCCCAAAACAGAAGGAGTTGTTAGCTACAAGGAGAGGAAGGCTGTCATGCAGAAGTCAAGCCACAGACCACATCATGTCCTAGAGGGTTGGAGGACAATCAATCCTCTGTGCTTATATGGCATTAGCAAGCCCCCTGGAAAATGGCACATGCTGCTAACTATCCATCTGCCTTCCTGCAACAGGCAGTCCCCATTACCTAAATGTGGGTCCCTTCCTCTTGACTGCCTCCACACTTCCGCTCTGACCAGCTTTGATGTCCTTAACATTCTGTTACAAATTTTTTTCAGATACACTTGGAAGTGTTAAAGGAACTTAGAGTATCTATACAGCCACCATCATGAGATTCTCCCAGTAACATTTTACTACAGTTTCGTTTCTTTTTTTTTTTTTTTTTTTTTGTCGTCGTTGTGGTGTTGAGGATTGAACCCAGGGCTTTGTGCATGCGAGGCAAGCACTCTCTCTGAGCTATATCCCTAGCCCCCTACAGTTTCTTTACTATTTTTGGATGTGTTCAAATTAAGTAGCAATCAGTACACTTCCCCCAACTACATCAGCATGCATACTGACGGAGTCTTTCCTTGACCAAATTTGAGTCAGGCTCTTCTGAATCCTTTTCCCGAATTCTCCCTGACTTTTGAGCTTTTGTGTCTGTCTTTGCATCACCTAATTTTAGCAAGAGTTTTCCTGAGTTGGTTTAGCCAGAATCCCCATCCTTGATATTTGATCCCCTGAAATATCTGATGGGGTTCTCCATCCTCTACCAAACCCTGGCTGATGACTGATCATCTTGGCCCGACTTCAGCAAGAATCCTATCAGGTCAGTTTAGCCAGAATCCCTCTTACCTTGATGTTTCCTCTTTGTAATGGTCTATCTTTTGAGCCCTAGCTTTTTCCTTCTACTGTCAAACCCCATCATGGTTCCTACACCAACTGTGATGGTCCTGAATAAAGTCTGCTTACCCTTTTAACAAGTATCAGAATAATGCTTTCTTTAACAGTATTATTACCTAGAATCTCGATTTGCTTTCCCAGTGATCCCAAACTCTCCTGCACCAAAGATGATCTTTAGAACTCACACAACTAAAAGCAACAACTGAAGATAGAAAGAAAAGGCATAGTGACAAAATCCACTTAGAACAAATTCCAGAAAAGCATGGAGGAACTGTTGTCTTGGCTTAAGTCACATACCAACTATTGCTGTACGCACCTTCCTCATTCTGAGGCACAGAACTGTGATACTGATGACATAGATAATATGGAACAAGGAAGAGAAAACAGAGATAACAAGAAAATTCTCTATCTCCCTTCACTCCTTCCAGTGTCACAAAGAATGGACTGTGTATAAAAGGTAAACCAAAGGTGAAGTTTTTAGTAGATTAGGTCAGCTTTGTGCTAGAAGGGAGGTGTGAGTGGGTTTGGCAGGATTGTCTCTGCTGTCTGCTACCAGGGCATTGACTCTAATGAGCAGGCAGGGGATGCACAAAGCCCCATGTGCAAGCATTTACTTTTCTTCCTCTTTCTCTTCTCCCTCACTCCCATGGCACCCAGGATCTTTTCTAAGATAGGAGACTATATAGAAATGGGAGTGTATGTAAGAAGTCAACACAAAAGTGCCTTGCCTCTCAAAGCCAATCTCTAGTCTGTCTTATTCTGGGCTTGTGTAGCACTCACCTGAGGTGCATACCCCTGGGAAGGGTGTTAGAAAAGAAAAGGGAACAGTTACCTCATCTTGTGCTGAAGGCAATGTTTAAAACCATAAGGTGCATTCATACATTCAGTATTTACAAAAATCGTACTCTGCCAGGTAATGTTCTAAGCAATTAGTTAAAAGCCTATAGTGGGCTTCACACTAGATTTCTTTGCCATGGCCTGGGGTTTGATGAGATCTTTGTATTGAATTAGATGGACTTTGCTACATGATAGAGGCTACTTCCAGGCAGTGGTCCTTGCCACTGGACATTGTCTGGGGAATGTATGAACAATAAATCTCATGGAGATCTTTTGACCTGAAAGCCATGCAATCCAGGAGGCCAAGGGCTGCCCATGAAAGTAACACACCAGAGTTCTAGTGCACACCAAGTGTCCAATGTATAAAAGTGACCAAAAGAGAGGTCACACATTGAATTCCTAACTGTGATCTTTAATCCTCATCAGTTTTTAGTCTCTTGATGTATATTTCAGAAATAAAAATCCTCTATATAATGGTTTTGTTAGCAATGTACAAGGTCAACAGCTAGGAATCCAATATTAGCCTTCATTTTGTAGATTCTATAGCAGTGCAAAGCCATTTAATGCCAGACTAATTTACTTAAGATGAGCTCCCAGGTGCATACTCAGAAGGGCCAAGCACTTGCCAAGCATCTCTCAGTCAGCCTACCAGAATTCCAGGTGACACATCTGCCCTTAGCCTAACCACAGATAAGCTGCTGAAGGGTGTGAAGGGCAGTGTGACCAAGAATATAGTAGTTCGGATGCGTTACTACCAATCTCTACCTTTTGCGCTGTGAATTTTGAAAGTGGTATATTAGCTTTTTATGTGTCTTCCATGTCACTACCAGTTACAAAATTGACTTTATCAATACAGATGAAATAGGAGGCCTATGGACAGGGCAAAAAGACGTCAGTGTGTCTTGTATTATAACAAAGAAAATAAAGTCAAATACAGAAAAAGCTACCAAGTGAAATTTAGCCTTCTCAATTCTTTCAGCTCATCTCTTCTAAAATAAAATCTGTTTAACCAGAACTAAAATAAATCTGTTTAACAAGAATTGCTTATATAAAGTTTAGGCTTGGACCATTTTCATTCAAGTCCTAGAAGCATCCATTTATCCTGGGCCCATTTAGTCAGGACAGAATTCTAAATCAAAGCACAAAACACTGCAAAACTTGATGAATTCATGAAGTTAAGGTCTCCTTGATCTCATTCAAAACCTGTGAACTTCACCATTATGTTCTGGGGAAACCTAAGAATTGTTCTAGATCTACACTGCCCAACAGAACTTTCAGCAGTGATGGAAGTGTCCTATCCCTATGCTAATATGGTAACCACCAGCCACATGTGTGTGACCATTGAGCACTTGGAATAGAACTAGTATAACTGAGGAACTGCATTTTACATGTTAGTTCAATTAATTAAAATTTAAATAGTCATCTGTAACTAGTGGCTACTAAGTTGGACTTGTGCAGATTCCAGAATGAACTAATTCTAGCCATGTCTCTCCACTATCACATTTTTTAACTAAAAAAGCAACAACTGTCTGCTAACTTTTTGCTTGCTCACTAACACCCAAATTCCTATTATCAAGGATAATACCAGGCTCCTGTGATGACACAACCCCAAGTAGTATAAATATTAAGTAAAATTTTTCTTGAACTGACTACTTATTGGAGAGATTCCTTACTTTGTCAGTATATAAAATTTAAAATACTATAATATTCTTCTTTATTGGGATCATCATCTTACAAAGTGAAAGGATAATAGCCAGATGTAGTGGTGCATGCCCATAATCCCAGTGACTCAGGAGGCTGAGGCAGGAGGATCACAAGTTCAAGACCAGCCTCAAAATCTTTGCAAGGCCATGTCTCAAAATAAAAAAAAAAATATGGGCTGGGGATGTAGCTCAGTGGTATGCCCCGACTGAACCCAGCACTCCTAAGTTCAATCCCCAGTATCAGTAGTAGTAGTAGTAGTAGTAGCAGCAGCAGCAAAGTGAAAGGAATGACAGAATTAGAAAATCTCCATTTTTCCACCCACAGTATAATCACTCTTTTAATCAAGGATCATTAGTGAATGATTTTACCACTGAGTAAATGTTGTAGGGAGTCTGGCCTTTTATATGATGTTAAAAGATCATTCTACAAATTACTTTTTCATTAACAAGAAAAAAAATGGTACCTTGATAGTAGAGAGACTGGGGTCACTACCTTAACCAAGTGATCAACTGTGACATCACTTAAGAGGAAGCCTGACAACATGTGCCACTTGATAGGATGCAACAAGAAATGTATAGTATAACCTTTACAGTCTTTTAACAAGAATGATTATTCATCTCTAGTCATGTGAAAACATCAGAAAAATCCAGATTGTGGGATTATTACCATGAATGGTTTAAAAAAATCAATATCATAAGAGACCAAAAATCGGGGGGTTTGTTCTAGATTAAAATAAACTAAACAGACATGACAAAGTAAGCTGTAATTGGATCCTGGATGTGTGTGTCTCTGTGTGTGTAAAATTCAAGTTACTTTTCTTAGGTGTAAAAGAACTATTATGGTCATATAGTAGACTGGATTTCTAGGAGATACACTTTAAAGTATTTAGGGATGGAAAGTCATGATGTCTGCAATGTATTTTGAGGTATTTTGGAACAGGTGAGAGTAAGGGGGGACACACAAATGACCTTTTGAAATGATAAAAATCTTAAGTGGTAAATTCAGGTTAGTATGTAGGTATTCGTTGTTTTATTCTTTTCTTTTTTTTAGATTTAAATTTTTTTCACAATTAAAAAAAAGAATACTTAATTATCCTTGGTGAAAATGTTTCAAAAACACATCAGTCTATTTTCCTTTCTAATTCAATCTACTAATATGATTCATGAGCTCATATTATTTCAGGATCTAAAAACCACAAATTATAAGGATTCATGAGCACAGGGTGCTAAATAATAGGTAAATATAGTAAACAGACAAATAGAGATTCCAGTAATTATGTAATTTAAACGTTTTCCAGTAAATTCTGGAATGTTTTGTTGAGATTCCTTTTCTCTTAAATGTGAAGGAAAAGGGAAAAAAATGCTAGTTAACTGAGATAGTTAATTAAACTCCAACCAATATAGCCATCTTCAGCTCTGGTTGTATATACCCCCTGGAAAACTGTAGTTCCAAGGACTGTCTTACCCAATGTGCTTTTTCCTTATTTTTATCATTTTTCTGCCATGGAAGTTCCAACCTTCACTGCAGCCACTTGCTATCAACCACATATAACCTGAATTACAGCCTAAAACTCTTGACAGCATAGAACCTGAAAGGATCGATCTCCTGGGCCCTCCCACAGACAGAGTAACCAGGGAAGGTACTTGGGGTCTCCTGGAGGTCCCTACTTCTGGTATAAGTGCTTAATATGAAAATTCTAAGAAAGAAAACAAAGACCTGCTTCCCAGATTGCTACTGCTTTTAAATGTCCCAAAGAAAATAGAACATGGGCTATGAGACACAAATATCATCCTTCTACAATTTCTTTCTCCATTCAATGCTGTTTACTTTAGGGTGATTTCATAATTACTCTTCTGGCAGGCTTGAGGGCCCTTTGGACCAATCCCCAAGGATGACACAGGACCCTGAGACTCCCTACATAAGGCCCCACCCTTGGGGCAAAGCCCAGAACCAAACTGGCCTCTGGGAACAGGAGGTAAAGCAATGGGCCAGGGTGTTTGGTGTGGTGCTAGGCAGCAAGAAAGACCAGATAGATGATTTTAATCTCAGTTTTAAAGCCTCAGAAGACTTGTCAGGGTCCCCTAACTTTCTGAAATTCCTAGTTTCAGGTGACTTCATAATATATATTTTCTCTCCTGACCTGATGCAAGGCTTTTTTGACCTAGGACATTATATAAACATGGAACTTTTTGTTCTGCTTTATTATATAATATTGTAGCATTCCCCTGATACATGTAGGCTGAGCTCACTGGAGCACACATAACAGTCTTTTCTTCCAGAATAAACTGAATTATACTTACTTGCATTAAGAATTAGACAAATGTGGAAATCCTACACCAAAGAGAAAATAAAGCAATCAAACTGATGTGCTCATTCTGGAATGAATAAATACCAAAAATTAATAACTTCCTTCTGGTATAATAATTTGTTCATTCTGGTTAACAGACAAAATGTCTTGAAATCTCAGAAGCTTTAGAAGTATTCTACTTTAATTTTTTTAATTTAAATTTTGGAGGTGGTGCCAGTACCCTATGCATGTGCTCCCCCACTGAGTTGTACCACAATTTGAAGATCAGACACACCTTCATATAAAACCTTGAACATCAGGTCATAATCTGGATTCCCTCGTGTCCCAGGTGTAATAACTTATACTTCCTTCTTAAAGATGGTATGTTTCAGCCAGGTGTGGTTGTGCACACCAGTAATCCCAGTGACTCAGGAGGCTGAGGCAGGAGGATCCCAAGTTCAATACCAGATTCAGCAATGTAGTGAGACCGTGTCTCAAAAGAAATGTAGGATGTGCCAAAGGAAAGAGTTTCATCTGTAACTTATATGGTACCTAAAGTGAGGTATCCAAAAATGAACTTGTGTGTGTGTGTGTGTGTGTGTGTGTGTGTCTTTAATAGTAGAACCCAGTGAGCTTAACGATTACAGTTAACTTCATGCATGTCATTACAGTGTATATCTCAGACATGATATCCCAAGAATCATGGTACTGCTGCTTTTACCACTGCCTCCAGGAAGTAAAATATTTTTACAATGCCAAGAACAGAGTTCAAGCATATTTTGCATTTTATCTATCTACCAGCACTGAGAATCAGATCAGGAAGAAAACATACCAGTTAGAGCTAAAGAAAGGAAAGAAGAAACATTAAAGTTTGTATTCTGTTTGTTCCTACATCACCACCCTTAAGCATAATTATATCATAAACTTGAATGGATACTGAGAAACAAATTGCATTTAGAGGGATATTTATCATTTTGTTTAAAAAATATTCTTCATACCTTCTGAATCACCATGAGAAGGTATAAGCACACAAATACATACTCTAAAAAACACAAGAACGTGTGTATTTAGTTAGGATGAAAGAAGTCACGCTTCACTCACGATTGAAATAGGAAATTCTAGTACCCTATATGAGTCACAAACCTTATTTAGTAGATCATAAGCAGGATGTTACAGAAAAAGTATCTGTGTCACTGAAAATGAGCTGTTCTTAACACTAAATTCAGATGTACCAAAAGGAGACACCTGCCAACTCAGGCTTTCATGTCGACAATACACTGTCCAAAATGTGGGGAAAGGGGAAAGAATCCCAGCAATACTGAGACACAATCAATCAATCCAGAGAAAGGGTGGAAAGAATGATTAGAATTAACTTAACTTCCAGCCCCTTGGCTAAAAGAAACGATCAGCATAAAGAGAAATATTTGAGGTTAGAAAGGAAAAAAGCCAGGCCCAGTTAATTGTTTTCTGAGGATGCCCTTGTATCACCTGAAGTATTGCCAGCGGTGTTCGTTCTGGTCCTCTTCGGAGGGCTCCTCCACACCAACTCTGGGCAGCAGAAGAAGGGAATGTGAGTGTGATAGGGATAACAGGGGTGCCATGAGTTCTGGACATATGACCTGGACCATGTGCATGAAAGAATAGGCCATCTCACTTTCTATATAAATCCATACCCTTCTTGTTTTTATTGCTAGGGATTGAACTCAGGGCTTCTTACATGCTAAGCATGCACTCTACTACTAAGCTACATATCCCTCTTAAATTGTCCCCATTCTCTAAAACCCAGAGAGAGGCAGAGGAGCTGCTAAATTTAAATTTAAATCAACAATGTTAGAAGCCAGGTCAAATAAGAACCAACTAAGAATGAAGTTAAGTCTCTTGAAATATAATGTAATAATGCCAGAGGAATTAAATATATCTTATACAAAATGAATTTATACAGTTTTCCAGGCATTCATCTATTTCATAAAGAAAGATATGCCCATACCAAAAATAGAAAACAGTTAATCATTACTAAACACATATTTGAAAGCATTTAAACATATTTTTACACATATTTGACAGAACAAAAACCATTTTATTATTGGATAAGAATAACAATACTTAAAAAGATACAGATGACCCTTTATTCTAGATAAGCAAACCACAATGCCCACAGTTTCAACCTGAAGGTCAGAAACCCCACTTCTGCAATTCCCTTTTCCTTGTGGCCTTTGACTTGACATGGTCCACTTTCACAGTGACTTCCTTATTGATTTCTGGGATATTCAGAGTGCATTAAATTTGACTATCATATAAATTAGAGAGGGTTTGTCAAACTCAACACTATTGACATTTGGGACTAGATAATTCTCTGTTGTGGGGAACCATCCTCCTGTACACTGGAGTATCCTTAGCTTCTACCCACAATAGCAGACCCTACAACCCACTCCACATTGTGGCAGCCATAAATGTCTCCAGATGTTCACAAATGTCTCCTGGGTGGCAAAATTGCCCTGAGTTAAAAACCACTGCACTAAATCATGTATTCTCAATGGGGGTGATGTTGTTCCTGTGGATATGAAAATTGGTTCTTGTGGAACAAAAAAATCTTAGATAGTATAATGGTTTGTGGCCATCCAAGGGCTATAGTACAGAAACAGATATACAGCAGATCTGTGGCATTAACATTTTATTGGAGGAAATAATCGGGAAGAAAAAATTTTAAGGCTCTTTAGGGAGAGAAACAATGAAAAAATGGTTGAGAAACACTGTGCCCAGCAATGCCCACATACTCATGCTACTTACGTTTCCTGAAATATGCAAGTAACAACATGATACTTCTTAAGGTATATCTTTCTATTATTACATGTTCAAAATGTGACTTGAACCACTCTATATTACTATAGCATTAAGAAATATAACAAATACCAGAAAAACAAGCCAGGATTTATTTAATGTAAGATTCATTGCTATGTGAGTAATTGTAATAACAGTAACATCGGAAAACATAACAGCTAAAATATGCTAAGTACTTACCATGTGTCAAATGGCACATTTAATGAGATAATTTTTGTCTTTTTTTTTTAAGTTCTGGGATTGAACCCAGGGCCCTGCACACATTAGGCAAGCATTCTACCACTGTCATATCCCCATCCCCTAATGAAAGAATTCTTCATCACATCTACATAATTACTTTTATCATCATGCTATGATTGTCCCTATTTAAAATTTGTTGAGGAAACAAGGGTTAGAGATGAAATAAATTGCCCAAGGTCACAAAGATAAAAATGGTGGAGGCAAGACTCCAACACAGGTAGTTGGACCCCAGAACCTCAGCTCTTCCCCTTATAGGACACTGTCTTTGAGTACAAGGTTGCATCTGTAAATTCTAAAAATATCCATTAACAAATGCTATACATAAAAAGCTCAGAGCTCCTTCCTACCTTTATTCCTCACATTATCTTGCAAAGTTCTTTACCAAAAGTTCTTAGTCTAACAGGATTATGCCAGTGTTCTTACTTGTTCTTGGATGATTACATTATTGCCCTTAGGATACAAAGGTCCACTTTAACCCATCATCTCTCTATCACCTCCCCACCCCATCAACTCTATCACCCCATCCCACCCCAACATCTCTATCACTTCACTTGTGTCACTTGAGGCTAGGAAATCTAAGAGGATAGCCACTATGCCATCACAATGTAATAAGGCTCATCAATTATTTGTCTAAATTGCCAAAATTGTGAATAACAACACCTACTCAAGAGACTAAGAAAAATATTATGTAGTTTATGGATTACCAGAAAAAAATTGGAGCATTCTGCCATTATGTTTTAAAATATTAATCGTAAAACATCAGTTTTTAAAACATATAAGTTGGACTTATAGAAAGCAGTGACCTGGCTTTGGATTTGTAGTTGTATTCATTTATACAGAGACTTGAATTTAGCCATAGGTAAGAATCAAGGCCATATCCTAATTATTTCTGATGGAATTCCAAGACCTACTCTGAGCTTCCAACTTCTGAACAGTTACTTAACAGTTAATCAGGGCCTCTTTCAGCAGGCTGGAGAAATAAGGAACAAGTGGGTACTAATCCTACTGAGTTCACAGGGGTCAAAACACCACACTGAACATTAGGGGGTTTCTGAATCAATTTAAAATAAGAACCTGGGTTACAAAAATGATTCATGGCCATCAAGTAACATCAGAAGCCAAAGAAACCAATGAGTCTCATTACCCTATTTTGAAGGGAATTTCTTTTGATGTAATCTCTGTAAATGCCAGTTTCTACATTTACACAAACACTATTTATACACATCTAGAAAATGCAATTAACCAATCGATACTGTATTTTTCAACGGTGGCACACTTTGCTTCATTATGCTATACGGGTAGAGTTGGACAAAAGGAAGGAAATAATAAAGACAGGAACAAATATCAATTAAATGGAAATTAGAAAAAGAATACAGAAAAATCAATGAAATAAATAGTTGGTTCTTTGAAAAGATCAATAAATCAATAAACCTCTAGCAAGACTGACAAAAAAGAGAGAAAGTATACATTAAAGGAATGAAATATCATAAAGTATCAGGAATAAATCAGAGGATATCAGTGTAAACCCCAAAGAGATCAAAAGGATAATAAGGGAATGATATTATGAATAAGACAAACATGACAAATCAGAAAAAAATGGACTAATTTCACAATCCACCAAAATGCAGTTTGAAATATATAATCTGAATAGCCCTATAACTACACAATCTAAAAATTCCTGGAAAAGAAGCCTCCATGTCTAAATGATTTCACTAGAGATTTGATTTCTACCCAACATTCAAAAAAATAATAATAATACCAATTCTATAAGAGTATGGAACATGCCCCAACTTACTTTGTGAAATCATATTACCCTAACACCAAAACCAGATAAAGGAAGTATAAAAAAGGGAACTACAGATCAATGTCCCTCATGAATATAGAAATAAAAATTCTTAACAAAATATTTGCTTACAGAATGTAGTACAATGTAAAGCAATGTACCACAAACAAGTGAGATTTATTTCAGAGAAGCAATACTGGTTCAATATTTGAGAATTATCAATGTAATTCACCATAGTAATAGATTAAATAAGAAAAATCATCTCAACTGATTCAGGAAAAGTAACAAAATTCAACACCTATTAATTGCAAAGACTCTCAGAAACCAAAAAGGAGATAGGAATTTCCTCATGAAAATCTACAAAAAAAAAAAATCTTATAATTAATGCAATACACTTAGTGGGGAAAGACTGAATGTTCCCTCTTAAGATCAGGAACAAGATAATAAATATAGTTAATAAATATGGTATAGAAAGTCAACTAGAGCAATAAGGCAAGAAAAGAAAAGACACACTGGTTGGAAAAGATGAAATAAAGTGTCTTTACTTGCAAGTGACAAGATGGTCTACGTAGAATATCTCAAAGACTCTATGAAAAAAAAAAAAAAAAGAAAAGTATTCCTAGAACTGATAAGTAAATTCATCAAGGATACAAAAACCTAACAAAACATGTAAAGGCCTTGTACAGTGGAAAATACAAAATACTAATGACAGAAATCCAAGAAGGTCAAAGTAAATTTAGAAACGTACTATGTTCATGGATTGAAAGACACAACGTAATGAAGATATCAATCTCCCCAAATTGGCATATATAGGTTTAATGTAATTCCTAAGAAAAGTCCCAGAAAGATTTTTTGATACAGACAAGCTCATTCTAAAATTCATGTGCAAAAGAACTAGAATAACTATAACAATTCTAAAAAAAGAATAATAAGAAAGTGGGCAGAATTTCTCTACCTAATGTCAAGGCTTACTGTATTAACTATAGTTCTCAAAACAGCAAGGTATTATAGGAAGAACAGACCCAGAAATCAATGGAGCAGAACATAAATGGCACCAATGCACATAGACAATTGATTTCTGACAAAGAAGTAAAATAAAAGAGTAAAGATAGTCTTTCTAATAAATCATACTGGAACAACTGGGTAGTCATGGGTAAAGAAAATAATATTTCAACCTAACCTCACTTCTTTTACAAAAAAGTAACTTTGAGTCATTTTATTAAACCACACAACTAAAAAAAACTTTAAGGAAATAACACAGAAGAAAACCTTCAGGACTTAGGGTTTGGTCAAGAGTCCTCAGATATGACACGAAATGCATGATTTGTAAAAGAAAAAAAAAGATTATACATCATCAAAATTAAAACTTCTGCTCTAAAACTCTATTAAAGGGACAACAAGACAAACTACAGTCTGGGAGAAAATATTTAGAAACCATATACCTGACAAAAGTCTAGCATCTAGAATGAAGAATTATCAAAAATCAATAAAAAATAAATAATCCAATTAAAAATGGACAAAAAACTTGAATATTGAACAGATATTTTACCAAAGAAGGTATGTTTATGGAAAATAAACACATGAAGAGATGTTCAACATCACTAGCCATGAGAAGAGAAATGCAAATTAAGATCACAATGACCTATCCCCACAAACTTATTAGAATAGATGTAATGAAAAATAGTGGCAATACCAAGTGTTGGCAAGGATGCTAAGAAACTGGATCTCTTGTATACTGCTGGTGGGGATATAAAATGGTACAGCCACACTGGAAAATTGTTTGGCAATTTCTTAGAAATTTTTTGTTGTTGTTGTTGGTACTAGGGATTGAACTTAGGGGCACTGAACCACCGAGCCACATCCCCAGCCCCATTTGTATTTTATTTAGAGACAGGGTCTCACTGAGTTGCTTAGCACCTTGCCATTGCTGAGGCTGGCTTTGAACTTGCAATCCTCCTGTCTCAGCCTCCCAAGCTGCTGGGTTATAGGTGTGCACCACCACGCCTGGCTCTTAGAAATTTAAACACACATTTACTGTCTGACCTAGCAGTCATACTCCTGTACATGTATCTCGGAGATAGGAAAACCATGCCAATGCAAAAACCTATACACAAATATTCACAGTAGTTTTATTTATGATAGCCATAAAATCAGAAAGTACACAAATTTCCTTTAAGGGGTGAATGGTTAAACAAAGTATGGTATATCCATACCATGGACTTCAGCAATAAAAAGGAATAAACCATTCATACATGAGACAACCTCTGCAGGGCATTAGGCTGAGTAGGAAAAAAAAGTCAATCTCAAAAGATTATATACTGTATGTTTCCATTTATATAATGTTCTCAAATGACAAAAGAACAAATTAGAGGTTGAAGATGAAGAACAAATTAGAGGTTGCCAGGTGTTATGGATGGTGGTGGATATGAAATACAGGGTGAAACTAGGGACATCTTCATGCTGATGGAAAAGTTCTGTATCTTGAGTGCAGATGATGCTTATGTGAGCCTAGATGTGATAAACATTGAACAGATATTTTACCAAAGAAGGTATGTAAAGATAGTCTTTAGAAAATCAAATATGAATTTTAAAAAGTAGGCATACAACCACACACACATTGAACCCATGCCAGCTCCTACTGAGATATTGTACCATAGGTATACAAGATGTAATGAACAGAAAAATAATGGGTGAAACACACATGGCATCTCTTGGCTCTATTTTTGCAATGTCCTGTGAATCTGTAAATATTTCAAAATATAATACGGTTTTTAAAAATGATGCTGCATAAAAATTTTATGCCCTCAAATCTTCTGGCTCACATATGAGAAAATTTTGATTGAGGTTTTCCTGAATTTGACAATTTCAAAATTTTACGTGACATTACCAATAAAAAGTAATAAAGCTTAAAGAATGCTTTCTAAAATACAAATTACAAATAATAGCAAATTTTGACCACCTATGCTTGAGAGAAAAGACTGATTTATATTTCTATTCTCTCTGTATATATTATAAAATTATTATATGAAGAGGGGATCAAAAAGTAGGCAGATTTTAAAAAGTAGGAAAAAAGTATTACACGTTATCTGTATTAGTATTATCTGAAATGCTTAGGACCAGAAGTGTTTAGAGTTTTTGGATTTTCAAATTTTGCATAGACTTTACTAGTTGAGTATCCTTAACCTCAAATTATGAAATGTAAAATGCTCTAAAATCTGAATGTTTTTGAGAGTCACAGTGCTCAAAATGTTTTGGATTTTGGAGTATTTATGATTTTGGATTTTCAGATTAGGGATGCTCAACTTGTACAGCTGTCAGGCAGCTAATAAATAAAACGTTCTATTATTTTTCTGGACTCTGATATTTATATTTATTATTAACTTTTGAAAACTTTGAAACATACTATAAGTTATTTCTCATTCTATTCAGCAAAATTCACCTTTATATATTTTCAGCAAATATTCACCTTATACCTGATTTTGTATGAGCAATGTAAAGGAGCTCCCTAAATTGTATAAAAGCTCTAGGCCCCACAAAATCGGAATCTGTTGCTTTACCCAGGTATTCTAGAAGACTAAATAAGAGCACAGGCTTCAGAGTTGCATAAGACCTTGACCTGTCATCACGTAACTATGAGACCAAAGCCAGGCTACCTAACCTCTTTATGTATTGGTTTCCTCATTCAAAGAATATACACAACACCAGAATAAAAGTGTATATTTATAAATACATAATTGCATTATTAAAGACGTTAACATAATACAGTCATTCCTCAGTATCCACAGGGGATTGGTTCCTGGACACTCTTGGATAACAAAATCTTCAGATGCTTAAGTCCCTCACAGGAAAGAACACCTTATTTGCATAAAACCTATGCACACCTTTCCAGATAGGTTAAATTATCTCTAGATTATTTATGATACCAAATATAATTCAAATGCTATGTAAATTGTTGTCATACTATATATTTAGGAAATAATGACAAGAAAAGAGTCTGCACCTGTTCAGTACAGAAACAATATTTCCCAAAATTTCTCAATCCATAGTTCATTGAAACCTACAAAAATGAGGGCCAACTATATACAGAAAGCATTTAGAAAATAGCACCTAGTACACAGTAAGATGTCAGAAAATGACTCCTAGAGCAAATACTGTTTGTTGCTCGCTCAGTAGCAATTCTTGCTACCTCCTTCCTACCCATTTCTAGCCTAGTTCAACATCCTTCCCTTCCCTACAGTTTGTGTAGCTGAGGGAAAGCTGCTCATGTTCTCAGCTCTGGCTAGGATTATTTTAATGGCCCACTTTTTGAAAAGGGTCATGAAAAATACAAACAAATCAACTCTCTACTCTGTAGAAAATTATTTGGTCCTGCATATGTTTGGATGGGGGTGGAAATAGAAAAAGACTTAGAAAATCAAATATGATTTAATCAGGCTCTGAGCATCCAGGGCACTTACTGGGTGATCAGACAAACAGGAACAAGAAATAATCTCAGAGATGACCTAAGGTAAAGGTTCTAAACTGTGTGCAGAACCAATCCCCCTTTCTTACCCTCATCCTGCTACACAAAACAAAGATGGTACTATCTTTTTTATAATATTTATTTTTTAGTTATAGGTAGACACAATATCTTTATTTTATTTTTATGTGGTGCTGAGGATCAAACCCAGTGCCTCATGCATGGTAGGTGAGCGCTCTACCTCTGAGCCACAGCCCCAACCCAAAGATGGTACTATCTTATGTCTCAAGTTTAAAACCACAAGACTGTAAATTTTCTTCCTCAGGTTTATGTTCCCCAGAATGGATTATTTTACTTCATCCAACCCTTGAGATTCATGTCAGGAAGTTGAAATTCTAACCATTCCAAATTTCATGACATCAAAGTAGTCGTTAGCACAGCAACCCTTTTAACAGGACGTACAACACAGTGTTTAAGCGTGTGGACTCTGGTAAGACTGCCTGAGTTCAAATCCTATTTCATCCACTTAAAGCTCTGTGACCTTGGGCAAGTTGTTGCTCTGCATCTCAGTTTCCCCAATAATATAGAAATAATAGTATATCTCCCTTACAGGAATGTTATGAGAATTATCTTAGTACATGCATGATATCTAAAACAATACCTGCAACACAAATGTTAATGATGATTATAACTATCAATGATAAGCTCCCACCTTTATCTGCAAGTGGAGACACCCTAACCCAGAAATGGTAGCTGGCAGTGCTCAAGCCCAGGAATCCCTACCTGCCATCAATACAAAAGCCTCAGGTAGAAGAGGCTATTCTTTCAAGTTCTACTTTTTTCCCCTCACTCTAAGGATGGCTGGAAGATCTTTGTTCATTTTTTCTCCTCCAAGCTATGTATGCACTGCAGATCCTGCACATTTTACATCTGGAGAAGGTAATGCAAATTAAAAGCCAGCAGAGAAAGGAAAAACATTGCCACCTGGTGGCTTTTCACAGAATGATTCCTCACATCTTAGTACACAATTATCTCTTGGTTCCCATCACCATCATGGCATTCCCTGCAGATCTGAAACTGCAACACTTGGAGCAGAAGGGCCCTAGAGGTAATGTGGCAGAGTGCCTTCATTTAACATTGAGAAAAACTGAGTTTCAAAGGCAAGAGGGGCTTGTCTTAAACCAGAGTCCAAGTTAAGCTGTGGGTCTCTGGAAATGTTCCAATGCTGGTGTTGGAGCTTGCAAACACAGTTTGGAGTTCAAATGCTATTAGAAAACCAAACTCAGGTCAGTGTTCCTCTTTACTGACAAACAGCTGCAACAAATGAGAGTTACACAGGAAATGTCAACCTTTTGTGCACTCAAGCAAGAAGAGACACAGCATACAATCTCATGCTAAAACAAAACTCTAATTCTATTTCTGGCTGATGAGCTTATCCTTCAGATTTCATTGCAAAGGGACATGAAATACTGAAGACTGTCAGAGGCTACAGGTCTATTCTCTTTCCTGCAGTTTTAACACTCTAAATTTGTGCCCTGATATCACTGCTCTAGCAGAATCTGGGTGATTCTAATTCTCTGTGTTTGTACTGACAAAAGTTTTAATGACAACATTTTTTGTTTCTGTTGGAAATCCCCATTACTCCAAACTTAATTTAATCCCCCTCCAAAACAAAAGACTAAAAACCTTCATGAACTAAGCTGTGGCATACAACCTGCAAGGCACACTGAACATTCTCAAGAACAGTGGAAACTGACATATTTAGATATAAAACTGGCCTTGGTTCCAAACTGACCTTATATTAAGCCATGACAACATGGGGGTTGTGCCTCCGCCAATGATCCAGACGGTGAAGAAGACAATAAGGAGGGTGGTTGTGAACATCATCTGGCGAGCATAGGATGCTGTGTCGCGGATGGCCAATGCAAAGGCCATGGCTCCCCTGAGGCCTGAAGGGACCAAAGAGGAAGATCTCTTAGTGATAAAGACAACTGGCAATGTCTCCTCAAAATCCAGTACTGCCACTTGTGGGTAATAAACTCCAGCCATTTGTGCTTTGGGGGCCAAGTTGTTTTACTTAGAAAGAAAAACCTGAAATGTATATGGCTGTCTCCTCTTTGAAGTTATCTTTTGCAAAATTGCCAAATACAATGAGAAAAATACTACACCAATTTGTACAGCACATTTTAGGATACTGACACACTTATTGTCTAAATAATTTTCCTGCTAGTAACCAAAAGTAAAAAGAAGTATAAATAAATGTTAATAACACACATTCTCTTAGTCTGTGATCATAACACTACCCAGTCAACATAAACTTAAAACACATGCTAGCTCTGAATATGTCAAATGTACATTAGTGGAAAATAGTGCAGCATTTCCTTAGCAAAGGGGGAAGCCATGCAGAGAAGTGAAAATATAGCCTGACTTATATCAGGGGTTGCCAACTCTTTCTTTAAAGGGCCAGACATTAAATACTTCAGGTTTGGTGGACCAAGAGCCCAAATCAAGGATGTTATATAGGTATTTATATAAAAGATAGAAAACAGGTTGCCACAAATTATTATTGATTAAAATTAACAATATGATAAGAACAATTGAGTACACTTTGTTGTAATGCAGGTCTACTAATGAAAAGAATAGAATTCTTTGCAGAGGGATATTTTGATTAATTGGGTTTCAAAGTTACTGTTCCCTGTCCTCAAATAGATTGTAAATATTCATCTATAAAAGGGATTCTGAACTGGTGGGGTATATAAAAACAGGTTTATATAATTATCAACAGCCAGATTTAGCCCTGGAGCTGTACTTTGTTGATCCTTGAGGTACATTAAGATTAACCAACATTTTCATGTTTTAGAGTTTACTTTCCAAGCTCCTCTGTTCTGTTCCCATACCATGCTCATAATTTGTTTTATGGTAAAGACAAAATTCACAGTCTTTAGTACCTATCTAGTATAATTCTTACTTACCAAGTACAAGACAATGTGTACATTATACAAGAGAAGGAAAAGTTAGACATATCGTATCTGTTTATAAATTTCCCCTTTCCCAATAATTTCACAATTAATATGAGACCTTCACTACAATTCACAAAGGAGTGACTCAATAAAAGTTACATTAAAAAATAGAAAAGTTGGGGCTGGGGCTGTAGCTCAGTGGTAGAGCACCTGCCTCGCTTATGTGAGGCACTGGGTTCAATCCTCAGCACCACATAAAAATAAATAAAGATACTTCATGTTTATCAACAACTAAAAAAAATTTTTTAAAAAGTTGATGTTTTCTATTATTCTGTCCTAGTGAATTATTTAGATACAGCTAGATCACTCATTAGCCAACAAGGTCATCAGTCAATATTTAAGCCTCTACAGGAATGTTGCCACCAAGAAGAGAATTTGGGGGGCTAGGGAAAGATAATGTATGACATCTTTCTTTAATTTAGTAGGTAAACTATAAGCAATATAAAAGGGGAACCTCAGGCATTTCAAAGCCTTGAAGAATAAGTTCCTTTGGATAGCCAAATTTCTCCCAGCGTAAATATTTTGGGTGGCATCTTTAAATAGTACTGTGTATATCTCAATCTTTTGGTAAAGAAGATAATGTTCATATATTTGAAGTTTGCCTAGATGACAGTTATCTCCAATTCATCTTCTTTTTGTCCACTGGCATCTTCCTAATATGTAAGCAGAAGCTTGTCACTGCCCTTCTTCATCAAGCTCTCAATGTTTTCCTGTTGCCCTTGAGTAAAACCCAAGCTCTTTAGGACAACTCCGGAGCTTCTGTGGTCTCCTCTGAACAAAAGAGGTTCTTGAAGTATTGACCTTTACCCAGCAGGAGCAGCTGAGAATGTGCTAGAAATGGAAATTCTTGGGGTTCATCTCCAGAATCAGACACCCTTGGTAGTAGAACCTACAATCTGCTTTAACAAGCCCAACAGGCAATTCTGATAAAAACAAAAGGCTGCGGATCACTAGATGCATTTTTCCTTTGGAACCTCACTCTCTTTCTGCATTGCTCCATGTGTCTGACATTTCAACACAACTGCTGTCCTTCCTTGAAAAAAAAGCACATAGAGCAATGCTTATCTGCCTTTCCACCTGCTGCCTCCTGAAATTTCATTTCTTCCAAGGCCAGTTTGAAGGCCACCCCTTTTGTGAAAATGGCCTTGAATACTCCTCTTCTTGTCCTGTCTTTCACACATCTTTGCACAAGCTGTCATCCTTTCTTGAGAGGAAATTAGCTCTTTGTGCATCTGTCTCCCCCCACCCCCAGAGGACTGTGACCTCTCCTTGAAGGAGGCTGGTCTTTGTATCTTTCATAAACTAGAACTCTGGCTTATAAAAAGAGGACATCTAAAAACGTTTGTCAGAGTGAAAGGCAATCAACATGGCAGGGAATAGATTCATGCTCATGGCAAGCTTACTTGGGACAGAAGGAGAGATGTATGGAGCACTGCCTGTTGGTGTCATTTCAGTATGATTTTATTAGGCTCCAGGCATCTCTGTGAGCCCCCCTAAAACCACTACATCCCAGTAAAGTGGCTACTACTCGCTCTGTCCTCTGGTACTGCCCCTCCCTCCATACCCCACAAGTCAGAGGTACCTTTAAGGGTCCCAATGGTCTTTTGCCCCCAATATCTTCTCTCTTTGGTGTGATGAGATGCTTGCTCTAACCTGTGTCTCATATTAAAAAGTTAATACCACCCTCACTTTATCATCTATTCATGGAAATTGCTTTCTACCTTCTTTACCTCTACATCTTTCGTTATTGCCCTTTGTCCCCTCAGTGGCTTTTCTGAATCTCTCAGCTTCATAGTGAAAAGGGTTACAACAGTGTAAATCAAACAGAACTGTCATAGCTGTTAAATCCAGCTTTGGATTTATCTTGCTTTTTGAGTGTATTTTATTCCTCTTGCTCCACAGAAAGTCGGAACAAAGAGGGACTTCTGCTACTTGATTCAATTACTTTACTTTACAAGAAAGGATACTATAGCTGAGAGCTGCTGAGTGATATGACCCATGCTTTGTTTCATCACTAGTTATTTTCCTTCTAATTTTAGGTCTGGAGTCCTTCTAAGAAGCTTGTGTGTTATAAACAACTGCTAGAAAACAATCGAGCACTTTGAATACTTATATATTTCTAGGTCCCTTGGGTGGTAAATATGCAAATACCGATAGGGAGAATGTTCACATTTGGTAGTATGGTTTTCAAATCATTATTAACTCAGTTGAACATATATATCTGTCCTGCTCTGCATTATAGGTAATACAAAAGAACCAGAAATTTGAATGTCTTTTTATGAACCTCACTGATTATATTTTAATCATACTATCATTGCTTGCTAAATAAAACTAATTTTCATTACATATATACTTGTTTTTTTTTGTTTTTTTTTACCTGCAAACATCATCATGTGTTGAAAATTCCAGCCAATCTTATGCCTTCTGCCCAAGTTCAGGAAGAAGGAGAGTGGGTAGATATGTGCAGCTCTGCCCAGGAAGATAGCAACCTGACCAACAGGATGAAGGTTAAGGGACCAACAGGTTTCCAGAAAGACACTTTCACACAAATTGGTTGATCAGAGAATTTTAGGAATGTTATGATCCAGGAAACTACCCAAAGAAGCCAGGCTGTGTAGTTCCCCCCTAGAAAAATCACTCATCAATACAATGGGTATCATTTGGCCAATGTTCCCCAGGTTCCCATTCATAGAGATAATTTCTAGTTTGTTAAACACATTGTTATAACTTTCTGACTTAATTCAAATGGTATTGATTAATTCTTCAATCTGTCTAAACATGAGTCTAAAATAAGTTCAAGTACCATGGCAGAAATGAGGAGTTAATAAAAGCAAATTGTGCATTGGGCTCTACTGCAAGAAAAATCACAAGAAAGAAAGATTACTAATCCTGGAACAACTATAAAGAGGAAGTTTTCTGGGTAAGAGCTTGCAAACTTCACTTGCAAGTAAACACCAGGGACTTCAATGCCCAGGAAGAACCTATAAATAAGAGATGTGGAACATTAAAAGTATTTATACAACAAAGAATGATCAGATAACTCATAAGAATCAACCCAGGGAGATTCCTTTACCTAAATGGCTGAAATGTCTTTTTGAGATATAAAACACAGAAAAGGAAGAGTGTGGAAAAGGAAGTCTACTGTGCAAAGCAAAGAATTCAGGGAAACCAGTCATCTGTCACTTGCCAAGTTTAGACAGCACTCAACAGAGAGAGCTTCTCACTCCCCTGGTCAGAGAAGGAAACCCCCTGTGGGAGCCAGAGGAATGGGGAGCTTCCGTTTAGGCAAAGCGCCAGCTGCAGGAGCTGCAGCTGTTTCAGACAGAAGCCAGGGCGGAACTATCTTCTGTTTCCTCCAGGGTAAGGCACTGTTTTTCTTTTTTCTTTTCCTTTCTTTCTTTCCTTTTTTTAAACAAAAGGAAACAGGTAGTGTTCATAAAAGACATTCTACCCCAGAGATGAAGCAGAAGATCTTAAGTGGTCAGCAGCCTTTAGGATTTCCAGAGGACTCTGCTCACCCTGCCACAGGCCCTGATCTGTAAACATGGGCTGTGCTCTCACAGGATAGCATGCAAGGAATACAAATCAAAACAACATGTCCTCTCCTTCTTAATGAAAAAGAAAAACACTGATCATTCAGATTTTGAGCTATTTGTCTGGTGAATGTGTAAATCTAAGAAATGAGACACCAGTATGAGCATAGGACACTGTAACTAGAAGGATTTCAACATTACTGCTATCTAGCAGCTTGGGGAGTGTCAATCATTCCTTTGCAAGAAATGAAAAGCCCAGAAGAGAAAATTATTCCTTGCTGCCAAAATTCCAAGAGCTAAAGATTACTCTGAGGCCTCAAAAAAGGTGAAAGTAAATGTCCAACAACAGGAGACTTCTGCTCAGGATCTTAAAATCAAGCCCCAGAAAAGTTCACCCCAATGAAAACAATAGTATTTGAAACCTAGTGAGTGAAACCTTCAGCTACTATATTAATTGCTAGGCGCTGGAATTCCTCCTTGCTCAAGAAAAGCCATCCCCAAACCTGTGTTTCCTTTCCAAAAACCATGTCTCCCTTTCCAAAACTATATTCACAATGGGGCCAAGTCAAGGAATCAAGTATCTTCTCTTCCTTCCATCACTTCCTTCCTTCCTTTCTTTTTTGGGAAAAGCAAAGGAGACTTTCACATTGTGATCCATAGCAGCAGGGTAGCTGGGGTGAGAGTGTAGTCTGCCTGTAAACACCCCAGGGCAGTGTGAAGAAAGGCTGCCCACAATAGGTGGGTAGTTGAGAGCAAGAAGATTGCACCTTTCCAGTCACCCAAATCAGAGAAGGCCCTGTTTTAGAATTCACATGACAATGAATATCAAAAATAATTGTGGAGACTGATATGGCTGCTGACTTTTAGACTTACCCAAAAGGGAACTCAAAACAAAAATCACCTCTCAAGCCCCAGCTTAACAGTGAGGCCATCCTTTTTACAGAAAATGCAGGAAGGATGACCTGAACATAAATGCTAGTATTTAAAATAAAAGACATTTAGCTTTATGAAGCACCACTTAGGCCTTCTTTTTCTCACAGTAAAAAGTATCAGTGGAACTGGCCTATTCCTGCATCTGAAACAGATAAAATAACAACAATAACAATTAAGAGTACTAGTAGAGCTTCCCCAGCTGTGGTCACCTCTCCATGTAGAAAATGGTAGAATGAGAAAAGGATACAAAAGCGCCAATGATGAAAATGGGGCTGAAAACGTGCTTCTGGAAGGTAAACAGCGCCAGGCCCATGTAGGAGAAGATGAAGTTCTCTGCCAGGAAGTGTAACACCTCAAACAGCTGCATAGAGAAGGGAAAAGGAGATTGTAAACCCTGCGCTCCCCCTTCCTTGTATTACCAGGCAATTCTCAGTACCAAGGCCCTGTCTTACCTGCTTGGTTCGACTTCTTGATTCCACTGAGAGATTGTTGTAGGTATAATGAGCTTGTGTGATCCCACAGAAAAGAACAGCTACAACACCTGTAAGGAGAGATTTGGGTTTTTTTTTTTTAGTCAATGGAGAAAAAAGAGGCAGGAAAAAGCCCCGGCTGAAATAAAAAGTGAAGGTAATAGGCAAACCTAGCATATTTCAACTTCCAAAAATATTTTTGAGATTTCCTATTATTGAAAGCTCCCTTTGCTCCTCACCAGTAATACCAAACTTTCCTTCTCCGAACCCTGCCCTCTCTTCCTTCAAGGCCAGGTCCCCAGACTCACTCCATTTCTCCAGTGTTATGCACATTTTCTCTCTCTAAATTTGCCATCTGTAGTTGGCATATACCATAGCATTCATTTCCCCAAAGAGACTGCGAGGGCCATTCATACACTTTTGTCATATTCATGTCTGTTTTTAGAATGAGTGTATTTCATTTCAAACCAATGCTTCATGTTTTTTAATAGTCTGGGGCCTCAGTCAAAATAGACTGAGAATACTATTCCATTTGTCCAAGGCTTGATGATCTAGATTTCCAGTTAATGGTAACCATTTTGTCATGCAACACAACTGACATACATGGGACTATACTTCCCAGAGAACAGTCAAGTTTTAAGGAAGTAAGCCATTTAGTAATGATGCATATAAAGACATTGTAGTATTTTGAAAAGATGATGAAAGTTCTCTGTAACTATCTGGATCATATAGAGTAACTATACTTGAGTTTCCTAGCGGAAAAATTCAGTGATTTCTTTAAAATGAGAGAATATGACAAAAAACTCACATTATCAACCACACTAATATTACATATGTTGAATAACCCTATTCCTATTCTAAAATCTAAACTGCTCTACAATCCAAAAATTTTTGAGCACTGACATGATGCCACAAGTGGGAAATTCCACACCTGATCTCATTTGATGGGATGTAGTCAAAACACAAGTGCAGCCACGTGTGGTGGCTCACACCTGTAATCCCAGTGGCTCAGGAAGCTGAGGCAGGAGGATCGTGAGTTCAAAGTCAGTTCAAAGTCATGAGACCCTGCCTCTAAATAAAATATAAAATAGGGCTGGGGATGTGGCTCAGTGGTCCAGTGCCCCTGGGTTCAATCCCCGGTAAAAAAAAAAAAAAACAAGTGCATATCACAGTTCATTCAGCACCTCCAAGAAAAAAAGAGCCTCCTAGCTCTTTTAGCTATAAAGTGGGTGACTTATACAACCTTTGTGTTATGTCCAAAATTATTAAAAATATTATAAAATATTATGTTCTGGCTCTGTGTATAAGGTATATATAAAACATAAATGAATTCTGAATTTATGCTTGGGTCTCTTCCTCAAGCTAACTCATTATGTGTATAGAAATATTCTGAAATTTTAAAAGAATCCAAATAATGAGATACTCAACCTGTATATTTCACTGACACCATAAATACCTAGTACTGAAAAAACAATGATTAAATAGCTCAGAGACAAAACAGTGAAAACATGTGTTCATCCTCATCTGAGTAGATGCAAAATTACCTTTAAAGGGATACATATTTGCTGATTATTGCTGTTTATAAAATGATATAGTAATCTGAGGAATGATATAAATAAGATTTGAATATATTCAGTAGCCATTGCAGCTGAACACCTACTTTATGGTTAGAATGTGTAAAAAAAACTTAGCTGAGTTTGGAATAATAAACTTTACCCTTAAAAATATGTAGTTTTTAGAAACTTGATGTTTAAGACCAAACCCTAGCCTTGGTCAGCAATCCTCCATATGGATACTCATCGAGCAGTTAATCAACAAAATCTAGCTGCTAAGAATTCTTCTGGCCACTCAAAGTCCCACAGCCTTCACTACAGTTAGGGGAAGGGTGGGTGGCTTGAGGGAAGAGAGAACCTACCTGTAAATCCGCAGGCTTCTGCCAAGAGAAATGTACTCCAAGACATCAGGAAAAAGAGCGCCGTCTCCAGCAGGGGGAAGCAGTGCAGCTTGGTAAACTTGGTCACGTCAGCACCCCGTCAAGGACTGCAGCTCCAGGCACCAAGATCCACCCTCTGATCAGCCCAGGACTCCTCCCTAAGGTCTAGCCATTCCCTTCCTCTCCTCTTTTGGGGTCCAGCAGCTGCTGCTGCTGCTGCTGCTGCTGAAGCTAGGCAAGTGCTCTAACACTGAACTACACCCCTAGCCCAGGCATATTTTTTAGGTAATAAAATTATGCTTTCCCACAGAAAAGAGGTTGCCAGTGGCTAGGGCAATGGGAAATGGGGAGTTAACACTGAATGGGCAGAGTTTCTGTTTGAGATGAGGAAAAAGATCTAGGACTAGATAGTGGGGATGGTTACATGAAATTGCAAATATACTTAATGCCTCTGAATTGTGTGCTTAAAACGTTAAATGGCAAATTTTGTTATATATTTTACCATGATTTTTTTTAAACCAGGGATTGAACCCAGGGGCACTTAACCACTGAGCCACATCTTCAGCCCTTTTAAAAAAATATTTTATTTAGAGACAGGGTGTTACTGAGTTACTTAGTGCCTCACTAAGTTGCTGAGGCTGACCTTGAACTAACAATCCTCCTGCCTCAGCATCCTGAGCTGCTGGGATTACACTCATGCATCATGGTGCCTGGCTAGGATTTTTTTTTTAATTAATAACTACAGTTGAACATCTACTTTATGGTTAGAAAAGCTATTGAAGTGGGTGACTTGTACAATATGTAAATTACTTATTGTAATTAATATGAATATATTTCTGGCCTCAGACTTGCCTAGTAGGTTAGTTCTGGCAGAGTTGGGAGGGCCTCAGGCAGGCAGGCCTAAGAACACAAACCCTGTGGGTCATTATAGTCTGAGTACACAGATTATGCCTAATGAAGACATGGGACAGTAAGAAAGAAATGTGCAAGTCTCAAAATCAGCTACCAGGTGCTGGTGTCTCATTTTGGCAACAGCACAGATTCATCTTCTGACACTACCATTTAACATGGGGCTGTCATATAACCATCTCATGAATGAGTTCACTGAGCAATAAGTTCCAGGGTACCAAAAAGGCCTCAGTGAACAAAGCCACCTAAACCTGCACTATTGAACACAATATCCATTACCCACATGTGGCTACTAAACACTTAAAATGCAGCTAGTCAGAACTGAGATGTGCAAAGAGCAAAATACTCATCATATTTCAAAGATGTAGAAAACAAATGCACAAAATCTCATTAATAATTTTATCATAATTCTTGTATTATCTACACTGATTGCATATTGAATTGATGTGGTTCACACTACATTTATAATGCTCATCAAAGAGGATATGAGGAAAGAACACATTTGTGGAGCTCTTTCTACATTTTGCATTTTTGGTTGTTTGTGTTTTTTTATTTGCTTGTTTATTTTAAATTAAAGATTGTGCCATCATTTGCTCATGGAAGACCACTGTAGAGTAATTCCCACGGATGGCCCCCAGTTAGTTTTGGTCATGTTAACACCCACATGGCCTTGATCAGCAGACAGTAGCAGCAACCTGGGGCTAAAGTCCTTCCAAGCTGGTGGTCCCTGATCCCTAGTCTCCTACATACTTCTCAGCTTTTTTTCACCCCCCTACAATTGACACTCAAATTGGTTCACAAGCAAAGAGGGGTAAGCAAAAGTGAGGACAAAGCAGAGTATTAGAGCCTCCCTCCCAATATTTTTCTTAGACTCTTAGCTAGGGGCCCAACCATGGTACCTCACCTGAGGGACACATTTCAGGAATCACTATACCCCATTGGAACAATCAATTTAAAAATCTGATCTGAAAGGAAGATCTGAGAACTCTGAAAGTGTAATGTCATATACGCATACCCAGGCAGGGGTACAAACTATAAAAAGGATATTAAAGCAGTCACAACACCAGTCACAGCTCCCATGGTAAAAGAGCCACTAAATATACCTAGAAAAATGCCAACTGACTTAAAAAAGGCAGCAGCATCAAAGGCATGAGTGTTCAGCCCTGCTGGCTGGTAGGCAACAATAGACCTGGGTTTTAAAAAAAAAGAAAGTTTAAAAAGATTGTACTGGTTTTACATGATGATACAACAGTCACACCTCATTCACTATTTCACTCCTGTAGTTTCAGTTAACCTGAGGTCAACCACAGTCTGAAAATACAAATGGAAAATTCTAGAAATAGACAATTCATAAGTTTTAAATTATGTGCTGCTCTGAGTAACATGAAATCTCACACTGTCCAACTTTATCCTACCCAGGACATAAATAATTCCTCTGTCCAATGTATCCATGTTGTATGTTATTCACCCATTAGTCACTAAGCAGCCATTCAAGATTATCAGATCATACTGCTTATGTTCAAGCAACCCAAGAGCAGGGATGCTGGGACCTCAACTATGCCAAAGAGAAGTCACAAAGTGCTTCCCATAAGTGAAAAGGCAAAAGTACAATAAGATATTTTGTCTCAGAGAGCAAGACAAGTGAGCATGTATACATATGCTCACATTTGCATAACTTTTATTATACCATATTGTTATAATTATTCTATTTTATTAGCTATTATTGCTAATCTCTTACTTTAATTTACAAATTAAACTGTATCATAGATATGTATGTACAAGTATCATAGAGACAGAGTATAAACAAAGTATACTTAGGGTTAAGTAGTATCTGTGGCTTCAGGCATCGATTGGGGATCTTGGAATACATCCCCCAAGAATAAGAGGGGACTATTGTAACTGAAAGTACCAACAAATACCACATTCTACCAAGCACTGCCCAGGGCAAATTCATTTAATTTAATCTGCAGCCACCATGTTAAGCTCACGTCAGAATTCTGATTGCTGCTGAATGGACAAAACAATAAAACTTTAAAAACAAAGCTGGTAAATCTCATTTAGAAAAACACCCAGTTCAATATTTAACACTTTTGATATAGTCTTCTGAATTTGCCCCCAAAACATGCAGGAAAGTCTCCTTTTCCTAGTAGAAACATTGTTACTTACGAGGACAGTACAATGGCAACAGCATCATTTAGGACGCTCTCTCCAAACAGAAGTGCATAAAGATCCACATCTGCATGCAGTTCATTAAATATCGCCAGCACAGTCACTGAAAAGTGGGCCCAAAGCACAGAAATTAGTTTTGGTTTCTGCCCTTACAGCACTGATTAGAGTTTTATACAGGCAATTCCTATCGTAGGCGGAACCAGCAAGGGAGTCAAAGATGGAGTGTTGGTCTATAGCAGAAAGGAAACTGGTGATCTTCCTAATCTAAATGAAGTTTGATGTGATCTTTGTGTCTAAGGACTGTGTCCCAGAACAGCATGCTTTCCACTGTAATTCCATCACACTCTGAAATTGCCTGGTGTAGAACTTTAAAAAAAATTATGATCACCCCTAATATACTTTGGCTTTTCTGGTGAGTCAGAATCTTCCTGAAGGCAGAAACCCTGTTTGGCTGAGCACTGTGCTCCCAGAACCCAGATAATGTCAGGGTACACAGAAGACTATAATAAATGTTTGTGAAATAATGAAAGTCTTCATTATTAATGAGTCTTCACTATACATAATTACACTTCTTTTATTTTTTATTATTATTTTTTGAACACACAGTATATTTATTTTTATGTGGTGCATGAGGATCAAACCAAGTGTCTCACACATGCAAGGCAAGTGCTTTACTACAGAGCTACAGCCCCGGCCCAACTTCTTTTTATTTTTAAATTAAATTTTACTTTTATGTGGTACTAGAGATTGAACCCAGGGATGCTCTACCACTGACCTACATTCTCAGCCCTTCTTATTTTTTGAGACAGTGTCTCACTAACTTGCTGAGGCTGGTCTTGAACTTGTGATCCTCTTGCCTCAGCCACACGTTTAGGTTGGATTAAAGGCTTGTGCTACCGTGACCAGCCATTATTATGCTTCTTACAGTTTTCACATTTTTTAGTCATTTAAAACTCAGCTGGTCTCTAGATCAGTGGTTCTCAAACTTCTGACCTCAGAATTCCTTTACAACCTTAAAATTTGTGTGGCCCACAAAAAGCCTTAGTTTTATGGGCTATAGCTACCAATATTTATTATATTGAATAAACATGAAAAACTGAACATTTATTCATTTGATGTTAATAATAATAATCTATTGTGTTAACATGACATTTTAAAAAATATTTATTTTTTAGTTGTAGATGGACACAATACCTTTATTTTATTTATTTTTATGTGGTGCTGAGGATTGAACCCAGGGTCTTGGGCATGCTAGGCAAGCACTCTACCTCTGAGCCATAACCCCAGCCCCACATGACATGTTTTATTAAAAATAATTACATTTTATAAATCAAAAAAGTGAAAAGGGAGCCATGCTTTCACATTCTTGCAAACCTCTTGTGGATTAGTGGATCACACCTGTTTCTGTACCTAAGCAACAGACAGTCAATATCATGTTATGCAACCTCTTGAAAATTCCACTGTACACTTGTGAGAGAGGAGCGTAAAAAATAAAAATAATATATTTATGTTATTAAATCAATTTTGATCTGATGGACCACTGAAAAGGTTTTGAGGAATTCCCAAGGGCTCCCAGACTATACTTTGATAATCACAGCTCCAGAACAGGGTTCTTTAACCTCAGCTCTATTGACAAAGAAACATAATTTCTTTGTTGTGGGAGGTTGGCTTGTACATCACAGAATGTTTAGCAGCATCCTTGGCCCCTACTTACCAGATGCCAGTAAGCAGCACTGCTCTTCTCAATTGTTATTTATTTAATTTTTAGTTGTAGGTGGACACAATACCTTTATTTTATTTTTATGTGGTGCTGAGGATCAAACCCAGGGCCTCATGCAGGCTAGGCGAGCACTCTTCCTCTGAGCCACAACCCTAGTCCCAGCTCTTCTCAATTATAACATCCAAAATGTTTCTAGCTCTTGCCAAATATTCCCCTGGGGGCAATATGATTGATGGGTAAGAATCAGGGCTCTAATGTATACATGCAGCAGTGTTCTCTCAACACTCATACCTGACCACCTGCTTCTTCATTGGAATCTACCTTAAAGTCTGTAGAAGCTCAGAACTCACATTCCCAGCTCTCCTTGAAGAGAGTCTCACTTCTTCCTATATGGAATAAAGCCAGATGCATGCACCCAGTTTACCTCCATGGAGCAACTGATGTGAGTGAAACCCAGAGGCAGTGCAGCAAACTGAGTACCCAGATGCCTTATTGTAACAGGAGACATGACACTAACCTGTGACCAGTACCTAAGATGAATGTCTATTTTTAAAACTGGTATTAGCCAGATTTTTCTGTTATAATTTTAGTAAAAAGCATTAGTAACTGATACAATTAGAAAACCAAACCAGATGCTTAGTGAGTTACTATAAGCCTGTTAGTCTTATTCCCACCATCAGTTCAAGAAATGAAATTTGCATATTCCCCATGTGTCCCATTCCAATATCAAACCCTTTCTTTCACATAAAAGGAACCGATATCTGAATTTTATAGTAGCCATCTGCATGCCTTTCCTTATAGTTTAATCACCCAAAGGCACATTTCCTGACACTATCATTTACTTTTGCCAATTTTAAAGAAAATGGACTTTTTCCCCCTGGGTCTCATTCATTCTGCTATTTTCCCCCTGCATTCCCTTCTGTCAACTGTCTTCTCATAAAGGCATATTATTTAGTTCTCTAGTTTCCAAATTTTCCAATCCTGATGCATGCAGATCTTTAATAACTTCATTTTCTCAATTTGCATTAGCTTCTTTAGGAATATGAATCAAGTTTCATCCTTTGAAGGGGTCCAATTTTTCTGCCATGACTTCCTTATCTGTTGCTTTCTTATTCATGGGGGCTATCCTTGTTTTTCTTCATACAATGTTTGCATGAAGTCCAACCTCAATCCATTTCTATTGTTCATATTTAAGTGAAGTGGATAAAGAACAGAAAGTAGGCCCATAGGACTTTCCTAGTATCATGGCTCTAGGACTCCCTCTTCCGGTTTTACATGGAACTATTAAAAATATGGCCACTTCCCCAATACTTTCTGAAATCCACTGCTTCTGGTCCCCTCCTCCATTAGTATCTATGCTGCCTTTCTCCTTTAACACCCTGTCAATCAGGGTTCATAGTCCTAGCAGTTCCTGTTTAGGAGGTGACTCTACTTCCAGAGAGATCTTTGCTTGGTATTTCTGAGAACCCAAGATCACTCACATGGCCTCTAACCTCCTCCAGTCTCCCTGCACTCTTCCATAAATTTGAGTCTGTAAAGCCCCTCCAAGTTTTAACTGATTTCATTCAGCCCACATAGTTCTTTAATCCCAGTGGGGATTTCTCATTTATAATGTAAATATTGGTGGTAAATTTCTGTATTCCCTGACATTCAAAAGGATCAACAACTCCTTTCCCCGCTGCGCAGCTGCTATTCCTGTGCCCAAGTCTTGCTGTTCCTGGTGGGATACTCTGGCAGCTAGTTTCATCTCTGTCTTTGTTTTACTGTTCTACTTTCTGTATTTTTGTTAGGAATTAAGGGAAATTTCAAAATCACACTATCCCCAATATGCCTTCATTTTCAAAAAGTTTAATTCATTTATAAGCATAAAAATAATTTAGATTTTAAAAATGTCCTATATCATGACATAACTAGACATCAATAAAGCATCTACCCAACAACTATAGTTCTTTTTTTTTAAAGAGAGAGAGAGAATTTTTTTAATATTTATTTTTTAGTTTTTGGTGGACACAACATCTTTATTTTATTTGTATGTGGTGCTGAGGATCCAACCCAGTACCCCGCGCATGCCAGGCGAGCGCGCTACTGCTTGAGCCACATTCCCAGCCCAACTATAGTTCTTAATTAAATGTCACATCACTTTCATAACATAAGTGTTAACACAAGACACAAAGTCAACCTTTTTACTTTACCCTGAAATGCAATTTAGCAGACTATACAACAGGAAAAAAAATCTATAGAGATGAGTCCTTTTTAAAAGTTGTTTTCTGAATTATTTACTGCAAGAACAATATTTGTGGCTCCTGATATGGAACCTTTACTCTAGTAGTTTACCATTATATGACACAATAATTGTTTATAACCCAATTGTTGAAGAAACATTAACAATGATAATAACAACTACTATTGAGAATTTACCATGAAGCAGCCACCATGCTAACCATTTTATAATCTCATTTAGTCTATAAAACCCTATAAGTAGGATAGTATTACAATTTCCCCTGATTTAAAGATGAAAAAAAAAAAAAAAAACAGGCCCTGAATGATGGGCTGCTCTAAGATCTAATATCAAAATTCCTCAAGTCTCAGTGGTTAAACATAAAAAGATGTTTTGTTCTGCATTTATATCACATGTCCACTGTGGACTACTAGCACAGGAGGCTTCTATCTCTATCAGTCACTTGGGGACTCAAGACTGAAGGGGACTAGTCTCAATGAAAAGAGCCTAGGCTTGGCAGTCCAGGAGACCTGGCTCCTAGGACTCTACTGTGCAGGGTGGCTCCTGGCAGAAAATAGATGGCAGCCCTCAAAGAGAGCAATTTGAGAAGAGTTTTTAAAAGAGGTTATTTATAAAAAGCCTGGGCAGAGTACAGGAAAACCACAAGGGAGAAAACAGTACTTGAGACTAGAAACAGGAAGTTTTTGTACCAGTCCTAGGTCTGAAGGCTCCAGGAAAAGGACTATTACTAGAACCTGGAATTGTAGGGAGATGATCATCTGACAGAAGCTATGATCTCTAATCAAGTGACACAGCTAGCTTAGTGGGTTACTGTATCTCCATCTTCCTCCCAGTGGCACTCCTTTGTGGACAAATTCAATGGGAAACCAGAAGGCAAAGGAACCTTTGATATATTCCATACAAGTCATCAACTTCCTAGGGCCAAGAGGGAGGTGAAGGAGAATGGGGGGGGGGGGAGCATAAATCTACAGGGGCAAAAAGAAAACATCCAACATAACCACCAACTAGCTAGAAAAATTCAGCGCATAGCAAAGTCAAAAGATTTGATAAAGGACTGGGCTACATAATTCCCAAAGCCCTTCCAACTTTTAAACGTGGGTTGCCTGAAATACTACAGTTACTAGTAGTATAAATAATGTATCGTTCACTCATTGATCCTTGACAATAAAGGATAGCATGCATAATAATAATGTGGATATTTATATAGAAATGGTCTGAACTTTAACTCCTCATTCTCCCATCACCTTGTAAAACAGGTCAGGAACTCTGCAGTGCCCCTCCTGAACAAGTCTGCACCTGACCACAATGCAAAATGTGGGTGATGACAACCAAAAGAGGATGGAATAGGGATGACTGACTGGATATGTATCTTCTAAATGAAGGGATTTGCTATGATTTAGGGTATAATTTCAGTGTCTCTCAAAGTGCCACATATAAAGGCTTGGTTCCCAGGATGGTAGTATTAGGGAGTGCTGTGGAACTTTAAGTGGTGGGACCTAGTGGGAGTCATTGGGGACATGCTCCTCAGGAGATTGTGGGACCCTGGTCTCTCAGTGTCTCTGGCTTGAGAGATGATTGCTCCCTTGGACATGTACTCTCACCATTGCCATCTGGCACCCTCACCAGAGACCCAACCCAATGGGATCATTGATCCTGGACTTGAACTTCCAAAACCTGAGCTAAATACACCATTTCTGTTTATTACACTAATGTCCTCAGGTATTTCAATGTAGCAATGCAAAGTTGACTAATACAGCATTCAATAGACTGTCCTCCAAGCAGGACCCTTGAAATCAGAAATAGCAGGGTCAATGTCTAACTGGTAATGAACTGAGAAATCACAATTAGTGGTCTGAAAACCATTGGTGCATGCATTTTAAAAGTAGTAGGAAAAATGACAGAATAGCAAATAAATTAAAAAGAAAACCACTACGTACTGAATTTGTTTATTTAACCAACTTTTCTTGATTACCTTATCTATTCATAAAAGAGCATGTAGCATTTGTGAACACTCAATGTAGATCAGCAAGTATCATTATGTACAAAATAGATTTAACTTGAAGAGCTATGGGAGCAGATCACTGAAGGAGTCTGGGAAGAATGAGCAGGCAGGTGGCTTATTGGAATCAAATGTCAAAGGATGAGCAAAAGACACCACCCAAGGTGATGCAACCAAAGAGTCTTGGACAATACAGATTGTAGATTTTGAAAACTGCAAGGCTGATTAACTCCAAGGTTACAAGAGTGAAAGGAATAAAATCAGGGGAATCATTTGATAATGTTTCACAGAAAGGAATAGCACTCATTTTTCTCGAGAAGCTGCCTATGGATGCACTATGGGGTAGAATCTCGCATTTTCTTTCCTTAGCTGTGGATCCATATAGAGCAGCCATCCACAAAGATGGTGCATGGTCCCCATGACACATGACCACAGAACAGAGGGGGCTTTAGGTCACAAAGCAGCCTGTACCACCCCATATACACAGTGTCACCTTCAATGGGAAAACCAAAGACTGGTGATTTGAGGCAAGTAGGTATAATTGGGGAAAATTGTGCTTTTCATATCAGTTACTATCACTCCATATCCCATCACCAGAAGGTAATCTAGTTTTGTGTTCCCCTTTAAACCAAGCTCTTGCTTGATGAGCTATAATCTTCTAGGCATTACCAAAATTGGGGCTATTATAAATATATGTCTTTTATAGCTCAGAAGCATCTCTCAAGGACCTGAGAGCCATTATGAATGAATAGAAGAATAAGACCTCAGTCTCCAAGTCTGAGGACAGAATCCTAACTTTGAAAATTACCAGCCAACAAACAGCTGGTCTCTTTTCATATATTTTAACCAACTCTTTGTACTTTTTGTTTCTCTGACTCTGAGCTTCTGTGCAATCCTTTGGTTACTTGCTTTAGTTGACTTTAAGAGCCACTAATTTTAGAGGTCACCAACTAAACTTTATATTATTAGCCTCCCCCTAGCTTTGCTACCTATAACACCTCAGATGTATGGGTTACAGTGACAACAGATGCCCTGGTTACTTTTCAGGGACTTGAAGGCTATTTTGGTTGAAACTACCAACTCTTCACTTGGGATTGTGCAGGTTTCTGATGGGTGACCATGAAGCTGGATTAAGCATACACAGACAACTTATGACTTTACCACCAGTCACCTTTCCCTGCACCTTAAATCACCCTGATTCTTTATCCCATAAATAGCCCCAAACCCTATCTGCACAGAGGTGGATTTGAGACTTGGGGCTCTCATCTCCATGCTTGGCTGCCTGAAAAATAAACTCTCTTTTTCAGAACCTGTTGTCTCAGTGATTGGTATACTGTATGATTGGCAAAACAGGCCTGGTTTCAGTATCACCCTCTAACTCTGCAATGAAGTTTTAATCTCCTTAATGGCCTAAGTTTTCAAACAACAGCTTTTTAGAAGGGTTGTAAAACACTTTTCATTTACAAAACATTCTACGTTTCAGAAAGATTTCCATTTAAAAAGCACTTAAAGTTAATGTGCTGATGTCTAATAAGTTTAAACTTTCAATTTTCTAGAGCTTTCATTCATTTATACAAAACCCTTACTGTGCCAATCTTCACAGGCAAAATAAAAATGATGTAGCATGGTAATGCCTTCCATTATTTTGTACCATAGTACAGACACATTAAGGGAAAGTAAATAATTATGAAGATAATCTGGAAAAATAAACCTTAATATCCAATTAAATGAAGCAACACTAATAGCTCAGAAAAATGATATCAGTAATCTTTGTCACACTAACCTCCCCTTACTTGTTGGTAGTACTGGTAAGAAGTGAGTAGTAAAGTTATAGACAAACATGATTAGTAATACATTTTCAGACAGATTAAACTCTTCTCAGAAGAACGTATTTCTCAATAGAAACACACTTGGAGATAGTCACACAGTCTAATATTAAAATAACAAAGCTGCCTTTTGGAGTGCTCTGGAAACATGCTTGGGTTAAGAGAAACAGAAACCTCTGTATGAATCAGATGTACAGTTTAGTAGCCAACATAATTAGTGAAGGCTATGCCAAGTGTTTTACATGTGTTGTTTCACTTAATCATCAAAACAGCCCCAGGAAACAGAACATAATATTTCTATTTTATAGATGAGGAGTCTGATAGGAAAGGAAAAAGTGGACCCCAGCTACCTGGTCATGACTGGCATGGCTAGAATGCAACCCCATCAATACGTGTGACTCAATAGCCCACCTTCTTTTTTAGAACATTGAAATTCTTCAGAACCACACAATTGTCTAGAGCTGTGTTGTCCAATGTGGTTGTCACTAGCCACATGTGCTTAATTTAACATTAAATGATATTTAATCAGTTCTTCAGTTGTACTACACTATATTTCAAGTACCCCATAGCAGTATGTGGCAAATGCTACCATAATGGACTGGGCAGATTTTAGAACATTTCTATCTTTGCGGAAAGACCTATTGGATAACACTGATCTAGAGGACCCTCAAGAGACCTGGTTGAATGGGAAATCTTAGTATCTTTAAGGTTATTAATGTCCAGAATGTTAGAAATCATCATATACTTTGAGAAGACCTTTCCATCTCCACTATTTGGACAGGACCAGCTTTTTCTCCATAAATTCTCTCCTGAAGATGTACAGTTGGCCCTCAATATCTGAGAGAAATTAGTTCTAGGACCTCTACATGCATACCAAAATCTGAGAATACTCAAGTTCCTTATATAAAATGGGGTGGTATTTGCACTGAAAATATGCATTCGATTATATACCTCAAATCGTCTCTAGATTTCTAATCCTAATACAGTGTAAATGCTATGAAAATAGTTGTTATACTATATTATTTAGAAAATAATGACAAGAAACAGAAGTCTACATGTTCAGTACAAATGCAATTTCAAAAAAGTATTTTTGATCTGCAGTTGGCTGACTCCACAGATGCCGGACACAGAGATATGGAGGGCAGACTATTCTCTCAATAGTTGACTTTAGAGAAAGGAATAGCTTTAATTACTTGATGCAAATAATTTTAATTATAGGTTCCAATTTGGAAGAGAGATTTTTTAAAAATTGTTTTTGGGCTGCAGGGGAGGAGGGATATATAATAATTCCTGTTTTAAGAACTGGTTCAACTAAAAAATACAAGATAAGAAATTTATGAATAGGAAATCACATCACAGTGTGGGGCCATGCAGGAGCATTGCACAAAAGGAGTTGATAATTTAAATCACAATAACGGGGCAGTGGGGAGGAGTGGAGGTTCACAATGGGTTTGGGGCAGATTAGTAGGAAGCAATGGCAATTTTTATTTATTTTTACTCTCTGGGAAAGAAGATAATGCAGTTCCAGAAAGTGAATCATGTTTCGAAGGTTAAGATTTCCTTTTAAGGGCTGGGGATGTGGCTCAAGCGGTAGCGCGCTTGCCTGGCGTGAGTGCGGCCCGGGTTCGATCCTCAGCACCACATACAAACAAAGATGTTGTGTCCACCGAAAACTAAAAAATAAATATTAAAATTCTCTCTCTCTCTCTCTCTCTCTCTCTCTCTCTCTCAAAAAAAAAAAAAAAAAAAAAAAAGATTTCCTTTTATTGCACCTAGAATAGTGCTATGCACAGAGCAGGTGCTCAAGTCGTTATGGTTTTATTTATTTATTTTTTAATTGTAAGCTGGTACATTTGTGCTTATCTTCAAGTCTGGCTTAAGTGTAATTTTTTTTAAACACTTGAAAAATTAAAGGATTTGTTTTATATTTTAAAAAAAGATTGAGGCTAGGGGAATAGGAAAAACAGAAGAGTGAAATGGATATAACTTTCCTATTTTCATATATGAATACACCACCAGTGTAATACCACATCATGTACAACCACAAAAAAAATGGGAAGTTACACTCCACGTATGTCTGTCAAAATACATCCTACTGTCATGTAAAACTAAAAAGAACGAATTTAAAAAATTTTAAAAATCACATTCACTACAGATACCAATGTATGTTTCCACTAAGAAAAGGTATTGCTTAAACCTTCTACCTAAAAGAAGGTAGAAGACAGTTAAGTATAAAAACTATGTCCAAATTTGTCATTCTCAAAACAGGTGGAAACAATCCAAGTGTACACTGAAGGATGAATGGATAAGCAAAATATGGTCTGTCCATACAACAGAAAAATTTTCAGCCTTAAAAAGGAAGGAAATCTGTTATATCTTACCATATGGATAAACCTTGAGGACATTATGCTAAATGAAACAAGAAAGTCACAAAAAGACAAATACTGTATGATTCTACTTACATGAGAGATCTAGAATAGTGAAGTTCATAGGGACAGGAAGTAGAATGATGATTGACAAGGGCTCAAGGCAAGGAGACAAGGGGATTTGTTGCTTAATGGATATAAAGTTTCAACTGTACATGATGAAAAAGTTCTAAAGACTGGTTACCCAAATATGTGAATATACTTAATACTACTGAAATATACACTTGGAAATGATTAAGATGGGGTTGGGAATGTAGCTCAGTGGTAGAGTGCTCTGCTTAGCATGTATGAGGCCCTGGGTTCTATCCTCAGCACCACAGAGAAAAAGAAGAAATAAATGTGGTGGTAAATGTTATGATGTATATATTTCATCACTACAAAAATAATGATAAAAAGGTAAATGCATACTCTTCCTAGAAAGTCTCAGTCTATTAGGCCTACCTACTGTTCCCTTCCTCCACCATTCTGTTAATACTACAGTCTCTCTACTGCAACAAAAGTTAATGACTGTTCCAAAATTAAGGTTAAATAGTGGAGTTTCATAATGATAAATCCAAATATACACATACCTGGGTCAGTGGCAGAGATAATTGCTCCAAAAAACAAACAATCGGTGTAGTAAAACTTATCAGAGAGCTGTCCCACAATCTTCATGAGCTTCACCACACCATACATGAGATTTCTGTAAGAAGGCAAGGTAAACCATGTCAGGAAAAAAAAAAACTTACAAAATGTAAATGGATTGGTACTAAGAATACAATATTTTTTTAAAAAAAATTTTAATATATATTTTTTAGTTGTACAGGGGGGACACAATAGCTTTATTTTATTTTTATGTGGTGCTGAGGATTGAACCCAGCACCTCACGCATGCTAGGCGAGCACTGTACCACTGAGCCACAACCCCAGCCCCGCAAGAATACAATATTTTAAGGGAGATTTAGAAAAGCATTAGGTACCTTTAATGGGTGGACATTTACCAGTAACATGGGCAAATAGAATTATGGCAGTAATGGATTGCAGCTAATGTCATCTTGCTGAAACATCTGACTATTTCATTTTTAAAGCTGTGATTAACAACAACTGTAGCAACTATGAAGCATGGTCGAAAATTAGCAACAAAGTTAAGGCATATTAAGCAACTAGGTAATAAGAGGGGAAAGATAAAGATAGGACCTGGCATAATGTGAAATAAATTGCTACAAAACTCACAAAATTCTAACATAGTGCATTTAAAGTCATAGAAAATCAATGGGTCGAGCTGGACGCAGTGGTGCATGCCTGTAATACCAACAACGTGGGAGGTTAAGGCAGGAAGGGAGCAAGGTCGATGGCAGTCTCAGCAACTTAGCAAGGCTCTGAGCAACTTAGCAAGACCTTGTCTCAAAATAAAAATATAAATAAGACTGTGGGTGTGGCTCAGTAGTAAAGCATCCCTGGGTTCACTCCCCAGAATCAAAAAAAAAAAAAAAAAAAAAAAAAAAAAAGAATGGGTTGGATATAGTTGGAGAGAAAAAAAATGGATTGGTCATAAAGATCCAAATGGTCAGCCTATCACTATCGCAGCCTTCTGTGTCAAAGGGGCAAATTCCCCAAATATCCTAGTAGACTACATCAGTGTTCCCATCAACATGTATGGCTTCTTGCTCTGCTTGGATTAAGCAGGCCAGCAGCAGCCCTCCTTATGTTGTTCAGAATGTGATGTGGTCCAGCAGGGATCACCAAGTTCAATTTTTCAGCTTGGCTAAAGCATATTTCCTATATGACAGCTTACAAATTGGAAACAGTGAGGAGTACTTAAAAGGCCTAGTATGTGTTACATGTGTGTTCTGAGGGGTAGTAGCAGTGACAACAGTAGCTGCAGGGATTAGGAGTAAAAATAACCATTTAATTAACTCATTGTATGCTACAGCCAACTTTCTAATAACGAGATCTATGAAAATAAGGACCATGCCATTGCCTATCTTTGTGTCCTGGATGCCTAGAAAAGTGATTGGCTAAGAAAAGAGCATAATAACTATTTGCAGAATATGATCCTTATGAGAAGAAACAGCCATAACTTAATGCTTCCTAGGGTGTGCCAGGCATAGTTCCAGATACTTACCCACTTCAATTTCAGGTCATAGCAACTCTACGATGCAGATTTGATTTTCCCTTTGTTTTTCATCGAAGGCTTCTTTCACGTACCTTTGAAACATTTCCTTAAACTAGACCTTCCTCTGCATTTCTTCCCACCACAATCTTAGACCTGGGCAGCAGAATTCTCTCAGATACCTTTTCCCCATCTTGCCTCTCACTGCCATTAATGCCAATTAGGTAACCTGTTGGCTCTTCAGTAATTTGTTATCTCTTAAAGAACAAACCCCAAGCCCCTCCTTTTTTGATAGAATAAAAGATCCCTGCCTTTATCTCCAGGTTTCCAGCTAATTTTATTTTATTTTTTAATTTTTATTGTTGGTTGTCCAGCTAATTTTAAAAAATCAAAGTCCTTGCTATATTCAGATTTTCTTAGTTTTTACCGAATGTCCCTTTTCTGCTCTAGGACCCTACCCAGGCTGCCACTTGATATTTAATCATCAGATTCTTTTTCTTGTCTTCTCGGATATTACACAGTTTTTCAGGCATTGCTTGTTTTCTGATGACCTTGGCAGTTCTGAGGAGTACTAGGCAGATATTTTGTGGAGTGTATTTTAATTGGGATTTACCTGATTTTTTTCATGGTTAGACTAAGGTGATGCATTCTAGGGTAGAAGAGCAGGGTAAAAAAGTGCCTTTATCACAAGCATCAAGTGTACATACATTAATATCACTTATCATCATTGATATTGACCTTGATCTTCTGACTCAAATATTATCTTCCACATTTTATTCACTTTTAAAGTTACCCTTTTTTCCTCACCCACACTTAAAGTGAAGTTAGGTTTAGGAATGTAGCTTGAAGGGGATGTATCTACACAAATTATTTGGAATTCATCATAGATTTTCCTCTTCTCAACCATTTATTTATTCATCCAATCATTTATTTATATCAGCGTGGACTCAGGGATATTTCATATTTTGGTGATAATCTAATACAATATCATTGATTTTGTTATTCTTCACCCATAGAGGGGATTATCCATTATAGGAGCTTTCAAGTTGGCCCTTGTATCCCTTTGAGATGCCCTACATCCTTGTGTTTATCTGTTTGACTTTTGAGTACTTCTTTATTTTCAGACATTAAAAGATGCTCCATTTTCATGTATGTCTCCTGTAAAAACTAGCCCTAGACTAAGCCTTTTTTTGTTTTTATCAGAGAATGATATTAGAAACCAAGATCTGGGAACTGGGCACAATTTTATTTCATTTTAATTAGTTTTAATTTAAATAGTCACACCTGGCTAACAACTACCATACTTGATAGTGTAGCTCTCAATCCTGTCATCAGTCACAAACATCAAAATACTAGACTCTATCATCAGTCATAGTTGTGATAGCTATAAATTTTCAATTAGGGCTTTTCCATTCATGGGGTTTGTAAGTTGTTAACTTAAAACCTTCTTTAAATGGTTGGCTTCTCATTTGCAAGTTCAGCTGATCTGGTGCCAGCCAGATTCCAGTGTTTGAGCATATGAAAGACTGCCTGGTTACCTGTGCTAGAACAGCATCTAAAGTAAAGTCTTAAGAAAAACTTAGTGACTATTAGATTATCCTTAGGATTCTTCATTAAGTCTATAATGTTTTTGGTATTAAAAACATATTTGTTACAGAAATATAGTTAACATCTTACAACCAAACATGTATGTACATTGTCTAAATAAATGTAATCATTGTAAACTTACATGTGACCTGGAATTTTGTTTTTACTTTGGAATGGGAGGGATTTTTTTTGTTTACAAGTTCATAAAAAAATAAAATCTATTTTAAATTATTGGGCTCTGTGTACCCATATGGATCTCATCTCTTTAGGAGGCATATCACTTTGGTTATATGACAGAGATTCACTTACCCAATAATGAAGCAAGAAACAGCAGTCCCCAAGAAGGCATAGGCCAAAATAGAGCCAAGATTTCTGAAAAAGTGTCTCTAAATCGAAAAAAAAAAAAAAAAAAAAAAAAGAATTACATTTTGATGTTTGACAGCAAGCATAAGAAATACATTTAAAAGTCTTTAAAAATGAAACTCCAGGGCTGGGGTTGTGGCTCAGTGGTAGAGTGCTTGCCTCCTAGGTATGAGGCACTGGGTTCAATTCTCAGTACTGCATATAAATAAATGAATAAAATAAAGTCCATCAACAACTAAAAACATATTTAAAAAAGTGAAACTCTACTTACTCCTTCCATTATTACAAACAACAACTAAATTCACTCCTGAATAATGCTATTTCGCCTTAAACATCATAGTTTTAAAATATCATCTGCATTGCTAATTGCTGAGCAAGCAAGCGAAGACTTAGTAAAGTTTCAGACAAAACTATTCTAGCTTATTATATTTAGCTAAGAGTATATGCATGTATTTATGCATGTGTGTGCATAAATAGACCAATAATTTTTATAGTTTTAACCTAAATCATTCTGCTTCATGATGCAGCTAGTTACTTCCAGTTCTAGTGGTACCTTAGATCATCACAGATATATGTATGAAACCAGTAAGTAGGAAAGTACCATCTAAGGAGTTTTCTATTTAATTTAGGATCAGAAAACACAGTCCTAAATATCTATCATGGGACCTGAAGCATATCCTTATATACATTGGATTGATTTGGGGGGTTTTGGAAAGAGGGACAATAGAGACATAAGTAGAGAAATGAGAACAGACAGCTGCATTTATGAAGGGTAAATTTATATAGGAAGAAAACCATAACAATATAAGATCTAACAATTATTCAGAAAGAAGTGGTGAAACTGCAATCTTTAATGCTTCTGCACATTCACTACTTACCATAATACTTACCTTAAAATACACACATATACACACACACACACACATTTATGTCATTAGGCCCATGGAAAATTCTAATAATGGGAAAAGTTATGCCTGTTCTTGAGACTGTCAGCCCTGTTTCTTACTTCTCAAGGCAAAAGCTATTCTCATTTGACAATCAGAACTAAATCCTCCATATACCTTAATCAAACAAAGGTCAGGAACACTTTAATTTTTTTTAAAGGCATCATATCCCCAACATTTCATTCAGCCACCATGAAATAGGACCAAAGAGCTGTCAGTGTCCTCTGGCCAGTGTCACAGATAGAGTCCAAGACTTAGGCTTTGGCCTTCCCCAATACTTGGCCCTATCTGGGGCTGCAAAGAAGATGTCAAGGAACATCTAATGCCCCTAAGCCATCTGCTCAGAAGAGAATTATTCAACGACTTGCCTTGCCAAATGAGGGTGCTGCCTGGACATATTATGAACACATTATGTTTGCCTCTTAAATCATTGTCCCTAATGGTTTTTATGCTAATGCATTCATACACCAGCATTTTAAAAACAGATTTTAAAACAACAACAACTATGAGCCTGCTTCCATTTAAAAACTCCATTAAGGGCTTAAATGAGGAAGTGCTAGGAGTACATCAAGGACAAGACATGAGACCATGAGAAGTATCCAGGAACAAATTTCAATCCCAGATGTGCTTTCCTTTGCAACTCAGCTTTCTTTTGGGTAATCATCTCCAGGATTAGTATGAATATGCATTAGACAAATTCATATTCATGATATGAGCACAAAATTAGAAATGCAAATCTACCACCAAAAATACATTCATAATATATTCTAGAAACACACACACACACACAAATTAGCCATCTCCCATTCATATCTGCTGACATGAACTAAAATTTTACTGTGCCTTGAAGAGATATGCCACTTATTTCTGTAATAGATCTAGTATTTAAATGTGTACTTCACAGTTCTCGAAGTACTTTCACATACATTAGTACATTCAATTCTCATAATGCCCCAGTATGAAATTATTATTTGAACCATCTTATATGAAAGAAACATAAGGCTCAAAGGCATGACATGAGTTTCCTAAAGTCATATATCCACCAAATCACAGCTCCAAATTGGAGAGCCAGTTCTCAGACCCCAGTTCGTTGTGTTCTCACTGCATAAGCTGCTCTGCTACCAAACTCCTCAATTCTGACCACTTCCCTCTGGGGGAGAAAGTACAGGGGGTGTGGAGTGAAATGCTACATCTTTCATCCTATTTCTATTGGGCTATAATACAGATAAGATGGTACAGATTCTCCCCTACTATATATCAAATGGCCAAAAGTGACAAAGGAGATGGTGGCATGCATTGGTAAAGCCTTCAAGAAGGTTTTTGTTGGTAAAAATCCACCTGATTCCCATTAAGCCTTATATTTATACTCCTTCGGAAACCCTACCTTCTCCCATTTCCCACTGATATGTTTTACACAACTTGTACCTGCACCCATGAGAGGGATGGAGAAAGGAAGTGGGGGACGGTGTGTGTGTGTGTGTGTGTGTGTGTGTGTGCGTGCGCGCGCGCGCGCGCATGTGTGTGCAGTGTTTGGTGGGGGCAGTTCACAGAAAATGAAGGCTTTCATAAATGTATTCTTTACCATCCAATGCCGTATAAGCAAACTGTGAGGGGTGGCACAAAAATCAAAGCTAATTGAAATGGTAACCTTTTTCAAGTCAGAAAAAAGACTTGTCTGCCTGAGGACTATATGTGCATAGGTTAAATGGTCTCCATGTATCCTTTTATAAAGCATCAATTAAATGGTAAAATATTTACTACACATTTAATTGATAATAGGCTTAATCAGAGGTGGCAACCATAGCAAAAATCAACTATTTAAGTACCTTTATAAGGACTATTTAAAAAGGAAAGTGACTAATATTTGATAATCCAAAAAACTAGCATGTCAAAAACAACTTCGACTGGGAACTGGCACAGCCTGTTATTTGTTTTCCTTTTGAGAAAATAGGGCTGATGAAGAGAAGGTTCTGCAAAAATAAAGTGTTTTTCAACCATCTGAGTGGCTTTCACAACCCATGATTTGGTATCATTTTAAAGTGACTATTATTTTGATTATACATTAAGATTAGTTATTTAAAATACCAAATTATTCATCACCCATTTGATCTGAAGAAGAATTTCCATTTAGGTGAAGAATAACATTATTTATACTCATAATAACCATCTCCTATTCATTAGGTGTCAACAAGTGACATGCAGTTTCAGATGATTTTGGCAACCCCGTAGATGAAGTCAGAAAAATGATACGGTTTGTTTTATTAGAAAATTTAAATCCTGAGGCAGTGCAGCACAAAAGAATGACCTTGGGCCCTGGAGTCAGACAGAGAGGACATAACCTTGACTCAGTCCCATACCATCTAAGTAACCTCATCTGCACCATTAATCATTCTGAGTTCAGTTTCATCATCAGTGAAATGATGGACGCTACATGTGAGTGCACAAATGTGTTTTGGACTGATGTGCAGAAACCCACAGTCTCTTGCTCCTCAAGTACCCATAGTAGAAAGAGGACTTCTGTTCCATTCCTCTCCCGACTCCTTTTTCCACCCTGAAGGTGATGTAGTAAGGCAGAGTCAATTGACCTATGAAAGGAGAAAATGACTTAACCTTGTTGTACAAGGTGGGGAATCATTCCTGCTCCTCAAGCCTCCAGGCTGTGAGCAAAAGAGGCAGCCTCTGGAAGTCTCAGCAATTCTATAATCTCTGCATTTTAGCCTCTCTACCTGTGGCTATGACCAAGCCCATGGCTAAATGGCATCTGTTTTCAATTCTTGAAATGGCTGTAAGATCTGTTATTAACGACTAAGCTACGTACAACACAGGTTAATCAGAGACTTTAGATAATAAATTGATTTTTAATCATGAGTTAATTCCTTGTGTCTCTTTTCTTTCCCTCACATCCTCTTTCTTCCTTCCTTCCTTTTTTTCCCCGCATGAACACAGGGGCACTTTACCACTGAGCTACAACCCAGCCTCTTTTAAAATTTTCAGACAAGGTCTCACTAAATTGCCCAGGCTGGCCCTTGAACTTTTGATCCTCCTCTCTCAGCCTCCTGAGTACTTGGGATTTCAGGCATATACCACCGTGCCTGGCCTTTGTATCTGTTTTCAATCCATTAGAAGCCTGGGGAGAAAGCAATGTGAGCTAGCATATAACCACCATCATTTTCTTCCAGTTTCTGTAAGGATTACACAAAACGTATGAAAAACACAAATAAATATGTGCAAAGTTCCTGTCCATAGCAGACACTCCATGAACTATAATTATATTTGTATCAATTGGAAATAGTTTAAAAACTGCAAAATGGCTTTGCCAGAAAAACCAGACTGATAGGCAGGCATCCTCTCATAAAATGGTTTGGGAAGTGGTCCCTCCTCTATTTTCAGAGTTTATGTAGAATTGGCATTATTTTGTCCTTAAATGTTTGCTATAGTTTGCTAATGAAGCCATCTTGGCTTATGGTTTTCAATTATAAACTTATTTTTTAATTAGCATAGGGTTGTTCAAGTTTTCTATCTCTTCTTGGGTCAGTTTTCATAATTTGTCTTTCAAGGAATTTGTCTATTTCACCTGGCTTGTCAAATTTACTTGCACAAAATTGTTTTTAGTACTTCCTCTTTATCCTTTTCAATTTCTGAAGAGTTTCTAGTAACATCTTCTCTTTCATTGCTAATATAGGTAATTTGTTTCTTTCCTCTTTTTCCCCCCAATAGATCCTAGCGTTGTCTAGCTCCTAAAGATGTCGTTCAGTTTTATTGTCAGTCAATATCTCCCTTTTCTAGACTCACTGAAACAAGAGCTGAAATAACTACCATGGCTTAAGTTATCTCAGGGAGGCCTTTTGGGGGTTCATTTTCCACACAATATTCCATCAAAGGAAGAGGGAAAGAGCCACCCACACTTTTAGTATCTTAAATAACTTGAGGCTTAGGTCTAATATTGATATCGAACACAATAACCCTCAATAATAATGATTCTATGTTCTTTAAAATTTTTTATTTTGGTAGCCAGTGTGGTGGTGTATGCCTGTAATCCCAACAACTCTGAAGTAGGTGGCTGAGGCAGAAGGATCTCAAGTTTGAAACCAGCCTGCAACTTGGTGAGACCCCATATCAAAGTAAAAAATAAACAGGGCTGAGGATGTATGTCAGTGGTACAGAACCTCTGGGTTCCATCCCTAGTGCAGAAAAAAATTAGAAAAATTACAGATTCACTGAAGTTGCAAAGACAGTACAGATATGTCCCCTGTACTCTTCACCCAGTTTCCTCCACCGGTTATATCTTATATAATTACAGGCAAATGTGAAAACACAGAAAACGACATGGGTACAGTGCGTGTGCATAGTTCAATGTCATTTTATCACATGTGCAGATCTGCACAACTACTAGCACAATCAAGATACAATACTTGACTGAAGACGTAGCTCAGTGGTAGAGTGATTCCCTAGTATGCATGAGGTCCTGGGATTGATCCCTGGCACCACAAAAAAAAAAAAGACATTGTTTAAGATACAGAATTATGGGATTGGAGTTGTGGCTCAATGGTAGAGAGCTTGCCTAGCATGAATGAGGCACTGGGTTCGATTCTCAGAACCATATATGAATAAAATAAAGGTCCATCAACATCTAAAATATTTTTTAAACGATACAGAATTATTCCATCATCACAAAGCTGTCCCTTATGGTATCCTTTTATACTCACCCAACCCTGACCCTCCCACCATCCCTAATATGTGGCAACCACTAATTTGCTCTCCAATCCTATAATTTTGTCATTTCTAGAATGCTATATAAATAAAATCAAGAGCATGTAATCTTTCCAGGCTGATCTTAATAATGATTTCTTGGTCCACCCAAAATGATCCAAAAAACTATTGATACTGATACACAATACCAATATCACAGTATCAATACTGATACCCAGTGATACTGATACTGATACACTGGGTATCAGTATTAATTGTTTGTTTGATCTTATTGCTGAGTACTGTTCCATTGTATAGATGCACCACAGTTTGTTCAGCTATTCCCCTACTTAGAACATTTTGGTTATTTCCAGTTTTTTGTCTATTATAAGTAAGGTAGTATGAACAGTCAGGTACAGGTTTTGTGTAAATATAAGTTTTCCTTTCTCTGAGATAAACCCTAAGCAATGGAATTGCTGGGTCTTATGGCAAATTCAACTTTAGTTTTATAGGTAACTCCTACTTTGTTTTCCAGAATAGCTGCACCAAGTTACTTTCATACCGGAAGTATAGAAAAGTTCTAGATTTTGAAACAGAAATGAATCACTGATCATGAGTCACCTATAGTCTCTGAGTGGGTGCAGAAGACAATAATAAGGAACCTGAGAGAAGGGAAAAACTAGAAAACTATGCAGGTAAATTAACAAAGAGATTCATATGCCTTAAAACATTAGTAGCAAACCTTCTTACCTTCTTTAAACTGTACCCAGCATGAAAAATAATTGGAGGCAGCAGAATGTTGAAAAATACCTCTGGATCAAATGTTACCTGAAAATTTAAAAAGAAAAAAAAAGTCAATCTTTAGTTTAATGCCAACTAGTGCTATATTATTTGCTCAATATTGAAGTCACGACTGAATTTGAACATTTGGTGTAAATAACATCAGTGTGACAAATCTTGGACTAATCCCAGAAGAAAAATCATGTCTCCCTTGTGGACTGGCATATTCTCCCCACAGCACTTCTGACATATGATCTTCGTGTGTTTTTTTTAAATATTTTTTTTTATTTTTTAGTTTTCGGCAGACACAACATCTTTGTTTGTATGTGGTGCTGAGGCTCGAACCCGGGCCGCACGCATGCCAGGTGAGCGCGCTACCGCTTGAGCCACATCCCCAGCCCCTCTCCATGTGTTGTTTTAACACGTTAAGACATAACGGTTCAATTCAATGTTGAGAACTCACAGAGAGCTGTGGGCCAATGTTTTTCCACAATAAATGAAAACTTCTTGATTTTTATCATCTTTATTAGGTCTTAACTGCATTAAAAATATTGTCATGATTATTAACTCTCTGGATCCTCTCATGTAATACTTTGTAGATATAATTCTACTGAATTTAAGTCTCTTTTGAGTGACCAGCCTTCTGTAATACTTGGTGTGGCCTAGATCAAAGTCATTAGTGAGTTTAGTAGCTTCCTGAACATCAACATAAATTCAGTAACTCCAATGGGATGAAACTACCTGTAAGGCTTATTTAAGGAAATCACTCTGAAACTTCTAGACAGCAATGTCTTAACCACATACCAAAAAGAATTAAATATCCTATAAACACACTAACCTTTTTAAAGAATTTGTTCATGTGGGTGGATTAATCAGCTTTTATTATAATTAATTATTTTAAATCTTCATTCTAATTATTAAAAATTAGCTTTTCTCTTTAGAAACTGGAGATGTTAATCAGCCTAATTAAAACAAGAGTGATTCTTGCAAGTTATATTTTATTCTATCTTCTTGCTAAAGATAAGAATAATTTACAAAAGAGGGAATGTCAGAGTGAGGGTGAATCTTGGGCAGTACCTACCCAATGAGGAACCTGGGCCCATAAATAGTCAGACTTGATGGATATCAAAAAACCAAATAATGTACCCACAAGCACAAGGGTTTTCTTATCCCAGTTCAATGTTCTTCACACCAACCTCATTGCCTTAATATGCCTGTTCTCCCCTCAACTAGCAATGATCATCTCTACCTTGTTTGTTTTCCCACCTTTGCTCTGGTAGCAGAATTTCAAAAAGAAGAGATTTGAATAAATGTTTTTAAGATAAAAAGAGCAGAAGTCAGCTTCATCTTCTATCACAACCTAAAAGGTGAAAATAAGTGGGTATCATTTCCCTGTTTTCCCCTATTCTATGCAATCCAATATGAAGGATTCATGCTGTCATTTCAAAACAGTGATTAGCATGGTATATACACTGGAATGCCATTCAGTTGCATCTAGTTTCACAATGTTAATGGAAATTCCATGCTTTATTATGAAATGAGAGCAAAGAGCACAACAGTACTGCCATTAGGGACAGAAAGAAGATGGTCATAATTAATATTCCAGATAGAGAATAATTTGCTCTAAGGAACAGTATATTTGAAGAACAGTAATTTAATTTTTGGAGCACACCTGTGTATAATGCAGGTCATTATACACATTAGCTTTTTCTACATTAAAAGGGGCTTTCCACAACCTGGATTCCCCTGACCTGCTATACAGAAGTCCACCTAATGATAAGCCCTGGTCTCTAAGGTAATGGAATATGTGTCAATAAGTATAGATCACATTTATCTTTGAAATCACTTGCATGAAAAGACACAATATATTTTCCTGTGAAATATTTTTATTACTCTGATATCAAAGGAAAAAATGCTTGGACTCAAATTCTAAGACAACAAGCTCTTCTTCTTTCCTTAAGGATTCTTTGGGCCTTTGGCATCAGTCATCAATGAGAGTAAGCCCTCAAATATTTGTAGACTATGGGAAAAGAACCACAAAAAACTAAGAATCACATTTCTGAATTCTGAATAAATAAGTTTAAAGTGAAATCAATGTTATTTTAAGAAAGAAAGAATCTCATCTCTAAACCACAAGGATAAGAAAAAATAGTAAGGAAGAAATGGCAGTTGGAGAAAATAAATGTGAATATACAAACTCACTGCATAATCAGGGGCCCACATCTACAACAGATCCTAACAAGCCCAGGAGGTCATACATAAATCTGAAAGGTATGAATAAAATAAGGTTCTTATCTTCTCGTAATGGCCCAAAAGCCTCCTGGCAAAACTGAGAACCAGGAATGTTGATATTCCAGGAGTTTGGAAGGATTTCCACAAGGTCAAGATGGAGCCAAGGAATCAACAACCATGTTGTAGATAACCATATGCCAGCTCACCTTCCGCAGCATGTCATTCTGTTCTACACTGTTGATCTTGCCAGGGCTGATTTCTCCTTTCAGAGTGTATTCAAAGAACTTCCCACTGACATTCACTAATAAGGTGCTGAAGGCCCTGTCTTCCTGAGTACAGCTGAGTGACTTGTCACGGCCACTGGTGGCAGGGGTGCCATATCTCAGGATCACCCCAACGATGAGTCCTGAAATAGAGTAAGAAAAAAAAACCATCAGGCCTGAGGAAGCATATGAAGAGCATGGCCATAATGCTACCACGGATTTTCAACAAGTAAAAAACACAAAGGAAATCTTACAAACCAGGTCTAAGGTGTGAATTTTAGGAGTAACTAAATGCATGGTCCTTCAGAAGTGGTTAAGCATCATCTGTTCTAGTCTAATTCAAGTCCCTCAGCCACCAGAAGGACAAGGTAGAATGGTACCTTTTGGTGGTTATTATGGCACGCTGAGCAGTGTGCATACTGGGCCATGTCTCATTTCTAAGGCTTATGGTGGAGGAGGATGGGATGATAAGTAGTCAAGTTTTTTTCTGCCCAGGACAGCACAAGACAGAACTGCTGAGCCCTTGATTTTTCCCAGAAGCATCCCTCAAGCCAGTCCTTGCCATCTGCCAGCAAGAACCAGGCTGCTGGAATTTCCAGTTGCTATAAATGCAGCTTGCTTTGCCACACACCAGAGGAAAGCAGGGGTGAAGGCTTTTGATTAGGTCATTTCTTTTTTTTTTTTTTTTTTTTTTTTTTTTTTTTTATTGTTGGTTGTTCAAAACATTACATAGTTCTTGATATATCATCTTTCACACTTTGCTTCAAGTGAGTTATGAACTCCCATTTTTAGCCCATATACAGATTGCAGAATCACATCAATTACACATCCATTGATTTACATATTGCCATACTAGTGTCCGTTGTGTTCTGCTGCCTTTCCTATCCTCTACTATCCCCCCTCCTCCCTCCCCTCCCCTCCCCACCCTTCTTCTCTCTCTACCCCCCCTATTGACCTTCATTTCTCCCCCTTGTATTATTTTTCCCTTTCCCCTCATTCCCTCTTGTATGTTCTTTTGTATAACCCTGAGGGTCTCCTTCCATTTCCATGCAATTTCCCTTTTCTCTCCCTTTCCCTCCCACCTCTCATCTCTGTTTAATGTTAATCTTCTTCTCATGCTCTTCGTCCCTACTCTGTTCTTAGTTACTCTCCTTATATCAAAGGAGACATTTGGCATTTGCTTTTTAGGGATTGGCTAGCTTCATTTCAAATACTAGAAATCATGGAGAAAGTAATTACACCCCTTGGGAAGCTAAATGCTGCAGTATAAATTTGAGCAGTCATGATTCAGGGGCTGGAGAGCTGGCTTATTGGGGCTGTGGCTATGACACAGCTAAGATAATCAGCTGCAAGTCTTTAAGCTTCATTCCCTTAAGGGCTTTCTCACTAGGAAAAATAAAAACAGCAAAATCATGTATAAGGATTCAATTCTATGAATAAGGGAGGAGTGCTGCTCCCCTGGTCCTACACATGAGTCAAACAGACCCAAGCAAAAATGATTAAAATGTCGGGGGAGGGGGACCTAAAAAACCATAAATGACTCTTAGACACTTTGCTGTAATTTCTCTTAGGAGGGAAATTTTAGACTTCTAAATTCAGTTCTTTGGCTAACAATATTAAAATACATAATGGTAAAAATGATCTCTTATATCATTTGCCATTAATGGAGAAAGTTATATCAGATAAAGAAAGAACTTTTTACTATGTTCTATGGGTAATAGTTTCGATCTTGAACGTCTCCCAAAGGCCTATTTGTTAAAGGATTAGTCCTCAGCTTGGTGGAAACCTTCAAGAGGTGAGGCATGATGGGAGGTCTTACACCACTGAAGGTGTGTCCTTGAGGCAAATAATGAGACCTCAAAACTTTCATCTTCCTTTTTTCATTCCCAGTCACAAGGTGAATGGGTTGCTCCACCACACATTCCCACCAAGAGATGCTGCCACAGACCCAAGCAACAGGGCAGGTCATGGACTGTAACTTCCAAAACTGAGATAAAATAAACCTTTCCTTTTCTTAATTATTACAGGAACTTTGTTACAGAAACTGAAAGCAAACACACTATGTATAATGTTATATCATATCTATTATCATCAAGACAAATATAAACTTATGAGACATTGTTGAATAGCAAATCATAAATAAAATCTAGAGAAATACAGCAGTCCTTTAAACCAAAATGTTTCTGTATTGCACTATTATTATTAAAGACCTTTATTAACAGATGCTTGTAATTTGTTGCTTTTTGTGAAAAAAAAAATCAGTCTTGAAGGTTTTATTCCAGACTTAAAATGAGGTCCTTAATAATCTCAACCTGAGCAGATAAACAATTTATTTTTTATTGGTTTTATTTTTTAAATACATGACAGCGGAATGCATCACAATTCTTTTTACACATATAGAACAATTTTTCATGTCTCTTTATATAAAGTATGTTCACACCAATTCATGTCTTCATACATGTACTTAGGATAATGATATCCATTACATTACTCCATCATTGCTAACCTCCTGCCCCCTCCCTTCCTCTCCCACCCCTTTGTGCTATCTACAGTTCATCAATTCCTCCCATGTTCCCCCTCCCTACCCCACTATGAGTCAGTCACCTTATATTAGAGAAAACATTTGCCATTTGTTTTTATGGGATTGGCTAACTTCACTTTGCATTATCTTCTCCAACTGCATCCATTTACCTGCAAATGCCAAGACTTTATTCTCTTTTATTTAAAATATTTAAAGGTATATAAGGGGAAAAATTAAAAAATAGACTTGAAGAAAACATGTTTGACATTACGAAAAAGACATTTCTCTAGGGGAAAAATAATAAAAATCCCACAATATAGACTGTTGTAGTTATCTGATAACTGGGCAAAGGACAAGCTCTTAAGGTCTTCAATGCCAATCTTCTGCTCAGATGGTGTTGCTAGAATGTACATTCATTTCTTACTGGTGGATGACAGACAAGATGAGGGCAGGATGGTCAGCCAGGATTTACTCAGCTTGCTCTGCTGAGTCTCAGAAGTGCACTTCCCAGCTGGCACTCTCCTCGCCATCTTGTGGTTGAGGACATTTTGGGTTTCTGTGCTGGTAACAGAAGTTGTGGGTGCCTACACTGAGGTGGCTGCTGGCCTCAAGTCTCCTTTCCTTGATATTCCTGCTCCTTTTAATTGTTGCCCTAGACAAGGAGGGCCCCTGTAGATTGTGGGCCATAATTATATTGATTGGTCCAACATATTGCCAATATTTCATGCATTCACCTGTTCTCTATCACTTCTCCCTGCACAGGAGGATGGGAACACTCTGCCAACATCCATTGGGGTCTCTTTACAAAGCAAGAGAGGTGGCACATTGCTTGTGCCTTGATGTCCAGTGGCACTCTATAATGCCGCCTTTTTCCCCCACTCTCATTATTCTGGTCATTCTGCTGGTAACAGTGCAGAAAGCCATTATGATGCAGATAACATCTGCAGTGATTACAGTGTGCTGCATATTTACTGCCTAGCACTGGAACTCCACCAGGGCCTGCAATCTTTGCTGCCTATGCTCCCTTTTCTCCTTCTACAACATCAAACTCCACAGATTCTCTATCCTCTATACTATGGAGGTGCTACTTGGGGGTTATTCTTCTTTGTGGCAATCTATTGTAGAAATACATCAAGTTTGTTGCCATTCCTGTGTGTGGAACCATACCTGTTTCTTATATTGAAGTATTTTACTGTTCCTAAACTTCCACTGCAATGACCTTCCTGTCTCCTATGGGCTGCCATTCCCTCTGCGCATGGTGCCACACTGAGTATCTCAGCCTTGATGCTCATGATTTAGGACTTGATGATGACTGAGGCCAGCTGTGACAATGGTGCCTCCTCCTGAAGCTACTGGTGGCACTGGTGATGGTCAGAGTTCTCTGGGCTTCCCTCTCCAATCCAGATGAAACTCCGAGGTGCCTTTTATTTTTATTTAATTCCCTGGTTAGGCAGTTATTTTCTGATGAAGTTTTACATGAAAAAAGCAATTCCATGGCCCTTCAACTCTCATCATAATATAGGATGATTTGTAAAGCTTGGAGAAGGCTACCTGTAACATGATTTAACTTAAATGTCTTCATCAGAAATAAGTCATTTAAAATGTATCTTTCTCCCAAGTCAAAACCTGCTTCATGGAACCTACTGTTACTTGACTTTACTAACTTGATTTATTAGCAGAGTTAATGGAAAGACTAAACCATATGGTCCTTACAATAAATACTACTCTAACAAATGAGGAGGTTTATGCTTGCAGACAGGTTCATCCATTATAGGAAATGCTCTTAAAACCTCTCCTAGTAATCATCACTATCATATCTAGAATCATTATCAGATGATGAATATTATTCTTCAAAGTTATAAAACCTTTCCCTCTCTACCTAATGCACCCATATTAAAGATGGAAGACACTGAAAGTAATGATGCTGCCCCTTTGTAGTTAAAACATAGCAACACAAAACATCACAGCAAAAATTCAAGGTTAACACCATTTGGACAGTTTTGATCAAAAATATACCAAGCCACAGGGCACACCACTAACTCAAGGTACAGTTTTAATAACTCCCCAAACATTTTAGATTAATACTTGTTATCACTATATTCCATGGCATGATACTGAATTCACATTTAGTGTTTTCCACTTAAAGAATACTGTAGAGGGGTATTTTGGTGAGAAAATGATAAAGACTAGGAGTAAGTGAATAGCATATTTCATCTGCTGGATCTGAAGACATCCCTGACAGGAACTGTAAATAGATCATAACTACAAGGACTTAAATCATGCATGAGTTTTTTTAGCTCCATATTCATACATACATACATACACACACACACACACACACACAAAATGAACCACATAAGTACTGATTTAGGGGCTTGGGTTGTAGCTCAGTGGTAGAGCACTTGCTTAGCATGTGTGAGGCACTAGGTTCGATTCTCAGCACCACATGTAAATAAATTTTTTAAAAAGGTTCATCGACAACTATAAGAATATTTAGAAGGAAATACTGATTTAACTGCATCCTACAGCAGAGTCCCAGATTACAAAGAGAAATAACTTATGGTGTATGTGGGCCAGAGAAAAATAGCACAGAAGATGTCACCTGATAAAGACAGAATCACTATTTTTAAAGGTAAATGACTAATATCAGAAAATAATCCAGTTTGGGACTTTTTTTTACAGAAAACAAATATGAATGAAATTGCTTTGATATTTTATGTGGCTAAAAAATAAAATAATGAACTCAAAGATGCAGAAGGTGAGGACTATTTCAATGTATGGGTATGAAAAATGCATTTCACAACTGTATTATCACATTCCACTGATGGTGTATAATTTCTAAGTTTTTTAATTTTTAAAGACATAACCAAACAGAAAAAACTATATATACTTTATATATGTGCCTATACAAAAATGAGTAGTACTAGGAAGGAATATAATCATAAGCCAAGTATGGCTCAAAAAAATCTCAGAGGGTGATTAGAGAAACTAGGCCTGGTTAGTCTGGTGCCAGTTTTCCTTTTGTGACTAAGATTGTTAGGAGTGCAACTGAACAAGTGGACATGGAGTAAGGTGTAATTCTAGACAGTCATCCACCAGCTGCAATATGTGCATATCTCTATTAATAAGCCTTTGTTAAGAAGAAGGGGAACAGGTGCACGGATGTACTGTTCTCTTCTAGGGAGACCTCACCTTCTCTTATATAAGCTACTAAGGATAGATTATCACTAGATCACTTTGGTCACCACTTTAGGGTTGTTTAGAATATAATACAGATTGTTCTGAGTTCCAAAGTTTCATTTGAAATGAGAAAAGAAAGCATCCCATTTTGCATCCAGTTACAAAGTGTTTGAAGACAGTGATAATTACAGATTGAGTACCCTTTATCCAAAATGCTTGGGGCCAGTAGTGTTTCAAATTTCAGAGTTGTTTTTGAGAGTATGGGGTTGGTTTTTTTTTTTTTTTTGGGGGGGGGGCGGATTTGGAATATTTGCATGGCCTTTAAGAGTTGAGCATCCCTAATCTGGAAATCCAAAATCTGAAATGCTCCAAAATCCAAAACCTTTTGAACGTTATACTGGCATGCAAAAAGTCTCAGATTTTTGGAACACTTCAGATTTTGAGATTAGAGATTGTGTTAGTTTTGCATTGCTGTGATCAAATACCTGACAAGAACAATTTAGAAGAGGAAAAGTTTATATGGGCTCACAGCTTCAGAGGTCCCATCCAAGATCAGCTGACGTCATTGCTCTGGGCACAAAGTGAAGCAGAACATCATGGTGGAAGGGAATAGCAGAGGAAAACTGCTCAGGTCAGGGCATCCAGGAAGCAGAGAGACTGAGATGAGGAGTCCTGGACAAGACATGTAATTCCTAAGGGCACACCCCCAGTGGTCACCCCAGTGACCTACTTCCTCCAGCCATGCCCCAATCTATAGTTACTATCCAGCAATCCATTCCAATGAGTAGAGTATGCTTTCATTATCTAATCATTTTACCTCTGAATATTCCTTCATTACCTCAAACATAAGGTTTTGGGGGGATACCTCATAGCCAAACCATAACAAGATGATCAAACTGTATTTCTTTTTTTATTTAGTTATTTTTTATTATTTTTAAAAAAATTTATATGACAGTGGAATGCATTACAATTCTTATTACATGTATACAGCACAATTTTTCATATCTCTGGTTGTATACAAAGTATGTTCACACCAATTTGTGTCTTCATATATGTACTTTGGATAATGATGACCATCACATTCCACCATCATTGCTAACCCCATCCCCCTTTCCTTCCCCTTCCACTGTATTTCTTTTGTTGTTGTTGTTGTTAATTTATTAATTGTATTGAAATATTTCAATAGAAATAAAAGAAACAAAGGAACAAATAGTTATTAGAAAAATAAATACAAATCTCCAATAATTATGTAAAAAGATACACACCACTGACAAAGAAATATAAATCAAAAAGAAAGAGGCACTTACTAGATTGGCAAAGATTTAGGTAGTTTGATAATATCCAATGTTATGTAAGACATAGAGAAATGAACCTACTTAAAAGTGTTGGCAGAAATATAAATTGACATAATCTTTGCCAAATTATTATGGTAAAACTGGACAGATTACTTAAACCCTGTATAAAGGAAATCTAATGACATTATTTATTCATGACAAAGTTATTGCCTTAACCTGTCTAAACACATACCACAAAATATTTTATCTCATTATCTGGATGTCAACTATATTTATATTGGTGTGTATGCACAGAAGAGTTAAACTTAATGATTTATACGATTATTTCAATCTGTATTTCCAATCCAATGAATAAAGAATCCAACAGATTCCAGAATTGATAATTAGTTTTCACATTTGGGGGTCATTTACATGACTGGTTTTAAGAATGAGTGCTACAGATCTTTTCAATGCTTTTGTCTACTTGTTCTGTTTGTTATGCAGCTGTGCTATTCATTGATTTATTAAAACTCTTTCAAGGAGAATTAATTCAAAATATTTTGTTGCTTGTTTTGAAAAATGCAGTGAAATATTCATTTTGTTTATTGGTACTGGGGATTAAACCCAGAGGTGCTTTACCACGGAGCTATACCCCCAGGCCTTATTTATTTATTTATTTACTTTTTGAGGTATAAATTGTTGAGGCTGCCTCAAACTTGCAAGCCTCATGCTTCAGCCTCTAAAGTTACTGGATTACAGGCCTATACCACTGTGCCTGGCTGAAACACTCACTTAAAAACAATTTTATTGAAGTACAATTTATATGTCACAAAATTCATCCATTTCAAATGTACAATTCAGTGATTTTTAGTATATTCACAGAGGTGTACGACCATCACCCCAATCTGATTTTGGAATATTTCCATTCATAGTCACTCCCTGTTTCCTACCCCCATCCCCAGGTAATTACTGATCTAGTTTCTGTCTCTAAAGATTTACCTTCTCTGAACATTTCATATAAATGATATCATATGATATGTGGTCTTTTTGTGTCTCATTTCTTTCACTAAGCATGGTGTTTTCAAAGTTCATCCATGCTGTGGCATAGATCAGTACTTCGCTACTTTTATTGCTGAGTAGTATTTCATTGTATGGCTATACCATATTTGCTTATCCTTTCAACAGTTGATGAACATTTACATTGTTTCCCCTTTTTGTTATTGTGAATAATGCTGCTATGAACATTTGCATACAAATCTGTGGACATATGTTTTCATTTCTCTAGGGTATTAACTAAGAGTAGAACTGCTATGTCATATGGTAAATCTGTTTAATACTTTAAGAAACTGCCAAACTGTTTTCCATTTGGGAAACTGTACCATTATATATTCCCACTAGCAATGGGAGTTATAGTTTGTTTACAGGCTCAATAACAGTTATCATTGTCTTATGATTATATCTATTTTAACTTTTTTACATTGGCAACCTCTTTAATATCTAGAGACTTGATATTATAAAACCAGGGCTAGTTTGTCCATGTTATATAATATGCACAGTACAGCAAAATTAAATGAAATGTACATTACAGGGCAATGGACAAGCTTAAGTTTTCTAGTACACTCTAACAAAACATCTTTGCAACTTCTTCCCTCTCACCTCCTTCAACCTAACGAACAAGTACAGAGAGTACACTGTTCAGAGGTGGTTTAACAATTCCAAACTCAGTATTTCCCATCCATTTTTAAAAGTTATGTACAAGTTTTACTCTAATTCTTCTGCTTTTAAATATATCAAGCACTTCTAAACATCTAGAAGGACTAGATATTCCACATAAGAGCTTGTTCACTATGCGCACAGCACTGTACACATGTAGCAATGGTTATAATCTGAGGTATCTTCTAATATGACCATTTTGTCTTTGAACCTTCCCCTTTTCACTTCCTTCTCTCTAACTTCAATCCAGTGGACAAGTATAGGCATATGTTATGCTTAGAGATGGTTGAAAAATTCATATCCAGAAGTCATTTACAGAGGACAAGCTTTCCTATGAATTTCAACACAAATGTACAAAATGTGCTAATCTTACTAACTACTTAGTCATACATTGGCAACCTCTCTAACATTTAGAGACTAGATGTTACAAAATCAGGACTCATTTGTCCATTATATACACTATATACAGAGCAAAACAAAATGCACAAAACATTCATAAAACTGATGTCTGAGAATATCCAAGTATGGCTGCACTAACATATTTCCTTTTGCAATTCCCTCCAACCACCTCCATATCACTGAACAAGTACAGATGGTACTGTACTTCTCACAGAGGTGGTTTAACAGTTCCATTCCTCAAAGATAGTATTTCATATGAATTTTAGCAAAGAGATATTTACATATGATTTTAGATATTTACATATGATTTATGATGATATTTCATATGATTTTAGCTTTTTTACTACCTCTACATTTAACATACATCAGGCACTTCTAAACATTTTGACAGAGTAGATGTTTCAAGTAAGGACTCAATTTGTCCACTATGTCCATGGATAGTCTTGAATAAACTGCACACATGTAACAATAGTTCTAATTTGAAAATGAAGTCTTCAAAATATGAGCATTCTGGCCCTTCACAGACTTAGTGGGCTATAGTGCTTAAATTTTCAGAAGACAATCCTTCCTGGGAATTTTAATACAAAATTCACAAAATCTATTTACTAACTGTTATAAATTAGATGTGAGGTGTCCCCCAAAAGCTCATGTGTGAGACAATGCAAGAAGGTTTAGAGGAGAATGATTGAGTTAGAAAAGCCTTAACCCAATCAGTGAATGTATCCCATGACACAATTAACTGAGTGGTAACTGAAGGCAAGTAGGGTATGGGTGGAGGAGGTGGGTCCCTGGTGGCATGTCTTTGTGGTATATATTTTGTATCTGGTGAGTGGAGTCTCTCTCTGCTTTCTAATCATCATGTGAACTGCTTCCCTCTTTCACACTCTTCCGCCATGACCTTCTGCCTCACCTCAAGCCATGAGGAATGGAGCTGTCTATGGACTAAGACTTTTGAAACTCAGTCCCCAAATAAATTTTTCCTCCTTTAAAATTGTTCTTGTCAGTTCTTTTAGTCAACAGCAACAAAAAACAGACTAAGAAGAAGAATCAGGTACATCACATTCTATTCATTCCCACCACAAGTTGGTTCTATTCCTTCTCATTTCTGTCCAGACTAATGCTGCAGCTCATTTTCTTTCCAGCTCGGGCCGTTCTGATGTATTTTATTTTCATGTTATGCTTTGGATATGAGGCGACCCTCCAAAATTCAGAGGTAAAATGATTGGCTCATGAGAGCTGTATCTTAGTCAGTCTGTCCTGGTTTGAATGGACTAACTGGGTGGTGACTGGAGGCAGGTGGAATGTGGCTGGAGGAGGTGTGTCACTGGGCTTGTGCCCTGGAAAGGTTCATCTGCCCTGCTGCCCCTCCCTGCCCCTCTGCTTCCTGGCCACCCTGAGGTGAGCAGCTTTGCTTTGCTGCCATCCATCTGCCATGGTGTCCAGCCTCACTTGAGCCCAGAACAATGGAGTTAGCTGACAATGGGCTGAACCTCTGAAACCTCTGGAACAAATAAACTTGTCCTCCTCTGAGTTGGTCATGTTGTATATTTTGGTTACAACAATAAAAAGCTAACACATTTCAAAAAAAAAAAAAAAGACTAAAACACCAATTCTACTTTTGTCATACACTGCCAACCTCTTTAGCATCTAGAAAGAGTAAATGGACATTAAGACTCATTTTCCTTTATATACACTATGCACACAGCACAATAAAATGAAACACACAGACTAATTTGTTTACTCTTGCCTCATTACAAGTACACTGGTATGGTGCTGTGGAGAACCAGCACACAACATGCACTACTCAACAGGGTGTCTGGCTATTGCCCCCTCCTTAAAACATCTCATAAGATTTTTAACGAAAAGATCTTTATAAAATGTGTTGTATTTTACTACTTCTACTTTTAACATATATCAGGCACTCCCTAAAGAATATCTTAAAAACAAACAAAAGGAAAACAGAACAGGAAAATGAAAATGAAAAAATCATACACCACAGTTTGAACAAAATGAGGTGATAAAGCCAGCCTCAGCAACTTCGTGAGGTACTCAGCAACTTAGTGAGATCCTGTCTCTAAATAAAATATAAAAAAAGACCTGGGGATGTGACTAAGTGGTTAAGTACAACATAGAGGAGGAAAAGTTTGTTTTGGCTCACAGTTTCAAAGGTTTAATCCCTGATCCACTGACTCCACAGCTCTGGGCCCAAGGTGAAATAGAACATCATGACAGAAGGATATGGTATAGGAAAACACCTCAGGACATGACAACCAGGAAGGAGAAGGGGGAGAGGGAGGAGGGAGGAGAGGGAGGAGGGAGGAGAGGGAGAGAGCACACGAAAGTGAGAAAGAGTGTGCATTCTGCTTACCAAGGACAAAAAAGTAACCCCAAAGTCACACCTCCCCATGGCCTATCTCCTCCAGCCACACTCTACCTGCCTACAGTTACTGCCCAATTAATCCATATTAGTGGATTAATTCACTAATCAGTTTATGACTCTCATAATCTAATCATTTCACCTCTGAGCATTCTTGCATTGTCTCCCATATGAGCTTTGGGGGAACACCTCATAGCTAAAACATAAGAGTACCTTTTTAAAAAAATCAACTGAATATAATAGTTTATTTCTGGAGCTGATGAGAGAAACAAGATTTGGTGGTCATCATAGTTCACTCCATCTGCCTGAACCATGGAACTAGAGAGGATGGGAGCAGTCCCAAGTCTAAATGCCACATACACCCATTGCTTTACCAAGATGCAGTCAATTTTCTTGAATAAATACCCCCCGGTTTGTTACTCAACCACTGGTCAATTTTCATAGACTTTAAATTGTTATTTTTGACATGTTTTCCAGTTTTATTGCCATGTTGTGAGGAGATGATTTGTTGAACTCATATGGCCATTCCAAAGTCCTACTATAAATCAAGTACCCTCACTATCTGTATGAGCACAAACAAGAGAATTTCTCCATGCTTGTTATTTTGCTATTTTATACCACTATTTTACAGAAAACGCTGGTTGTGTATGTTATAGCAAATTAATTCTAATGCATTTTGTCACTTTATAACAATTTTCCTGATATATTTACTTTTTCTGGTAGTAAATGGAAAATAAAGTAATAAAAAGGAGAAGAATCTGGTAGATTTAGTGACAGAAAATCTGGGTTTGTAAATTCACTTTTTACTTAGCTGCCATCCAGTGCATGGTATCTCTTTGCTACTCATTTCTAAAATTGGGCTGTTGTAAAAATGCAGGGGGAACACATTATACCAAAACCCTTTATAAATTATCAAAGGCTGCACAAATGCTGCTTTTTATAAGCCCTAAAGAAGAGTTATTTTTCCTTGCATTACCTCTATTGCTATAAAAAATTTGCCTACTGGGGAATCAGGAATTAGAAAGAGAAGTGATATATGGGGGGAGCAGTAGGAAAAATACCCCTTTAGAAAAGTCACTACAGACTCCCTCTCTTGTTGAACTTATCCTGTCCAGTAGAGGGACAAGATGTCATAACTTCCTTATTTGCCCATCTAGCTTCTGGGTGCCAATAAAATGAGCATTTGTGTGACAATTTACAGCTAAAAAGGGTTTTGACTAGAGGGAAATTTCAAGGTAGGCATCATTCTCTATCTATAAATGCTGATTCTATTTTAGAAGATTCTTCGAAGGATTTACTACAGTACATAACAGCAAGTAATAAAACAATACAGTCTGGGCGGGGGCTATGGATGGGGCTCAGTGGTAGAGTGCTCACCTGGCATATGTGAGGCACTGAGTTCAATCCTCAGCACCATATAAAATAAATAAATAAAGGCATTGTATCCATCTACAACTTAAAAAAAATGAATGAATAAGGCTGGGGTTGTGGCTCAGCAGAACAGTGCTCACCTAGCACGTGCAAGGCCCTGGGTTTGAGCCTCAGCACCACATAAAAATAAATGAATAAGGGTATTCATTTATTTCATATATTCATATATATATATATATATATATTCATATAAACATTTTTTTAAAACAATGAATAAATGGAATGGATTCAAACTAAAAAGCTTCTTATGAGGAAAGGAAACAATCAATAATGTGAAAAGAGAGCCTACAGAATAGAAGAAAATCTTTTTTTTTTTTTTCAGTTTTTCGGCGGACACAACATCTTTGTTTGTATGTGGTGCTGAGGATCGAACCTGGGCGGCACGCATGCCAGGCGAGCGCGCTACCACTTGAGCCACATCCCCAACCCAATAGAAGAAAATCTTTACCACATGTACCTCAGAGTATTAATCTCCAGGATATATAAAGAACACAAAAAACTAAACACCAAGAAAACAAATAACCCAATCAATAAGTGGGCTAAGAAACTGAACAGATGAACAGACACTTCACAGAAGAAATACAATCAATCAAATATATGGAAAAAAATGTTCAACATCTCTAACAATGAGAGAAATGCAAATCAAAACTATTCTAGGATTTCATCTCACTACAGTCAGAATGGCAATTATCAAGAATACAAGCAACGATAAGTGTTGGTGAGGATGTGGGGAGAAAGATACACTCTTACATTGCTTGTGGCACTGCAAATAGGTTCAACCATTCTAGAAAGCAGTATGGAGATTCCTCAGAAAACTTGGAATAGAACCACCATTTGACCCAGTTATCACACTCCTCAGTTTATACCCAAAGGACTTAAAATCAGCATACTACAGTGATGCAGCCACATCAAAATTTACAGAAGCTCAATTCACAACAGCCAAACTATGGAACCAACCCAGATGCCCTTCAATAAATTAATGGAGAAAGAAAATTTGGTATATATATACAATGGAATATTACTCAGCCTTAAAGAAGAATGAAATTATGGCATTTACAGATAAATGGATGGAGCTGGAGAATATCATGCTAAGCAAATCAAGCCAATCCCCAAAAAACAAGGGCTGAATATTCTCTGTGATATGCAGATGCTAATTCACAATAAGAGGGAGGTTAGGGAAGAATAGAGGTACTTTGGATTAGGCAGAGGGGAGTGAAAGGAGGGGAGGAGGTAAGGGGATAGGAAGGACACTAGAATGAAACGGACATTATTACCCTGTGTGCATATATGACTACACGACTGGTGTAATTCCACATCACATACAACCAGAAGAATGAGAAGTTATCTGCCATGTAATAAGCTTAACTCAACAAGAAAAACACAAGTCACTGATTTTTATTGCTAAATGTCTTTAGTGCATTTGGGTCACTTAAATTCAGGTGATCTGTACTGTATTATTAACAATAATTTTTCAGTATTGCTTGAGAGTCAACACTGACACTAAACCACCAGAGATTGAGATCTGAGGCCCATCACAAAAAGAGCCACAGGTCCTATCTGTTTTTCAAAGGATAAGCCCTCCCCCTGTGTTTCCTAAACATATACAGAATGGCTGCAGTGGCCCCATATTCATTTTATCCAAACTTCAAGCCACTGTAAAATGTCACAGTTGGAAGGTACAGCTATGTGGTATAACCATCACATTTATAAAACACTCTGTCCAACAGTATCTTACACTGTGGTGTTCAGAGTCAGACACCTGGGAACTTGCTGAAATACAGGTGCCCAGGGTCTCCCATGTAATTTCTGATCTTGAAGAGTAGATGAGGCACCTACATTGAAAGAAATTCCACATCTGGTTCCAACACACTCAGAAATGAGAATTACTGATCTTCAAGTTTTATAGCATGAGATTGCAGTCATCCCTTAAATCTGTGGGGGACTGGTTTTAGGACAATCATACCACCATACCAAAATCTATGGGTATTCAAGTCCCTTATGTAAAATGGTAGCCCCAAAATGGAAACAAGTCAAATGTCCATGATGAATAGATAAGTAAAATGTGGCATATCCATATAGTGGAAAAAGAAATGGATTCCAGATATATGCCACAACATGGATGAAACAAAGATATTATGCTGAGTGCACATGTTCAGTGAAAGAAGCTAGTCACAAAGTACCATACATAGTATAATTACCTTTCTATGACGTGTCTAGGACAAACATATCTATAGAGATGGAAAGTAGATTAGTGGTGGCCGGAGGCTAGTACAGGAAGGATCCTAGTGGAATGGTAAAAAATAATAGTCTAAAACTGGGCCAGGAATGGTGGCGCACACCTGTAAACCCAGTGGCTTGGGAAGCTGAGGCAGGAGGATCATGAGTTCTCAGCCAGCCTCAGCAAGAGTGAGGCTCTAAGCAAGTCAGTGAGACCTGTCTCTAAATAAAATACAGAATAGGGCTGGAGATGTGATTCAGTGGCTGAGTGCCCCTGAGTTCAATCCCCGTTACCAAAAAACAAAAGAAAACCCAAAATCTAAAACTGGATGACGGTCATGGTTGCACAACTTAGTAATTTGACTAGAAATCAATGAATTATATGTATATATATATGTGTGTGTGTGTGTGTGTGTGTGTGTGTGTATATATATATATATATATATATACAATTAATGAATTTATGATATGTCAATTATATGCCAAGAAAGTAGTTTTACAAAGAAGGGCTGAGAGAATGAACCTAGAGAACACATTTGTAATTCCTTCCAGGTCTATCACTCCATGCTTTTCCATTAAGGTCTCTCAAAGGGAGAACCAAACTAATGTAAGCCCAGCATAGTGTATATTTTGTACTTCAAGGGCTTCATGATGAATATCTGTGAGCAGGTCAAATACACAAACCACATTCTTTAAGATTGGAAGAAACACAAAGGAATGTATACATGACTCAGAAAGTAATAGCAGGTTAACTATACAGATAGTATATTTAAATGTAACTTCATGCTTAATGCTTATCTTCCCAATGAATAACAGTCTAAAATGCTACTTTCTCCAAGAAGCCCTTCCCGACTCCCTAGGCTAGGTTAGATCCCAAGGCTTTGTATTCCCATCACACTGTGCATTGTTAAAGGCATTTAAGTAGTATGTCTGACTAGTTGGCCCCACTATCAGCCCCATGGAGGGAAGAGGAAGGTATCTATTGGAATTCTCTTATTTAGTGCTTAGAAGTACCTGGCATATTTGGTGTTCAAAAAGTATCTGCTGATCCAGGCACAGTGACATACACCTGTAATACCTGTAGCTTGGGAGGCTGAGGCAGGATGATCATGAGTTCAAAGCCAGCCTCAGCAACTTAGCAAGGCCCTTAGCAACTCAACAAGACCCTGTCTCAAAATAAAATAAAAAGGGCTGAGATGTGACTGGTGGTAGAGTATTTGTCTACTACATATAAAGCCCTAAGTTTGATCTCCAGAACAACAACAAAAAATTCTTTTGATCTTATTTCTCCAACTTTAAAATAAAGGAAATGCCACCTGGACAAAAAAAAAAAAATCAACAAATCTAATATTCCTGAATCACGGTTGTTCCTAAATGAAAATCCCATCCCCTACACCCCTGCTCCCGAAACAGAGCTTTAGCATTACAATACAAGAAAAATTCTACCAGCCAAGCACTTGGGAGCTACCAGAAAATAAATTCCTAATTCTATTCTGTGAAAACTATCCAATATCATAGCCCAAATTTTGCCTATTAACATAGTTCATATTCACTGTTTTCTTCTTTCTTTCCTTCCATACCTCCTCTATTTACTTATATACTAATGTACTTATTAATAATTATTCATTCATTCATGCATTCAAAAATATTTGGGCATAAGGCCCTATGGCAGAATTTAGACATATGGTAGTAAAACATGTATTCTACTCTCAGGGAGTTTACAGTCTGAAAGAGCAGATTAAAAAACAACAATACTGTTCGGCACAGTAGAACACACCTGAATCCTAGCAGCTTGGAAGGCTGAGACAGGAGGATTGCAAGTTCAAGGCCAGCCTCAGCAACTTAGTGAGGTCCTAAGCAACTCAATGAGACCCTGTCTCAAAATTAGATATTTTATTTTATTGGTTAAATCCCAATAAAATAAAACAATACTGTTAACACCCATGTGCCAGAATTATTCTAAGCACTTGTGCATGTTAACTGACATAATACAATTCTTTCAGAATTAAAATTTATCTATTATTACAATTATTACCCCCATTGTATAGCTAAAAATAAATAAATAAAACTGAGAAAGAGAAACCAAGTATTTTGCTTCCATTCGCACATAGGTCACATGCAAATGGAAGATCTAAGATTTAAATGAAGGTAAGTCTAGCTCCAGAGTCCCAGAACTGTTCATAGGCAATGTGCCAATCCACATCCTACCCTTGTCTCTTGCCTTGACTTTGTCAATAATCTCTTTCTTTCCTTCAGTGCTGGGGATTCCAATCCAAGGCCTTGTGTATGATAGGCAAGCACTACCACTCAGCGACACACCTAAGACCTTCTTAAACACATTTTATTTATTTTTTTAAATAACTCACAGATATAGCTGATAATGGGAGTTTAGCAGAATCCTAGATTAGGTTTGAGGACCTTTGAATGATAGGATCAGTTTTCAGTTTTAGATCAGATATATGAATATTCACTTGTTTCTGCCTCATAGTTGACATTTTCCTAAATTAAGGACCGTGTGCCTGTAGCTGAGTTCTCATTCCACTCATTTTTATCACTGTTTTGTGTATTTCTACTTTAATCAAACAGATTAATCAAATTCCATTCAGTTACCCAAAGACTACACAGGTCACTACAGGAGATTCTTACTTATTACTCTTTGGAAGTCCTAACCAAGATTTTTCACCAAACACCAGCAATGCTTCAAAACAAATCCATCAGTCTTTCCTGTGAGCCTGTGCCTGTAACTTTCTTCCCACTCACCTTCCTAAACACCTTGACCAGACTAACTCTTAAACATCCTTCAAGCCACAATGTAGACATCACTCGGAAGAGAGCCCTCACTGGAATCTGTTCATGCAAGCAACCCTAATCTTGGACTTCCAGTCTCCAGAACTGTGAAAATAAAAGTTTCTCTTGTTTAAACCACCCAATCTGTGTTATACATTGAGCATTTTTAAACTTAAAAAAATCTCAAATCCAAAATGTTCTGAAATCCAAAACTCTCTGGTCACTGACATGATGCTCTAAAGTTTGGGATTTTAGCTGGGCATGGTGTTGCACTCCTGTGATCCCAGCAACTGAAAGCTGAGGCAGGAGGATCATAAGTTTGAGGCCAGTAGCAAGGTTCTATGCAACTTAGTGTGTATCAAAATAATTATGAAAAGGACTGGGGATGTGGTTCTGTGGTTAAGCACCCCTGATTTCAATCCCTGGTACAAAAAAAAAAAAAGTTTTGTGTTTTGGATTTTCAGATTAGGGATGCTCAATCAATAAAGTCTATTCAAATATTCTAAAATTCAAAAAAATTCCAAACTCGGAAGCACTTCTGGTCCCAAGCCTTTTGCATAAGGGATATTCACCTACATTTTGTCATGTCAGTCCAAGCTAATACATTATCTTTTGGGGAGACTGAAGGCAACTTCTGTAGACCATCAACAATATGCCTATAGCTAATTCAGACTCCATCCCCCAAGGAGGAAACGTTTCTTTTACAGGTAAGTTAAATTTCCACCACTCCAACACAGGGTCCCTAAGCCCTATTCTAGAGACTTTTTTTTCCTTTCCTTATTCTACCATTACAATGTGATCTGCTGATCTTCCAAAGAAAACTTTCACCATATGACTTCCTGGCATAAACTCCATTTTCACAGGAAGTATTATCCTAAGGCACTAACCAATAAACTACCATGCCTCTGTTCTCCCTGTTCAAAACTGATGGGGCCAGAGGAAGGATTAATTTTCATAAATGCTTTTAAGATATCACATATTTTGGGAGATGCTGAAAAATACGTGTTTAAAATTTAATCACAGGGGGACTGAGGCTGTGGCTCAGTGGTAAAGCATTTGCCTAGCATTTGTGAGGCACAGGGTTCCTCAGTGCCACATAAATAAATAAAATAAAGGTACTATGTCAACCTACAACTAAAACACTATATATTTTTTTAAAAAAAAATTTAATCATAGGAACATAACATATGATCTTTTACTTAGATGGCCAATGTAACAATTTTAAAAAGGGGAGACAAATATTTAAATTCAAGTTGACTGTTACATATATGGGTTGAATATCCTTATTTGAAATGCTTGGTACCAGAAGTGTTTTGTGGTTTGGATACTGTGGATTTGGGAATATTTGCATATACCCATTGAGATATCTAAGGGATGGGACCCAAGTCTAAATAGGAAATTTGTTTATGTTTCATATTCACCTTATACACATAGCCTGAAGTTAATTTTACACACTATTTTTGGTGTGATTTCATTTTCACTGCAAACTGTCATGTGAAGTTGGTGTGAAATATCCCATTTGTGGCACCATGTTGGTGCTCAAAAAGTTTTGGATTTTGAAGCATTTGGGATTTCAGATTTTTTTGGATTAGGGATGCTCAACCTGTACTGGTAAGATAACTAAAAGAAGACTATAGAACATCCTTTTTTTAAAAAAAATTATGAAATGTATCTGATATACAAAAGACTAGATATAGCACAGAAGGGACAAACTATAACAGACGAACTATAATTGAGAAGAAATACACAGGGGAGGTATTCGAAGGTACTGGTCATTTTTGTTTCTTTAGCTGGACAGAATATAGACCTAGTTATTTTATTCTCTTACCTGCACATTACATAGACTATTTTGCATATTTAATACGTTTTGCAAGAATTTATCAGGATAAGAATGGTCCACCAGGCATGTTTGTGTCTACCACTCAGCTTAATCAACAGCACAGTACCAAGAAGGTTAAGCACACTTTGTGTCCTTTCCCAATGAAGTCCATCATTTTCCCTCCTCAATTCCCTGGACACACTAGTCTGAATTTGGTATTTATTATGCTCTTAGAGTATTACTAAAGATATATGTCATATAACTTTGCATATCACTGAATTACGTATGGCAAGGATTACTCTGTAACTTTTTTTTTCACCCCACGATATTTTTGTGGGAGTTATCCATATGGATATGTGGCTCTGGCTCATGAAGTCTTATTGCTGTGTAGTATTCCAGCATGTCTGTGACACCTTCTGGATAATTTTTTCACATCTATCATCTGGTTCAACAATTTTCTCTTCAGTTTGTTATCCTATCTACTCAGTTTGCAATTTTAAAGACTATTTTTTTTGCTTCTTCAAATTCTATTTGGTTCTTTCTCCAAAATGCCTAATTTTTAACAGAATCTGAACTCAGAGTTGGAAATATTTATAATCCTCAGCTCTGAACTGTGTGGCTTTTGCTCATTTATTCCAATGTACTTCACAGGACAGGTAAAAGGACTCAATGTCTCCTTTAAAGAGTACCAACTAAATAAACCATGGTCCACTCATAGAATGGAGTCTATAGCCAATATATTAAAAAGAATAAATAAAAAGAATTATAAGAATAAATAAATAGAATAATTAAAAAGAATGCGGAAACTCAGGGTCCTAAGCATTAAGCAGAAAAAAGCAAAACACAGATTAGATAGCATGCTACCATCAGCATAGGAGATAAGAAAGAAAATCTACTTCCAATGTATAAATGCATCAAAAATCTCTAAAACAGTAGTCACAAAAGGGTAACAATTGTTGCCTCTATAGAGCAGACTTGTGTAGCTGGGAGTCAGAGAAAAGATAGGATTTGATTTCACTGTTAAGCCATTTGAAGTTTTAATCATGTACAATGTATATGTATATTTCCTATTTAAAATAAAAATGTGGAGCTGCAGTTGTAGCTCAGTAGTGGAGCATTTTCCTAGCACATGTGAGGCACTGTATGTGATCCTCTGCACCACATAAGAATAAATAAATAGAATAAAAGTATTGTGTCCATCTACAATTTTAAATTTAAAAAAAATAAAAATAAAAATGATAGCTACATACTAAAGTGAAGCAGGCCACTTGCTATCTGTCCACACTTAGCACACACTGTCCTCTTTCAGGTATGTCTCCTACTCCTCAAACTTCTTCTCCTATCTACCTCATTAGTTCCTGTTCACCCTGCAAGACTGGCTGAAACAGCACCATCTTTATCGCAAAATCAACCATTCCTCCCTCTGTGTTGCTGTTGTCCACACAGCTGTTACTGTGTGTCTGGCCCACAAGACCAAAAGCTCCACTGGACCCAGCACAATGCCTGGAACGTGGTCACCACTTGATAAATTTTTGCTGAAAGAATGAAATCATAAAAATTCAAAGCTGTGATTTGACTACAAATAACATTATCAGGTTATACACAAATGGAAGCGTCAGTTCCCTAAATTATGAACATAATGCTTTTTTTCCCTGCAATTTATGTCCAGGTTTTGGCAGGCAACCAAACAGTATCTAGAAAGATTAGAGTTTTCTAACTTTGTTGCAATTTCCTAAGTCACAAAATTGGTATCTGGGAAGCAGCCAAAGTCAGCAACCAGAATAATATTAATGACACAAAAAACAATGTTTCATATCATATACCCAGCAAAGTCCTTTATGTGTTTACAAGGGCAGAATAAAATATAATTGCATAGTGGCTTTAATTCAGCCGAGACTATGTTATATTGAACAGATTACCCAATAAAATTATGTTAAACAAAACACAGAGTGGAGTAACTATAAGAGAAAATCTGTTGTTCACCCTCCTAAAGGTTGTATCAACAGGGGACCTTGCATTCTGAGAGGGGAGAGTCTAGGCTGGATGTCCGCAACACAGAGCTGGCCAAGACTCAGGGCCTGGTTTCCTGAGCCCTACCATAGACACACACATCTGTCCCTTCTATACACATATAACAAAAAATGAAGACAGTCAAGCTGTGATGGGTACTACAAAAAGAGAGGCATAAAAAGTTGAGATAGTGAGGCACAGAATAAGTAATTTTCTCATGTGAAAAAAGTAGTGGAAGAAAACTTCACAGAAATGGTGACTTCTCGATTGGGCCTTTCAAGATGAGTCAGACTGTTTGGAAGAAAGAGGAAGGGGGCCATAAATTAGATTTCAGAGAAAGTCTTTAGCATGTGATGGTGTGGCAGGAAGTAAACAGTAGTTACAGCAGCATGTCTGGAGCTGGCTGATGCCAGGGAGACAGAAAAAGGCTGGAGACCAAGTGTCAAGAAGTGAGGTTGGCACAAGGAAGACAATCATCCCTTTGAGCCAAGTTCATGAGATCAGACTTCACCCCATAGGAAACAGAGACCACAGACTCCTGGGCAAAGAAAGGCACACTATCAGGCCTGACTCTAGAAGATACTATTTATAGCAGCAGAATGGAGAATTAACTGAAGGAAAGAGAGGCTACAAGTTTAGGGACTTTCCTAAAAGCATCCTTCCTCCCAATGCAGAAGATCTCTATATAACCCCATATTCTTCCACCTCTTTCTTTTATTCAAGTGCTGGTTATGGTTCAGGATCACACAAACAGGGGTCTGAATGTTCTGAAATGCTACCATTCCAATCTTATAAGACAGAGACATAGCAACCGAATGCTGTTAGAAGGACCTTATTTGGATCTTAAATCAAATTACAAAAAAGTCAACTGGAAATATGTGAATTCACTGAATATTTGACAAGTATTGTAAAATTACTGTGATTTTTAATGGATGATGATGTATTATGGCTATATACCTTTAAAGATCCCTTATGTTTTGGAGATGCTGAAATATTTATAAATACAATGACTCAATATCTGGAATTTTTATCAAAATCATTTTGACATAAGGAAAGGTAGCTGGAGAGTACCAATAAAACAAGAGGACCATGAGATGGTAATTAATGAAGTAGGATAGTGGGCACGTGGATTTGGTTTATTATCTTATTGTTTCTATGTGTTTAAAACTTTCGCATAATAAAAAATTAAGCTTAAAAACTCACCCAGCTAGCATAACACTTTATAGAGTGGCTTAGCAATGGTAGGTCAAGCACAGATTTATTCCCCAGAGCTCCAGAACCTTCATCCAAACATCTGCTCACTGTCTCCCTGAACTCAACAAGTCTAAGAGGTAACTCTCACTCCTCCCTGTAAGCATTATTTCTCTTCCCCATTCCCTGTCCCTGCAAAAGCCAGCTACCCATGAGTCATCCTTAACTCATTTACACCCACAGGAGTCACTTAGGTTCTGCACAGTGGCAGCCATTATTCTCACATCAACTTTTTTTTCACAGCCTCTTCACCTCCCTACATCCATATCACACTCCTCAGCAGTCTACCTCAAAACTGCTGCAATGATAGTAATTCTAAAAGGAATCTCTCTGCCTAGCTTAAAGGTACACAGTGGCTCCTTGCCATCAAGAGGACAAAAGCCTGACTCCTCAGCAAAGCAAAATCTGTGGATCTCTTCATGTTCATAAGGGGCTAAGGTCTTCCTGACACCATCTTAGTGAATTCAGTCCTCACAAAGGACGTGAAAGCCATTTTAGAGCTAATGAAAGATTTGATTAGTGAGTGACACAGTCAGCAGGCGTGTGATGTTCACAGTCATAGTAGGGGATTTCCTAAGGCAAGGTGGCCAGGCAGCTCTTAGTGGAAAGCCACCATCACCAGACAGCATCCTTCTCAGTGTTGTACCCATGCCAAGGCCTACCTACCCGACTGCCCCTCAGGAGCCAGAGATCAAGGCCCACACATTCATGCAGCTGCCTGGCCACCTAGACAAAATCTCACCACAAAACAGTATTTTTCTCTGTGAGACTAAATGATCTAGTAATGGCTCAAACTCAAACCCAACTAACTGGCCTCTTCCTCAATATCAGAGTGACAGCACCCTAGCCAAAGGATCAACAGTTATTAGCCAAAAAAAAAAAAAAGTGAAGAAATCAAGCCATGGAAAAGGACATACTCTGGGATCAGAATTAGAGACATGAGTCACTTTTATTAAAGGTACTCAAACTAGGTTATCAAAGTACAAGTGGAGATGTTTGGAGAATGTCAGTCACTGAGAGCAGAGCTCAAGATGTTTTTTCCAGCTCCATCAATTATGTTGTTTATTTCTTCCTTCCAAGTAACTCTCAGTCACTCAGTCCCAAACTAAAGATTGTGCTTGCAGACAGATACAAAATTTCTCCCTGGCCTCAAAGTACTGGTATCCAGTAATGCTGAACAGAATAAAGAGAAATCTAGGATTGGTGATAGCAATTAATTCAGTGACAACACAGCAATTGGTATCTCCCCAAGTGATATATGCAACAAATATTTATTAAGCAACTTACCACATGCTAGGTTCTGGGAATACAGCAGTCAACGAGAGGAACAAGAATCCTGCCCCTCTTCATATGCCTCACATTCTAGTAAGGGGAAGAATTTTAAAATAAGGTTGAGTAAAATGGTATGTTATGAGTAGGAAGAAGGAAAATAAAGGAGGAAGGAACCTAGGGAGTGTCATGGGTGGTGCCAGCATAGGATAGTGGTGCAATATCAGTGAGCCAGAAATGAGGTTTTGTGGGAAAGAAAAGGTGATAAATTTTCATGATGTAACAGATTATCTGCTTATCTTCTTGCCATTTGATCATCTGCCCACAGTTATTTTTTCCAAGTTCTTAAAAAATAAGATGCCCACATCTATTACTTCAACAACAACAACAACAAAACAGCATTCATCTCATCATTTGGCAAACATGTATACAGAGAACCCACTACTCTTTTAAAAGCTGTCTTAAGGCATGAAAGGGAGTAAGCCAGAAATACTACACCATGGTTCCGTCCACCGAGAGTCCATGACCCATGGAAGGCCAATAGTGCAAAGAAATAAAGACTAGACAGAACTTCCATCAACTATCCTTCTACTTTATATTACGGCAGTGGGATGCTCAAGGTTCTCAGGGGAACCATCAGGCAGTCAAACACTGTGAGGGAATGGAGGACACCCAAAGATATGGCTGGGTGCTGACAGCAGTCTAGTGCAACAGAAGGACAGATCTCTTGCAAAATACACAATCAGGAGTGAAGCAATGGAATGTGGTGATTACGCCACATATTAATTAATTAATTAATTAATGGTCCATTGACAACTAAAAAATATTTTAAAAAAAGAAAATATGAATGAGGCAAACAGGCATAGAGAGGTACAAGGAAAAAGTCAAAGCTCAAGGCTTTGAGCTCACGTGCACTGGTAAGATGTGGATATCACTTTCAAAAGTAAAAAGGTCCAGTGAGACAGCTGGTTTTAAAAGTGCAAGGTGAATGTACACAGTGTTGAGAAGACTGGGATCCTAATTAGAATAAGATATATTCCATGTTTGTGCAAATATATAAATATAAATTCTACTGTCATATATAACTAACAAGAACCAATAATTTTTTTAAATGCTTGGGTATATAAATAAGTAAATAAAATGCAAGGTTATAACTATGTTATTGCATATATTGATTTCAGAGAATGGCATGCTCAAGGGGAAATGGCCCAACTGATGAGAATATTCGCCTCCAAGGAAGAGAAGGTGATAAATTTCATTCTAGGGAGAAAGGGGGGAGCTGATTTTTCAGTTTGTCTTCTCTCTTAACTTTTCTATACTATGATATATATTGTCTTGTCAAAATTAATTTTAAAGCCATGCATGGTGGCCTGCACCTGTAGTCCCAGCTACTCAGAAGGCTAAGACTGGAGAATTGCTTGAGCCCTGAAGAGTATAAGGCCAGCCTGGGCAACATAGTGAGACTCCATCTCTTTTAAAAATGAAAATAACTTTTAAAATTACTGACTTTCAGAGCAACTAAGCACATAACAGGGAGGAAGAGCATGAGGAAAAGATTAACATTAAACAGAGACGAGTGGGGGGAGAGAAAGGGAGAGAGAAGGGGAAGCATATGGAAATGGTAGGAGACCCTCAATGTTACACAAAATTACATATAAGAGGTTGTGAGGGGAAAGGGGGGGCGTGAAACAAGGGAGAGAATTAAACAACAGCAGATGAGGTAGAGAGGGAAGATGAGAGGGGAGGGGAGGGGGGATAGTAGGGGATAGGAAAGGCAGCAGAATACAGCAGTCACTAATATAGCATTATGTAAAAATTGTGAATGTGTAACTGATGTGATTCTGCAATTTGTATTTGGGGTAAAAATGGGAGTTCATAACTCACTTGAATCAAATGTATGAAAGATGATATGTCATGAGCTTTGTAATGTTTTGAACAACCAATAAAAAATAAATTAATTAATTTAAAAAAAGAATAAAAAAAAACTAAAAAAAAAATTACTGACTTTCAGGATTGTATTATAGGAATACATTCTGGACTCAACATAAAACCTTGAAGCCAGCCATGCAAAAATGATATATAAAGCCACAAATCAGAGAGGAAAAGATATCAGGGCAAGGTCTGCCCCTTGGGAACCTCTACATTTAGATAAACAGATTGAAAGCACAGATGACTGGGCAGAAAGAAGGACTATGTGACAGGAAGAACCTCATTCAAAAACAGGATGAGTAAATGCACTGAGGACTGTACCTGAAATTGGGGAGTGAAGAGTGAAAGGGCCCCACAGATTCACAGGGAAGAAAATGAAGGTTTTCCTTAGTGCTAGCCAGCCAAATTGGCAGACATTAGATTCGACTGGCAAATTGTGGGAGTAAACCCAGTGCTCAGCAGTTCATGTGCTTTTAAGAGTCTAAGAATCCCCAAACCACAAAGTGACTCACCTGGAATGTACCTGAGTTTCATGTAGGGAAACCCAGTCCACTGTGTGGTATCCAGTTTGGGAAAATAAAAAGAGGAAGGAAAGAAAACCTCAAAAAGTCAGAGGGTGAGACCATCCATCTAAGGATATAGGACCTCACCTGGGCCAAATAGGGGTGAGGGAATAAGACCATCCCAGCAAGGAGATGGACTCATCAGCCTTTCCCAATCTATGTATGAGCAGACATAACCAAATGCCTGTGTTCCTCTTTAAGCAACCTTCTGCTAAGTCTCCAGCTGCTAACCTACACAAAAGAAAATGCTCTGCTCAGCCTGACCCTATTTCCTGCTCTGCTTAACCATCAAATTTCTTATCATAAATGAATCAATTGGCACTCAGTTTAGGTTCAGGCTCTCTGAACCTGGTAAACATGAGCCAGCACTGAGAGATGGTCAGTCACCACACTGCTGACAATTACAGCTTTTAACCCAGCAATGTCAAGGTCTAGAGTCTGGGCCATGCTTCTTGCAGCCTGCCAGCAACACCTGTGCCCCAGGCCTTAATATCCAACTGCAACAGCATCTATTTTTGCAGTTCAGTTACACAGTTCGCTCCTGTAATGACAACTATGGTGCTATCCTCCATGTTTGTTTTAAGGCTGAACCTACAATATCCCTATTTTCTCTTAATCCAATCACTTCAATAAAGGTAAAAATTCACATGCTGTTCAGTTGCATATTGTGTACTAAATCTTATATAAGGGCTCAGGTAACAGATTTGCTTTGGAAACTAGGATTTAAACTGTAAATACAGTATATAAATACCCCACAATTTAGTCAACCATTCCCCTACTGTTAGACACAATATATTTACAAAACGTTTGAATCACATCAGGAGAAATGTAAAATTAGTTAAAAGCTAAATTATATGGATCAGTCTCAGGTACACTCTGGCTGTTTTGTAAACCTTTTAAAGTGCTCTACAGCAGGCCAATTAAAACAGAAACTGACAATACTGAAGGATATAGAAGGAGGAAATAAATTTCTGGTCCCCCCAGACGTTCTGTTATTGTAATCAAGCACTGCATAGTGTTCTGAGTTTCTTGACAACTGAACAAAAAGGAAATATTGTGTGCCATTTAATTCTCATCATCTGATAAAAGGAAATAAACCAGTTAAGAGAAATAAATGTTTGTTTAGTCCTAAATACTAAAACGAAACTTTTGCATTAGCCCTTACCCAAGGCTCAGCTAGCAAGAAAGGGTAACGTCTTTTCCAACCAATTATATAAAAAAGGCATAAGGCTTCTCTAGGAGAATGATTCTTGGTTGACCCTTACAGGAGGAAGAGTTGAAAGGTTCTTTTCCCTCCACAGGGTCAGGTTAGTGCCTCAGGTAAATGTCAATATGGGAATGCTGCCCAGAAGGGGACATCTAAGAACACCTGAACACTCAGAAAGACTGAGTCTCCCCAGGGGCCTAGTAGCTTCCCTGTGGTTTGGTACTTTCAGAGACCATACAATTAGTAACTGAATATTAGGGGATTTTTCCTTTCTTTTGTAATTAACTCAAGGTTTCAATCCATTTTAGAGAAGTGAAAAGACACTGGTTATTTCTGTGTTTTTTGTTTTCCATGACTATGAAATACACAAATATAGTATATTTCTTTTCATTTTTACTTGGATATGGTAATTTTTCTTTCACTATATATTTTAATTACTATCTCAATTGTAAAAATGTATAGGGTGCCATGTGATAACTTGATACATGTTTACACTGTGTAATGATCAAGTCAGGGTAGTTAAACATTTCTATCTCCTTAAACATTTTTAAAAATTTTTTGGTTAACTCCTGTAATCTCAGCAGCTCGGGAGGCTGCGGCAGGAGGATCATGAATTCAAAGCCAGCTTCAGCAACAGTGAGACGCTAAGCAACTCAGTGAGACCCTGTCTCTAAATAAAAATATAAAATAGGACTGCGGATTTGGCTCAGTGGTTGAGTGCCCCCGAGTTCAATCCCCAGTACCAAAAAAAAATTTCTTTTTTTAAACCATAGTTATGTGAATCTACATCAATATCCTACCCTTGATATCATTTGGTTTTGGTTTTGTTTTTGCCCTAAACAGAAAAACTACATTTTAGTATGTCAAGAAACAAGAGTTTCAAATCAACCATGGTAGTCTAAGAAACACTGAACACCCACTTTGTACTAAGGATTTTACTTACTATATTATCTCTTAATTTTCACCACAACTTTATGAGGTAGGGATTAGTAATACCACTTTACAGTCAAGAAAACAGGATCTTCAAGAGTAAATGACTTGCCTAAGATCACATAGCTGATAAACTGTAGAACTATGATTCAAACTCACATACTTCCAACTTGTTCTTTTTGCTAATTCCTGATGTATTCCAGATGACAAGTAAAGTTGGGGTATATTTTCACTCAGCTTTTTAAATAATTTATGTGCCTACTATGATGAAATCCCAAACCTCCCCTCAACACTAAGGCTACTTGGTATAATCTGGTCATAATGAAACCCCCTCTAAAAATCTTATTTCCTACTGGACTCTACAAGGATCCCATTTCTACTCTAATCTAATCTGGTGGGTTTCATCATTATCTACACATTTATTTGTTGAGTATCCATTCAACAAATATTTATTGAGCTCCTACTATGTCCCAGGCAGGTTCTAGTGTATAGATATATATATAACAGTAAACAAAACAAATTTCCTGCTCTTCTTGTATGTATGTATGTATGTATGTATGTATGTATGTATGTATAGGTATGTGTGGTGTGTTTATGTATATAGAGATGGGAGAGAGGAATAAAGAGAGGGTAGAAATACAAAAACAAAATAAATAGATTACATGGTATGTTAGTATACAGTAAGTGCTATGACAGAAAATAAAGCAGAGTGGGGGATTAAGGAGAATAGTGTGGCAAGGAGGGTTGTGATTTTAGAAAGAACCAATAGAAAAATGCAAAAAAGAAAAAAACATGTCTTTAGGATTTTTACTTCATATTCAAGTTCAGTAGCAGACTAGACGCAGTGGAAGAGAAAATTGGCAAATTAGAAGATAAACTTATTGAAAGAGATTCATTCACCTAGCAAATTAATATTTCTGAGCATATACTATGTACCTGACATTGTGCTAAATACAATTATTCCACCTTGGATCATCACAAAATTCCTTTTTACTTGCATTACATTCCAAGGATTACCTTCAACTCTCTAATGTCTACCCTTATTCATGTGGATATATCATTTATCTCAACAAGTACCCTGCATATAATTTTAAAAGAATAAGTATTTGTATCACACATTAATTCAGTTCTTAAATTATTCCATCTCCCTAACTAGAGTATAAATTCCTTGAGGATCAGACTTAGCAATAAGATTTTTTTTATATTTCCCACATCAAATAGCGTAAGTACCAGGTGTATAGTAGGCATTCAATAACCATTTGACTGATTTGGTATATTTATAGGTCACTATAACCAAACAGCTTTTCCTACAACAGCCCAAATACAGTTAAGCTTCTGGATATAGTCACAGTATTGTAATATCACTCTTTGAGTGATTGGTCTCAAAATTAAATTATGAGTCCACTGGTATAAGGTTAAGTTCTTCATCTAATGAAATTTTTATGAATGTGCCTCTCTTCTTATTTAGCTCAAAATAATTAATTGGATTTTTCAATCTTGAGAAGTCTTTACACACACATTACTAATTGTATCCTTAGCAAAAACCTTCTAAGGTAGGCAGTATACATATTGATCCTGTTTTGCAAATCAAGATGCTGAAATCTAGAGATATTAAGAGGTTTGCTGAAGTACAGATGAATACTGAGGATAGAAGCAGTGATTCAGACCCAAGACTTCTGGGTCCTAAGCTAGAACCCAGATGCACAGACCTAGATGAACTTATGCACTGCCAAGGGGTTTAACTGGTAAAGTGAACATCTGTAAAACATTAAAGAGCTCTGATTTCTAGTAATACTTGGGAAAATTATGCTTATTTTTTGCATACAAATAAAAATCACACAGTTTATTTAAGACAGAAACACTGATGAACCAAGAAAGGTATCCCTGATGCCTGCTTTATTTTGATTAAGCTTCACTGAATTTTTCTTTGCCAGTAGATGCTGCAAGCCCTGAGATGACTCAGGCAATATCCTCCTCATCAAGACCAGAAGCTCTAGCATATGGCACAAGGTGCTATGACAGACACAGGTGCTACCAAAGCATGGCAGGGGAGGGGGATTCCCTTGGTCAGATGTGTTCCAGAACTCCCCACTGACTCACACCACCCCCTAAACACTATAGAACTGTGCAGACTCCAAGCCTATCGCAAAGGCATGGAGTCTTCTGATTCAAAATACGCACCATAACAATTGGCAAATCAGAGATCTAATGAATTCTTACTCATACAAAAAGGGAAGACTCTAGCTGGGCGCCATGGTGCACACCTATGATCCTAGCCAACTTGGGAGCCTAAGGTATGAGGATGGCAAGTTCCAGGCCAACCTATGCAAGACCCTAAGCAACTTAGTGAGACCCTATCTCAAAAGAAAAATAATAAATACCTAATAAAAAAGAGGGCTGGGGATGTGGCTCTCTGGTTAAGCATCCCTGGATTCATATAAACAGTTGAATACTGCTCAAGTGGCTTTAAAAACCCTATTTGAAGCTACTCTGATCATAACTTAGTTTTTCTTAATTGTTTTTATTCTTCTGAATAATACCCAAACTATCACCAAATGGATAAGGTTCTGCCCAGGACAAAAACAGAACATAAAAACATACCCTGATTCTCCATCCTGAACATTTGATCATATGAGTTACACCAAGATGCATTCACCAGAATAATCAAATTTCATTTTCCCAAAGAAATAATGCAACAATTGGGAAAAGAGTGTTCCATTCTTGAGCAAATAATCAGCATTGCAGATGGGAACTATGTCATACAAAGCAAAGTTGCAATTACATTATATATTCCTGGAGAATAGCAAGAGTTGCTCAAAGCCTCATAAAATAGAAACATTATCACATTAATTGCACAAGGGGGTTAAATGATCAAAAATCCATGTCATACCACAAAATTACCCTAACATTGCTTTTGTTAATTTCCCTTATGTTTGTGCAGTAAACTGTTTTGAAGTTATTGGGAAAAAATGACTGGGCAAGGATGTTTGAGTAGGCCTTTTCTTAAATAACCCAAAAAATACTGATGTAGGGTCATTTAAAGTCTTCATTCACTTATAAAGTTCTTTAAATATTTACCAAACTTATCAAGAGACATTAAAAACACAAATCCAATTAAAACATCAATGAGTCCAATAAATAAAAGAACAGAAGAAAAGCCAAGATAATAAAAAAAAAAGTTGCCTCAGGGAAACCAAAGAAAATAAGCTTAAAACTTTGTGTTTCTTGTAGACAAGAACAAAATGGAAAACACTAGAACTGGAATGGATCTCCTGTTCTAGTTTAAGTTTTAATAAATCAAAAAATTTATTTTGTTGGTCCTAAGGTCTAAGAAGAAGCTATCTCAGGGTTTTTGTGGGAACTGGGGGAAAGGGGCCACTAAGATCACCAATGGCCTTAATAGTATTTTTCTCTAAAATGAGAGGGCCTTCCATGTCTAAGAATCCATAACAGAAAATGAGAGACATAATATTAGCTTAGTTTTTTAAGGGCAATTCTAGGGATGAAAGATTGGAGGGCAAAATAACATGGTCCAATTTCCTGATACTTTGGCTTAAACCTATTTTTTAAGAACTATCAAGTAATATTAAGAACATTCCTCTCTCAAACACCAAGCTTTTCAAGCAGGCTTCTAAAAAGAGCAGAATGGATGACAAAAATAATAAGGTTATTACTAAGGTCATCAATGGCTGATAATTTAAAAGATCTATGAACTACAGCTTCCAGGTATGTCAGTTGTGAAAAAAAAAAAATACACTCCTCAGGATTTATCCAAAAGAACTAAAATGAGCATACTATAGTGATAGAACCACTTCAATGTTTACAGCAGCACAATTCACAATAGCCAAACTATGGAACCAGCCCAGAGGCCTGTCAATAGATGAATGGATCAAGAAACTGTGTCATATATACACAATGGAGTTTTATATAGCCATAAAGAAAAATGATATAATGGCATTTGCTGGTGAATGGATAGAAAGGAAGAAAATCATGCTAAGTGAAATAAGCCAGACTCAGAAAATCAAGAGCAAACGTTTTATCTCATATGTAGAAGCTAGAACAAAATAAGGGAAAGACAGTGGCAGAGGAGGAGATAGGATATCATAAAGATAAAGGGAAGATCAATAGAGTAGAAGAAGAATGAGAGGGAGGGAGTAAAGAAGGGAAAGGAGTAAAAATACAGAATGAATTTAACAACTGCATGTTGTATACATATATAAATGTACCAAAAGAATTTTACCTGTATGTATATGTAGAGAATACCAATAAAAATAAAGGAGGGGGGGGGGGCTGGGGATGTGGCTCAAGCGGTAACACAGTCACCTGGCATGCGCAGGGTTCTGGGTTCGATCCTCAGCACCACATAAAAATAAAAATGTTGTGTCCACCGAAAACTAAAAAAATAAATATTAAAAAAATCTCTCTCTCTCTCTCTCTCAAAAAAAAATAAAAATAAAATAAAGGGTGACTGGGGCTGGGGCTCAGTGGTAGAGTGCTTGCCTAGTATGTGTGAACCTAATGCGGATTGAAATCAAATTCCCTGCATGTATTGTTTTGTTAAAGTGAACCAAAACACTATGTATAATTATAATGCTCTAATAAAAATTTTTATTGTACTAAAAAATTGATTTTCATATTATTGCCTGCTGAAAAGAGATTCTAAAATCACATACAAGATTTTCCTCAGAAAGCAACTCTGGTTAAAGGACTTAAACAATTATTTGATTCAAGCACAGAAACTTGGTACCACTGAGCAGCACATCATCAGCCCTACATCCTGTTCTTTTCCAGTCCTGGCAACTCTACTTCTCATGCATTTTTCTAGGTTATTCCCTCTTCTCTTCACTATCATTACAGTGGTTCAAGTTTCCTGCCTGGACTTCCACATAATTTCTTAACCATCTTCCCTTGCTTCTTAACTTAACCATCCATTCTCCAACAGCCACCAAAAGAATTTCTCTGAATCACAAATGAAGCTAACCATGCCACAGCCATGCTTAAAATTCTTGAGTGACTTCATCATCCATGGAAAACAAAATCTAAGTTCCTTACCATGGCATTCAAGGCCCATATAGATGCCGCATCTTCAAACTCTCCAATTTCACCTTCTACCACCATCTGTCCCCCACACATAAACAGTTGTCTTATTCACTCCTCAGAATCTCACACACACACCTTGCTGTCCTCCTCTACCTGGCAATACTGACCTCCACAACCTCCCTCCCAGCACTGGCAGAGAAAAGGCAGAAATGGAGCTCTCAGCTGATGGAGCCTATCCTCCAAATAAACCATGAGGATCTCAGAGATGATGTATCAGTGCTCTGATACACCATCCACCTATTTATACTGCCAAGATTTTATCTTGATTCCCAGAACAAAACTTCTCCAAAGAGTGATACATCATCACTTGAGTGGATGTTGAAGGTGACATTTCCTGGAATAAATGGACTGAACAAAGGACTTCAAATCAGCATTCTCACAAAATGATCACCTCTGGTCCAAACATATACAGTGACAATAATAATGATTTAAAAATACTTCTTCTTCTGAAGAAAATTATCTTTGTGGTCCTATGTAGAGACGTAGTCAAGTTTATCTTGGAGTTGAACTTATAAAATTCCAAGAAATCATAATTCTTTAAAAATATTTTTTCGTTGTTGATGGACCTTTTATTTTATATGCAGTGCTGAGAATTGAACCTAGTGCCTCAAAGATGCTAGGCAAGCGCTCTGCCACTGAGCCACAACCCCAGCCCCAAGAAATAATTCTTAAAAGAATTCAAGAGAATACTCTGTTTAGATTTATATGCTCCAATACATAAAGTTCTTTCTACTTCTAGAATTAAATCAATTAATGAAAATTGAGAGAAAGAGACTTTGGTAATGTCCACTGTTCTACTCCAATCACCAAGCAGAAGAGTGGAATTTTCAAAGATGCAAACAGTTCCCCTTGGTCATATTACCCTGGATAGAAATTAGAGCTTCAAGAGAATAGGAGAGTGAGGGGAAAAAACACCTGGCACACCCCTCAGACTCTGGTTTCTCTGGTTTCCAAAGCTAGAAGTAAATGAGTCTTTAAAAAAACAACTATCCATTAAGCTTCCAAGAAATAAGTAAGTTTGCCTGAAAATTTGATTTCCTGTGGAGTCATCTTCAGATGCTGTGGGTTTTAAGTTATAATTATCAAAACATAGCACAGCTTCCAAAGTGAAGGCCCAAAGATGGGGTATAGCTCAGTGATAAACCATCTGCCTAGAGTATGGGAGGCCCTGGGTTCCATCCACAACACTAAAAAAAAAAAAAAAAAAACAGGGGTTGGGATTGTGGCTTAGCAGTAGAGCGCTCGCCTAGCATGGGCAAGACCCAGGTTCGATCCTCAGCACCACATAAATGTAAAATGAAGATATTGTGTTCACCTATAACTTAAGAATAAATATTTTTTAAAATTAAAAAAAAATAAAGTGAAGCCCCAGAGTTAAGAAAAGACACTCCCTGCCATGCTTTACCACCAATCCACCAAAGACTATGAAGACTCGTGTATCCAACATTTGCGCAATCATGAACTAGTCAATCAAGGGCCTTGCCTTTAGCAACCTTACAGTCTAGTGTGTGAAGGGAGGAGCAGCCAATAAATAAGTAAACAGAAAAAAAAAAAAAACATGATGATGCATTGTGGTAAATGCAGTTAGTGAAGGCAGTTGGCATTGTTGGCAAGATGCAACTTTTTTCATTTTGCTTCCCACATCCTCAATCAACATAAAACTTCATGGTTTGAACTGTTAAATGTACAGAGACCAGAAGGAAGATGGGTTTCCTATTGTAGTCCAAGGATTGATAAATTTAAAGACTATTTTGATGATCTTGGGCTCTAAGAAAAATCTGCCTCTGCTTTTTTGTGGAAGGGTAGGGGGGGTACTGGGTAGTAGGGTCAACAATAGCCTTACTAGCACTTTGCTCCAAAATGCAAAGATGTTTTACATAAAAGTAGCCTATGAATATGGATTTCAAAACAAACACAAAGCCTTAGAGTTTCATTATGTTTTAGAATAGTCACTAGCTTAATATTTAAATAACCACTAAGGTTATTTATCTTCCTTGCCTGATAAGGAAGAATGCCTGTCTGTTTATGGATTTTTGATAAATGTAAGTGTAGTAATCAGTTTTTTTTAAAAGCACTGTTTCTATGACAATACTTATTAATCTAGCTAATAAAGTTATTTGCAGAAAAATAGAAAGTAGAGAGTAATAAGTACTGTTTCCCTCTGAAACCTCAGTTACCCTAATCATTCTAAGGTTATTCCATGAAGCAAAGAAAGACTTTCATCAACCCTGTTTATGATGTCTCACTTGAGTGTTACACATAAGGAACTGGAATAATAAAGAAAGTCATCAAAGGAGAGATGGGTGCTTTAAAATAACATTAAGTAAGTGATCTGAGAACTGCAAAGCTTTATATGACAAAATGACTCCTCCTCTGTGCTTGCAAGTCATTGTAACACTAGATCTGAAATTTACTATAGGCCTTATGCAAGTTCCGTGGTGGGCTGAAAGCAGAGGCACAGGAACAACCTCCAAAACATTCTTAGTCAGCAGGTAACATTCTGTCATCTTAGGCCACCACATGAAACCAATTGTCACTCACAGCTTCTGTCACAGAGTGGGATATGTCATGCTTCATTCGGTGCAAAATATGAGTAAAAAAAAAAAAACTTGTTCAATCAATTTCCGCAGCCTCTGCTCAGCTAGCAGTATGAGGAGCTGGACAGCTGTGATAAAACATTAGGCTGCTTTGCCATGCCGACCCAGAAACCAATCACTGCTTCATAGCAAGGAATGAAAATCATGATGAAAAAGCTACAGTTAATCTACTCACCTAACAAAGGAAAGATGGATAAAATACCATCAGCACCACACAAAAGGGGAGGACTTTATATAAGGAGTAATAATGCATTAAGAGCTTTCTTTTAGAAAACAATCTGCCTCCTTTGCTATGTACTAAAATGACTGGGTGGGGCAGCCTATGTACTAACAATGAGATTTCTTCCAGAAACACTGTCATAAGGCAATTTCTGAACCCATGAGAAAGCCACAAGTGCAAACCTTGTATGGTTTCATCCTAAAGCAGACTCACATCCCTAGGAAGAGGCAAAAGAGACTTCTGCAAAGGATGTCAAGAGGAAGGGAAAATACACCTTTTGTGCCCAATAATTTGGGAGGGGGGCTGTTTCAGTAGGCAAGAGAGTAAACAGAAATGATTAAAGGTCCTACAACCATAACACCAGCCTTATCTGGCAGTAGGATGGAGAAACAAGCCAAATGGTAGATACTACCCTCACCTAAGCAAGGCAGAAGGGATTCACGCTCCCTGTAGAACTGCACAATAATGTAACCCTGTGCAGCTGTAACCTGCGTGAGTGTTCTGACTTAGTCATCAATAATGACTTTAAAAACTCTTAATTCCACTCATTTCCTATGAGGAAGAATGGGGAAAAGAAACTACTAGAATTGAAAGGGTTCCTAGCAGGGAATCTGAAGCCGCATTGCCGCATTGCTAAGCTTCACCATTTAGTAAGTCAGATGAAAAAAAAAATCAAATGGAAAGTCATTTGATTTCTCTGTACCTCAATTTTCTCATCAAAAAGTGAAAATGGTATTGAGTTGTTATAAGGAATTAATGAGTTGATATTTATAAAATGCTTGGAATACTGTTTGGCACAAACAAATAAACTATGGTTTGACTTAAGTTTTTTTGACTTTATAGTGGTGTGAAAGTGACACACATACAATAGAAACTGTACTTTGAATTTTCTATTTTGATCTTTTTCCAGGCTAGCAATACAATTGTGTCTCCCATGCTGGGCAGGAGCAGTGGGCCCCAGCTCCCAATCAGCCCTCACATCACAAGGGGAAACAGCTTAGCTGTGTAGCTAAGCTGGTGCAGTAAGTTAGGTGAATTCAACATATTTTCCACTTAAGATATTTTCAACTTTATGGGTTTATCAGGTTGTAACCCTATTACAAGTTGAGAAATATCTACATTAAGTACTGTTAAACTTTTTAATCAAAATAAAACTTTAAAAATATTGATACAAGTAGAAAGAACCTCTGGCTCCATTCAGACCTCTTGCCAAGGTTTAGATGTTTCTGTTCTCCCTTCTGCTCCAAATCACCTCCAGAATTGCTGACAGGACTCTTGGCAACTGTCACAAGGGCAGATATTCCTCACTCTTCTCACTTTATTGTTGCCCTGACCCTGGATCAGACCCCCATTCATCCCTGACAGAATCCTAGTTTGTTAAGCTAACCTTTCAGTTCAAGGCATCAGGGCAGCAGAACAGATATGGTGATGGGGTCAAGCTGGCAACCAGACTCCTGAAGACACAAACAGGTTTCCATTTAAGACAACATTTACTTAGCTTTCTGAAAGGATTCAGGAAAACCAGCTGCATCTCATTGGGAGGCTCAGATACACAGCTTCTTCCACCTCCTCACCCACAAGGGTCACCTATGCTGGCACAGATGACAAGCAATGTATTTGGGGGACTTCTTGATGAAAAGAAACCACAGACCCCTTTTTTGCCAATCTTTGATACCTTAGGCATATCCAGGGGCAACTCCATACAACCACCATAGCAGATTATAACATCCCCCAATTATCTTTATTGTTTTCAAAGACACAAAATATGGGAGACCAAGGTCATTTGCAGGCAAGCCTAAATCACCCCAAGCCTTTGCTCATCATGAATGCCAACACTTATTTGTTTTTTTAATTAATGGAGGAGGATCAGGCCCTAAAAGGGCAATTGAGGGCCCCACTCACAGTCTGTTCACTGAATGTTTCCTATTTCATCTCCATGATTGATTCTTAACTCAGCCACACTCAGCTGTGCCCTACTCAGATTGTCACTTGTTGGGGGAAGAAACCATTTCTTTTTTTTCATATTTATCTTTTAGTTGTAGTTGGACACAATACCTTCATTTCATTCACCTATTTTTATGTGGTACTGAGGATCGAACCCAGGGCCCCAGAAACCTTTTCTTTATTTCCTATTCCTAGCACCAAGCACTATAGTACAATCTCTCAAATATTAAAACTGAGAAAAACAGAAATTGTATTTAAACAACCAACAAAGCTGTGTCACAAATATTCTGCTAGAATGAAGGAAAGTTACAGAATTGTTTTAAGTCCCAATGTCTGGATGATAGTGATCCTTAGACACAGGTATGTTAAAGGCTACAAGTCTCATCCAAACCATTCTCAAATTCCTAGGAGGAAGAAGTAGCCCCAAAGGGATCATAAAACTAATTTATATTTCTTTCTCTTACTGTTGTTGTTTTGGTTTTGTAGTCTTTTGTTTGGTTGTGCAGTGATGGGGATTAAACCCAGGACCTGGCACATGCTAGGCACATGCTCTACCACTAAGCTAGATTCCTGGCCTCATAAACCTAATTTCTTAATAACCCCTTGTATACAGCACTCCCATACCAATCCTTGTGATTGTGGTCTATACCCCTGTACAAAAAAATAGTCAATAAACATTCAGATATTCCACCTATGACTTAATCTTGTGAAAATCATGATTGAGCTTAGCAAAGTCTCTTCACAGATTGAAATCTGTACTTAATAGACAGTACCAACATAAACACACAAGAAACTGAACAATATGAAATAGGAACGTCTCAAAGTTTGACTTAGGCAAAAATCATTTCCAGGATTCAAAAGTAACTGAATGTCTCCCAGAATATCATTTTTGGTATCCATTAATCCATTAGTGACAAATGACCATGTGATAAGCAAAGGTTATCATCACATGTGAACAGCATAGCAACCTAAGTAATATAAATTAGATGTGTCATTTGTATTTATTAAGTCTATTTCCAATTTGAAGTGAAAATTGCCTTGTGATTTTCATGCATAAATTATATCCATCTCTTGAGGGATATATTCATTTTTATTATTGTAAGAATAGAATGATGATTAATGAATGAGAGCTGTTCAGTTTACATACAAAATAGTAACTCATTAAGAATGCATTAATGTGGACACAAAGAGCATGAACCATATAGGAAAAAAACAGATTTTATCAAAACTTAAAACTTCTACTTTTCAAAAGAAACTGCTAAGGAAATGAAAAGACAAGCCACAGAGAGGGAGAGAATATTACAAACCACTTATCTGATAAAGGATAAGAACCCAGAAAATATAAAAGACACAATAAGACAAAACAAGGGAAGCTGCAGTTAGGGTTCAGCGGAAGAGCACTTGTCTAGCATGTGCAAGGCGCTGAGTTCGATCCTCAGCCCCACATAAAAATAAATAAATAAAATATTGTGTCAAACTACAACTAAAAATTAAATATTAAAAAAAAGACAAAACAAGGGTTGGGTATGCGGCTCGGTGGAAAGGTGCTTGCCTGGCACACATGAGGGCCTGGGTTCAAATCCCCAAGCACACACAGAAAAGAAGACAAAAGAATAAAAATGTGCAAAAATATAAACAGACCTCATCAAAGAATATATCCAATGACAAATAAGCATGAAAAGGTCCAATAAAAATAGCTAAAAAGGAAATACAAAATTAAAACAATAAGATATTACTTCACACTAGAATGGCTGAAAGTAATGAACATTGGTTAAGGATGTGGAGCAATTGAAAATCTTATACACTGTTACTGGGAATTTAAAAAAAGTGTTTAGACCCTTTGAAAAAGGTTGCCAGGTTTTTATAAAGTTAAACATACATTTACCATGCAACCCAGAAATCTCACTCTTGGATATTTATCCAACAGAAATGAAAACACATGCCCACACAAAGATGCGTAGGCAAATGTTCATCGCAGCTTTATTTATAATACCACAAATGTAAAAACAACCAAAATGTTCAACAAATGGTGAATGTGTACGTAAACTGTGAAACATTCATGTAGTGGAATACGACTCAGCAACAAAAAAGGAACACACTACTTGTATAGACAACATGGATGAATGAATCTCAAAAGCATTATGCAAAGTGAAAAGAAGTCAGAAACACAAGGATACCTACCTAGTTTACTTGAATTTCTAAAAAAAAGACAAAACTATAAAAATGTTAAATAGATCAGTACTTGAACTGCCACGAGCTTATGAGTAGCAGAGGCATCTTCTGCAAAAGTGCATGAGGATTTTTCATGGGAAGGGATAGAAATATTCTGTATCTTCACATCGTGGTGGTAGTTAGATAAGTGTACACGGTGTGAAAACTTACTGAACTATATATTTTAAAGGATTAAATTTTATTATATGTAAATTATGCCTCAATAAATATGGCTTCTTACAACAATATAAAAAATAAGTTAATAGTTAAAGAATATAAAGAGAAATAATATATCCAGTTAGGACAACAAATACCTAAAAATTTAAGTAACTATAAGATAAAATAATGCATATCATATTATACCAAAATTCTAATCTTTGTAGAATTGTTTGGTGCATTAGCATTTATTACAAAATCAACTTTTAGAATTGCATCTGATTTCTTAAATGCAGGCAATCTAACAAATTCACATGCAATCTCTAGTGGCTGAAGGTACTGAGAAATTGTCTTGCTCTGTAAACATGAAACTTTTAAAATGACTATTGACACTTTTAATGAAAATTATAGTATTATTAATAATCATATATCGCTGAATAAAATTTCAGATTTATTTAATTCAGAGTTTCATTCAAAGTTGGTAATATTTTGGTTTGGCCTTACCCAAATACTAACATTTGCCATTCAATATTTAACCAACATAGTTATTCAGTGACCAAGCTGCTAACTCTTAGGTTTTAAGTTTTGGTCCAGCCTCCACAGAACCAATGTCAAAAAACACTTCCCTCCTTTCAAGGACTTACGATCAACACAGCATTACCAACATTTATGCTAGAAATCCAAATTCACTTGAAGTACTTTGATTTCTTGCTTGCTTGTTTAGTAATTGATTGACTGCAGTGCTGGGGATTAGAACCCAGGATGGACCTCGTACATGCTAGGCAAGCATTTTACCCATGAGCTACATGCCCAGCCCAAATTTTTTTAAAAGAAAAAAAATCCAGAACAACTATAGTTTAAAGATAGAATGGGGGGCGGGCTTGGGTTGTGGCTCAGTGGTAGAGCAGTTGCCTAACATGTGTGAAGCACTTGGTTTGATTCTCAGCACCACATATAAATGAATAAAATAAAGGTTCATCGACAACTAAAAAAAATTAAACTTTAAAAAAATATATAATGAGGCTGGGGTTTTGGCTTAGTGGTGAAGCATTTGCCTAGCACATGTGAGGCACTGGGTTTGATCCTCAGCACCACATAAAAATAAATAAATAAATAAGCAAGCAAACAAACAAATAAACTAAGGCATTGTGTCCACCTACAACTGAAAAAAAAAAGAAAGATCATGGATGCAAAGATCTCATTTATAATACTAATAAAATTTAAATAAACCAAAGTAAAGAAAATATTTATGTATATGTAACAAAAATACAAAATATGTAAGGATAAAATTAAAGAATGTGCCAAACTTGAGGAAAACTCAAGAACCCTCCAGAAGAACACAAAAGGTTTGAACCAATGGAAAGGTAGCATAGGAGGTCCTTGAATCAGGAAAAATCAAGACCATAAAAATGATTTTTTCCATGTTCACCCATAAATTATATACTATCCTAATAAAAGCACCACTACACATTTGGCAGCAACTAGACAAGGAGATTTTAGAGTCACATGCCAATTCAAACCAACAAGACCACCAGGAAAATCAAGAACAAAAGAGTAATGAGGGGACACTACCCTACCAGATTTGAAAATATATTCTAAGAGCCTCAGTGATTGGTATTGTGGTATTAATTCACAGAGACATAACAAGGAGCAGAATGGAAAGTCTATAGATACATGCAAGTATTTCTTATATGAAAGAGAAATTATACCAAATCAGTGGGATCTATATGGTGTTGGGGCATGTCGTAGTCATTTGGGGAACACCTTTCTAGTCATGAAGTCCAAACATCTCTTTTAAAAAAATGGAACATTTCAACTACTGGATAGCAACAAAGAGGGAAAATATATAAACAAAGCAAAAACAAATGACAAACTAAAAAAAAAATTTGCAACTTATCATAGATAAAAGGCTAACCTCCCTAATGTACAAAAAGTTTTAGATTCAAGAAAGAGTCAAGATCATAGGAAAAAATAAACAAAGAAACTAAGTAGGCAATTCACTGAAAAATGTGAAGGAGACTTAAACTTTTTAAAAGATACTCATTATTGGTAAGAGAAGCAAATTCAAACAACTCTGAAATACCATTCTCTCACACTGACAAAAATCCAAGTTTGTCAACATACCCACTGGCAAGACCATGGGAAAACAGGCACCTTTATTCACTGCAGGTGAAAGTGAAAAATTATATAATCTCTAGTGAGAAGAATCAAGCCATACCATCCAAAATTACAAATGTATTTGCCGTTTAATCCAGCAATCCCACGTCTAAGAATCTATCCCACAGATACAATAGTATATGTAGATGTTCAAGGTTATCTGCTGCAGAACTATTTGATTACCATAAGACTGGAAACCCTTCCACCTAGCAACAACGGACTAAAAGTATGGCATGTCCACACAACAGAACATTGTGCAGCTATAAAAGAAAAGAATGAGAAACAACTACTTGCACTAACTGGACAACTTAAATCACACACACACACGGTACAGTACAGAACCCATGGCATACTATCTTTTGTGAGAGAAAAGATGGGCATTAGCACATGTATTTATATTTGCTTATATTTATATAAACAAACAACAGAACAACAAACATTAAATATAATGTCAAGGAGAAATGGAAAGGAGTATCCATTTTCACTACATTCCTTTTAAATTTCCTTTTATATGTGGACAATGTAAATGTATTACCTATTAAAAAAAATTATAAATACATATAAAAAGACAGGCATGGTAGTATATGCCTGTATTCCCAGCTACAGAGGAGGCTGAGGCAGGAAGATGTTCTGGGCCCAGGAGTTCAGGGACAGCCTGGGCAACATAGCAAGAGCCTGGCTCAAAATATTGCAAAAAAGACTTCAGGAAGGGCAAAAATAGGCAAGACTAAACAATACATTATTAAGTTCTACACACACGTCATAAACCCTTAAAGACTATTTCAACATTTCTTTTTTTGTTCAAAATTTCTTTTTTGTTGTTGAAGTTTGTGACAATATAATTAGGAGGTAGGCTGGGTTTGAAGGTTTTTGTTTCTATGGTTACATTCAGGTCACAAAAGCCTTCAAATTCCTCTAGTGGTACCTTCTTGTTATGAAGTACAGTAATTTGCTGCAAGGTTTTTCTCAATGTTTTCTCCTCACTTGGCTCTGGGTCTCTCCAATGGCTCTGAATTTTTTCACTGTTGCCCATCTCTCTCCTGTAGCTCTCCAAGCTATATTCCATTATTGTTTTTGCTTGATGCCTATTAGCTCAGCAGTGGAGAAGTAGAAGGTAGGCACATTCCCTGATGTTCCAATTGATCCTCAATATCAGGCAAACACTGTGAACCTGGGTCTTGTTCCTCCTGCATGAGCAATCCTAGGCCCAGCAGGTAATTCCTTTTCCTCTGTAAGAGTAGAGCTTCTTTGTTTTTCCTATTGTCCCATCCCACATACAATGTCCCCCAGCGCCCTTGGTTTTGGTTATCCTTCTTCCTACAGATTAAAACTTTTGTTCCTTAGGGGGACTGGGAGTGATTTCTGGGCAGATTTAGCAGTGGCTATTTTTCTCCTATCCCAGTCACCACATGGAGTAAACTTTGTCAGGATTCTTCGTGGTAGAAATCCTAGAAGAAAAGACTGCAACAGGGTGAGAACCCCTTATACCTATGACTGCCCAATTTTTGACAAGTTGTTAAAATTTTCTAGCTTAATCTTCTTACTGGAGTATGTGCCATTCAGCAGTGTTTGTCCCAGGTAAGCAAATGCTCAGGTCTTGATTCTCCTTAAGATTTCCCCTATCTCTCCTATGATTTGGGGTCAGTTGTTTGCCTGAAAACTCGTTTTCTTTTGGGTTCAAGAAAAGTCATTAATTTGCCATTTGTCCAGCCTTTTCTTGTTTGAAGAATGAAAGCTGTATGCATGACATCTCAGAGCTAAAACCAGATGTCTATTTACTAGTTTTTCAAGTGTACTTATATATCATATATAATCTTTTCCCACAAGGACTGGATATTTGAAATACTGAAAAACTATAACAAGCAAATTATAATATAGTAAGTAGTAATTCACTAAACACTTTGTTTATCAGACATACATAGAAAGTTTAGAAATTCCTATAGTATTAATAGCCAGTTCAGGATTCTGATCAGTTTGAAACACGTAATTCTCACTAGAGTCGTAATTCCCATTAAAGACAGCACTTGTTCTCACTAACTTGTATGGTCTTGTAATACATCAATACTTGCTATCCATTTGCCCTTTTGAGGTGGAAAAAAATGCTCCAACCCCACCTTGACCTTGCATCTCTGGCTCAGCCAGGCCTTTCATACCAATAGGAGGGAATGAGAACCCAGCAGCAGTTTGGTTGCCCTACTCCCACGGAAATGTCTCTTACAGAAACCCAACTCTAATAAGGAATTTTTCAAGCACTGCTTAGATTGTAAGGAATTGAAGAAACATCACTATAAAGACAAACAACACTGATTCAAAGAGATTAGTACCTTCCCCAGGCATAGTTTCCCTGGCTGAACTCATCCATAAGGGGCCTGAGACTGCCAGGGTATCACTGGTGAGATCACTGTGAAAAAAGACATTGTTACAGAAATACCAATTTACTTACAAAGATTAATGGTAAGCATTAAATTAAAATGTTTGCTATACTATAAAAAGGGTCCTTCCTTCTGTCCTCCTATATACAACCACTCCCCTCTCCCCAAATACATATGAACTCAATAAAATAGCATTGATGGGTAAGCTTACAAAATAGTCTATGTGAAGTTTCGAAAGCATATGCTAAATCTTTTAAACATGGACGAATATATATTATAATTACCTCATCTTACCCTTTAGCATATATTCCCATAGCATCTTCAGCTTGTGCCTCAGTACCTGATTTCCTTTCTAGAAGAATTTGCTGATAGGGATATGGATTATTCTTGACCCTGATCATACAACATTTCCCCTCCATTCTGGGCTGTGCCCCAATATTGGATATACTGCACCCTATAATAGGCACTCAATTTGAGGACAGACCTTCATGCCAGTCTTGGGCCTAAGTGCACTCAGATGTACTTTGTGCCCTGTCTTGCTCTGCTACATGTTGCAGAGGAGAAGGGATGAAGGGATAGGGAAATTCCTGCAAACTACATTTCCACATGCCCTTCCAAGTAGCTTCAGATTAGATTCATCCCATGAGAGGCACAGGTGAGAGACTAGAGAGTGGGAGGAAGGAAGAAACCAAGGCTGTTAGATCTTTCCCTTTCCCTCTCCTCCTTCTTCCTCTTCTCTTTCCCTCTCTCTCATTCTCCATGGCTGAAGCTCCCACCACAGAGCCCTTTCTGTAAATCCCATATCTCACCATACAACCTTCATCATGGTTCCAGTCCCTGCCAGGTGACCTCATTCCTGGGCTCTGATAATAAATACTACTACCTTCTCCTTGTGTTAGCTGGGAGGGTGAAAGTGGCTTTCTGTTGTTGTTCCTCTCTAGGTTGCTTCAACACTCTATGTGACTTCTCAGCTCTTCTGACGCCTTAGTTAACAGTTGCCTCCCACTGAATTGCCTACTTCTTTTTTCCTGACTGGACTAGGAGGACTTCATCTGCCACATCAGAACTCTATTCTTTACCAGATTTCCCTGCAATGGATAAAAATCACTGCAGTTTTACCATCTTGTCTGTGTCTCTCTTCAGTGCTATCATAAAGAATCTGCACAACATGTCACTGAAAATAGACAATTCTCTTATTCACACTACTGAGAATCACTCTGGCACATTCATAGCCTACTCTATTAATGAATCAATGCAATCTTTTCTTTTCCCAGCTCTCTCAGCAGCAAAAATGTACAGCAGCCAACAGAGTCCTAGACTAGAAAAAGAAAATCCATGGCAGGCATGTTTTAGGCATGTGGCAGTGTGTACAGAAACATGCTTAAATACACATTCTACATAAAGACACATATATACACACACAGGGCCACAGCACAAAAAAGATAAATATCAAAGGACAATGTGTATGTGTATGAAAAAGAAGAGAGATCAAAACTCTTTTATAGAATTAAAGTTTCTATTTTCAGACAAGACAGAAATAGGGACTGGATTTATCCTCATGCCTAGGATAAATAAAAATAAGCAGCAACAACAAAAAATACATAAATAATGGTTTGCAAGATTGTGGTAATTAGGAAATAAAGGACAGTGGTCCCTGAGGGATGGGAAAATATGAGTTGAGCCCTGGTTGCCCATCTTACTGCCTTGAGAGACTTTTCAGTCCAAAGAACAAAGAGGGGGGACAGAGGCAAATTCTGGCAGACCTCTCTAATTGAGAAAGTTGAGACTCTAGATACAAAGGCAGTTAAAATTCAAAGGTGAGAGTACCAGAAAATAGACCTGCACAGAGAGAATATCCTGGAGATACATAGAGAATCTCTCCCTCAGGTATTCAGGAGAGATTATCATATGCAGATAAGGGGAAAAAACATTCTAACTGAAAGGATTGGAGAGAATACTTCATGACAATCACGAAGGTCTCAGAAGACTGCCTGTGCTTACCAATCAAAATGGAAAAACTCACAACACATAGGATATTGGGTAGAATAGTCAAGATGGTCTTGCCTCAGCAGTGGGAATAATTGACCCTAGACTGAGGACTGTTCTAGACCTGCTTAACCCAACATAAAAGCAAGACCCCAAAGGATCAAACTATTTCAAAGGAAATTAACTACAGCTAGGAACAAAATTCAAGACAATTTATGGTATACAAAAATGTCTAGTACCTAACAAAGTAAAACTTGGAGCATCTGGAATCCAATTAAAGATTAGAAGGTATGCAAAAAGGAACTATAACCTATAGTAAGGAGAATAATCAATCAAATGAAACTGATCCAAAAAAAAGCTAGTGTTACCCTGACACTAAAGCAGACAAAGACATGACAGGAAAACTACAGACCAATGTCATGCATAAACATAAATGCAAAAATCCAAATAAAACTTGAGCAAATCATTCTAACAATATATTAAAATCAAGTGGGATTTAATCCCAGGAATCCAGGGTTGGTGTGTTATTCCAAAAATTAGTATAATATACTATGTTAACAAACTAAAAAAGAAAAATTGCATAATTATCTCAACAGAAGCAGAAGGATATGGAGGCGTAACTCAGTGGTAGAGCACCTGCATAACACGGTTAATCTCTACCCTGCGAAACAAAAACAATAGAAGGAGATATGCTTGAGAAATTGCAATATCCATTCCTGAAAGACACTCAGCAGAATAGAAGGAGAAGGGGACTTCCTCAACTTGATGATGGGCATGTATAACATTAATGGTGAAACACACACTGAGGGCTTTCCTCTAAAATCAGAAACAAGACAGACTTCCCAAACCAGTTCTAAGACAACACTGTACTAAGGTTGCAGCCAGTGCAATTAGGCAAGGAAAAAAAAAGACATTCAGATTAGAAAGAAAAAAGTAAAACTGTCTTTATTCACAGATGATGTAACTATGTATAAATCTGATAGAATAAGCAAAACCTACTAAAACTAAAAACTGACTTTGCCAAGTTACAGGATACAAGATCCTTATGCAAAAAAAAAAAATATTGATTGTATTTCTATATAATAGCAATGAACCACTGCAAATTGAAATTATAAAAATAATACCAATTATAACACCACCATCACAAATGTTAAACACATACCATCAAATGTGTGCAAGACCTGTGTGTTTAAAACTAGAAAACACTGCTGAAATGAATTAAAGAAGTCCTAAGTAAATGAAAAGATAGATTCATGAGTCAGAAGATCCAATACAGGAATAATGAATGAATGAAAAACCTTGACAATACCATGTGCTGGGAAAAAAATGTGGAGCAACAGGAACTCTCACATGTGCTTGATGAAATGTACAACTGTTCTAGAAAAGTTCGACTGTTTTCTTATAAAATTAAGCACATTTACTCTATAATCCAGCAACCCAATTCCTCATAATTCACCACAGAAAAATTAAAACTTACATTCACACAAAAAAACTTATACAATAGTGTTTATAGCAGCCCAATTCATGATCACCAAAAACCGTAAACAACTCTAATATTTTTCAACTGGCAAATGGATAAATAAACAATGCTATATCCATAAGGTGCAATCTCACACTACAATAAAAATGACCTATTGATAGATGGATGTAACAAGGTGAGTCTCAAAAGCCTTATGCTATACCGTATGATTCCATTTATATAACATACTTGAAAAGAAAAAAAACTACAGCAATTGCTTGAGTGAATTGATAGCATGAAAGTAGCCTTCATCTTGGATGCGGTAGTAGTTACCTATCTAAACATATGTTAAAATTCATAAAACTGTATGTCATAAGTAGAAAGTCCATTTTAATTGTGATTACTGCAAAACTAAAATTAATAAATCTAAGAAGGTAATGATTAAAAAAATATAGGAGTGTGCTGGGCACGGTGGCAAATGCCTGTAATTAATTCAGCAACTTGGGAGGCCGAGGCAGGAAGATCACAAATTCAATGTCAGCCTCAGCAATTTAGAGACCCTGGGTTCAATCCCCAATACCAAAACAATAAATAAAATAAATACAATAAATTAGGTGTGGATATAAACCTAAGGAAGCCTCAAGAACACAAAAAGCTAATAAGCAGTTGATAGCACATGTTACTCTAAAGGAAAAAGTTAGTATAACAGGCCATGTGTTACTAACTCTAGGGAGGCCTGCTTATATGACTGATCCTTGCAACAGCTCCTGGATACCTGGCCTGTGAGATATATCCTATGCTCACAGTTGATAAGGTTGGTTTGTGTACCTAGAACACTGTTAATTTTGCTATAATGGCCTGACTAGACTGTTCATATACATTTGACTTATAGTGAACACCTGCTTTCTCTTTTAGGGGAGGACAGTGGGGATTGAATCCAGGGCTTTGCCACAAACTATACCACAGCCCTTTTCTGAGGCAGGGTCTCACTAAGTTGTTGAGGCTGGCCTTGAACCTTGAATCCTCCTGCCTCAGCTTCCCAATTTGCTGGGATTACAAGTATGTATCACACTGCACCAGCATGAACATCTGCTTTCTTTCTAGATATCAGAAATTTCAGTAAGAGTGCTTGTGAAGCTCCCAATAAGAAAGCCTGAGTCCTAAGCAAGCTTCCCTAAGGAGAAACACTGGGGATGTTGTTGTAATTAATTGCTGGAAGAAGTTTGCTCTGTTCAATCTCACTCTCAATCCCCTAAGAAAGAACTTTGGAAGCCCACTCCTAGATTCTTCCAGATTCCACTCATTATGTCTTTTCCCCCTGCTGATTCTGCTGTGTCTCCTTTCACTGTAATAAGTCATAGCCATGAGTACAAATGCCTCTGCATTCTGTGATTCTTTTCACTTAATGTGTAGGTGGTTGTCAGGTGCCCAAAACTGTCAACAAATAAATTTAAAGTAGCATTTTAAATCTGAACCCTTCCCTTAAAGCCTTTCTCTGAACCTATACTGCCTACTTTTTGGCATTCCAGAGAATCCCAAGTAGTGTCATATCCATAGTATGTATGAACATCTATATTGGGTCCTCAAAACAGCCCTGTGTGAGACCAGTAGAAGAAAAAGACCAGGGGGAATGGGGAAAGGGGAAATGATGTCAGCCAAATTATACATGTATGAATATATAACAACAAATCACATCATTATGTACAACTATAAAGCAACAATAAAAACTATGGGGAAAAACAAACATCCCTGTGTGTCACATTTAAGTTCCAAGTGGAACTCAGGGCCTGGTGTCCAAGTTACAATTAAGTTCAGAAGAAAATAACAGACTCATTTCTCTCTCACTTTCAAGAAGTACATAAGTATGCAATCCAAGCCCGGCATGGCAGCTCTATGCTGCCGGAGGCTCTAGTGCTATTTTATTGCATTGCCAGAAGTGTTTTCCATTCCCAAGGCTATCTCTTGATCCAATACTGCTGCTGGGCTTTAGCCATTATACCCATACTCCAAGAAGACAGAAGACACTGAAGAAGAGCATGCTCCTCCCTTTAAGGATATTCTATACAAACCTCACTCAACACTTCTCCTTCTATGCCTGCCTAGAACTTAGTTATATGACTACACCTAGTTGGAAGAGAATCCAGGAAATATTGTGCTTTCATTGCACAGCAATATGTTGAGCAAAACTCAGGATTCTGATAGAACAAGGAAAGGGAGAATGTATACTACGAACTAACTGCAGGCTCTGCTATACCCAGTTAGTTCTCTTAACACAAAGTAATCTGAGAAACAATTCATTAATAACTCAGTATGTATCTTTATGTAAAGCAAGTATTAAGGGGATAAGAAGTGAAAATTTGTTGGGTATAAATCTAAACTGACACCCTAATTAGAAGTTTCTCACTTTGCAGCTTCTTAGCAAAAATGTGATAGGAGACTACAGCAAAATTCAATAGAATACCCCATGACACTTACTATCTTAGTAACATGTTAAACAAGTTTAACAAAACACCAGGCTAAACACTATTCTTCCCCAGAGATGGTAGCGCTTCTGAAAATATACAGAATCTTAATTTTTAAAAATACCATGTGGTAAGGAGTGACAGCAAAATGGCAGAATAGTCAGCTCCAAACTCCCATCCTTTCACAGAAGCATTAAAAAACAAGCAGAAACTGTCAGAACTAATTTTGCCAGGATCCTGGGAAACGGTAAAAAGTTTACAGCTGACTCAAGAACAAGCCAATTCTAAAATGGTAGAAAAGCTTTGTGTCATTTTACTTGCTCCTTTCTTCACCCTGTCCCTAGCTCAGTAGCAGAACCAAAAGACAGCAGCCCACATTCCCTGTGTAGGGCCCTGGTGTCTGGTTCCAGAGAGAGCAAAGTAGACTTATTTGAAATTTTTTTGCATTTGTTTTTTCTAACCTATTTGGGAATTACACAAACAAATGACTCAAGGTGCCCAACTCTGTCACTCATGGCAGAGAAGCAGTAGGCTTTGTTCTAAATCATTATAAGGAAGATGAAAAACCGGCAGCTAACTGGAAAGTATGGCTCACTCAGAGAAAAAAAAATAACAGGAGGCATCTCTGAGGAGGTTAAGACACTGGACTTATTAGGCAAAACCTTAAATCTAAATATGATTAAAGATAACTATAATGTACAAATTTAAAAACAATACATTCCAGGCATGGTGGCATACACCTGTATTCCCTGTGGTTTGGGAGGCTGAGGCAAAAAAATTACAAGTTCAAAGCTAGCCTCAGTAACTCAATGAGGCCCTCAGCAACTTAGCAAGACTCTGTCTTCAAATAAAACATTTTAAAAATGGCTGGGTATATGGCTCAGTGTTTAAGTGCCCCTGGGTTCAATTCCCAGTACCAAAATAAATAAAATAAATTAGTTAATTAAGAAAATAAAGTAAAATAAAATAGAAGGAAAACTATTAGAAACCAGTAGAGTAGAGAAGGGGTCTAGGGAGAGGGAGGAGAGAAGAGAAAGAGGAAGTAGTGGGGATTGGGGATTCAAATGGGAGCAAATTATGTTAAATACACTTATGAATGTCAAAATGAGCCCCACTAATATATATGACTATAAGATAGATAGATAGATAGATAGATTTGCTTATAGGACTAAAGAAAATCATGAACAAAGACATAAAGGAAACCAGGAAAACAATGTCTGAACAAAATGGAAATAATGATAGAGATAGAAATTATAAAAACCAAGTATTAGAATTCTGGAATTGAAAAGTAAAGTAACTTAAATGAAAAATTGACTAGAGTGGCTCACCAGCATATGTGAGCAGGCAGCAGAAAGAACTAGCAAACTAGAAGATAGGACAATTGAAATTATCAAGTCTAAGAAGCAGAAAGAAAAAAGAATGTAGAAAAATGAAAGAGCCTAAGGGACCTGTGGGACAACATCAAGCAAACCAACATCCACATCATGAAAATTCCAGAACAGAAAGAAAAAGGGTTACAAAGGATATGTAAAGACCTACTGGCTGGAAAAGTTGCCAAATTTAATGAAATACATGAATCTATACATACAAGAAACTCAAAAATATCTCCAAGCAGGGTTAACTCAAAGGGATACACACTGGAAAACACTATAATCAAACTGATGGAAAACAAAGAAAGAATGTTAAAAGTAGCAATGAGGGGCTGGGGTTGTGGCTCAGTGGTAGAGCACTTGCTTAGCATGTGTAAGACCCTGGGTTCAATTCTCAGCACTGCATATAAATAAATACATAAAAGTCCATGAAATACTTTAAAAATAAAAAGGAGCAATGAGAAGTGACTTGCTACATTCAAAGGATCCTCAATATGATAAAATTGATTTCTCAGTAGAAGCCTTGGAAGAAAGAAGAAAAGTGGGATGACTAAATATTTAATATGCCAAAAGTTAAAAAAAAATCAAATAGAGAAAACCCTCTGTCAACCAGGAATTCTGTATCTGGCAAAACTATCCCTCAAGAATAAAGAAGAGGGATTGGGGATGTAGCTCAGTGGTAGAGCACTTGCCTAGTACATGTGAGGCACTGGCAGCACATATAAATTAATAAAATAAAGGCATTGTGTCAATGTATAACTACAAAAATTTTTAAAAATAAAGAAGAAATTCCCATATAAACAAAAGGTAAGGGAGTCAATTATTATTAGACCTGCCCTATAAGATATATTGAAGGATTTCTCAACGGAATAAATGAAAGAACTCTAGAAAGTAACTCAAAGTCATATGAAGAAAAAAAAAACACTGGTTTTCCAAAAACAGGTAATTTTTTCAATCCACCTTTTTTTATTTGTTCTTTTTAGTTATTCATGACAGTAGAATGTCATGTACTTTGATATAACAAACATACATGGAGTATCACTTCCCATTCTTGTGGTTGTACATGATGTGGATTTCCACCAGTCATGTATTCATATATGAACAGAGATGATTTATGTCCATTTTATTCTACTGTCTTTCCTGTTTCCATCCCCCTCCCTTCCCTTCATTACCCTTTGTCTAATCCAATGAACTTCTATTCCCCCCAACCCTTATTGTGAGTTAGCATCCACATATCAGAGAAAACATTTGGCCTTTGGTTTTTTGGGACTGGCTTATTTCACTTGGCATGATAAGTCTCCAGTCCCAACCATTTACTGGCAACTGCCATAATTTCACTCTTTTTTATGTCTGAGTAATATTCCATTGTGTATATATGTACCACATTAAAAAACAGGTAAATTTTACACTTTTGGTTTGTAAGTTTTTTTCTTATATGATTAAAAAAGCCAATGCAAAACAATAATTGTAAATCTATGTTACTGGGCACATGCCGTATAAAGATATAAAATTTAACAATAATAATATAAAGGGACAGGGGCAAACTGTAAGAGCAGAATGTTAGTATACTATTGAGTTTTAGGATAGGCTTTTCCCTGCAGATAAGATTATGCATTAAAGGACAGAATGAAAAGGCAATACACAGAATGGGAGGAAATACTTGAAAATTGCATATTTGTTGAGGGATTAATGTCTAGAACTCCTACAGCTCAATAAAAAGGACAACAGCAAAGAAACTAAACCAATTTAAAAATGAACAAAGAACTTTAATAGAAATCTCTCCAAATAAGATATGCATATGAAAGGATACTCAACATCATCAGCCAATGAGATACTACTTTACATCTACTAGGGTAGCTATAATTGGTTTTTGTTTGTTCACTTTGGTACTGGGAATTGACCCAGGGTTACTTAACCACTGAGCCACATCCTCTGCCCTTTTTAGTTTGGGGGGATTTTTTAGTTGTAGATGGACACAATACCTTTACTTTATTTATTTATTTATTTATTTTTATGTGGTGCTGATGATCAAACCCAGTGCCTCACACATGCTTGGCAAGAGCTCTACCACTGAGCCACAACCCCAGGCCTCTTTTTGCTTTTTTTATTTTGGAAACAAAATATTTTATTGCTAAATTGCTGAGGGCCTTGCTGAGCTGATGAGGCTGGCTTTGAACTTGTGATCCTCTTGCCTCAGCCTGCCAACCCACTGGGATTACAGGAATGTGCCACTGTGTCCAGCTATAACTGTTTTTTAAAAATGGAAAATAACAAGTTTTAGACAGAATGGAGAAAAACTGGAATCCTTGTACATTGCAGTGGGAATACAAAATTATGCAGCTGCTATGAAAAACAGTTTGTCAGTTCCTCAGAAAATCAAACACAGCCAGGTATGGTGGAGCACACCTGTAATCCTAATGACTCAGGAGGCTGAAGCAAGAGGATCGCAAGTTCTAGGCCAGTCTCAGCAACTTAACAAGACCCTCAGAAATTTCTGGAGACCATGTCTCAAAACAAAAAGTAAAAAGGGCTGGGGATGTAGTTCAGTGGGAGAGTGATACTGGGTTCAATCTTCAGTACTGCAAAAAAATTCAAACAGAACTACCATATAACATAGCAACTCCACTCCTAAGTAGATACTCAGAAGGACTGAAAAACAGGGAGAACAGATACTTGTGTGTAAATGCCCATAGCTGCATAATTTATAATATCCCAAGTGTACATACATCAACTGACGAATAAACAGAATGTGGTATGTATATAAGCAATGGAATATTATTCAGCCATAGAAAAGAGTGAAGTAAATACATATGCTATATAACAGAGATGGCCTCTGAGAATATTATGCTAAGTGAAATAGGCCAGATAAAAAAGGACAAATATTAGAGGAATCCACTTACATAAATATCCAAAACAGGCAAATTCCTTGAGGCAAAAAGTAGATTACAGGCTATTAGTGACTAGGAGAGAGGAATGGAGAGTTGTTGCTTAAAGGATACAGAGTTTCTATTTGGGAAGATGAAACAATTTTGGAAATAGTGGTGAGGGTCAACTGTATGAATGTTAGAAACCCTACTAAATTGTTACAAGCCCTACTAAATTGTTGTTAAAATGGTTAAGGTTAAGTTGAAGTTTTATGCATTACCAAAAGGAAAAAAAAAAAGACAAGAAAACGCCATGTGGTTCATCAGCCAAATACACAGTTTTCTGCAAACATGGATATTCATATACTTACATATCCTTTCATTTTCCTTCCTTAAACAGTCCACTTCAATTCAGGGAGATGTTTTCATACACAAAGGTTTCCTTTTCAGAAGCTTCACCATCACTGTGAATCTAAGGCACAAGAACCTGAAGGAATGCTAAATGGCATTAGAGCACCTTATTTTTTTTTGTAGAAAATAATGCATTGAACAATATTTCCAGAGCATGCATAATAAGACAAGCAGAGTTCTAGAGGCTGGAGAGACAGTAACAAACAAAAAAGATATGCCATGTCTGCCCAGGGCTTACATTTTAATGTATTCTGTAAAGCTCATGAGGAGATTCTCATACACTAGTCACAAATATCACAGCCAGAGAAGAGAGCCAAGAGAACGCCACAGGCCCCACTCTATCCACCTCCATAAAAGCAAGTTATAGAGCTCAGAAAGCTTTTTAAAATTTTTTTAGCCAGGCACAGTGACACACACCTGTAATCCCAGCAGCTTGGGAGGCGGAGGCAGGAGGATCATGAGTTCAAAGCCAGCCTCAGCAACTTAGTGAGGCCCTAAGCAACTCAGTGAGACTCTGTCTCAAAATAAAATATAAAAAGGGCTAGGGGTGTTGCTCAGTAGTTGAGTGCCTCTGGGTTCAACCCCCAGTACCAAAATTTTTTTTATTTGTTCTTTTTAATATACTTGAAAGTAGAGTGTATTTTGACATATTGTATATCCATGGAGTATAATTTATTCTAATTAGGATCCCATTTTTGTGGTTGAAATGAGAAAGCTTTTAAGCAACTCCTTCTACCTGAGAAGGCCTGGGGCAGCCACTCTGAACACTTCTCTTAACATCTGTTCTATTCCCATAAAATACTAGTAGCCTTCTGTCATCAATGGAGTAACACCTGGAGTAATGATCTTTGGGCTGAAAAGGAGCAGGCTTTGTGCTCCCACGTGGATTTAGAGCCCTCAGGCCGATCTAGCATAGGAAAACTGAGTCTTCAACATCAGTCAACCTCACTGTGCAGTTCTGCACTGGAGTTTGGGGCTAAAGCCTCAGCTACCATAAAAGTCACCTTGCTTTGTTTTATACTCTGGGCATAGATTTCCCTGAGACCTCGTAGAAACAGGTAATGGAGCAGGATTCAGGCTCTACACTAACTATCCTGGTCAAATGCCTCTTAAGCCATATTGATCCCATGCCTTAATAAACCCCCACTTCCAAGTTTCAAGCTTGTGACAGTGACCACAGGAGATACTTGACCTAAGTTTCAATTTCTTCTTCTGTCAAAATGCGACCAATAATACAATCTCAACACATTTGATGTGAAGATTTAGTAACTCTATGTAGGCAAAATACTTAAAAGAGTGACTGGATATAATAGCAGGTGCTCAATAAACAGCTGCTATTTTCTACTATCATTTTATTACAAAAGAAAAACATAGTGAATGTATTTGAACAGTAAAAGTTTACATATTCTTATTCAGATTTGCCAAAAGTTGGAAGCAACCAAGATGTCCTTCAGGAAGTAGGTGAATATAAACTGGTACATCCAGATAATGGAATATTATTCAGTGCTAAAAAAGAAATGAGCTCTGAATCAAGCCATGAGAAGACATGGAGGAAGCTTAAATTCACATTGCTGAATAAAAGAATCCAATATAGAAAAGCTACATTTTGTATGATTCTCAGTATATAACATTCTGGAAAAGGCAAAACTATGAAGACAGTCAAAAAAGATCAGTGGTGGCCAGGAGGTAGAGGGATGAGGGAGGGAAATATAAATTTACAGGCAGAGCACAGAGGATTTATAGGCAGTAAAACTACTCTATATGATGTATTAATTGTGGATATGTTATAATATTTTTATCCAAACTTATAGAATGTATAACACTAAGAATGAACCCTTATGTAAACTACAGGTTTGGGTAATAATGTTGATATATGTTCATCTATCCCCACCAGAATGGTGGGGATACCAATGATGGGGGAGGTCATGCACATTTGGCAGCAAGGAATATAAGGGTAATCTCTGTACTGTCTGCTCAATTTTATTGTGCACTTAATAACTGCCCTAGAAACTAAAGTCTTTTTTTAAATTATTCTATACCAGTAAGTCTGTGACTTCAGAATGAAAACAAGCAAAAGCCCTGGCAATGTGCTAACACACAAATTTCTGGGCCCTACCCAAAATGTCTGGGTAAGTTGGAGGCAAGATTTGTCACTATCAACAATCTCCCAAATGACATTGATGCTGCTGGTTTGGGGATCACTTCGAAGAGCATCACTAAGTGGAACCATGAAAACAATTTCATAAACTCAAAGACAATACTCTCTTCCAACTGGATTATTTAAAATACAGAATTTAGTTTATCAGCAACCAACACATTAAAAAAAAAAAGAAACTACATACAAATGCTGCTACCTATTTCTCTTTTCTGGATTAGGTATGACAAAGTACTCATCAAATACTGCAAGAGAGTGGCTGGCTGCTTTCCAAACCTGTTCCTTTTCCTCCAAGTAGACTACATTTCCCTGGCTCCCTTCCAGTTAGATGTGGCCTTGTGCTAAATTCTGTCCAAGTGGACAAAGTAACATGCAACATTTCCACGCTTAGCACATATGTCTTTCCCACTTGGTCCTCTTTTCCTTTCCTCATTCATCATCTGGAAGGGGAGGATTCCAATGCCCTGAGGGCTGAGGAAACCACAAGATAGAAGGTACCAGGTCTCTGAACCACAATAGGAAGAACCACTTACCAGTCCCTTGCAATGGCCCATGATATGAGTAAAAAATGAATTTCTATTACGTTAGGTCACTGAAATGGGGTTAGTTTGTTTTAACAACTAGCATTACCCGAATATAACCATCTGCATTGATTAAAAGCCAAGTATAATGCTTTAACTAAAATCCAGAAGTCTCCAAACATATATTCTCTTGTCAGTAAAGCAAATGGACTTGAAAACAATACAAAAAATGAAATTAAAAAGAAGTCACTTATTATCAGGTCGGTTAATAATAGTATTATCTCATGTAAACTAATGTCAAACAATGTTAGTTTGGTACTAAAGATTTAACCCAGGGGTGCTTTACCACTGAGCCACATCCCCAATCCTTTCTATTTTTATTTTGAGACAGAGTCTCACTAAATTGGTTAGGACTTCACTAAGTTACTGAGGCTGGCTTTGAACTTGATATCCTCCTGCCTCAGCCTCCTGTGTTGCTGGGAATACAGGTGTGCGCCAGAGTGCCCATCTAGTCAAACAGTGTTAATAAGTGTCAAAAAGATAAGGAAAGTAACAGGAAGTATACAGCCTCACCTGAAGGCTAACGGGGGGAGGGGGGGCTAACTTCTTTCCCAACCTATTTTACTAAGAAAGTTCAAAACGTGCAGGATAGTTGAAACAAGAAGGTAATGCATACCCTTTCACCCACCACATAGATTTAATAATTCCTAGTATGTGGTCATATTTGTTTTCCTCATAAATGTGGTATATTTTCTGACTAAATTTTCTGAAAATTGCATGCATAAGGACTCATATAGTTTACCACTAAATAGTTTAACCTACATCTCCAAAGAGAGAGTACATTCTCCTCCATTACCTGAATTATCCTTAGAAAAATAATAATAATTCCCTAATATCGTATCATCTAATACCCAGTCCACATTCAAATAGCCCTGTCCCCAAAACATCTTTTATAGTTCATTTTCATGGACCAGGAGCCAATCAGGGTTCCTGTGCTACATTTAGTTATGTCTCTTTAGTCTCTTTTATCTAGAACACGCACTCTATTTCCCTTGACACTGACTTTTTTAAAAGAGCAGGATTCGAAAATTTGTCCCATATTCTGGATTTGTATGCTTGTTTTCTCATTGTTCTATAACTTGTTTATCCCCTGTATTTCCTGTAAACTGAAAAATGTGTCTAAATCCTTGATGAGATTCAGAGTAAACATTCAGAGAAATAACACTACACAGGTGAAGTTGTATGCTTCCTATTACATCGCATCATGGGGCACATAATACCAGATAGTCCCATAATGAGTCAGGATAAATTTGAAAACTTGGTTATAAGATGGTAATACCAAACCTCTCCGTTGTAAAGATACCTTCTTTCCTTTGCAATAGACAAGTGATCTGTGGGGTAATACTCAACTCCATACAAGTACTTTGTTCCCTAACAAACTTTCACCTCTAACTCTAGAATTCATTGAAAACCCCTGCCTAAATCAGTTATCACGGGGGTGGGGGGTACAAATGGTGATTTTCTAATTAAAAAATTCCAAAAAGGTTAACTTTTACAAGTTCTAGCTAGGCATGGTAGCACATGCCTCTAATCCCAGTGACTCAGGAGGCTGATACAGGAGCATCCCAAGTTCAAGGCCAGCCTCAGCAATTTAGCAAAGCCCTAAGCAACTTGGCAAGAACTTGTCTCAAAATTTAAAAAAATAAAAATAAAAATGACCAGAGATGTAGCACATTTGTAAAGTGCCCCTGAGTTCAATCCCCAATACCAAACCCCCCATTGATTAGAAGTTCTAACAAATGCTTTCAGGAAATACCATTTTTCTAATTTTAAGACAGAAACATCTCACTTCCATTTATAACTTTTAAATAAGTAAAAATATTCTTTATGCCCAGAGACTTTTTAGAAAGAACATTATACTATTCAAGAGGATGCTGCCCAAACATATAACTCATAGTTCTAATGCATTTTTGCTGCATGTTATTTATTTTAAAACAACCTATAATTGCAAAATTAATGGGTTGAGGATGTAGCTCAATGGTAAATCCTTGTTTAGCATTTGCAAACCCTGTGTTCAATCCCCAGCACCACAGTTTTTTAATAAAAATTGCAAAAGTAATGTGTCAATGTTAAATTTCAGATCATTCAGAAGAATGTAAAAGAAAAAGTAACATCTTCCCACTCTCTCTCCCAACATTTGGCCCTACTCCCAAAGGATAACCATCCTTGTTTATGTTCATATAGCATATAATTATTGGAAAAACAAAGAAGATGATATTATATATAATGTTCTATCCCTTATTTTCCCCATACCACTATTATATGAACAGCTGCCTTAAAAGAACATCTCAAAACACTTCTTTTTATCAGTTGCATAGTATTCCTTAATGTGAATGTGCTGCAATTTAACCAGTCCTTTCCTGACAAGTAGTCCAAATTTTTACTGCTAAAACTAATATTGCTGTTATCATGGTTTGGGTATGAGGTATCCCTCAAAAGCTCATGTGTGAGACAATGTCAGAAAGTTTACAGGTGAAATGATTGGGTTATGAGAGCCTAAACTGATTAACACAATAATTCACTTGTATGGATTAACTGGGTGGTACCTATAGGCAGGCAGTGTGTGGCTGGAGGACTGGGGGCTATGCCTTTGGGATATTTGTCCATGGTGAGGGAAAACTCACTCTCTGCTTCCTGACTGTCATGTCCTGAGATAATTTCTTCCATCATGACCTTCTGCCCTAACATTCTGACTCACCTTAGGCACAGAGCAATGGAGCCGGCCATCTATGAACTGAGATCTCTGAACCCCTGAGCAATAGATAAACTTTTCTCCATTAAAATTGTTCTTGTCAGCTCTTTCGGTCACACCAGTGAAAAAGCTGACTAAAACAGCTGTCTATATAATACAATATACTAATGCAAGTATTTCTGAAGGATAAAGTGCAAGTCTTGAAACTGTTGGATGGGGGGGGGGTAGGTGCATTGTAGATCTTTTTCTAGGTATTAATAAATAGGCCACAAAAAAACACACAATTCTCACTCCCACTGTGTCCTAATGCATTTTAAAATCACAGTTGGCCTCTGCTGAACAAACCTCAAGTAGCATAGCTTGCCAAAGAATCACAAAGTCAAAAGTGAGGGCTGGGGACATAGCTCAGTTGGTAGAGTGCTTGCCTTGCATGCACAGGGCCCTGGGTTCAATCCCCACACCAGAAAAAAAAGAACAAAGTCAAAAGTGAGAATGGGAACTAATATTTACCAAGTGCTTAAGTACCAGACACTACCCTTGACCCTTTAAAATATCTCAACAATACTTTAGCAATCCTTTGAGTTGAGTAACATTACCTCCATTTTCCCAAAGAGGAAACTAAGGCTCAAGCTTTATAAGGAATAAGACTACCATTTGAATTCAGAGGTAAAAGATACCAAAGCAAGACCATACATAGCTGCCCCAAATGGGGGCCAAAGTGAGGGGCTCCTTAAAAAGGACGGGGAGGAATTCTGATTAACCAGGAAGACGGTGGTTCCAAAATGTTTATTCACAGGCTCAAATGTTAATTTCTTGTTATTTCAAAGAATCATATTTTCCCCTCTGAGACTTACCCTAGGAGCCCACTCTCAGGCTGTGCTTAGCAATCCAGCTCCAACCCAGCAACAGAGCAGCAATGAGCCCAGGATCCACAGAACCCAGAGAGGCAAATCAACAAGTCCTCAGAAAACTGATAGGAGTGGAGGAAGGGGAAGTGAGAAGCAGGTGGTGGGCTCTTGTGGATATTTTGAACCCATATCAGTTGTCACCAAAAAAAAAAATATATATCGTGGGGGAAGTAGAACTATCATACACTTAAGAGAGAATCACAGTTGACTGACAAAGCCTGTTTATGCCACCCTTCCACACCTCAACCGCTTACTGTTTCTGCTGTGCAGATATGCGGGGCCCAGTAACTATAGGATGCCACTTCAATCACATACAAGGCCAGCTCAGAGCTCCCTGGCCTGACAAAACAGGTTAGACTGGTGCCAGACTGGTGCCTTGCCCCATGCCTGCAGTTGGCATGGTAGGGTCTGGGGGCTGCTTTCAACCTCACTGGAGGGACTCTTTTCTTATAGCTGCCTCCACCTATGGTCAGGCAGAAGAGCTTAGAACAGTACCTTGCTGATTAGGGGAGTTCCTTTCTGTTTAAATGCTAAGCTTGCACAACATGTCTCCTATTGTTCTCACCTCCTTTGCATCCCAGCAAGCATTTACAACAGGGTCTATTTGGGCACACTTCTCCTGATGTAAACATCAGCTCTTCCCTGGGGACAATGGGAATAATAAAGAGGAGAGGAAGGAAACTCTTGCCCCATTTTGTCTCCATCTCAGGAACCTAAAGGGCACAGAAAAATGATAACATGTGATTTAAACAGGGGGAAGTGGGTGTGAAATTGAGTGATTTGAGGAACACCTTAAAATACCATCACAAGTGACACAGAATGGAGACATGGACACACTATCAGGTGATTCCACTTCCATCGTTCAAAAATCAAAAAGCATAAAAGGGTATACAGTGACATCACCCTCCCACTCCTATCTCATGTCCAGCTAGTTCCTCCCTACCAAGGAAACTAATATTACTAGTCTATTGCATGCTCTTCCAGAAATAGTTTATGATTATACCAGCTTATGAATTTTTTTAAAATATTTAACAACACCTCTCAAATTGAAGCATCACTTCAATATAAATAGAAATTAGACTTTAAATTTTTTTCAACATAAAGCGTTTTAAAATTCACAGTTGAACTCTTTGACTTAAAACAATTTACCAACATTTAAAAGTCTAATTGTTTGCCTCCAGAAATTAAAACAAGTACCAAGCGTACAGTTGATACTTAACAAATGTTTACTTAGGTCTTTCTGTCCTTTATTACTCAGAGCTGAGAGAAAAATTACTCACTTCCTCTACTGATATCAAGAAATGAAAATCTGATTTCTTACTATTTAAAAAGGGAAGTCCTGAAAAATCTGTATTGCATTCACTTAAACGTTCAAAGACTGGCTTAACTGTAGTAATCATTTCACTCTGTATATCAAAACATCATGTTGCACACCTTTTTAAACAAACAATTTTTAAAAGATCATCAAAATGAATTTTAACAGAATCCCCATGCCAATAATCTGCAGTATATAATGAATAATTAGCTAATCAGATGACATTAGAATTCAGATGGGGGCGACTGAAACAGAAGACCAAATATCCCTGAGAGAAAAAGAAAAATGTTTTCTCATGATTACAAGTGATGCAAATCAAAATATCAATATTTGGGATATTCGCAGATGTTACACATTGACAAAATAAATTTCTTGATACATTTAAAAGTAACACCAAGAACTGAAGATATAGAACAAAATTACATAGGAATGCTATAAGATGATGCTGCCTTTTCTGAATAATCATCAATTAAGCCAGGTTAGTAACATGTTTGTCCATAACATGTATACATACACACACACACACACACACACAGGCGCACATCCCCAATGACTAAAAGGTTAGGGTGAGTTTTTAAAGTACGTATGAGCAGGGCTGGGGGTATAGCTCAATGGTAGATCTCTTGCCTTGCATACATGAGGCCCTGGGCTCAGTCTCCACACCACAAACCAGTATATATCAGCAAAGGAAAATTCCACTGTTGTTTTTAAGCCTTAACATAAGTGACTGAATCCCTAAAAACATGGAGTACTCCTCAGAAAATATATTTTTAAATCCTCACTTGAGCACATGCATTTATGAGCCTGTCAAATCTACTTCTATTGCACATTGTCCTTTAAGGAGATGGATCTGGGACCTATAAAAAAAAATATTTTCATGGCTATCTACATACATATAAAGGTAGTCTTCCTTTGCAACATGGCTCTCAGTCAATCACCTGAAATGACAACATGCTTTAATTCCCTACTCAGGAATTCTTTGGACTTACCCACCACCCTCACATCAGTCATTTGTGTCCCAAAGCACAGGGCTCAAGAACAGCCAGGTATGGAGGCCAAAGTCTCTCCTGAAACCTATGATGTACAATAACTAACTTCATTTTAGATGTGGTTGTTTTGATTCAAGACCGCTTAAGCCATTACTTCTTCAAGGCTGGAGGGCTCCTGAAAGCATTTGCCTCTTAACAAAATTTGTCTGAAAAGGTCATGAGCCCTGGCTGTCAGCAACTAACCAAGAACCAGGAGAAGCAATGCCCAGGGCTAAGGGTAATTTGCACATTAAAGATTAAGGTGTCAGGGATGGGGCTTTAGCTCAGTGGTAGAGTGCTTGCCTAGCTTGCAAGAGGCACTTGGTTCAATCCTCAGCACCACATAAAAATAAACAAATAAAATAAAGACATTCTGTCCATCTACAACTACAAATTTAAATATATATATATATATATATATATATAAATATATATATATATATATATATATATATATATATATATATATATATATATTAAGGTGTCTGCTTTCCACTCTATCAGGAAACCCTGGATAGAAACTGAGTGAAGAAATCCTTTCAGTATAAGTGATGAAGTAAAACAAACGTTCCTACTTGGGAACAGTCATGAAGTGGTTCATCTATTTCACTGGAGGATGCCAACATGGGCTTTAATGTCACTGAATTAAATTCAAAAGAACATGTATGTGGCTCTAGTTTGGAATCATGGGGGAATAAGAGGGGGTATAGAGGAGAGGGATGACTCAGATTATTGCTGTGTTGTTATCCACATAATAACAGGAGATTTATACTGACCACCACACATATAACACAGTGTCCTGTTAAATCCAGAAAAGGATGGTGGCAGCAGCCCATCCTTAACGACAAAATAAGGTTGACTCCCAAATTAAAACCACTACTTTTCCTCTTCACAGACTCAGAAATGTATATTCAAAGTTGCTCCATGTTACCATTTTAGGAATACAAAAGCTCCTCTCTGCTTAAGTAAAAGCAAGTAACTAGGTATAACTTCCCACTGGGATCTAAGAGAAGGACGTGAACTTGTCTCCAGTCTAGAAGCTTGACACGGTGGTGCCACCACTCTGGGTTATGGACCAAACTCATCTTTCACAGAACTTAATGTTCTGGCTTTATTATTAACAAGAGACCTGGGAACACGGACCTCATAAGTGGGCGCCTACCTAGGTTGACTGCGGATGTGGCAAATAAGAGGCCGGGCCAGCCCATATCCAAGCAGAGACACCTTCAGCCCTCATCCCCACCCCTACGTGGTGTGGCCTCCCAGAAAGTCAACCACCTTTGGCCCAAACACACACACTATGTAGATCTGAACTGGGGTGGGGAGGTGGGTGATGGAGAGGGGCGCAACAGAGACAGAACCGAGCGGAAGGAACTGGGCCATCTCTATGCCTTTCATTTTCCTTGGTCCCTGGTGAAGAAACGTCGAAACGGGGTGGAATTCTTTTTAACGGTAGTAGAAAGCCAGAAAAGGCAGACAGTTGACCTTGGGGCAGCGGGAAACGCAAAAGAAACCAAACACGTTGGCAAGTGAAGGGGGAGCACCGCGCAGCGCTGGGAGGAGCGCAGCGGCCCCGCTGCTGGAGGGATGTGGGGGTGGGGGGTGCGACAGGGGTGCTCACCATAAATCATGGCCAGTCCGGTCTCGTGCAGGAAGCGCACCCGGCGGTGCTTGAACAGCCAGATGGTGAGGATGGTGAGGGTGAGCAGCAGGATGAAGGTGAGCAGGCTCACGCTGTCTTGCCGGTGGCTCTCCTCTGCCTCCTTCTCAGTGGCTAGCTCCTCCATGGCGCTGCTGTCCTCAGCCGCCGCCCCAGAAGAGGAGGCCGCGGCCCCAGCACGCAGCCCCCGACCCAGTAGCAGCGGCAACAGTGGTAGCAGCAGTAGCCGTGGCCGCAGCGCACGGACAGCCCGCCCAGGGCCCGGGCGCGCCGTGTCACCAGGCTCCATTGCCCCAGGGCCGCCTGCGCCTCCTCCACGCGGGTACCAGCAGCCCGCGCCGTCGGCGGGTTACCGTGGCGCCGCGGACTTGCTGGAGTAGCCGTGGCCGCCACAGCTCCTCCTCCTGCTCGCGCCGGGGCTGGGACTGCGCCTGGAGCTGCGCGGGGGAGGGGCGCGCACAGTGCGCAGGATCCCCAAGCACCGCCCCCCGCCCGCGCACCTGTTCATCCCCCTGCTGAGCGGAGCCGCGCCCCGCGCCGACCCGGCAGCCGAGGCGTGGCCAGCTGTCGCCTTCCTATCCACCGGCGGGTCGCTGGCCCTTTGCCTGTCTTTGCTCTTGACCAGTTCTTGGCGTACCTGGCCAGACCTTCTGGGGTCTCCACCGCGCTGCCTAAACGGGACGACAGAGGTCGCCTGCTCCTGGCACGAGCCAGGAGCGTCAGCTTGGATTCCCTCGCGGTGCGGTCTCTAGTCCTGTCTTTGGTGCCACTGCAAAGAGTTTGATCTCACGCCAGTATGTAGTCGCTTTGGGCCCAGTAAAGTGGGAACCCTGTAGGAACTGAGGACCCACGAAGCCACATAACCCCCTACACCTCTTTTCTCTCCTTTCATATCGCTTTCCATCTCTTAGGACTCCCCAAAATCTGCTAGGCTTCATTCAAACCTCTGCTCCAGTCTGGCTCAATGTGAGGATTGATAAAGGTCAGAATCGGGAGAGGGCGTTGAAATACCTCCTTCATTATTTGGAAAAAAAAAATAGACTGACATTATTGGAAAAAGACTGCAGCTAAGTCCCTTGGGGAAGAAGTTTGAACCAGAAAGAAGTGAACACACCACACCGGATAGATGAGTAGCAGGTGGCCCTAAGGCAGGATCGGTGGACCAATGGGAAGGGGTTTACACTGATGACCCTTTTATTTTGACTTCCTGGTATCTCAGGGAGTCTTTGAATCTTAGAACAAAGCTCAACTCTGAAAAGATTTATGAATTGGCCTCACAACAAGCCTCTTGAAACAAATCCTTAGAAACTAGAATTTTCCAATCCATCTTGTCCCTCTGGTCAAAGAAAAAAAAGAGAAGTCAACTTAATTATTGAAGTCCTGATGCTTAGTACTATGCTCAAAAATGTTTATTGAATCATTATGAAATAATTCCCATCAACACTCCTTGTTTTCTCTCCCAGAGGATTTTGCATTTTTAAGAAAATCCATTGAAGAAGTTAGGAAAGCTATTCAGATCACTGCTGCCTTCCCTGTTCCCTTCTAGGTGAACATTGTGCCAAGAGTGTCCAGTGAGTGCCCTCTTTATGACAGGGAAATATCTTCATCTATATTTTGGTCAGTGCCTTTCCCTACTCCTCCAAACTGTCACCCAGCCCCTGCCAAAAAAAAAAAAATCCATATGCAATTAGAAGTCCTATGCAGGTTCCAGTGAAACTGCCAATACTAAAAACCCAGATGGTTAGACAACAATGGGGAATTTTGATCTAATTTCAGGAAACTTACGGAAAGGCTGTCTTTACTAAAAACTGGTCAAATCAATCATAATCTTATGCCCTCTTGAACTCCCAGAAATCCAGGACAGGATTTTTCCCTGTAGCTGAAGTTACCTTAAAAGTACAGATTTTGAGCCAGGCATGGTGGCACATGCCTGTAATCCCAGCAGCTCAGGAGGCTGAGGCAGGAGGATCCTGAGTTCAAAGCCAGCCTCAGCAACCTAGTGATGCCCTAAAAAACTCAGTGAGACCTTGTTTCTAACTAAAATACAAAAAAGGCTGGGGATGTGGCTCACTGGTTAATCACCCCTGGCTTCAATCCCTGGTACAAAAATAGTACAGATTTCTTAGTATTTGAAACAGATTGTATTTTCCAAAAATGGACTCCAACTGTATTTTCAATCCTAGAACCTTAGCACACTTCATCAAGAGATGACATCTATGTTCCCTCCCCTTGAACTTACATGAACCTTTGGTACTATCTCAAAGAACAGAAAGTAGCAATTGATGTGATTTGTGAGGCTAGGTCAGAAAAGGTGGTCTAGCTCCTATTTGTGTGTTGCTCTCAGTCTCGATTTCCTTCTCATACACTCTCCACTCACTCTGAAACTTTGGGCTTCTAAGTAAGAAATCTACCTACCTTGAAGCTGCCATGCAAGAGAAACCATATAGAAAGCCCATCCATCAATAGAAGCAGATGTCACAGGAGCCCCAACTTTTTTAGTATTCCTAGCCCAAATGTCATATATGTGAATTACTGAGCATTCAAATTATTTTGTTTCTGGTCACAATCTTACTATAAATCTATGAGAGGCCACAAGCAAGAACAATCTAGCTGCTGGGCATGGTGGTACACACCTATAATCCCAGTGACTCAGGAGACTGAGACAGGAGGATTACAAGTTTGAGGCCAGCCTTAGCAACTTAGTGAGGCCCTGTCTCAAAATAAAAAATTTTAAAAAAGGGCTGCAGGGTGGGCTGGGGCTGTAGCTCAGCAGCAGAGCGCTTGCCTAGCATGCGTGAGGCACTGGGTTCAATCCTCAACACCACATTAAAATAAACAAAATAAAGGCATCCTGTCCATATACAACTACAAAAAAAATTTTAAAGGGGGGGCTTCAGGTATAAATTGGTAAAGAGCCTCTGGTTCAATCCCCTGGACCAAAAAAAAAAGGATGAACCAAAGAATCATCTAGCTGAGCCTAAACAACTGAACCTGTGAGATAATAAAAATGATTGATGTTGGTTTAAGTTAGGGTACTGAGTTTGAAGGTGACTTCTTCCACAGTAATAGATAATCAGAAGAGTAATTATTGTATAAAGTAGTCAAGTCAATTAAAACATGAAAATCTCCACCTGACTTTTCATAAATATATGCCAAACACTCCATTATCTATCTATCTATCTATCTATCTATCTATCTATCTATCTATATATATATATGCAAACTAACTTATGTAATACAGAGGTTTCTGATTCCAGTTAACACAGAATAATCTTAATCAACCCATTCTCTCCCAATGAATGCAGCTATAAAACCTAAACAGATCTGGACATGTGCCAGTAGTCCCAGCTACTTGGGAGGCTGAGGCAAGAGGGTTGCTTGAGCCCAGGTGTTCAAGACCAGCCTGGGCAACAGAGTGAGACCCCCATCTCAAAAAGAGAGAGAAAATCCTTAACAGAATGCACAGAGGAGCTCTTTACAGGTTCTGAAAAGTATTTTTGTTAGGTAAGTTTATGAAGAAAACCAGAATTTGAAGTAAAAACTGGTGTTGAGTTTACCATTTTTTCTTCCAGTCTACACTGGACTGGACCCAAGGCAATCCAAAATCCCAGAAGGGGGATTGACATGGACAGAGAGCTTCAGGAAGAGCAGAAAATAAGTCACCTAATGTTCAGGAAAACTCTGATAAATACCATTTTCCCTTTTTTACTATTAATTCTCTTAAGCCTTAACCAATAAACAATGCTACTGTGGCAGCTGAGTCAGTGATAATGGAGGACGCAGAACCCACAAGCATTCAAAATGCCAAGAGAGGGAAAATTCTTCCCCCTGGTTGGAGTGGTTGTGGTCCTAACAACAGGGACTGCCATAGGGACCAAGGGCAGATGCACTTCTTGGCCTTGCTTCATGGCCTGACAGCAGACCCCAGAAGGCTTGGTGTTCACTACCCTCAACCACTGTCAACTGTGCATTCATGAGATCAGGGTGCCCTGTATGTGTTCTCTTGAACAGCTGCAGGAACTTATCCCTAGCCCAGGGTAAAATGATTGAGTTGAGTACACCTAAAGACAATTAGCATTTGCACACCTGCAAATAATCAATAAAACAAGCTGCCTTCTTTTGTTCAGAGCCAGCTAGACATCTTGTCAGAACTGTGTCTCCCTTCCTAAATGGAAGCCAATTAAAAAGCCTTGCCTGCCTACTCACTCACCTGACTTGAAGTCATTTTCATCATCATCAAGTCAAAAGATCCCAGGATCCCATATCATCAAGACATTGGGGGCAAACCCTCAATGATATATTTTTTCTCTCTCTCTACTGTTACCTGGCAGAAAATATGGGCAAAGTTGCATTATGTACATGACAAAGAAGAGTAAATAAAGACCCAGGATTCTTGCTAGTAGATCAAGAGGAGAACTACAAGAAATCAAAAAGTACCAGAGAAATTGTGGAGAGGGAGAAGGTCAAAAAAACAAGCCCATTGGGCTGGGTTTGTGGCTCAGTGGCAGAGCACTTGCCTAGCATTTGTGAGGCTCTGGGTTCAATCCTTAGCACCACATAAAAATAAATGAATAAAATAAAGCTATAAAAAGAACAATTTAGTTTATATTAAAAAACAAGCCCAGGGCTGGGGCTGGGGCTCAACGGTAGAGCACTCGCCTAGCATGTGAGAGGCCCTGGGTTTGATCCTCAACACCATGTATAAATAAATAAATAAAATAAAGGTATTGTGTCCAAATAAAATTAGAAAATTTTTAAAAAATTCCATAAAGGTGTTTACAAATTTCTAGGTTCACTTGACCTTCTCCATGGATCTGATACTAAAAATCATGCCAAAGATTGTGATAACTAAGAAACATATCTCCACCCAAGTCCTAGGCTAGGTACTAGATAAAACACAGGTAGAATAGATCTGAAGAGCACTGCAAAAGTTTTGAAAACTGATTTGACTTTGAAGCAATGATCCACAAAAGGGTGATCAGAACTTGTGATCTAAACCCAATCATGTTGATAAACTATAACAAAAATACAAACATTCCTCTATTGGCTACAAGTTCTCATGAAGTAATATTCGAAATATCCAGGATAAAACTCCAAATTATTCAGCACCTGAAGAACTCAAAAATCCAAACTTGAGTGGAAAAAGGCAATTCATGGACACTGATGCTGAGACAACCTGGATATTGGAATTACCTGAAAAAAATATTGAAGCTACTATTATAAAAATGGTCCAACAACCTGTAATCCCCGTGGCTTGGGAGGCTGAGGCAGAAGAATCACAAGTTTAGAGCCAGCCCCCAACAATTTAGTAAGGCCTTAAGCAGCTTAGCAAGACCCTGTCTCAAAATAAACAGATTAGAAATGGGCTGGGGACATGGCTCAGTGGTTAAGCACCCCTGAGTTAAATCCCCAGTACCAAAAAACAAAACAAAACAAAATTCCTCAACAAGTAAATACAAAGAATCTTCAAATGAATGTGAAGATTAAAAGTCTCAGCAAAGAAGAAAAGAATAAAGAAGGAACAAATTTAAATTTTAAAAACAGAAAACTATTATAACTGAATTTTTAGATTTTCAACAAAATTCAAACTGAAATTCAATTCAAACTAAAATTTTTACATGATTGCAATATAAGAATGGAAATGAACCACTCCTTGGTATTTATCCTAAAGAATTAATCATACTATACTATTATATTATTAATCATCATACTATAACGATATATTCATACTCAACGTTTATAGCAGCACAATAGCCAAACTATGGGACCAGCCTAGGTGTCCATAAATGGATGAATGGAAACAGAAAATGTGGTGTATATACAAAATAGAGTCTTATTCAGCTATAAAGAAGAATGAGATTGTGCTGTTTGCAGGAAAATGCATGAAACTAGAGACCATTATGTTAAGTGGAATAAGCCAAACTCAGAAGGCCATAGGTCCTTCTGTTACATAAAAGAAAGCTATAGAGAAAAAGAAAAAGAAAGGTCTGGTGAGAGATCTCATGGAAATCAAAGGGAGATCAGTAGAATAGAAAAAGGGGACCAGGGAGTGAGAGGAGGGCAGGGAACAGGAAAGTGCTGGGAAGCCAAATTATATTGTTATATTGTATACATGCATGAATATGTAACAACAAATCCCACCATTATGTACAACTCTAATGTACCAATAAAAAATGTGGGAATAAAAGAAGAATGGAGTGAATGAGTCATTAAATTTGAAGATGGATCAATAGAAATTATCCAATCCGAGAAATAGGAAAGAAAAAATGAGAAATAAATCAACAGAGCCTCAAGAACCTGTAGGATAATAACAAACATCTGAAATGTATAATAACTGAAAACATTCCAAATTTAGCAAGAGACATGAAGCTGCAGAAACAAGAATGTTGGCAAACCACAAACTGGTTAAGTCCAAAAGAATCAATGCCCAGATATAGTGTATTCAAACTGCTGAAAAGAAAAACTAACAAATTATCCTTAAAGCAGAAAGATAAAAATGACACATCATATGTAGGGTAGTAACTATTTGAATGAATATGAATAATATGAATTTCTCATCAGGAACCAAGTGGATCATAAAAAAAGACAAAGCATTTTTGACATGATCAGAGAACTACCAACCCCAAATAATATATACAGTAAAAATAGCTTTAAGGGTGAAGAAATTAATCATTATGACACAATCACTTCTATACAGTATAAGAGAAGAAAATACTTCCCATTTTTTGACATAAATATTATGCTGATACCAAAATCATATTGACAGTTGAAGAAAAGAAAGTTACAGTCCTCTCTCTCATGAACTCAGACATAAAGGTCCACAATAAAATATTTACAAATTAAATCAAACAATGTATAAAAAGAAATATACCCACTAACCAGGTGGTGTTTATGCTGAGATGGCAAGGGTGATTCAACATCAGCCAATCAATGCAATCCACCATATTAACTATCTAAAGAAGAAACATCACATGATAATATATTTATTGATTCAGAAAAGCATTTGACAAAATGCAACATCCATACATGATAACTTTCAGCAAAACAGGACAGATAAAGTGCATGTACAAAAAAATAAGTTAGCATTATTCTTAAGGTAGAAGATTGACTTCTCTTTCCCTAAGATCAGGAAAAAGGCAAGAAAATCCACTATCACCACTCAGATTCAAAATTGTACTGGAATTTTTAATCAGTGTATGAGGCATAAAAAGGAAAATACGAGGTATAAACATAGAGCAAAAATCACGATATATAAATTTCAATGTAATACTGACAAAACAGAACAAAAAACAGAGAACAAAAGTCAGGAGGGGCTGGGGTTGTGGCTCAGTGGTAGAGCACTTGCCTAGCATATGTGAAGCACTGGGTTTGATTCTCGGCACTGCATATAAATAAATGAAAAAAAAAAAGGTCCATCAATGTCTAAAATATATTTCTTAAAAAGACAGGAAAGGAAAAAAAAGAAGTGGTCTCAAGGGATATTTTAATATTTCTCCTATCCTCAAATAACGTTATTGTCTACTTAGAAGATTCCAAGGAGTGAGAGTCCCCTCCCCTCTCATTATTTCCGCAGGCCCCAAAGAGAAGGAATGGGACACTCACCCACTAGGGACAAGGCTCTTGATCCCATAATATCTCAGTTCCAGTAATGAAGTGAACAACCCTTAAGAAGGGGACCAAGACAATTTTCTGCCTGATGGGCAGGAGGTGAATTTCTCACACTCTGAGGAAATCCCCTGCTGACATTTCAACTAACTGTAAGCTTTGGGAGACTAAAGTTCTGTATCTTAGCATTTTTATCCTGCACTTTACCATCCTAGTATATAATAAGAGTCCAGTAAACCCTGAATGACTGTATGGACAGATGGAGGAATGTGTGAATTTCCTCTTCTTTTACCTAGAAAGAGTGACAGTGGCTGCTGACCCTGCCTCTGTAAAGTATGCACATTTTGCTCCATTATTATAAGAAAGTCTGCATAATTGGGCTCTGTTGACACTCTTAACAACAGAGAAGACCATTTTGCCTGTCAGTCTTCAAAAAATTGTGAATAATAAATTCATATGGATTATTAAAACTTCATCTCTAGGAGAATTATGCTGTTAAAAGAAGGAGAATGAGGAGATTCCTAGGAAACTATAAAATCTTAGAACCAAATAAGCAAGTTTAGGAAGATCTCAGGATACAAGGTTGGCACACGAAGGGCAAATATATTTCTATATACAAGCAATGTGCAGTTGGAGATGAAAATTTTATTTTTTTTATTTTTTTAGTTTTTATTTATTTATTTATTTTTTATAAAACAGAATTTCTTTATTAAAAGTCAGCTTCTTTTAGGGGAACAAAAGACTATATTTATGTCACATTTTCCAGGAAATGTTTTTAGAATCATTTAGCATATCTTCAGGCCTTTATAGTGGAGTTCAATAGGGTTCATTTCAATTCTTAAATGTTGAAGGAAGTGTTTATCTGATATTATTATAGATGAGATGATATTCTTCAAGAATATTATTAGAGGTTGCTGACTATGCATGCAAGGGTAGAGGCTTTTTTCCCCTGAAAGTATTTAGTATATAGGAGATCTTTTTGTGTGACCTAGAAATTTTTGATAATGTCTATGCTTCCTCAATGTTGAAATTATTGGAATATTGGGAGACATACTTTAGTAGCATTAGCTTCATTTTTGTCTTTCATCAACATTTCCAGTTTATTTCTCCTCACCTTTTTTTAAATGTTCATGACAGAAAATTATTCATAGCAAGCAACCATTTATTACAAGAATATGCAATTACATTCTTAGTTAAAAATCTCAAGGCATTCAAATATTGCTTAAAGATTTTTAGAAGTTCTAGCAGATAGACTGTGGAGCTGAAAAGACAGACCTGGGTTTATATCTTGTCTCTGCTATTTAACTTCAGTGAGCCTTAGGTATTTTATTTATAACCTGGGCACAGCATTGCTTATTTCATAAAGTAGTTGTGAAGATCATGTAAACTTAACACAACAATGCTTGCATTCACTAAGTGGTGGAAATTGATAGAGCTCAAGTGATTTATTTTTTTTCTTTTTTTCTGAATATTTTCCTCATTTTATTAGTATTTTTTCACTCATTCCTTTGAAATGAGCCATGTGGGGATACAGTTGCACAGTTTAACCTGATGTGCCAGTTTTCTTATGAACTGTGGGATTAATAGTCTATTCACTTAATTTGCTTTTCTAGTGTTTCTTTTTTTTTTCCTTTTTTTTATTGGTTGTTCAAAACATTACAAAGCTCTTGACATATCATATTTCATACATTAGATTCAAGTGGGTTATGAACTCCCATTTTTACCCCAAATACAGATTGCAGAATCACATCAGTTACACATCCACATTTTTACATAATGCCATATTAGTAACTGTTGTATTCTGCTACCTTTCCTATCCTCTACTATCCCCCCTCCCCTCCCCTCCCATCTTCTCTCTCTACCCCATCTACTGTAATTCATTTCTCTCCTTGTTTTTTTCCCATTCCCCTCACAACCTCTTATATGTAATTTTGTATAACAATGAGGGTCTCCTTCCATTTCCATGCAATTTCCCTTTTCTCTCCCTTTCCCTCCCACCTCGTGTCTCTGTTTAATGTTAATCTTTTCCTCCTGCTCTTCCTCCCTGCTCTGTTCTTTGTTGCGGAGATGAAAATTTTAAAAATATATCATTCACAATAGCACACAAAAGAAAGGGAAATACTTCGATATATGGGCTGGGGTTGTGACTCAGCGGTAGAGCGCTTGCCTGGCACATGTGAGGCCCTGGGTTTGATCCTCAGCACCACATAAAAAAATAAAATAAAAGCTGTTGTGTACAACTACAACTAAAAATAAAATATTTATTAAAAAATACGTTGATAACAAAACATGTTTAGGATATATATGCTGAAAACTACAAAATATTAATGACAGAAATCAAAGAAGACCTAAAATGAATACAGACACATCCATGTTCGTGGATTGGAAGACTAAACTTAGCAAAGATATCAATTCTCTCCAAATTGATGTTTTATATTTAATGCAATTCAATTAAAAAAATCCCAGCAGAAGTTTTAGTAAATATAGACAAGGCAAATCTAAAATGAATAGGAAAATCAAAGTAATCAAAGTACAATAGCCAAAACAATTTTGAAAAAGAACAAAATTGGAGGCCTCACAATACTTAATTTAATATTCAGTATAAAGCTAATAAATAAAGTAGCAAAGATATCAAAGGAGGGTGATATGAGTAAGGACTATTATAGATTTATTGATGAAACAGAATTGAATCCAGAAATAAATTTACAAACAAAATTTATTTTTGACAAAATTGGAAATATAATTTAATAGAAAAAATACATTCTTTTCAAAAAATGGATTGAAATTAATGGACATCCATATGCAAAAAGAATCTACCTTGAACTGAACTTTATGCCTTCTACAAAAATTAGTTTAAGTAAATTATAGATATAAATCTAACATGTAAAACTTTTAGAACACAGAGAAAATCTTTGTGATCTGAGCTAAGCAAAGAGTACTTAGACATAACACCAAATGTACAACTCTTCTGTAAAAAAAAAATGCCAATAGACTGATAAAAGTTTTGGGCTGGGCATAGTAGCACATGACTGTAATCCCAGTGGCTCAGGAGGCTGAGGCAGGAGGATTGCAAATTCATAGCCAGCCTCAGCAACTTAGCAAAACCCTAAGCAAATTAGCGAGACCCTGTCCCAAAAAAAAAAAAAAAAAAAAAAAAAAAAGGCTGGGGATATAGTTCAGTGGTTTAGTGCACCTGGGTTCAATCTGTGGTACCTAAATAAATAAATAAATAAATAAAAGCTTTTACACTACAAAATACACTTTTAAGGGAATAAAAAGATATATTTCTTGGACAGGTAGAATTAACATTGTATACCGGGTAAAAATGGGAGTTCATAACCCACTTGAATCAAATCTTTGAAATATGATATGTCAAGAGCTTTGTAAGGTTTTGAACAACTAATAAAAAAAACTTATGAAAACAAACAAAAAAGAACTAACATTGTCAAAATGGCCAACCTACCAAAAGTGCTATACAGATTTAATGCCACTTCTATTAAAATTCCAATGATGTTCTTCATAGAAATAGAAACAGCAGTCACAAAGATCATTTGGAAAAATAATAGGCCAGAATAGCCAAAGCAATCCTTAGTGAGAAGAGTGAAGCAGGACACATCACACTACCAGACCTTAAATTACACTACAGAGCTATAGTAACAAAAAAAATGGTATGGTACTAGCACCAAAACAGACATGAAAACCAACGGAACAGAATACAAGATACAGGGACAAACCCACAGGTATACAGTTATCTCATGCTAGACAAAGGCGCTATAAGCATACATTGAAGAAAAGATAGCCTCTTCAACAAATGGCCTGGGAAAACTGGAAATCCATATGTAGCAAAATGAAATTAAACCCTTGTCTCTCACCGTGCACAAAACTCAAAGTGGATCAAGGACTTAGGAATTAAACCAGAGACCCTGTGCCTATTAGAAAAAAACATAGGCCCATCTCTTCATTATATTGGCTTAGGAACCGAGTTCTCAACAAGACACCTAAAGCACAAGAAGTAAAATCAAGAATCAATAAATAGGATGGAATCAAACTAAAAAGCTTCTTCACAGCAAAAGAAACCATCAAGAACTTGAGGGCTGGGGTTGTGGCTCAGTGGTAGAGCGCTTGCCTAGCATGTGCAAGGCCATGGGTTCAAACCTCAGCACCACATAAAAATAAAATAAAGTTATATTTAAAAAGAACTTGAATAGTGAACCTACAGAATCAGAGAAAATCTTTGCCACCTGCACCTCAGATGGAGCATTAATCTCCAGGATATATAAAGAACTCAAAAACTTAACACCAAAAAGCCAAATATCAATAAATGGGCAAAGGAACTGAACGACTTCACAGAAAAAGAAATACAAATGGTCAACAGATACATGAAAAAAATGTTCAACATCTCTAGCAATTAGATAAATGCAAATTAAAACCACACTGAGAGTCTATCTCACTCCAGTCAGAATGGCAATTACCAAGAATACAGGCAACAATAAATGTTGGCAAGGATGTAGGGCATTCTCCAATTTTATATTAGCTCAAGGAGGGAATGAAGGCCTCAAGAAATCCCAAGAGCTATGCCTTGAGTTCAGTTAGCCTGAGATGTTTTAGGATGTAGCAGGTGAGGAGAACTAAAATCTTTTTTTTAAAGAGAAAGGTTTTTAATATTTATTTTTAGTTTTCGGCGGACACAACAACATCTTTGTATGTGGTGCTGAGGATCGAACCCGGGCCGCACGCATGCCAGTGAGCACGCTACCACTTGAGCCACATCCCCAGCCCAGGAGAACTAAAATCTTAAAGTCAGTCACACCCACAGGATACTATAAATTCTATAGGCATAAACATTAGCTGCATGGTTAGGGACCACTTTTGTAGAATTAGAAGTGTCCAAAAAGAGCTCTGTGGTAGATTTTTATAAATAAGTTGGAGAGTTAATAATTTATTCAGGGTTTATTATGAAAAGAACACTTTTAGTATTTGCAACGGAGAAAATTTAATGCAAGTAATCGGTTCTACAGTTGATAGAAGAGCTGAGACACCAACTAGGGGACAAGATATACTACTAGGGATTAGCACAAAGAAGGCCCTTGGCTGGAAAGACGAAGAGGAGGGAGTTTGATAGTTCTTATTCCCTTCTCCTTCCAAACTTGGGATCAGGTCACATGAGAGAAGCTAGCACCATAGCAGGCTGTCATGGTAGATGCTATCCATGGAAGGGATTCATGGGGGAGATGGCAGGCAGCCAGACAGGGAAAGGGCTTCCTTCCTGGTTCTTGCTGTTCTTGTCTGCCTTGCTCCACAAGCACTAGTTTGCAGCTTCTTTCAGCACTTTCAGAGCCAGCCTCAGCCGAGCAACCAGACCTCCTAACGAGCCTTAATATTAATTCCCCAGGGCCTCACTTTACTCTGAATCCCCAGGTTCTGGTAATCCCATATCTTCCCTGTTGTTCTCCCAACCTTAAAGGTAGTAGTTGCCCCATTTAATTATTATCTCTGAGTTCTCTCAGAGTAGCCTTTTTACTCTCTCAGTTTTCCAATACCTATGTAACCAATTTCCTACATTAACCCTCCTCTGTGAAAACCTCTAGTGATTTTGGTTCCCTGACTGATAGTCCAGTCTCTGGAAACTTAAAGCATAAAGTAAGAAGGCAAGCAAAGGTAAGACTGACCATGAGTTCCTCATGTTTCTTTTGCCTCTGACTTGCATTTGTTCCTGTGTTTGAGTATAAGAATCACAATTCCTAAGCAAGATACATGAGGCTTATGGAGGATTTTGCTGGCAGTTACTAATATTTCCTATTTTCTTCTTGTAAACACAGGGAGGATTACATTTTCACCTCTTTGAAGTTTTTGGTGACTTTATGACTTGCTGTGGCTGATGAAGGAAGAGCAGAAGTGGTGAATCTCATTTTTAGGTGCATGTATTTAAGGGCAAATGCATGATTCTCTGTGCTCTCTCTACTTTCAGTGTTGAGTACTGAAGCCTCAGGTTGAGGTGGCATCATTCTAAGGCAGACAACCTGTGTACAACATGCGGTCTGGGAGATTATTACAATTATTTTATTTTAGGGCTTCTTTGAACTGTTACTACAATACAGCCATCCTCAGTATCTACAGGATACTGGTCCCAGGATTCAAAATTTATAGATACCCAAGTCCCTTATAGAAAATGATGAGTATTTTCTAATAACCCATGCACATCTACCTGTATACTTTAACTCATCTCTAGATACGTAAAAATGGTTTGGATCTGAAATGCCCCCCAAAGATTCAAGTACTCAAAGCTTGCTCCCCAGACCATGGCACTGTGGGGAAGTGATAGAACCTTTAAATTAAGAAGTAGGGCCAGGCCAGGCCTGGTGGCACATACCTGTAATCCCAGCAACTCAGCAGGCTGAGGCAGGAGGATCATGAGTTCAAAGCCAGCCTCAGCAATTTAGTGGGGCACTTAGCAACTCAGTGAGACCCTGTATGTAAATAAAATATAAAAGATGGCTGGGAAAGTAGCTCAGTGGTAAAATGCCCCTGGGTTCAAACCCTGACACAAAAAAAGGAAAAAGAAAAAAGAAGTAGGGCCAGGGTTGGAGGAAGTTAGATCATTGGGGGCATACCATTGAAGGGACTATTGGAACTCTTGCCTCTTCCTGTTTATATCTCTCTTTCTCTTCCCAGTCACCATGAGGTAAGCAGCCTCCATAACCATGCTCTCCTGCCATGATGTACTATGCCACCATCAGCCCAAAACAACAAGGCCAAGCAACCATGCATAGAAACCACTGAAACCATGAGCCAAAACAAACCTTTCCTCCTTTAAGATTTTTTTTTTATCTCAAGTACTTTGTCACAGGGATAGAAAGCTGACACAAGATGACTCAATTCCTGATGCAATGTAAATGCTATGGAAAAAGTTGTTATACTGTATTGTTTAGGGAATAATGACGAGAAAAATGTCTGTGCATGTTCAGGACAGATCCAACAATCTTAGGCCTAAATACATGTCATCAACAAAGTAACATTTTATTTCTTTATCAGAATATTTTCAATCCAGTGTTGGTTGAAGCTATGGAAGCAAAATTCACAGATACAGAGGCTTGACTACATAATCTCGGCTATCTTGATGAATATATTTGTCATTCTCCCTTGCCTACCTCTCTTGATTAATTTCAAGCCACTGTTCTTCCTCTCTCACTGTTCCCTAAGTACATCAAGATATATTACATCTTTGAGCAACAACATATGCTCCCCCTTTTGCCTTATCAATCATTTTGACCTGACTCTTGCTGCTAGTTGTTCAAAGTCAAGTACAGATGCTACTTACTCCAGGAAGCCTCTGAATCTGGGTTTGGGGTACTTCCTGTATTTTCCCCTAATAGCCCATGTTTACTTCTAATAGACACTTCCCATGTTGTATCATATTATCTGATTATTTGTTAATATCCTCACTTTACAGTATGCTCTTTGGAGGCAGTAATTGTGGGTTTTTTGTTGTTGTTGTTGTTGTATTTTGTTGTTTTGTTCATTTATATAGCTCTAGCAAATTAACACATTCAGCACAATGCCAGGTACATAGTAGATGTTCAAGAGATATTTATTGAAATGTAGATTTTGGGGCTGGTGGTGTAGCTCAGTAGTAGAGTGCTTGCCTAGCACATGTGAGGCACTGGATTTGATCCTCAGCACCACATAAAATAAGTAAAATGAAGGTATTGTGTCCATTGACAACTAAAATTTTTTTTGAAATAACATAAAAAAGAAATGTTGATTTTATATCAAATATATAAAGCAGGATCTAAAAATATTCATATGTATATATAAAATGCAATTTAATTGGGAATCATTTTTGTAGATTCTTGATCATCTACTTTACTTACAATTCATATCTTAGTTATCATTCCCTTTTGTCTAATATCTTTTCTGCTCCTTCCTTACATTTGTTGCTGTGTCTCTATGGAATATCAGCTGTCAACATTCGCTTAGTTGATCTGTGTTGGTAAATACAGATTGTTAAAATTCAGTGTAGTCCTGGGAAACTTGAAGAGTTTAAATATCTTTTGTATATTTAGTGCTATAATATACCACATAACATGTTCCAAGTTAAACTAAAGCTACTTTTAAATACAAAAGAAAAGATTTGATTTTTTTCAGCTGCTTATCACGCCCAAATCAGAGCTGTTCATTTTAAATTCTACTTCCTGACTAAACTGCAAAACAGTCTCAATTCAGATTCTCTAGAACAAAAGCAAAGTCATTTCTAGACACTTGTAGTTTTGTTTTATGTTTCTCATTATACACATCAAGATTCTTCTAAATGTGAGTCATTTAAGCAAAGCCTTGGGAAACTTCCAGATTCTTTTTTAATTATCTTAAAGTCATTGGAAAATATTTAAGCAAATGCTTGTGAGAATGTCCTTATTATCATGATGTTTTAAAATCAAAAAGTGCCTATTGAGAGTTCAAGATACTCCTTAAAGATTTAACAAACAGTTCAAGTTTGTTTCTTCTATCTTCCTGCTTCTGTCTCACTACATTAAGTACAATGTAGGTATTGCATTTTCAGCTCCTTTTAGCATCCTCCAGATTTGGGCTTCCATCCAGAGCTCCCACTGCAGTGCACCACTCTGTGAGTTGATGATAGGCAAGGTCAAACAGCCCCTGGGGAACCTTCTTGAATGTGTTGACTACCATAGGTATAAATAGATGATCCTTTTCTGAAAGTAAGATGGGCAGAAAGACACAGGGAATACCCAAGCACCATTACCTTCATGCCTGTACAAATGCATACAGACTGTATGTTTATGATTCAGTAGCCATGTTAGAAAGGTGCTATCTCAGACCTTATTTAGGGGTAAACTACAATATACCTTAAGAGTTCCTTCTGCAGACATCATCCTTTTTTCCATGGTGACTGAAAAATTCTGACTGACATGTATGGGAAAACTGATCACTTAAAGGCAAGTTTACTAGAAGTACTTTAGCTCTAAGTATCAGAATCCTGCTCCCCATGGCTGCAGCAAATAGTTTATCTTGCTCATTTAAAAGGCATTCTGTCTGTAGGAAGCCACTAGTGTAGGCTCAGTGTCTCAAGGATGTTAAGAACCACATCTCCCCATAGCTAAGCTGTTATGGTTGAGAAGCAAGTACTGCAGCTCCAACAATCAGGTTTCAGAGCAGGAGGAAGCATGAAGGGCCACTGCAGCCTCTTTCCTTTTATCAAGAAGAAGAAAATAAGCCAGGCACAGTGGCAGATGCCTGTAATTTCAGCAGTCCAAGAGACTGAGGTAGGAGGATCTCAAGTCCAAAGCCAGCCTCAGCAATTTAGAGGACCTTAAACAACTTAGGGAGACCCTGTCTCAAAAAAGGGGGGCTAGGGATGAGGTTCAATGGTTAAGCACCCCTGGGTTCAATTCCTGGTACAAAAAAAATTAAAAATATTAAAATATTTGCCAGCTTATTTCTCTGGAGCCAGGATGACTTCTCCTTGTGTGTCATTGACAGAGTGTGATTTGGTGGCCACCACTCTCGTTGTAATAGAACCTAGGAAAACAAGGAACAGGTTTGTCACAATGACAGTATAGTTGGAAACTATTGCTTAGGCAGAGAACATTACTGTTTCAAAGAAAAATCAAGGGCCTGTTTAGCTATGAAGAAGGCAAGTGATGTGGTCTGCCTCAGGAGCATTATACTCAATTATAAGGCATCCAATTTGTGCCAAAGCCTTTGTTTAGAATGGGTCAGGGTGGGATGAATTGTACGTGGTTAGTGAGAGGATTCTCCTCCCATATTCATCCATAAAAAAGAAAGCTACAACATGGATGAACCTCAAAAACATTATGCTAAGTGAAACCAGACACAAAGGCCATATATTATATGATCGTATTTACATGAAATATCTAGACTAAGTAAATCCATAGAGTCAGAACACAGATTGGTGGTTATCAGGGCAAGAGAGAAGGGAGAGTGACTGCTTAATAGGCTTGGGATTTCCTTTTGGGATCATGAAGGGTGATCATTGTATAAAATTGTAAATGCACTAAGTGTCAATAAATTGTACACTTTAAAATGGTTAATTTCATGTTATGTGAATTTCATCTCAATAAGAATATTCTCTTCTAATGAAAAAAAATTAAAGAACATCTTTATGCAAATCATCTTTGTACAGCATTTATCCTTCAACTTCTACAAACCCACCTTGGTAGTAGTAGTTTCCATAAGAGCCAACTTATCTGCAACTGGAGCAGAGACAACTAGTCATGCTCCAATATCCCATTCTTTTATCCTTTCTTCCTTAGTATCTGAAACCTAGTCATGTGCTCAGCAAAACAACCAAACAAAAACAAAACAAAACAAAAAACCCATTACATTTCCCAGCTTCCTTTTCAGCAAAGTATGACCATGTCACAAAATTCTGTTAAGTGAAATGCAAGTGGAAGCATTGAGTAGATTTTCCAGGTAGGATCCTTAACAATTCAAGACATTTTGTCCTTCCCTTTTTCTTTCTTTCAGCTTGCAGTACAAACTTGATGACTATAGCACCACCAACCAACTTGGACCATGAGGAAACCTTAAAGATGGAAGCCATGCACTAAGGATGGTAAAGTAAAAAGACAAGAGATTTGGTCCACAATGACAACTAGAAGATACCACCCCATTCATGGAGTGTGTCCTTCCAGATTTCCTTGAGATATATGAGAGAAAATTGCTATCTCATTATTTGTTGGAGGAAGGGTATTATTATTTGCAGCCAAACTTACATAACAAATACAGTCACATAACTTTCTTAGATGATTCTTTATTCTTTTAATTATTGGAAATAGTGCAGCCCAAAACATGAGTAACATATTCTACCTCAAGGTAAAAATGGGCCTATCTACAGGGCTATCATTTATTCCAAAATAGGTGCTACTACTTATCTGATTTGTCTGATGGATGTATCAAGTACAAATTTTTATCAACATATCTCATGGGTCATGGGTTGGCCAAACTCATTTCATAAGCATGTTTTATTTGACCAGCATACTTGTTTACTACTAAGAGTATTCTCATTATTTTGTATTATTGGTGCTTGAATATGGTTAGAAGCATGCATTCTCTAGTTTCCCATGATCCTCCCACTCTATTTTCTCATACTATTTTACAGGTATACAGACCCCACTGGTCTCATGAAGGCATTCGTGAGAACAACCCCTTGAAATGACTCTTTCAACTTGGGACTTTATAATTAAAGTAGACTTAGTCAAGAATGTCTGAGCCTCCACTATGAAATTATTCACAAGTAATGAACCTAAGTATAAATGTGTCAATAACATAACAACAATAATATACCTTGAGGTTCAGATGTTAATTTCTAATTTCTCTCCATTAAGAGAAACTCTAAGGATATGATTAGGGAAGTGTTTCTTAGTCCTGTTGAAACTTTAGCAACAACAGTGTCAGAGTTGGTATGTTCTTGCATCTGGACTATTACTGTAACAAATGTCTGAGATAATCAACTTATAAATAGAAAAGATGTATTTTGGGTCACAGTCTTGGAGGTTTCAGTTCATGGTTGGTTGGCCCTATTGCCTTTGGGCCTGTGACAAGGTAGTATACCATAACAGGTTATGCATGGTAAAGCAAAGCTGTTCACCTCATGGCTGAGGTGCCAATGAGAGGAAGAAGAAGAGACCAGAGTACCACAATCCCCTTTGAGGGCACATTTCCAATGAACTAACTTTCTCCCATTAGGCCCAACGTTTTAAAGGTTTCACCAATTTCCAACAGCACTATGGACTGGGGATCAAGTCTTTTTAACACATAGACCTTTGGGGACATTTAGGATCCAAACTACAGAGTAGAGAGTGGTCAGGTGAGCTGCAACCAGCACATCCATAAGGGTGAGGCTGCCTTGGGTATTGTGATTAGGTCTTGTTCCAGAAAGTTCATTGTGAGGATGATGGATTATGGTGGTGAAAATGATGAATTATGGTAGAGCCAAAACCAGAAGCCAGGAAACCAGTTGTATCAGTTAGCCTTTGCTGTAGAAGGAACTACTCTCCACCCACCTTGGTGGATTACAAAACACACATGCATTTATTTATCTCATAGCTGTATGGTTTGGCTGTTTGGGTTGGTTAGCTGGACAATTCTGCTGATCTGGGCCAAGCTTGGCTAGGTTTGCGCATGCATTTGCTATCAGTGGCTGAGTCACCTGGCAGTAGGCTGGTCTAGGATGGCTCCTAGATGGAATGATTCATCTCTGTTCCACATGGTCTCATTCTCCAAGTTTGCCCACATGACAGTGCTGGTAGAGGTTCCCAGACCAAGGCTGTAAGAATGCAAGTCCTCTTGAACTTATGATTCACAAAAGTATTGCTTCCACTGCAAAGCAAGCCTCTAAGCCAGCCTGGATTCAAGGACTTCTACCTTTCAATGGAAGGAGTTGCAATTACTTGTGGCCATCTCTGCAATCCAATGTTAGTAGGTAAAGTTTTATAATTCAGAAGGAAACAAGTAATAAGAATGAAACCATATGAAGACTTGAATTGGGTGTCAACATACCTTATATACAAACAGAGATATGAAAATTTGTGGTATATATGTGTATTAAGAATTATAATGCAAAAAAGTACATGTATAATGGCATAAATTGATGTGAACATACTTTTTATACAGAGATATGAAAAATTGTGCTCTATATGTGTAATAAGGATTGTAATGCATTCCACTGTAGTTGTGTATTTAAAAGAAATAATAAATCAATAAAAAACAATGAAACCAAATTAATGACAATGGGAATGGATGAGAGATTTACTTGGGAGAAGTCAGTGGTCACTTTAGGTTAGATTGGGTCTTCTGGCTCTAATTTGGGGAATTAAGAGGTTGGTGGCATCACTTAGAGAAGATGAGTATTGGGTGTCATGAGAATACCCAGGAAAAGAAGCAGTGCTGATGGTCAATCTGACCAGGTCATGTCATTAAGAGGGTTTAGATTAACCTATTGCAGTTCTAAGCTCTTATTCTTTCATGCAAGCCTTTATAGCATGCTATAATTATGAAACATTGTTATCTGCTCATGCATGAAATGAAATAACATAAGAAGTAGAAGGGTTACCTCTGGGTAGCAGTTTTTTGTTGCTCTAGCAATTTAAAAAAATTCACTGTTTTTAAGTAGCAAAGAAATAAAGCACAGGCAATGTTTTTCCTGTTTGAGGCTTGCATCTGGGACTTTGAACTTGCAGTTGCCTTTCCTTGAATGCCTTCCCATCCTGTCTCTTTGCCCATCCCTCATCTGGCTCCTTATCATCTTCCAAGTTACAGTTTACATGTGATTTTTCACAAGGAGATCTTTTCTGATTACCTGATCTTTTTTAATATTTATTTTTTAGTTGTAGTTGGATATAATATCTTTATTTTATTTATTTATTTTTATGTGGTGCTGAGGATCAAACCCAGGGCCTCGCATGTGCTAGACAAGCGCTCTGCCACTGAGCCACAACCCCACCCACCCTGATGTCCCAGTTGTTTTAATTCTTTCTCAGCAAATTTGGTTTGTCTTATTTGTGGGTTTGTGTTTATCCAATTACATTAAAATTGAGCCTTGAGATCAGAAATAATCTCTCTTTTGTTCACTCCACACAGAGTCTGGAAGATTCTAATTGCTTAATATATCTTTGTTGAATGAAATTAGACTATTAGATGCCTGGAGATAAAATACAAATGTTGCTCTTTCTTGGGCACTATTGTAATCTGGTTTACTATGAGTTTAGAACTAGATATTGAAAAATATAGGGTAGATTGTGATCTTCAAGGTGTGATTAAATGCTGTAATGATTTACTAGCATAATAAATATGTACTGAGCATTTACTCTGTCCTTTGTATGTATTAACTTTTTAAGTCTTCATTACAAGTTTATGAGATGTTGATAAAGGTGCTATTATTATCCCCATTTGGCAGATGAAAACAGCAAGTCACAAAGAAAGTAAATGACTTGTCTAGGGTTATACAGATAGTTCATCATAGAACTGAGACATAAACCCAAATAGTCTAGCTTCAAAATATATGCTCCTAACCATTATGTCACAGCTACTTTAAAACAATTTTACTAGCTTCTTTAAAAGGTCTGCTATCTATTTGTCTAGTGTAACTCTGCTCAGAGACTGCATCTAAATAAATAGTCTATCAAGTTTCCTCTTAGCCCTATGAATTAGTAAGTATATGATCATCTGAAAAGTTTTATAAGCCTAAAATAAATATTCATATTAATTTCTATATTTTATATGGACAGCTTACTTGAACCAAGTAATGGGAGCCAAAGCTGCAAGAGTTTGACTATACTGTCAAACCAAATTTTTGAACTAGTTAAAACAGTGTTCTTAAACTATACTCCAAACTCAGCAAAATAAGCTGATTTTCTTAATTCTCCTCTAAGTCTAACCCCACTGATGGATAAATGAAAACATTAATTCCTTCTGAGGAACAAACCTTCTTGCCCGAAGGGCACATATCAGTTATCAGTTGCTGTGTAATGAGCCGTCCCTAAACTTAGTAGCTTAAAGTAATTATTTATTCAACATAGATAAAACTTGAGTAGATTATACTAAGTGAACTAAGCCAGTCACAATAAAGCCAACTACACTATGATTCCATTTATATGAGGTATTTAAAGTAGTCAAAGTCATAAACACATAAAGTAGAAGAGTAGTTGCCAGAGCTGGAAAGAAGGGAAATGGGAGTTTTTGTTTAATGAATATAGAGTTTCTTTGTTTTTATTTATTATTTATTTATTTTTAAATTTTTTTGCAGTACTGGTGATTAAACCTTGGGCCTCACATATGGCAAGCAAGGTGCTCTACCACTGAGCCATACCCCTAGCCTCAGAGTTTTATTTTTGCAACATGAAAAAAATTCTGGAGATCTTCCGTACACCAATGTGAATACATTTAAAACTACTGAACTGTACATTTAAAAATGGTTAAGATGTTAAATTACATGTTTGTGGGCTTTTTACTACAGTCAAAAATATTTAATAATAATTATTACTTATTGTTTCTCACAATTCTATGAAACATCTGGAACTCAGATGGGCAGTGCTTCTGCTGGCCTTACTTGGGGTCTCTTATGCAGTTGTGTTTGCCCCCCTCCCAGTTCTGGCATCCTGTAGGCTGAATTATCAATGCAGCCCAAAATCCATAAGTAGGCATTAGTGCTGACCAAGAGAATTCTCAAAGAATATTCTAACTCAGAGAAAGAATGAAAATCCTTGGTTGTATTTTTCTTTTGTGTTCTAGGTTTTCTTATATATACTCTAGTCCTCAAGCAACCCTATGGTGGCAATGGTAAGGTTTTTTTTTTTTTTTTTTTCATTTCACTTGAAGTTTTAAAACAATTGATTCTACATAGACTAGGGAGAGTGGACATTCTTGCCTATTCCATGTTTTAGGGAAAAGCCTTCAGACATTCACCATTAAGTGTTATGTTAGCTATAGGATTTTGTTTCTTTATTTGTGCATGCCCTTTGTCATATCATAGAAGTTCCTTTGAATTACTTGTTTTCTGAGAGTTTTGTTTTTCATGGATGGATGCTAATTTTTTCTAAATGATTCTTCTGCATCAATTAATAAGACCATGAGGTTTTGCTTCTTTTAATATGGTGGAATTCATTGATTGATTTTGAATATTGAACTCAACTTTCATTCCCAGGATGAGTCCATGTGATCATAGTTATCTACATATCTACATTATTCATCATGTCCCTACAAATAGGGACAGCATTAGAAGTCTTAGCCAATACAAAGGCACCAAAAAAGGAAACAGATTGGAAAGAGAGAAATAAAATTCTCCCTATTTGGACACAATATAATGATAATCTACATAGAAATTCCTAAAGAATCCATAAAATAACTTGAAACTAGTGAGTTTGGCAAGGTCACTGAAGGCCAACATACAGAGATCATTTCTACTTTTTAATATACTAGTAATAAACAATTGCAAATAGAAGTTAAAAACAATACCATTTACAAAAGCTCCAAAAATGAAATACTTAGATATAAATCTAACAAAACATACACAGAATGTATATACTGGACAACTCTATTGGAAAGCAAAAGTGGAGAGAATAGCAATGGAGATGGAGTGTGGGTAGAGGGCAGCCTCTGCCAAACCATCTGCTCCACTTTAAGGAAGCACCCTCCACCTCACACACCCCATGGATATTACTCCGACAATTATCTCAGCTTTTACTTACTTATTCTTCCTTTTTATGCATATCCTCAGTATGTGTTCAGTCTTGACTAATAAATTATCTATTTTCACAATATTGTGGCATAACAAATTACCCCAAAACTCAGTATGGCTTAAAGCAATAAGCATCCATTTAGCTCACAGATGTGTGGCTCAACAAATCAGACTGAGCTCAGATGCGGGATTCTTCTGGTCTTCTACCTTCTGGGGGTTGGCTAGTTTTCAACTTATCACAAATAGCCTTAGCTACAACTGGGGTGACTTGACTCTGTGCACATGTATCTCATCCTTCAGCAGGCTAGCTAGGCATGTTCTTATGGCAGAGGAGGAACAGCAGAAATGGATACTGCATATGCTTCTAAAGTTTCTGCCTGGATTGCATCTGTTAACATCCTTTTGGCCAAAGAAAGTAACAATGACTAAAATCTAAAGTAACATGACTTAAATCTGAATCAAAGTGCACTGTCTCTTTACTGAAAGAAGCCTCAAAGTTATATGTCAAAGGGTGCAGATACAGGGGGAAGTGAATAATTGGGAATATCAGTGCACTCAGTCTACTAGAACCATGGTGTCAAACTCTTTAGCATTATTTTGAAAATTTATTTATTCTAATTTGTTATATATGATAGCAGAATGCCTTTCAATTCATATTACACATATAGAGCACAATTTTTCATGTCTGTTTGTACACAAAGTAGAGTCACACCATTCGTGTCTTCATACATATACTTAAGGTAAGATGTCCATCTCATTCCACCATCTTTCCTACCCCCATGCCCCCTCCTCTTCCCATCCTCCCCTTTGCCCTATCTAAAGTTCGTCCATTCCTCCCATGTCCCACCATCCCCATTATGGATCAGCATCCCCATATCAGAAAAAACATTCAGCATTTGGTTTTTTGGGATTGGCTTACTTAGCATAATATTCTCCAACTCCATCCATTTACCTGCAAATACCATGATTTTATTCTCTTTTATTGCTGAGTAACATTCCATTGTATATGTATACCACATTTTCTTTATCCATTCATCTACTGAAGGGCATCTATATTGGTTCCACAATTCAGCTATTGTGAATTTTGCTGCTATAAACATTGATGTGGCTGTGTCTCTGTAGTATGCTGTTTTTAAGTTCTTTGAATATAAACTGAGGAATGAGATAGCTGGGTAAAATGGAGGTTCCATTCCAAATTTTCCAAGAAATCTCCATATTGCCTTTCCATAATGGCTGCACCAATTTTGCAGTCCCACCAGCAATGTATGAGTGTGCCTTTTCCTCCACATCCTTACCAACACTTATTGTTGTTTGTATTCTTAATAGCTGCCATTCTGACTGGAGTGAGATGAAATCTTAGAGTGGTTTTGATTTGCATTTCTCTAATTGCTAGAGATGTTGAACATTTTTTTCATATATTCATTGATTGATTGTGTATCATCTTCTGAGAAGTGTCTATTCCTTGGCCCATTTATTGTTTGGGTTATTTGTTTTTTTGGTGTTAAGATTTTTGAGTGCTTTATATATCCTAGAGATTAGTGCTCTAACTGATGTGTGTGTGGTAAAAATTTGCTCCCATTCTGTAGGCTCTCTTCACCTCACTGATTGTTTCTTTTGCTGAGAAGAAGCTTTTTAGTTGAATCCATCTCATTTATTGATTCTTGATCTTAATTCTTGCACTATAGAAGTCTTATTAATGAATTCAAGGCCTAATCCGACATGGAGATTTGGGCCTAATTTTTCTTCTATTAGGCATGGGATCTCTGGTTTAATTCCTAGGTCCTCGATCTACTTTGAGTTGACTTTTGTGCATGGTGAGAGATAGAGGCTTAATTTCACTTTGTTGCATATGGATTTCCAGTCTTACCAGCACCATTTGTTGAAGAGGCTATCTTTTCTCCAATATATGTTTTGGTGCCTTTGTCTAATATAAGATGACTGTAATTATGTGGGTTTGTCTCTATGTCTTCTATGCTGTACCATTGGTCTACAAGTCTATTTTGGTGCCAGTATCATGCTGTTTTGTTACTATTGCTCTGTAGTATAGTTTAAGGTCTGGTATAATGATACCACCTGCTTCACTCTTCTTGCTAAGGATTGCTTTAGCTTTCTGGGTCTCTTATTTTTCCAAATGAATTCCATGACTGCTTTTTCTATTTCCATGAGGAATGTCATTGGGATTTTGACTGGAATTGCATTAAATATGTATGGTGTTTTTGGTAGTATGGTCATTTTGACAATATTAATTCTGCCTATCCAAGAACAAGGTAGATCTTTCCATTTTCTAAGGTCTTCTTTAATTTTTTTTCTTTAGTGTTCTGTAGTTTTCATTCTAGAGGTCTTTCACCTCTTTTGTTAAGTTGATTCCCAAGTATTTTTAGGCTATTGTAAATGGGGTAGTTTCCCTAGTTTCTCTTTCAGAGAATTTGTCACTGATGTACAGAAATGCCTTTGATTTATGAGAGTTGATTTTATATCCTGCTACTTTGCTGAATACATTTATTAGTTCTAGAAGTTTTCTGGTGGAATTTTTTGGGTTTTCTAGGTATAGAATCATATTATTGGCAAATAGTGCTAATTTGAGTTCTTCTTTTCCTATCCATCTCCCTTTAATTTCTTTAATATGTCTAATTGCTCTGGGTAGAGTTTCAAGAACTATGTTAAATAGAAATGGTAAAAGAGGTCATCCCTGTCTTGTTCCAGTTTTTAGAGGGAATGCTTTCATTTTTTCTCTATTTAGAATGATGTTAGCCTGGGGCTTGGCATAGATAGCTTTTACAATGTTGAGATGTATTCCTGTTATCCCTAGTTTTTCTAGTGTTTTGAACATGAAGGGATGCTGTATTTTGTTGAATGCTTTTTCTGCATCTATTGAGATGATCATATGATTTTTATCTTTAAGTCTACTGATGTGATGAGTTACATTTATTGATTTCCATATGTTGAAGCAACCTTGCATCCCTGGGATGAACCCCACTTGATTGTGGTGCACTATCTTTTTGATATGTTTTTATATTCAATTTGCCAGAATTTTATTGAGAATTTGTTTAGCACCTTTGCCCCCAATCCATTTGGGACCTATTTTTATTGCACATTACCTTGATGTTGTCATTGCTCTCCCAAGATTAGCTAAAATTGGTCTAAGACCCACCTAGAGATGTCTGGCCCACTGATTTTTACTCCAATCTCACATTTTCAAGCTATTGGTCTATACTAGGTTAGTCTATTGAATGAGGGTAAGAAATAAGGTCTGTGTTCATGCCTGAGTATTCTGATCTGAATCATACTGTCTCCATATTGCTGAGCTTCCAGAAGTTTGAATATGACCTCACTTCACTCAGACATCATTTCCAGCTATCTTTACACTGGTATAGTCCTTTTGGGGATATGGAATCAAACACCTTCCCCTGTCATTAGAAAATACTACTGATTTCAAGTTGTGTATCTGAGTATGCTAACTTCTTTTGTTCTTTAGATCAGTCACTGTCTGTGTGCTCTCTCTTGCCATTTTAACCAAATTATAGACTTTCCACAATCATATAGCTATGTTATTCTAAAGTGGCCTAAAACATTAGAACTGTTTTCCTCCCATGCCAACTTATCCTAAACTGTTGTCCCCATATTCAGTAAATAATTGATGTTGATAAAGACTGTGTTCCAAGCTGAATACCCAAAGTACATACCAAAGTTAAGTTATGGGTTAGATAGTGGAATAAAATTCCATGATTAATCTATGAAATAAAAGTTGAGTGAAGATTAAATCTGGTCAAGCCCTAGTCTAACACAGAGAGATACTATGATTAAGCAGGGAATGTATGAGAGTCTAAGACTTTGGGCCCAGTCAGGACAAAGTTGATAGGAGATAACATGGAGGTAAAACTCAAGAGTCTAGATAATGTCACATGTTGAGTTCCCTAAGAAGTAGACTCTGAAACTGAGTTTATCATGCAGGATGCTTATTAAAGAGTATCTTTCGGATAGGAAGGGAAGGAAGAATGGGGCAGAGAAAGAAGCCAAGCTGCAAAATAAGCCCCACAGCCTCACCTTGGTCCAGGGAGGAAATAATGAAGATAAAATGATGCCTCAGAGTTGTCTTGAAATGGACCAGAATGGCCAGGCCTCACACCCTTGCGTCCACCATTCATTGGTTTTGAGGTACCAAGAGGAGTATGATCTTGGGCAAGGAAGCTCTGCAACTGAGGCGATCTCTAAAAGGACTCAGAGCTGAAGGCTGCCTACCCACAGTTCTTCTAGCAACTGGGACAAGTTCTTCTTTAGTGGGAGATTTGAGAAGTACATGAAAATGTCCACCACAGAGAGCAATTTAGATACCCTATGTTTCTTTAAGTGGCTAAAGTTCCTATTCCTGTAGGTTTAACTGAGTCTCACTGGTTTTTTTGTTTGTTTGTTTGTTTGTTTGTTTTTGGAGGGGTGTGTGTGGACACTGGGTATCAAACCCAGGGCACTTTTCCACTTAGCTACATCCCTAGCCCTTTTATTTTTATTTTGAATGGGGTCTCACTAATTTACTCAGGGCCTTGCTAAATTGTTGAGGCTGGCTTTGAACTTACAACCTTCCTGCCTCAGCCTCCTAAATTGCTGGAATTGCAGTTTACCACTATGCCTAACTACCTAAGCCATTCTTAAACACAAGCCCAAAACCCAGTCTATGACAATGATTCTACTGTGCTCCTTTCATTGATCTCTGAAATTGGGGATCTTTTTTCCCCCATCATTTTTGTCCAGTTTGATATACTGCTTGAGAATCATGACATAATCCTGCAGAGATAAACACACAGAGCTTAACACATTGCAGCAATTTTAGAACATATCTACAAATTCTTTGATTCTCCTTCCATCAAGAAGTATAGCATGAGCTGGGGATAAAGCTCCGTTCATTGGTAAAGTGCTTGCTTCACATGCATAAGGCCCTGGGGTCAATCCCCAGCGAAGAAGAAGAAGGAGGAGGAGGAGGAGGAGAAGGAGGGAGAGGAGGAGGAAGAGGAGGAGGAGGAGGAGGAGGAGAAGGAGGAGGAGGAGAATGCCCTTTCTTTGGACTGGGACAAGATTGTGATTGGCTTATAACCAATAATAAAAGGCAGAAGTTTTGTTGGGTGAGTTCCAAAGCTCGGTCAGAAAAGGTGATGCAGCCTCTGCTTTGTTCCCTGGGATATTAGATTCTTAAAATTTTTGATTGACACACAATAATTGTACATATCTATGAGTACAGTGTAATATTTCAATACATGTATATAATGTGTAATGATCGTAGGATAATTGACATGTCTGTTATTTCAAACATTCATACATTTCAAGATAGCTAGTAGAGAAGATTTTTTAACTTTTGAAATGTTGACTTATGATGTAAAAAGTCTGAATGTTCTGAGGCCACCATGCTATGAGGCAGTCCAGGCCGCATCAGAAGGTCACATAGAAGAGTTCTGATTAACATCCAGCTAAGACCCCAGTCAACAACCAGACATGTGAATGGTGACCCCTTCACATAATTTCAGCTCCTAGCCATTGAATCACCCCAGCCATTAAGTCTTCCCAGCTCAGGGCTGCAGACATTGTGGAACAGAGACAACTCCCACTGTGCCCTGTCTGAATTACTGACCCACAAAATTAGTGGACACAATGAAATGGTTATTGTAAACCACTAAGTTTGGGGGTAATTTGTTACTGAGCAGTCATAACCAGAACACACAGCTAGTTGCCTATGATACAAAGCTGACTATGATAAATGCTAAGATCGCCTGTGCACACTTATATAATATGCTCTTATGCATCTTTTGACTCTGCAGGAACCTCGAAATGACTCCAAAAATTCTATCTTATGAAGAATTTAAAAAGAAGAATTTCCAGATTTAAAGTATCATTTTAATGAGTCTGTTTGTTTCCAGAGGCAAGTATGTGACACATGAAGTCCAAGAGTAAAGGTACATTAGAGAAGGTGAAAAGTCAGTCATTAACCACACGGGGTTAGTTTCTGATCCTAAACGCTGTGTGAATGTTTTACAATTTAATCTGATTGGCACTAGGTTTTTGTTTATTTTGCATTGACCAAATACAATATACAAGTAGACCCAGTTATGTTAGTCATAAAATATATCAAGTCATCTTAGTCAAATAGCTTTTAAAGCTAAGAATTTTCTCTGTGTTTAAGATAATCTTCTTTAGATAATGTTTCCACATACCCTCAAATAAGCAGCACATATCAGCATTTGAGAAATCAAAATGAAGGAAGTCCTTTTATTTTCTTAGTGGCTAAGATATTTTATACTGTTAGCAAACAGAAGTGGTGAGAAATTCCATTCTAGGTTTCAATTAAAAGGAATCACCAAATAGAAGGAATGGAAAACCAATATCTCTACAGATCAGAATGTGCCCTTTATGGCAAGCAATGCCTCTGGAAATTTCAAAGCCAAATTTTTCTAGTGCTCAATATAGCTAAAATTCTGAGGACTGGAATTTTTTAAATGTATCTTATTACCCGTAATGTCACCCTAGTTTTTGTAACCAGATACTTTAGGAATATAGTTGGAGATCACTTGCCAGAAACATCCCTTAGGTTTCCACTTAACCTCTTAAAAGCTTTGTGGAACAGCCAACTCCACATCCCATTTAAGTATTTTCTCCTAAACCCTTGTTTGGATATGAGGTGTCCCCCCAAAGCTCCTGTTAATGCAGGAATATTTAGAGGTAAAATGATTGGACTTGAGAGTTATAACCTCATCAGTCCATCCTAGTTTGAATGGGCTGGCTGGGTGGTAACTGTAGGGAGGTGTGGTCTGACTGGAGGAGGTGGGTCCCAGAGGATATGCCCTGGAAGGGTTCATTTCCCCTTTGGGCCTCTTTCCCACCTCTGCTTCCTGACTATCATGAATGCAGTAGCACCCCTCAACCATGCCCTTCCACCATGATGTTCTGCCTCACATTGGACCCAGAGCAATGTATTCAGCCAACTATAGATTAACCTCTGAAACCATGAGCCAAAATAAACTTTTCCTTCTCTAAGTTGTTCTTGTGGAGCATTTTGGTCACAATGATGATAAGCTGACTAACACAACTATTGAAGTCATCAAGGTTTACTAAACATGAAGCATATATATTGCAAATAATTTATCTTCCTAGTTAATGATATTGGGGGTCTTCTCAGAAATGCTGTGGCAAGACACATTGAAAGAATTCCACTGACTGAAGTCAATTAACAGCATATGCTGCCGAGGTCATAGAGGTCAGAAAATGAAAAGAGAAAAGATAAACTGAAGGCTCAGAGGTGGCAGGTACTATTATTATCAGATTGAAAACTAAAGCCAAGAGAGATAAGTAACCTTCCCAGGATCATGTAATTAGGAAGGGGTAGGACCAAATTTTGAACACAGGCATAGCAGTCAAGTTCATAAAGACAGAAGATAGAATAGTGCTTTCCAGAGGCTACAGGGAGGTGGGAATGTGTTTAAAATTAGAGTATAGAGTTTCAGTTGTGAAGATGAAAATGTTCTGAAGATGTATTGTTGAGATGGTTGCACAACAATGTGAACATATGCAACACAACAGAACTGTATACATAAAACAGTTAAGATGAGGGCTGGGGTTGTGGCTCAGTGGGAGAGCAGTTGCCTAGCATGCATGAGGCACTGGATTTGAGCCCCAGCACCACATTTAAAAAAAAATAAACAAAATAAAGGTATTGTGTCCATCTACAACTAAAAATATTTATTTATTTATTTTTTAGTTGTAGTTGGACACAATACCTTTATTTATTTTTATGTGGTGCTGAGGATCGAACCCAGATTGTGCACATGCTAGGCAAGTGCTCTACCACTGAGCCTCAACCCCAGCCTTACTAAAAATATTTTTTAAAAATAGTTAAGATCAGGGCTGGGGTTGTGGCACAGTGGTAGAGCGCTTGCCTAGCGCGTTCCAGGCACTGGGTTTGATCCTCAGCACCGCATATAAATAAATGAATAAAATAAAGGTCCATCAATTTCTAAAAACATATTTTAAAAAAACAGTTAAGATGATAAATTTGGGGCTGGAGTTGTAGCTCAGTGGTAGAGCATTTGCCTCGCAAGTGTGAGGCACTGGATTTGATCCTAGCACGACATAAAAACAAATAAAGGTACTGAGTCCATACACAACTAAATATATATATATATATATATATATATATATATATATATATATATGGCAAATTTTATGTAGAGTGTACTTCACTATAATTTTCTATTGTTGTAGAATTATTTCTTTAATGCTTCATAAAACAGAGCTTGTGAAAAATGGAGCCCCCAAATAGTAGAAAATATTTAAATACACAAGACTATGGTTACCACCTATCACTTCCAAAGAAAAACAGGGATCAAGGAGATCATCAACTGATTGCTTTGCCTCTTTCTCTTCCATTTCTTCTGTATCCATCCCTCAATTCTAGCATTTGTTTCTCTATTCCTTATCCCACTCATCCCCCACTTTTCTACTCAGCCTTCATGTAGCCCACCCACTTACATTTTTTATTAGTACATTTTAATTATACAGAACAAGGGGTTTCATTGTGGCATATTTGCACATGAAAATAACAACATTGATCATACCCCCACCCCCATTTCCTTCCCTTACCTGCCCCTTAACACAGATATGGACTCTACTCCAGACTAGTTATTAGGAGAACTTAGCAAGATAAAGTATTTCCAAAATAGAATTGTGTAAATTGCTAAAATGTGAGGAAATATTATTTTTGTATTAACTTGATGTCATACCCTGTCCCATTACCCTGCCTGAAACGGTCTACAACTCCTTAAGGAACAGAAGAGATAGAACTTTATCTTAGAGTTTTTAAAATTATAATAAAGCCAGACATGGTGGCATATACCTGTAATCCTACTAACTCAGGATTCTAAGACAGGAAGGTTACAAATCCAAGGCCAATCTCAGAAACTTAGTGAGACCTAAGAAACTTAGTGAGACCCTATCTCAAAATAAAAAATAAAAAGGTCTGAGGATGTGGTTCAGTGGTTATGCATCCCTGGGCTCAATCCCTAGTACCAATAAATAAATAAATACATAAAATTATAGCAAAGTACCCCTCACACAAAATTAACCATGTTAACTAACTGTTTTTAAGTATGCAGTTCAGATATGTTACATATATTCACATTGCTGTATAACTGTCACAGCCATCCATCTTGAGAACTCCAGAACTTTTTCATCTTGCAAAACTGAAACTCTGCATCATTAAACACTAATTCTTCATTCCCATCTTCTTGTAGTCCCCAATAACCACCACTCTACTGTCTTCACGAAGTTATCTCATATAAGTGGAATCATACATTATTTGTCTTTTTTGTCCCTGGTTTATTGCCCTTAGCATGTTCTCAAGATTTATCCATGTAGTAGCATGTGCCATAATTTCCTTCCTTTTTAAGGCTGAATAACATTCCACTGCATGGATAGACCACATTTTGTTTATCCATTCATCCATTCATAGACATTTGGCTTATTTCTACTTATCTCCAGAGCTTTTAAAAATCAGTGCTGCTACCAGCTCACACACCAAGAATCACCCCCACCCTTTCTGACCTGCTTCCTACTCAACACTATCCTCCATGTGTCACAGGCTAACTCTCTTCTCCACTCTTTCACCTATGCCTTTCTCCTTGCCTTGGGGAAGGTTTCACTCTTATGCCACCCTTCCCCTTAGTCTTCCATATATCCCTGCTTCTGTCATCCAACCCTGACTCTGGGCCCTTCATTTGAGACATGAGGCTCTAATACTGGGTTTCTGGAAGACCTTGTAACCATTTCTTTTTCTGTTGGGAACATATCATACTCTCTACCAATTCCCTGTAGATGATGGCTCCTAGGCCCACAGACCCAGGTTGTGGTCTAGCTGGGACCTTTCCAAGTCAGTGAATTCCCCTGGCATGGCCCCCTGCTGCCACCTGCTGGCTGTACACATCAATGCTTCTATGGGCTTGTTTCCTATTCCAGGGACCTGAACAAAGGAGTTAGCCCTCTGCATCCTATCATCCATCCTGGAATACGTCTTTCAACAATGTACATAAATGTTTTCCTTTCAGTATTTTCGCCCTGTCCCAGTTTTATTCCCTCCCATATATCCTGCATGGAATCCCTGTTCTGTTTTTAAAAGAAAGACCTTTTAACAAGTCTATGTTCAAGTCACAGATAGTCTTGTCAGACTTGCAAAAATATAGAGGAAAGTCTTTCTGTATTTGGGCAATGTAATCTGAAAAAGAACAATGGAATTCCTAAATGTATAATGGTTCTCATTAGCTCCATGACAGCAGTTATGTTATTTTCAAAATAAGTATATTATGGATATCAAAATATAAAATAATCAGATTTTTTGAAATTCATAAAATGTTTTTTAAAAAATCTTTTAAAACAATAAATAAGGTGGTTTATTGTTGTTACTTTAATTTTAACACAGACATCAAAACAAACTTGTTGTAGAAATACAATAAGAATTACTCTAAAGAATCCTAGGCCCTTTTGTCTGGGGATTGAACACAGGTGCAACTACCACTGAGCTACATTCCCAGCTTGATCTCTTTCTTTCTTCCTTCCTTCCTTCCTTCCTTCCTTTCTTCATTTATTTATTTATAGTGTGGGAATCAAACCAAGAGCCTCACACATGCTAGGCAAGTGCTTGGCCATCACACTATATCCCCAGTCCTTACTTATTTATTTTTGGGATAAAGTCTTGCTAAGTTGCCCAATATGCTTTGAAGTTCCAATTCCCCTGCCTCAGCCTTAACTCTTGGGCCCTTTTGAAACAAGAAGAGCCAAGAGTAGATAACATATTTAAGGTTATGCTTGTTATGGTTTGGATCTGAAATATCCCCCAAAGGCCCATGTGTTAAAGACTTGGAGCCCAGCCTATGGTACTGAAGGGAAGTGTTGGGACCTTCAAGAGGGGGAGACTAGCTGGAGGAAGTTAGGTCATGTGGGTATGCCCTTGAAGAGGATATGGGGACTCCTGCCTCTTTCTATCTTTCTCTTCCCAGTCACCATGAGGTGAGTACCCTTTTCCACCATGTACTCCTTCCATGATGTACTGTGCCACCAGACAGCAACAGGACCAAATGACCAAGAATTAAAATTTCTGAAACTGTAAGACAATATTAATCTTTTTTCCCTTTAAGTTGGTTTATCTCAGGTATTTGCCACAGTGATGAAAAGTTGATTAACACAATGAGTGACACTATTTTGTGAATGGTCAAAACTGAAAATATATAAAGGCCTAAGCCTGGGCATTTGAAGGTAAAGGATTAAAATCACATATTGACAACTACATCTTTATATAGTATTATATATTTCTTTCACTCCCCACCCTTGAGTTCATGCTTTGCTTTCACACTGAACATTACATCTGTTTTCTCCACCATGTGTCTGTCCCTAATGGGTATCCACTCCATCATAGTATCTTGTCATGACAGGTGAGGTCAGTGGCACAAGAAATAATATTTTTAAAGAGTAGTATAAATGTTGGGAAGGGAGATGACTATAGAGTAGATAGTAGAGTCCAAATAATGGGCTAGGGATTCAGCCTGTGGAATATAGTGCCTTTCTTGTGGTTAGGGAAAGGGATGCAAGAAATCTGGAAGGAACCATGTTATAGTAAGAGATAGCTTCACAATTTGTTTTGATAGGAAGGGTTTATCTATAGTAGCAATCTATGGTGAAGGAAGGACTTCTAGGGATCTTTCTTAGAGAAGCATGTGTCTAATAATTTATATAAAATTGAGAAAATATTGATCACCATTTAAAAAATAAGGAAAGCGCTGATGAAGATTACAAAGAGGCTTCAATAGGAGGCATCACAATACCAGATTTTAAATATACTACAAAAACTGTAGTAACAAAAAAGGCATGGTATTTGCACCAATACAAACATGAAGATGAATGGAACAAAATACAAGATACAGGGACAAACTCACATGAATACAGTTATCTTATACTAGACAAAGGCACCAAAAACATGCATTGGAGAAAAAAATAGCCTCTTCAACAAATGGTGCTGGGAAAACTGGAAATCCATATGGAGTAGAATGAAATTAAACACCAATCTCTCACCCTGCACAAAACTCAAAGTGGACCAAGGACCTAGTCATTAGACCAGAAATCCTGCAACTACTAGAAGAAAAGGTAGGACCATCTCCATCATGTTGGCTTAGGAACAAAGTTCCTCAACAAGATACCTAAAGCAAAAGAAGTAAAATCAAGAACCAATAAATGGGATTCAATCAAACTAAAAAGCTTCTTCACAGCAAAGGAAACCATCAAGAACTTGACTAGAGAACCTACAGATTCAAAGAAAATCTTTCCCACCTGCACCTCAGATAGAGCATTAATCTCCAGGATATATAAAGAACTCAAAAAACTTAACACAAAAAGAATAACCCAATCAATAAATGGGCAAAAGAACTAACCAGAGACTTCACAGAAGAAGAAATATGATTGATCAACAAGTACATGAAAAAATGTTCAACATCTCTAGCAATTAGATAAATGCAAATTAAAACCACACTGAGATTCCATTTCACTCCAGACAGAATGGCAATTACCAAGAATACAAGCAACTATAAATGTTGGCAAGGATGAAGGGGAAAATGTTCACTCATCCATTGCTGGTGGGACTGCAAATTGGTGCAACCACTATCAAAAGCACTATGGAGATTCCTCAGAAAACATGGAATGGAACCACCATTTGACCCAGTTATCCCACTCCTTGGTTTATACCCAAAGGACTTGAAATCAACATCTCCAGTGACACAACCACATCAATATTTATAGCAGCTCAATTCACAGTAGCTAAGCTATGGAATCAACCTAGATTCCCTTAAACATATGAATGGATAAAGAAAACGGGGTATATATACACACTGGAATATCACTCAGCTTTAAAGGAGAATGAAATTATGGCATTTGCTGGTAAATGGATGGAGCTGGAGACTACCATGCCAAGTGAAATAAGCTAATCCCCAAAAACCAAAGGCTGAATGTTCTCTCTGATTGGCAGATGATGATTCACAATAGGTGGGGAGGGTTTGGGGGGTGTCCTCAATTGGACAGGGTAGAATGGAGGGAAGGGAGGGGGAACAGGAATGGGAAAGACAGTAGAATTAATCAGACATAACTCTTCTATGTTCTTACATGAATACAACCTGTGTAATTCCATATCATGTACAACCACAAAAATGGGAAGTTATACTCCATGTATGTATGATATGTCAAAATACATTCTACTATTGTGTATAACTAAAAAGAACAATTTTTTTTAAAAAGGAGGCTTCAATGGGCTGGAGTTGTGAATCAGTGGTAGAGCGCTTGCCTACTACGTGTGAGGCCCTGGGTTCGATTCTCAGCACCACATGTAAATAAATAAAATAAAGGTCTACTGACAACTAAACAATTTTTTAAAATAAGCTTCAATTTCTCCATTGATTACAGCATTCTGCTGCATTGTGTTCTGGTCAAAGGTAGAGATGAGAAATCAAACTCAGTTCTAGGCAAGGGGTCAGTGAAATATCCATAAGGCTGGAGACCTCTTTGAATGAAAGAAATAAATGAAAATTACATAAACTCCTCTTGCCTGAAACTATAGAGCTCAGTTGGGACTCTGGAACCACATGAAGATTGTGAGTGGAGAGTCAACCTACAGATATTTCCCTGAAAGGTGGGGAAAGGAGGTGGTCTTTAGTAAATGTTATCCCAAAAATGCCAACATAGATTTGGTTATTTTAGGCGCAGGGTCCAGGCAGATCCATCCTTGCGCTGTCAGGCAAATATCTTTGTTGTTCTTATCATAGGAATCTAGTGAAGGTTAAATTGCATTGACACATGTCAATGCCACTAGGAGAAAACAGATGCCAGTAGGCTGAAACAATGTAAAACATTGATAATTGTTACTAACAATAATTAATTAAATTCCAAATCACAATACATTTTAATTTCTGTCATTTACTTAGTAGTGATTTTGAGTGCTTAGCAGGGACTCTGCTGTAGCATACATTGTTTAATTTAATTTTCACAGCAATCCCATGAAATTGGTAGCACACCAAACTCTCAGCAGATAGCAGCAGCCTCTTTTTATATAGGAGGGAAGTGAAGCTCAGGAACATGAACTTGCCTGTTGCCACAAGGTTCCTGGGATTCATACCCCAGCAGTCTGACTTTAGCGCTCATTCTCTTAAACACTGCTATTTTTTGTCTTCTTTGCCCCCTATATTTACATTTAAAACTGTAAAGTTACTCTAAAAAAAGTTCATTAAAATGAAGTTTCTTTTCTTTTGGTACCAGGTATGGAACCCAGGGGTGCTTAACTACTGAGCCACATCCTCAGTCCTTTTTTTTTAATTTTTATTTTTATTTTGAGAGAGGGACTTGCTAAGTTGCTTAGCACCTGCCTTTTTGCGGGGGCTGGCTTTGAACTTGTGATCCACCTGCCTCAGCCTCCTGAGCTCCTGGGATTACAGGCATGTGCCACTGTGCCTGCTCATTACAATGAAATTTCTACATGTACAACTCACTTTGGAATAAGTCCTCCCCCCCTCCTTCAGGTGCCGCTCACCTGTAATGAGAGAGAGAGAGAGAGAGAGAGAGAGAGAGAGAGAGAGAGAGACTGGGTTACCTGCCCAGCATCCATCCCTTATCTTGCTTGTGCAAGGAACTCTCCAATTTTATTTAAGCATCTGCATCTCTGTTCAGCCTTTATAATTTGGATCAAAGTGATGGAAGCTTGAGGAATGGGTCCCGAGAAGTCAAGGCCAGTTTTAGTAATCCTATTGTACTTACTGAGGTTTCAAAATTCCCCCCCAAAAAAGCCAAGGAATCCAGCATTTCCCCTGGAAACTATTATTGTTCCAGAGGTGAGATCATTACCCAAGTTCTCCAAAAAGACGACGACAAATAGAGAACATGCATTTCTTGGTTTAATTAAAAATTCTCACCTGCCAGGCACAATGGCAGACATCTGTAATTCCAGCAACTTAGTGAGGCCCTAAGCAACTTAGTGAGACCTTGTCTCAAAATAAAAATAAACATAAAAAAGTACTGAGAATATGGCTCAGTGGTCAAGTGCCCCTAGATTCAGTCCCTGGTATAAAAACAGAATAAACAAAAACAAAAGTTCTTGCCTTTCTATCTCTGTTTCTCTCTCTCTCTCTCTCTCTCTCTCTCTCTCTCTCTCTCTCTCTCTCTCTCTCTCTCTCTCTCTCACACACACACACACACACACACAGGTAAACGCAGCTCCCTGCACAAACTATCCCAAAACTATCGAAAGAAAGAGCTGAAAGACCAAACCTATTCCACCCATGCAAGTTTTGCAGCAATTATAGATAAAGAAACTCTCCTTTAATCCCAGTAGTTCAGGAGACTGGGGCAGGAGGATCACAAATTTGAGGCCAGCCTCAGCAACTTAGTGAGGCCTGAAGCAACTTAGTGAGACTCTGTCTCAAAATTAAAAATAAAAAAGGTTGGGATGGGGCTGCAACTATGGCTCAGTAACAGAACACTTTCCTAGCAATGTGAGGCACTGGTTCGATCCTCAGCACCACATACAAAAATAAATAAATAAATAATAAGTAAATAAAATAAAGGCATGCTGTCCATCTGCAACTATAAAAAAGTTTTCAAAGAGGGCTGGGAGTGCTGCTCAGTGGCAGAGCACTTGCTTAGCACGTGTGAGGCACTGGGTTCTATTCTCAGCACCACATAGAAATAAACAAATAAAATAAAGGCATTCTGTCCATCTACAACTACAAAAAAAATTTTTAAAGTGGAGGCTGGGATATGGCTCAGTGTTTAAGCACCCTTGGGTTCAATGCCTGCAGCCCAAAACCAAAAAAAAAAAAAAAAAAGTGGAACAATCCACTGAGAAGCTCGTATCAGCAGTGCCTGATGATGATGAAAAGCAAACTGGCTTAGTCAGTTTTATTATTGTTGTTGTTATTGTTAAATTCTCTATAACAATGAATCCCCTCATTGCCTATATTTAAGATGAGCCATTCTATTCTCATTTTCTCTCCTTTCTGCTTGGCACCCACTGAGTCCATCTTTTTTCTATTGGTTTATTTATTATGTATCCATTTTCATTTCTGGACTTTCTCTTCTAAGTACATTGATCTTTCTATTCATATGCTAGTTCCACTCTCCAGGCTTTATAATATTTTTTGTGGTACTGGAGATTTAACTCAGGAGTGCTGTACCTCTGAGCCAAGCCATATCCTCATCCTTTTATATGTTTTATCTTGGAACAGGGTCTCACTAAATAGCTTAGGCTGGCCTCAAAGTTGTGATCCTCCTGCCTCAGCCTCCAGAGTCTCTAGAACTATAGGACTGAGCCACTGCACCTGTCCTATAATATATTTTAATATCTTATTGTTCTGGTTCCCTATCATCATTTTTCTGTTTTTCAGATTTTTCTGGCTACCTTTTTTCCATATGAATTTTGAAATCAGTTTGTTTAATCATGGCTTCTGGCTTCAACTATAATTTTAATGAAGTTTTAATTCATATATTTGAGGCTTGTCATCCTTTGTTATTATAAAATTTTTCATCTACCAAGGTTAGGGGAAAACTCTTGTTCTATGTATTATGATTTTTAATATTTTAAGTTTTTGTTTTTCCTTGAATTGGTGATCGCTATGATTTAAGTGATGGAGTCCCTTCCAAAATTCATTTTGAAACTTAATCCCCAGTATTGAGACATGACCTTTAGGAAGTGATTAAGTCAAGAGGACCCTGCCCTCATGAATGAAATTAGCACTATAATAAAAGGGCTAGAGGTTAATGGGAGCTCTAGCCCTGTGCCTCCACCTTCTGCCAGTGAGGACATAGCCATAAGGCACCATCTAGAAACAAGAAGCAGTCTCATTGGACACCAATGCCAGCTCCTTGATCTTGGACTTCCCAGGCACTAGAACTGTTAATAAATAAATATCTGTTTTATAAATTACCTAGTCTCAGGTATTTTTATAGTACCACAAATGGAGTAAGTCAGTGATAAACTCAAATGGTACAAAATTCAAAAGAAACAAAAAGATTTGTAGTGAAGTCTCTTTCCTGCCCATCTCTCTTGGTACCCATTTCTCCTCCCATTAGGCATCCTAATTGACAGCATTTTTCAGAGGTAGGCTATGCATATATAGGCAAATATATGGGATATCTTTTCTTATTTTACCTTCTTATATAAATAGAAGCACACTTTATAAAGTGTTCTGCATCATGCCTATTTCATAGAAGAATATTTTTAGGAAATCATTCCAGATTACTGCATGAGCTGCATATTTAATTGAATAAATGTCCCACCCAGTACCATTATTGGGTTCATTTTAGATTGTTTAAAGATATATTGCTTGTACATACTGTATGACTCAATTTGCAAGCTGATCTACAATGACAGAAAACAGATCAGTGGTTTCTTGGGGATTGGAGATGGAAATAAGGGAATATGACACCTGCCAAAGTCATTGAAATGGCCGGGCTCAGAGGCACAAGCATATAATCCCAGTAATTCAGAAGGCTGGGGCAGGAGGATCACAGGTACAAAAGAACCTCAGTAATTTAGGGAGACCCTAAGCAACATAGCATGGTCCTGTCTCAAAACAAAAAAGGGCTGAGGATGTGGCTCAGTGCTTAAACACTCCTGGGTTCAAGCCCCAGTACCAACACAAAAAAAGTCATTAAATTGTGCACTTGAGATGGGTGCAGTTTGTTATGCCTATGTTACACCCCCAATAAAGTTGCTTTTAACAAATCTAGTATTATTACAAGTAGTGTTGGGTGTGTGGGAGACTCCCCGTTGAAGTTAAAGTATCCGTCTTGCAAGAACATCACGGAATCCTTTACCCCTCCCCCTCCTCTCCGCAGGATGCCAAGCCGAAGGACGCCAAATTCAAAAGTTTTCTCAACCAATCCTGGCGGAACACAGTGTCAGCTCGCCATTCCTGAGTCACCCTGCCAATCAGCACCCGCCACGTGGCCTAGGCAACCCTTCTTAAGCAGAAGCTTGCAAGCTCACACTCTCTCTTTGCCTTCTTTCTCCTTCTCTCTCTCTCTCTCTCTCTCTCTCTCTCTCTCTCTCTCTCTCCCCTCCTCCTCCTCCTCCTCCTCCTCCTCCTCTCCTCTCTGCTCTCTGCCTGTTCTTTTCTTCCCCTTAGGGCAGCACCCCAATAAATCTCTTGGCTGAATCTCGGTCTGGGGTGAGTCACTCGCCTTTCAAGTAGTGCTATAATAAATAACCTTTACATATGTATCTATTCTATCTCCACTTGTTTTCTCAAGTATTTATTATGATTCATGGTATTTCATTTTGTTTCTTTTTGAAAAGGACAATTTTTTTGGGGGGAGGAGGTGCTGGGTATTGAACTCAGGGGCACTCAGCTACTGAGCCACATCCCCAGTCCTATTTTGTATTTTATTTAGAGACAGAGTCTCACTGAGTTGCTAACTGCCACACTTTTGTTGAGGCTGGCTTTGAACTTACAATCCTCCTGCCTTAGCCTCCCAAAGCGGCTGGGATTACAGGCATGTGCCACCACGCCTGGAGTGAAAAGGACAATTTTGATACAAAATCCAAAAATATATTCATTCACATATTTTGATGTCCACTTGTTTATTGTCTGTCTTACCCACCTCACCCCTGCCCCCAGGAGAGAACAGGAACCTTGTCTGTCTCATTCATCACTTTATCTCCAGAGCATAGAATGGTGCTAAGCACAGAGTAGGCATTCAACAAAATAGCTGTTGAAAGGCCATTCAAAATATATATTTTCAGGCTTCATTTCTAGGGATCCAAATTCAACAGGTCTGATAGGTTTGGGGAATCTGTATTTTTAATAAGCTGCATAGGTATTTCTGGTCACTAGCCAGCTTTGAAACAATGCTCTTTCTATGTCAGGTCATCCAACTTCTCGCCCAGGTAACTGTGGCAGCCCTCTTCCTCCTTGCATGCCCCCACATTTTTCCAGTGCTGAGGATGGAACCCAGGGCCTCATACATACTAGGAAAATGCTCTACCACTGAGCCACACTCCCAGTCCCTGCATCCCTTCTTAAAACATTACAATGTAAATTGCTTCCAAAGATTGCCATAACACTCCTGTCTATCCTGAATGCCTTTCTCAATATGACTTTTCTGCTCCTCCAATCAAGATATGCAGCCTCTTTAATTTTGTCTAGTCTTGTAACTTGCTTTGACCAATAGAATATAGTGGAAATGGTGCTGTGCCAGTTCAATGCCTGGCAGCATCTGTTTTGGAAGTTAGGCTGAAGAGAACTGAGGCACCAAGCCAAAAACCTCCACCAAGATCCTCGATGTATGTGTAAGGTCATCTAGGAGCCTTCACCCTTGGGGAATCACCCCATCTGATGCTACTCAGAGAGTAGTTAAACTGGCCCTTCTAAGCCTTCCCCAAATTCCTAACTATGAGCAATTAACTGATACTTCTTTTAAGCCCCTACATTTTTTAGTGGAGTGTTAAAGGTCACAGATAACTAAAATATGTGTTATAGCATTGCTTTCAGTCCTAAATCCTCAAAGGGCTTGAAAGGCCTTTGATGATGTGACCCCTGGTCACCTCTCCAACCTCACCTCCTGTTAAACGTCCCAGTCTAGCAGACCTTACCTTACCTAGGCTTCAGATGCTATTGCCATGTGCTCCTGTCTTCGGAGTTAATCAGCCCTGGAGTTGTCCAGGGTTAAGTTACCAAAAAAACTCTTGTTATTTTTCTCATATTTGAAACAGGAATAATCATAGCACTTATCTCACAAGACTATGGTATGAATTCACTAAGATAATGCATGACAAATATTTAGGATAGCACCTGGCACATAGGCACCACACAACAAATGTTAGTAATAAGGAGGCTGGCATGGTGGTGCTCACCTATAATTCCAGCAACTCAGGAGGCTGAGGCAGGAGGATTGTGAGTTCCAGGCCAGCCTCAGCAATTTAGCAAGATCTTCACCAATTTAGTGAGACCCTTTCTCAAAAAAAAAAAAGAAAAAGAAAAAAGAAAACTTTTTTAAAGCTGGAGATGTAGCTTAGTAATAAAGCATCCCTGGGTTCCATTGCTAGCACATGCACAAAAAATAGGAGGGCTAGGGTTAGCTTAGTGAAAAAGCACATGCACGAGTTTCTGGGCTCAATCCACAGCCACACACACACACACACACACACACACACACACACAGAATAAGTACTGCATTGTGTTACAACTGTCTGCTTATTTGTTTTCCCCTGTAGACTGAAAACTCTGCAAGGACAGCAGAGACCACACATTCCCCATTCCTGAATCCTCAGGGTCTAGCATAGTATGTGTACTCAATAAGTAATTGTTGAATATATGAATCAATCAATCAGCAAGAGAGTAAATAAACAAACTTATTAGTGATGTGATATAAATGAACAAAACTGCTAAAATATATGTGGATTGGTATTGACCTCCTATTCCTTAAGAACATTAGGTATTTGCCAGCTCAACTTATTATAATGTGGTTAAGTAGTCTCAGGGTCCTGATTAGATAGGATCATAGAGAGTATTGAGCCTATTTTTTTTTTCCTTTTTTTTTTGGTATGACTTTTTCTTGGGATCTCAGTTAATTTCTTCTTTGAAGGTGGTATGTAACTCTCCTGTCCTTTGTAAGGGCTTCATTTTAAACTTATTTCATTTGTCTGTTTATGACAAATAATATTGTTGTGAATGGAATTTTTATTCTTTGGTTTTTGCAGAGAAAAGGCAATTTTCTATGTACTGTTTTCACTTTAAGTTTCTGCAAGATTGTTTTTGTTTTTGACGACAAGCATGAACAATTGCTGGTTGTCAGGGAGATAGGATCATTACTGCAGTCTGAGAGCTGAAAACATCCAGATGTGTCACATTATTAATTAATCTGACACATTATTTTTCCATCTGATCTTCAAACATAGTCCCTTGATACCCTGGTTATTAACAAGTAGTATAATTTATCCCCTGGAGGTCCTCAGAGTGACATAATTCAGAACTACAAAACAAGGCCAGGAAGTATCATATATTTTATAACACCAGAAGTAACTTCTAAAGTTCATCAGGTGTTTTATGATAATTTAATGGTAATTTACAAATTACCTAGATGGAAATTGAGTGTTTTTTGTTTTTGTTTTGTTTTAAAAAAATAACCTTAACTATTCCACTCTATGTTCATTATTAATACTTCTTCTCCTTCTAATCTCTCTCTAACACACTTCAATCAAGCTAGTCCCTACCTCTGTACCAGAATTGTGCTTTTCCAAATCCCTACCAACCTCCAATGTAACTAAATCCTTTGATCACTTCAGTCTACATGAAAGACTCTCTTCCTTTTGTCTCTGGATTGTTTTATCTCACTGGTTATTCCTTATTAGTTTTTAAAAATCTTATTTTGAAATAATTTAAGGCTCATAAGAAGTCACAAAAACACTACAGAGAGGTTCTGTGTACCCTTCAACCAGCTTTCCCCTAAAAGACAACTTCTGATGTAACCAAATCAAAACCAGGAAATTGACATTGGTACAATACTCCCAATGGAACTACAGATTTCACCAGTTTTTACATGTGTTTATTTGGCAATTATACAGTATAGATTCATGTAACCACCATCACAATCAAGATACAGAACTGCTTTGTTGCCACCCCTTTATGATCATAATCTACCCCTAAGCCCTGGCAACAACTAATCTGTTCTCATCACTAAAATTTTGTCATTTCAAATGTGTAATATACATTGAATTGTTTTTAGATTGTCTTTTCTATTTTATAAGGAAAAAATCAATTAAACTTATTACATGTGCCAATAGTACATTCTTTGTTTGACCTGGGCAGCATTCCATTGTGTGAATATACCAGTTTGTCTACTTGCCCATTAAAAGACATTCAGCTTTTTAAAGTTTTGGCTGTTACAAATAAAGCTGCTATAAACATTCCTAAAGGCAATATGTTCTTTATCTTTGGTTACTTTCAAGCATTTTTTTTCTTTGTCATTAATTTTCAGACATTTGATCATAAGTTGTCTGATTGTGAATTTCTTTAGTTCTATCTTTTTATGGTTTGTTCAGCTCTTTGAATTTTAAAGTTTATGTCTTTTACTAATTTTTTATTGTCCCATAGGTCTTTGAGATTCTGTTGCTTATTTTTTTATTTTCTCTCTCTTTCTCACATTGGATAATTTCTGTTGATCTATCTTTAAGTTCCTTGGTTCGTTCCTCTCTCATCTCTGTTCTGCTCCTGAGTACTTCAGATAGTGAAATTTTTTATTTCACTTACTGTATTTTGTAGCTCTAAAATTTTCATTTGGTTCATTTTTATATCTCTTTTTTATTTGTTGGGACTTTCTGGGTTTTTTCAATAGTTTTGAGAATGTTCATGACTGCTTGTTGGAACTGTTTTCTGGTAGCTACTTTAAAATTGTTCTCAAATAATTCCATCTTGGTGTTGGCAACTGTTGATTGCCTTTACTCATTCAAGTTGACATTTTCAAACTTCTCAGTATGATGGTAATTTTTATTATATCCTGGACAGTTTGAGTGTTATTTTATGAGATTCTGGTACCTATTAAAATCTTGTACTATAGCAGGCAGTCAACCTGTTTATGTTAAGGACATATACCTTGCACTGCTTTTGTGAACTATATGATCCAAATACATGTTTAGTTTCCAAAGACTTTGAGGTACTATTTGGTTCTGCTCAGGTGTGTGCTGCCCAGAAGTTAATCTGGAATCTGAGTGGTGTTCCAGACCGGTGTTTGTTTCTGAAGCTTTTTTCTGTGTTGTTTCTTGTCAGTTTCACACTTGAGCTGCTCAGACATCTGCCCAGGATTTCATACATAGATTTTTAAAATCACTTTCCCTTCTGTATGTAATCTTCCTGCCATTTTCCAGTTGGGAAGGGGAGGACTATGACTTTTTAAATGCTTTTATTATTCATTACAATTATTCATAATAGTGGGATTCATAGTGACACATTAATAATGCATATAACATAATTTACTCCATTCATTCCCCAGTACATACCCTTTTCCTCCCCTCCTCTTCCCCCTGTTACCCTTCATCTACTCTTCTGGTATTTTTTCTATTTATTTACACATGTATATACTTTTTTTCAGTGGCACATTATACTTATTTATATATAACAGTGGGATTCAACTGTAGTATATACATGCAAGCATATAACTTTGAATGATTTTATTCCCTAATTTTTCCCACTTCCCTTCTTTCCTCCCTCTTTGATTCCCTATCTCTATTTATTCTATGATCTCCTTTTATTCCTTTTCTTCTTTCTAGTTTTTCCATATGAAAGAAAACATTTGACCCTTGACTTTCTGAATCTGGCTTTTTTCACTTAGCATGATGGTCTCCACTTCCATCCATTTACCAACAAATGACATGATTTCATTTTCTTTATGGCTGAGTAGAACTCTGTTGTATACATATATTTTAAATTTATTCATTAGATTAGGAGGAAAAGAGGGATGAAAATGATCTAAATTCTTGTGGAATGAGGTTTCTGTTTACTGAGATGGGAAAGAATGAGGAAAGAGCAAGTCTGTGCAGAAAAACTGAATTGCATTCTGGAAGTCTGATTATGTATTAGATAACTAAAGTGGTTATGTAAGTCTAAGACTCAGGATACTAGTCATGGCTACTACATTCATCCATAGCTACTCTCATCAAATATTGTGACTTTAAAAACCATCATAAATAGTTCTCAAATAAATATTTTCAGTAATGACTACTATCCTGAGTCCTAGACTTACAATAACCACTTTAGTTATCTAATACATAATCAGACTTCCAGAATGCAATTCAGTTTTTCTGCACAGACTTGCTCTTTTCTCATTCTTTCCCATCTCAGTAAACAGAAATCTCATTCCACAAGAATTTAGATCATTTTTCATCCCTCTTTTTCTCCTAAACTAATCCAATCTACCAGTACCTGTTGTTGCCTCTACCTTCAAAATAAAAGAAAAATCAAACCATTTCTCATCATTTCCGTAGCTACCATCTTGGTCAAACCCAATATTATCTCTTAATGTATTATTGAAATAGCATTTTAAGGAGTTGCACTGCTTCCTTCCTTGCCTTCCCAACATTTTTTTCTCCACTTCAAAGTGAGCCTTTTTACATGTAAATCAGTTCACATCACATGTTTGTTTAGAACTTCCTGAGTCCACCTCAGAGTCTTTACCATGCCCCTACCTAATTTGGTGCTGCCATTCCTTTGCCTAAATTTCCCACTAATCTTCTTGCCCACTGTGTTCTATCAGTACTGGCCTTTGTACTGTTCTTAAAACATGCCAAAAATTTCCTCCCTTCCAGTGCTAGTATTCTAGTTGCTGTTTCCTCTGCCTGGGATGCACTTATTCCAAATAGTCTACTTCTTCACTACCCTCAGGTTTGTGCTCAGATATCTTATCAGAGAGCAGGATACAGTGGCCCATATCTGTAATCCCAGTGGCTCCAAAGCCTGAGGCAGGAGAATTGAAAGTTCAAAGCCAGCCTCAGCAAAAGTGATGCAGTTATCTACTCAGTGAGACCCTGTCTCTAAATAAAATACAAAATAGGGCTGGGGATGTGGATCAGTGGTCGAGTGCCCCTGAGTTCAATCCCTGGTACCCCCCCCAATCTATCAGAGAGGCCCTCCCTAACCACCTTCTCTAAAATAGTATGCTTGCTACTGTCTCTTTGCCCTGATTTTTCTCCTAAGCATTTTTCCCAGTTATTTACTGTTGCATAACAAATCACTCCAAAACTTAGAAGTTAATGGATTAGAAGTTCAGGCATTCTGGACCCTCATCTGGAATGGATTTAATGAATGGAAGCAGGCCTCACATGTTACTATTGTCTGAGTTGCTTCATTCTCTGTTATGTACTCTTCACATGACTAGTTTGAGATTCCTCATAGCAAGGTGTTCTCAGAGTAGTTGGATTTCTTAAGTGGTGGTTGGCTTCTCCCTTAGATGAAGTGGAAATTACCAGACATTTTAAATGGTTTCTCCAGTACTGATATGGCAATACTTTGCAACATACTCTTGGTCAAGGAAAGCAACAAAACCATCCTAGATAGAAAGAGGAAATAAATAGACTCTGCCATGGGGTGAAAGCAACCAAATGCATGTGTGGGGCCAGAGGGGGTAGGAATTGATTAATGATGACCTTAGCTATCTTTGGAGATTATATGCCACAGTACCTATAGCCCTTTAACATTATTCATATTTGTCTACACCACTAGGATAAGGTCCATGAGACCAAGAGATTGTCTGTATAATTCACTGTTACATCTCCATTGCCTACAACAGTGCCTGAATACATAGTAGATACTCAATTATTTCGTTAATAAATTTTGCATAAGGTCTAACCTTCAATGATTCCTTACACGGAAAAACCGAATTACTGTCCCTACAATTGTTAAGGTCTGCTAACACCTGGTCCAATATTTTGCTTCGTATCTTTAATTATAAGCTTATACCAAAAAGAGAAATTTACAAATTTTACCTATGGTGAAAACATGTACCATGAAGGAACAGAGGTAGAGACCTTAGAGGATTGTGAACCTGGAAAGAGGCATATTACTGTCAATGCCAAAGCTTAAGGATACAATATGATTGGGATGCAAAGCTCTTCTTCAGATTCATCTCACTATCCCACTCCTCGGTTTATATCAAAAGGACTTAAAGTCAGCATACTGTAGTGACATAGCCACATCAATGTTTATAAGCAGTTCAATTCACAATAGCTAAACTGTGGAACCAACCTAGATGCCCTTCAGTAGATGAATGGAGAAAGAAACTGTAGTATATATATACAATGGAATATTACTCAGCATTAAAAGAGAATAAAATTATGGCATTTGCAAGTAAATGAATAGAGTTGGAGAATATCATGCTAAATGAATTAAGCTAAGCCCCCAAATCCAAAGACTGAATGTTCTCTCTGATAAATGGATACTGATCCACAATGTTGGGAGGGGGCATGGAAAGAATGGAGGAACTTTGGTTTGGGCAAAGGGAAGCAGGGAGGGAAGGGGGTATGGGGGTAGGTGAGATGGACATCATTACCCTAGTATGATTGCACAAATGGTGTGACTCCTATTTTGTATAACCAGAGAAATGAAAAGTTGTACTCCATTCATGTACAATGAAATGAAATGTAATCTGCTGTCATGTATAACTAATGTAAAAAATACCATAAAAATAGATTGCACCAAACTACAAAAACTTCTGTACAACAAAAGGAATAATAAAGAGAAAACCTATGAATTGGGAGAAAACTTTGTAAACCATACATCTGATGAGGGACTAACATATAAGGAACTCAAACAAATCAATAACAAGAAGACAAATAACCTGATTAAAAAATGGACCAAAGAGGTTGGGGTTGTAGCTCAGTGGTAGAGTGCTTGCCTAACATGTGTGAGGCACAGGGTTTGATTCCCAGCACCACATATAAATAAATAAAAAATAAAGTTCCATTGACAAAAACAATTGGCTAAAAATATTTTTAAAAACAGACAAAGGACATAAATAGATATTTCTCAAAGGAGACATAAATGGCCAATAGATATATGAAAAATGCTCGATATTACTAATCATTAGGCAAATATGAATCAAATCCACAAAAGGATATTCATGTCATATTGATAAAATGGCTATTATCAAAAAGATGAATGATAACGAGTGTTGGCAAGGATATGGAGAAAAGGGAACCCTTGCACACTGTTGGTAGGAATGTACACTAGAATAGCCATTATAAAAAAAAAAAATACCATGGAGGTTTGTCAAATACTTAAAAGTAGAAATACCATATGATCAAGCAATCCCATTACTGGGTTTTTACTCAAGGGATTTGAAATAAGTATATCAAAGAGATACATGCACTTCCGTGTTGATCACAGCATTAATCACAATAGCCAAGATATAGATCAATCTAAGTGTCCATCAACAAATGAAAGGATAAAAGAGGGCTAGGGATGTGGCTCATGGTAGAGTGTTTGCCTAGCATGCACAAGCCCCCAGGTTCAATACCTAGCACCACACACACACACACAAAAAAAAAAAAAAAGATGAAGAAAATATGGCATATATGCCCAATGGAATATTATTCATCCTTAAAAAAGGAAACCCCGCCATTTGTGATAAAATGAACGAAGCTAGAGGATACTATGCTAAGTGAAATAAGCCAGGCATTGACAGATACCACATGTTGTCATGTATATGTGGAATCTAAAACAATCAAACTCAGAAGCAGGGAATAAAATGGTAGTTACCAGAGGCTCTGGGGTCAGAGAAATAGGGAGATATTGTCAAAGGGTGCAATGTTTCAGTAAGGAGGAATAAATTTTTGATAGTTATTATACAGCACAGAGAATATAGTTATTAATAATGTTTATGCTTCAAAATTACTAGAGAGTGAACTTCAAATATTCTCACCACAAAAATGATCAGCATTTGAGGTGATGTGTATGCCAATTATCTTGATTTAATCACTCCACATTGTACACATATATCATAATATCACATTGTATCCCATAAATGTGTACAATTATAATTTGTCAATTAACAATAACAAGTAATGTACAAAAAAGAGAATAGACTATTATTATGCATACTGCCAGTTTGTTTTTCCAAAATCTGGTACTGTTTTGCTCCACCCCATACTCTTGCCAGGACTTTGCTAATTTAATGTTGTTTTTGTCTTCATATTTTATTACTAGTGAGATGAAAATATTTTAAATATTTAAGAGCTCTTTGCATTCCCATGATCATAAATTGTTTATTCATTTCCTTTGCCTTCTAATAAAATGCCACCAATATGACAACATTAAAGAATAGAAGGAGGTTTGGGAGAAGAAAATGGAGGTGATCTGCTTCTGAGAGTTTGAAGACACTCTTATTGGCCCCAGGTAAACTTTTCCAGGCTTTTCTTTCGCCTAGATGTTAGCCTTTGTACTCACCTGGATAGCAGGTGAACCATGTGTCAAGCACAAGGCCAGGCCCAAGCTGACAGATTGTACTGATAGAGGAACAATTCCTTTTAAGATTCAGACAATTTTCTTCTTACATTTACAACAAAAGGAAGAAGGAACCAAAGGTGCCAGCTCTTCATGGCCCTTCAACAGGGCAGCAAACATAGAGGCTAAATGACTATAAAACAAATTAATAGACTCCTTGTTTCTGAGGAGCCTACTGTGACTCAAGCAGAGTGGTTTTATTGCCTATGTTAAAGGGGTGAGGCAGAAAGCCTCTGACCTCATCCAAATCCAAAGGCTATAAGAATTTATCTTATGACAGCTTTCTAGGCTGATATCGTCCAGGGAAGATAAGCAAGTGAGCAGGAAATGACTTTGTACTTGCTTCTCTCAAGCCTCCCATGCAGAAGAATCACAAAGCATTCTGCCAAAATCTAAATTTATCTGTGGCTTATGTGGGTACCAGCTTCCCCCAGCTTCATGGTGGAGCTGGTCCTCTATACTCTGCAGGTAAGGACTCTTGGAATTATGTCTAGACCTTTTATCAATTTACGGAGTTTTGAGAAAACTTGATTAGTGTCTAAGAGGCCACTATCTTCTCTATATACAAAAAGATCAACTGAAAAATCCATTCATTTATAGCAATTATTCTATTGCCAGGGAGATCCTAAATGTTATGAATCAGATTCATCTGAAATTGAGTCATAATATGGCCCACGGGATAGCTGCATAGAGCTACAGCAAATTACCACATCATGTTCATTGGCCTCATGAAGACCTCCAATATTATTAGTAATATTGATGGGTATGTATTAAGGATGTTAGGGCTTCTGAAAAGGAGACATAAATAGCCAATATATATATATATATATATATATATATATATATATATATATATATATATGAAAAACACTCAATATTACTAATCATTAGCCAGGTGCAATGGCATATGCCTGTAATCCCAGCTACTTGAGAGGCTGAGGCAGGAGGATTGCAAATTCAAGGCCAGTTTTGGCAACTTAATGAGACCCTGTCCCAAAATACAAAATTAAAAACAGGGGCCGTGGATGTACTCAGTGGTTAAGCGCTTGCTTATATGCTTGAAGCTTTGGGTTCAATCCCCAGAACTGAAAAAAAAAAAAAAAGTTGAAGTATAGTTCTTATTAGGAGTGTTTTCTGCAACACTGTTTCTTCAGAGCTAAAAGCCAGTGTTTAAATGTTTCTTGTCCTCTGGGAAACTCTTTAATCCTGGAAGCTAGTCCTGGGACTTTTAAAAATCCCAGGGCTCCTCTTTGATAACTGTGTACCAAACCTTTCACATAGGCAGCTATTGCATTCTGATTATAGGCCAGAACAAAATCAAATAATCAATCTACATGATTGAAGAAAAGAAACCCCCAAGTACAGCTGGATTAATTTGCTAGTGTTGCCCCAAAAAAGTATCACAGAATGGGGGGACTTAAATAGCAAAAATGCATCGTCTCACACTTTTCGAGGCTGTAATTCTACAATCAAGGCATTAGCAGGTTTTCTTTCTTCTGAGGACTGTGAGGAAAAGATCAGTTCCAGATCTTTCTCCTTGGCTTATAAGTGGCTGTCTTCTCCCTATATGTCTTCATATCCTCTTTCTATGGATATTTATGTATCCAAATTCCCCCTTTTAATTAAGATATTGGTTACATTTGATTAGGTCCTACCCTAATGACTTCACTTTAACTTGATTACCTCTGTAAAGATCCTGTCTCAAAATAAGGTCACATTCTGAGGAATTACTGAGAATGGTTTTTAATAAACAATAATTCACTTTAAGTCAGGATTTGTAGGGTTTAAAGTTTTTAAAATTTGGACTGGGTCTTTTGAAGAAAAATAACAAAATTGTCATATTCTCCCAGTAATGAATGCTACAACATTGTTTGCAACAGGGAAACAATACGTAAAGACCAATGAAAGCTAAACAGAAACTAGCTACTATAGTCAAATATGCAAAGAAAAAAATTCCCAAGGCAAACTTGATAGACTTATTAGTAATCCGCAAAGATGACTATACAACCTTTCGGATGACCAGAGGCACAAATTTGATCAACACTTCAAAACTACCCAATAAGAAAGAAAAGTTAGAATCTTGAAATTTACACACAAGAATTTTAATTCTAAATTAGTATGGCTGCAAATATTTATTTTTCAATTTTTTTGTATAACTGTGGGTGTACTTCCTAAGATAGTCTAAGTTCTTATCAAATCTGTTACATTTCTTATCTATACTTTCATTTTAACAATTATATTCTATACATACCCTATTGCCTAGTGATTGATAAGAAGACTGCTTGAAAAAAAGGATACAGAGTATAATTTTGAAAATATTATATAAAAGTATAATTCTCATATAAACTAACAGCAAGCTAGTGTCAAAATTCATTAATGAGAAAGCCAAAATGTTGATAAATCTGGTTCAAAGAGGATATGAGAAGTTGGATTTTATATAATCAATGGGGAAAAAAGGAAGAGTGAAATAAGATAGCTACCATGGATACAAAATTGGTTAATTTGCTAAAGGGCAATAAACCATAAACATTTGGGATCATCTTTTCTGCTGGGTAGAGAAGAAAATTATCACACTTTGCCAGTTTTATTTATTTACTTATTTCCCTGGAATCGGAATTGAGCCTAGGGGCACTTGACCACTGAACTACACCCTAGCCCTTGTTTTCTTTTATTTTGAGACAGGGTCTCACTATGTTGCTGAAACTGATCTTGAATTTGGGATCCTTCTGCCTCAGTGTCCCAAGTAGCTGGGATTACAGACATGCACCACCTTGACCAGCTTCTCTGTTTCACTTTCTTTTCCTGATCTAAGAATGTGCTATGAGCTGAGTGTTTGCTGTGGGAAGGTGAGGAAGTGGGAACTGCACCAAACTTAGCAGAATGGAAGATTTTGTCTAGGATAAGCCATGACATTTGTTCACTTCGTTATAAACTCAGGGAGGAAGAGAGGGGAGACTAGGAAAGAGTTTCTACTCTTATAAGTCCAAGGGACTTTTGGCCTGCTTAGGTATTGGACAGCTATATGATATTAACCTTTCCTTTGTAAAATTTCATAATTATTATTATATATCATTTTTATTAGCATTTTTACCTTGTGACATCAGTTATTTTGCCTCAATATTTTTTCTCTCTATTTTGGATTTATTTTTAAACTATCTAAATATTGATGAGTAGCAATTATGTAAGTGGAGATCTTCTAGATGTCAGATGGAGAGCTTAATTTTGGTATACATGGGAAGAGGAAACTAACTAAATCTCTCATTTAGCGTGGGTGAAATGGGAAGTAGTTCTTTTTTTTTTTTTTAAGTAAAATCCTAAGGATAAAAACAGATTTTCTAACACACTGTGATGAGCTCTGTAATTTTATATTTATCTGAGTTTGTCCCTTTCCTTAAAAATATGGAGATGAATGTTTAGAAAATGGAAATTCCACTAGAAAAAAATGATTTTTTTTAGTCTAGAAACTATCATTTCAATATACTTTCCTTTGGAGTTTCTTTGATACAAAAAGTTACTAACATTATTTTCACTTTATGCTGTTAAGAACATTCACTTCTGGGGACTGAGGTTGTGTCTCAGTGGTAGAGCACTTGCCTAGCATGTGTGAGGCACTGGGTTCAATTCGTAGCACCACATAAAAATAAAATAAAGTTTCATCAACAACTGAAAAATAAAGAACATTCACTTCTGGCTGGATACGGTGAGGCATACCTGTAATCCTAGTGGCTTGGGAGGCTGAGGCAGGAGGATTGTGAGTTCAAAGCCAGCTTCTGCAATTTAGAGAGATCCTAAGCAACTCAGTGAGACCCTGTTTCTAAATAAAATACAAAAAAGGGCTGGGGATGTGGCTCAGTGGTTAAGTACCCCTAGGTTCAATCCCTGATACCCCCTCCCCCAAAATAAATAAAGATAACTGTATTTATGTGGGTTGGTCTCTGTGTCTTCTATTCTGTACCATTGGTCTACATGTCTATTTTGGTTCCAATACCATGTTTTTGTTACTATTGCTCTATAGTATGGTTTAAGGTCTGGTATTGTGAGGCCTCCTGCTTTACTTTTCTTGCTAAGGATTGCTTTGGCTATTCTGGGTTTAGTTTTCCAAATGAATTTCATGTTGCTTTTCCTAGTTCTGTGAAGAATGTTATTAGGATTTTAATAGTAATTGCATTAAATCAAAACTGCATTAACAGTTTTGGTAGTATGGCAATTTTGATAATGTTAATTCTGTCTGTCCAAGAACATGGGAGATCTTTCCATCTTCTAAGGTCTTCTTCAATTTCCATCTTTAGTGTTCTATAGTTTTCATTATAGAGGTCTTTCACCTCTTTTGTTAGAGTGATTCCCAAGTATTTTATGATTTTTGAGGCTATCTTGAATGGGTTAGTTTTTCTAATTTCTCTTTCAGTGGATACAACACTTTTGTATAGAAATGTATTTGATTTATGGGTATTGATTTTATGTCCTGCTAATTTGCTGAATTCATTTATTAGTTTAGAAGTTTTCTCGTGGATTTTTTTTTGGATCTTCTAACTATAGAATTATGTCATCAGCAAATAATGATAGTTTGAGTTCTTCTAACACACATAAATATAGTTATCTCATATAGTTATCTAGACAAAGGCATCAAAAACATACATTTGAGAAGGGATAGCCCCTTTAACAAATAGTGCTGGGAAAATTGGAAATCCATATGTAGCAAAATGAAATTAAACCTCTATCTTTCACCATGCACAAAACTCAACTCAAAGTGGATCAAGGACCTAGGAATTAGACCAGATACCCTGCACTTGATAGAAGAAAAACTAGGCCCAAATCTTCATCATGTTGGATTAGGCCCCGACTTCCTTAACAAGACTCCTAAAATGTGAGAAATCAAGAATCAATAAATGAGATGGATTCAAATTAAAAATCTTCTTCTCAGAAAAAGCAACAATCATTGTGATGAAGAGAAAGCCTACAGTATGGGAATTAATTTTTACCACATGCACATCAGATAGAGCACTAATCTCCAGGATATATAAAGAACTCAAAAAACTTAATGCCAAAAAAAAAAAAAAAAAAAAAAAACTCAATAAGTGGGCTAAGGAACTTGTCAAAAGAAGATATACAATTGATCAACAAATATATGGAAAAGTGTTCAACATCTTTAGTAATTAGATACATGCAGATCAAAACTACTCTAAGATTTCATCTCACTCCAGTCAGAATGGCAGTTATCAAGAATACAAGCAATAATAAGTGTTGGAGAGGATGTGGGGAAAAAGGTACACTCATATTGTTGGTGGGACTGCAAATTGGTACAACCATTTTGGAAAGCAGTGTGGGGATTCCTCAGAAAACTTGGAATGGAACCACCATTTGACCCAGCTATCCATCCCACTCCTCAGTTTATATCCAAAGTCACATAGCAACACCAATGTTTATAGTAGCTCAATTCACAATAGCTAAACTGTGGAACCAACCTAGATGCCCATCAATAAATGAATGGATAAAGAAACTGTGGTATGTATACACAATGGAATATTACTCAGCATTAAAAGCGAATAAAATTATGGCATTTTCAGGTAAATGGATGGAGATGGAGAATATTATGCTAAGTGAAGTAAGCCAATCCCCCAAAACTAAAGGCTGAATGTTTTCTCTGATTAGTGGATGCTGATCTATGATGGGGGGTGTGGAAAGAATGGAGGATAGTTGGATTGGGCAAAGGGGAGGGCAGGGAGAGGTTATAAAGATAGAAAAATGGTGGAATGAGATGGACATCATTATCCTAGGTACATGTATGATTGCATGAATGGTGTGTCTCTATAACCAGAGAATTGAAATGTTGTGCTACATTTGTGTATGATAAATTGACATGCATTCTGCTGTCATGTACAACTAAGTAGAACAAATAAAAACTACAAAAAATAGAAACAAAGAAAAAAGAAAAACAAAAACCCATTCACTTCTGAGAAGCTTTTTTTCGACTCTTCTATTCTCCTGGCTCCCATCAGAATTAGAAATCTGTATCTCCTATAATTCCTATTTTGTGAAATCTGCTATACCTTTTCCTAATTATCAGTGTGTGTGTTGTTATATCCTTAACATCGTATTGAAATCATTTATTTTTTTATCTATCTCTTCTATTAAACTGAGCATTTAATCCATTTTCATCTCATCACCTAGTATAATGCCCAGAATACAGGGATATTTATAAATTTTGTAAGAAAATTTTAAAAATAAAAATAAAAAAGGTCTGGGAAAATAATTTTTGTAAGAATGAATGAGAATATTGTCAGACAGCCCAGTATAATATCCTAATCTATTTGGTAAATTGACATTCATATGAGAGGACAGATTCACCAATTGTAATTAAAAAAAAGAAGAAAAATAACACAGGATGAATCAAAAAGCTGATTAGGAAGTCAGGTCATTGATGAAAAAATAATTTTTATTTGGCCTAAATTGAGTCTCCTATTAATAACATTGTATAAGATACCCTATGATAAGTGCAATTAGAAAAAAAACAGTCTTTGTAACCTGATTACACAAAATTTCCAATATTTTAAAACATAATTGGAACTGATCAATAAGGTGGTAAAAGAAAATCCAGAAGAATTATTTGAAAGTTAAAATGTGAGACAATGTATGCCTGTTAGCCCAGCAATTTAGGAAGCTGAACCAAGAGGACTGCAAGTTTGAGAACAGCCTGGGAAACATAATGAGATCCTGTCTCAAAATGAAATAAAAAATGGCTAGAAATGTAGCTCAGTGCTTACCTAGTATGTGTGAAGCTCTGGGTTCAACCCCTGGTACTGCAAAAGAAAAAACAATCAATAAATAAAAAGTAAGAAGGAATGTTAGCTCAAAAGAAATTTTCTGTCTATGTAATTTTAAAACCTTCCAATCTCCTTTTTTGGTAGAGAGATAATATCAACACATTGCAGTAGCCAGCCTAGGAGATAACACCTCGAAGATCTGTGCCTTACTGTATTCATTTCCCTTATTTAGTCTCTTCACTTTGTGAGTAGGGTAGGTGCTGAGTGACCAATAGAATGCAGTGGAAGTGACATTGTGTGGCTTCTGAGGCTTTGCTACAGGAGGCCTTGCAGCATCTGCTTTGATCTCTTAGAACACCCACTCTTGGAGCCCTGAGCGTGAGATGTGAAGTCCAACTATCCTAAAGCCTCCTTGCTGGAGAGATTACATGTAAAAAGTCTAAGATTTCATGTATAATAATTCCTGGCCAGTTCCCCAGCCATTTGAGTCATCCAAGCTGAGACTCTGGACATACTGTGGAACTCAGTTAAGTTGTTCCTGCCAAACCCTGCCTAAAATGCAGACTTGTGGATAAAATAAATAGCTATTGCTTCAATCTATTAATTTTCGTGTGGTTTGTTATGCAGCAATAGATAGCTGAAATACTCCTCCCTTTCCTTCCTCCTTCACTAGATGTGAATAGTTTCCTTAGATGGGTGCAGAGTGAACAAGGATGTGTCCAGTCATCTCAAGGTTGGAGAATTTTCTAGCCAACTGTATTGGGGTAATTGATTATCTGTGTTATACAGATAAACTGCATAAGGGCTGTCTTCTGATTTTTTTTAAATTGGGAATGGAACCCAGGACCTCACAAATGCCTTCCGGGTGCTTTAACACTAAGCTAAACTCTCAGTTCCAGGATTGTCTTCTGAGAAGAAACTATGTCACTTCTGTGGTCAAGACACAGGGAACCCTGGACCATCTCTAGAGCTTGTGGCCAGGCATAAACCCCAACCTAACAGATAAATACATACACTAAGCTGAACATAAAGTGCAGCATTCTACAGAAAAGAATTGACAAAAAAAAAAAAAAGTGACCAGAGTATAAACAGCAGTAGGTGTACTGGCAGAAGGAACAACTAAAGTCTGTCTGGACTTTGCAGGATTTGAGCTGTTAGCACATTCCATTTCAGGACCTGCTCCCCACCCATGTTTGTAATAAGAAACTCATCCCTACATCTGCAGCAATTAGACCAGAGGTACACACCAGTCTATAGACAGTTTATTTTTGACTGGCCAGTAATTTATCTGATTATCTCTTTTGAGAGTCTGAACTAGTATATGAAGAGAGTGTAGCATTCAGTTGGAGAGAAAGGCCAGGAGGGATCAAGGCCCGAGAACTGTTGGCAGCCTGTATATTTTGATAAGCATGTAGAGAGCTTGTTTGCAAAAAGTAGTGATGTGAATTCATGGGGAGAGAGAAAAAGAGAGAGAAAAGAATTTTAAGAGTGAGAGACAGAATGAGAGAACACTGGCCCTAGCTCTACTTACTGACTTTTTAGTCCCCAGTTTTTAAAATGTAACTTTATTTTACACAAAATTACACAAATTTTTGTGTAAATTTTGTGTAAATTTTGGGTTTGGGTGATGATTTGATGGGAATTAACAAAACAGGGACTTTATCTTCACTTTTATTTAAGGGTCTCTGAAAAGACCACTGTTTTATACTGGCTTTGTTTCTGGTTTATCATTAATGAATATTTCAAAAGAGAGTTTTAGAGTTTGTTTCCCTAAAACTAGTTTTGTCATGCTGTTTGTGCATGAAAAGGAACATAATAACTGTGGGAAGGAAATCCTACAGGCATCAGGCCCAAGCAGATGCTTCTTTACTTCTTTATTTCCAATCAATGAAGGAGGAACAAATTTAAGGCAGGAAGAGGCACTAGAAAACACATGCTCTGGATTTATCCAGTACCTGCTCAATCACTCCTATTATGACCCCATATTTATCCCTTTCTCTCTGGTCCTTTGCTTCCTCTGCTGCACTATGGTGGTGATCACAGTTTTAAAATTCTGTAAATATAAAGTGTCTAATGAGAATCTAATCCAAAAACATTCTCACATAGGACTTTCATCTCATTCTGAAGATGAAAAAATTGCACTGAGAAAAGACTATTGCCTAAGATATGCAACGTAAATTTGCAGTAATTTCTAATACTTCAGCACTGTACTTTTTCTTCCTGATTGTGCAATAAGGACAGGAAGTGAAAAGGGGAACATTGTTAATGTTCAAGTTAAGTCAGAGGCTCAGTTAGGATACTTACAAGATGTGAATAAGTGGGAAAGTAAAAGATAACCAAATTTGAACCTGAATCAATATGCATTTGATGTCCTACCAAGATGTCAAAATACTGTATCTCAGAGAAATCAACTTATTTTTTCTCTTACATAAGCTATACATATGGGTTTTCATAAAATTCTACACAAGTATCATTAATGTTAATAATTGGCATATGTGAATTTTAAAAATCTACTTATGTGTTCATTCAACAAAATGCTTTATTTATTCATTTTTTTTTTTTTTTTGAGATGGGAGTCTTGCTGTGTTACCCAGAATGGCCTTTAACTTCTGGGCTCAAGAGTTCTGTTTCAGTCTCTCAAGTACTTGGGACTGCAGACATGCCAGAGCATTTTATTGAGCAAGGAGTTGGACCAGGCTGGAGGATTTAATGGTACATGCTCATTTTAAACATGCCATTTGGTCTTTAATTCATAATTCTAATAAAGAGACATCTTTATTCTGAGTACTTGCACAAGTTTTGAGCAAACGTGAAAGTTTTAAGAAAGCATAGGTCAGGGGGAGTTGTGGAGGAAGGTTCCTAATGGGCGACAGTGGCAAGGCAATGTGTGGGGCTAGGGGGAGGGTTAATAAAGGGAGGAGTAAGGACTATAAATTTCAGGGTCTTCCTGTTTGAGCAGAGGTTCCTGTTCCCTCACAACTTGCATGATAAAACAAGTGTAATATTCGACTAAGCATCCATCCCGCGCCTAGAATTTGGGCAAAAAGACCCGGATGCCGAGTCCCACCTCCCACCAGCTAAGGGGGCCCGCTGAGTTCCATGAGGGGCGGGGCTGAGGGGTGGGGCGGGGCTGAGGGGTGGGACGGGACAGAACTAGGGGAGGGGCCGCTGTACGTTTTCCAGAGCTGGGCTGCTCCGCCGCTGAGGGCTTACGCTGGAGCCAGGCTTGGATTGGTGAGTACGTTGGTCTCTGTTTATAGGCCGCACAGAACTGTTCGCGGGGCTTTGATTGGCTCAACAGGCTCTGAGCGGTCATTGGCTACAGTGGGTCGTCAGGGCGACTAAGGGGAAAAGAAGAAGGGGTGTTGGGCCTGGCGGTGAACTGGGGCTGCGGGCAGCTGGGCGGCTCCGCGGGTAGGTGTCCAGAGAGCCGCGGGGCCAGAGTGCCCAGGGTTCACATCACACTCCAGGAGGTGCCCGGGCTAGTTGGTTGGCTGGGGAGACCCGCAGGCCAGGACCATGGGCTGCTTCTTCTCTAAGAGGCGGAAGGCTGAGGAGTCGCGGCCCGAGAGTGAGGAGGAGCAGCCCAAGCAGTACAGCTGGGACCAGCGCGAAAAGGTAATGAAAGTATTTCAACCCCTGGTCTCAGTCCTTTAGAGCCGCCCGGCAAGTGGCCCTTATAGCCGGGAAGGTCTAGGGAAGCCAACTCAACGATATGGGTAGCTGAAGTCAGGGTGCAAGACTTTGGGAGAGCGTCCCAAAGAGCTGTGAAAGGGGCCTTCAAGTTCGTTGTCCAGGTAGATGTACCCTCGGGGGCTTTGCCTCGGTTTTGCTCCCTGACTTGCGCCTACTTCCCGTTCGAGGATAGACTCAGGGAAGGAGCCAAGAATGCGCTGAATCGCAAATCACCTCATTTCACCAGCCGCGCTGAGCGGGGTTTGGTCCAATCGTCGAATTACATATGGGACTGATTCTCATCTCTTCCGCGGCTTATGTTCTGTGGCTGTTTCTCTTTTGTCTGCACTCCCTGGCAAATCTCTTTGGTGCCGCATGATATATTCCACTGCTGCATTTTCTTAGTTACTAGGTGTACTGTTATAATGTACAGCTTCCCTCTCCCTCCTTTTCCAGTTGGCTGAAAGGGATAATGAAAATCAAAAGTCTTGAATGCGTGTTAAGACTGTAAAGTGAAAGTAATTGGTATGAACTAGGCAATATTTATTATTGCTTTATGTGAATGAAAACACCCTTATTCTTATTTTGAAGATATCCCCTAGTCTTGCACAAACACACTTACTCATCCATTTCTTAATGGTTCCTCTTTTTACATAGTTCTTCATTTATGCCTAGTAACTTTGATAGACTTAATTATTCTCTTCCAAACAAAATGAGATTGTCTTTAATGAGTGTAAGAACAGTTAACTCTTACCTAGTGCAACATATCTTTACCCCCAAAATACTTTATAGTAAGTTTCTTACTAATGGTTTGATTCAGTCATAAACCTTCCTGCCCAATCACCAATTCCCAGCAGAATTTAGGCATGTAGATTCTCCAAGTGTTACATTTAATAAATTAGAAGCTTTTTTCATTATTCTCAGCCCCATCTTTCTGCCTCTGGTTCTTAGACCCTTCTTGCACCATGTGATACATTTGTTTTCTCTTATTTATACTTCATGGTGGCATTTTATCATGTATGAAAGCTGTGTTTTCTATTGTACAAGGAGATTGCACCTATCTTTTTTTTCTTTTCTTTTGGTACTAGGGATTGAACTTGTGCGCTTTATGACTGAGTTACATCCTCAGCCTTTTGTATTTTTTATTTTGAGACAGGGTCTTGTTAAATTGCTTAGGGCCTGGCTAAATTGCTGATGCCAGCTTCAAACTTGTGATCCTTCTACTTCAGCCTCCTGCACTTGGCTAGAACATGTCTTTTAAAGTTATTTGGTGAGCGTTTTTTGAAAGATTCATTTTCCTCAGATCTAGGATTTCTAACAATGCTGTTTAAACTTGAACTGTCTGCCACAGAGAAAGTTGTGTTTTTTAATTTTTATTTTAGCTTTTTGTTTTGAAATCATAGGCTAAACTTTAGTTTTAGCCTATGATTTCAAAACAAAAGTTTAGTTTTAGCCTATGTTTGCCTCTGATTCATTGTTTTACAATAAATTGTGCTACAGTTAACCTTTATTGACATTTCATTCAGCTTAATTGGGATCTTTCCAATTAATCCCTCTTTTAGATCAGTGGATGTGTTCTGTGATTTTTCTTCTTTTGCTCTTTGGCTAAGTAAAAGCATTGAAAAATAGAACAGGGGACACCATATGTAGCAAACTGTTACTTATAAACAGGGAACATTTTTTGAGAACATTACTAGATACTACAGTTGTATAGATATTACTGATATGTATAAATAAGCTCATACTTCTGTATGTGTATTAAAAGTTTAGGGGCTGGGGTTATAGCTCAGTGGCAGAGCACTTGCCAAGCACATGTGAGATGCTGGGTTCAATCCTCAGCATCACATAAACAAACAAACAAATAAATAAAGATATTGTGTCCAACTACAACTAAAAAATATTTTTTAAAAAAAGTTTAAATTTTTATTTTACTTTTTGCAGTGCTGAGGGTGAAACCCTGGGCCTTGTGCATGCTAGGCAAGCACTCTACTACCGAGCTATGTCCCCAGCCCCAATACAAGATCTTTTTTTTTTTTTTCACAATACTTAGCAGCTATTTATGTAAATACTTGAAAAAGTCAATAATGGAAAAATAGGCTTATCGTGAGAGTTTATTTTCATTGGATTTAGTTTGCCATTTAAAAAGTGCTGCTTCTAGGTTATCCTAGCAGATATAGAACACTTCAGGACACATGCATCTACTGTAACATACTATAATAGATACAGTCATTATAGAATGATTTATACTTTTGGAGGAAATTCAACAGTAGTAAGGGTAACTTGTTTATTTAAACTAAAAAAAAAGTTAGAATATACAAATTATTTTTTCTCATTTGATTGAAAGGGCTATAAAATTTCACATACCAACAAAGGAATCAACATAATCACATAGAGAACACCTCAGCTAATTGCTTTTACCTTATTTCCTCCTTAAAGGAGAGTGTACACTCAGCCATACAATATTCTAGACTGCACAATGGCTTCAAGGCTGGTCTACCATAAGTGACTGAAAGTAAGTTGTATTGGTAAGCTGACATTGAATAAGTTAAAATCTTGATCAACTCAATTAATCAAGATTTTTCTAACTAAATGAGCATTATATTCCCCAAACAACTCAGTTTAAAAGTCTTTGGACCATTGAAGAAAGAGAAATATTAGCTTACATTTTGAAACAATGGAGACACCACATTTTTAACACTGCTTTTTCTTTCTGGAATTTTTTGTTGTTGTTGTTCTTTTGGAATAACTAGGAATCTCTCTATAGTGCCTCATTTACCATAGTTTTAAGTTTTATATGATTTTAAATATATTTCTAGTTTCTTGCTTGCTGTGAGCTTGATTTGGACTACTGTATAAATGTTCTGTATTAGTCCAATGATGTTTTCAGTGACCATGGTCTTGTTTGCTCCTAGATTTTGGGGGAGGGGCTATTGGGGCTTGAACCCAGGGGTACTTAACTACTGAGCCACATCCCCAGCCCTTGTTTATATTTTATTTAAAGACAGAGTCTTGCTGAGTTGCTTAGGGCTTTACTAAGTTGCTGAGGTTGGCTTTGAACTCATGATCCTATTGTCTCAGCCTCCCAAGATGCTGGGATTACGGGACTACACCATCATGCCCTGCTCCTAGAAGAGTTTAATCATACCTTAGAAGGAACAGAATGCAAATACAGCCTAGAGAACATAACTGAGATATACTGCATTATATTAACAGAAATGGTTTGTGTTAAAAGTTTAGGTTTCCATAATGTAAAACAATGGCAAGTATTTACTTTGTTCACAATGTTGCAATTTGTATAAAGCTAAGATGGTTGATTCTGCTATATTTTAATATAGCTTATATGTTTTTAAAGTCATATCAATTGCCATTCAGCTTCTATGATTTTATGTATAAAACCAAAATGAGTTCCCTGAAGTTTCCTTGCAACTTAGAAAGTGGTATTTAAATTTTCCTTAGGTTGTGTAACCAGAGTACCTTTATTGAGGGGCACCCTTGGGGTTTTGAGTTGGGTAATTGGGTCAGTCTTCAGGGACTGAAGTAAGAAGAAATTGTCTCAATTAGAAAGAATGTTTGGGGAGTAAGTGTTGTCATGGCAACTGACATACTGTAGTCAACAGTGGAAGAAATTCATTTTCTATTGCTGCTGACTTTGAAAAAAAGTTTACAGTTACTGCACTGACATGATAAGAAATATATTTGGATTACAATATCTGTACATAAATAATTGGAAAGAAATGCTTTTATCTTTGTTATCCACATGCTATCTTCCAGTTAGGCAAAGTATTCAAAATATGTGTATTCAAACACCAAGGGAGATCCAGAATTATAATACCCATCCAAGCCCTCCAGGAAATTACTTGGTTTTTTTTTTTTTTTTTTTTTGGAGTTAAGACAGGGAGTATTTAAGTGAAAATCAGGTGAAGATGATACAGAAAATTATTTTTCATTTCCCAGTTATTCATGCCAATGTTCCTCCTAAATAAGAGGAAATGAAGATTATGTATCTAAACAATAATGACATAAATTTGAAAACTGTAGTTGGGTATGAACAACACATCTTGTATTTGTTACATTTGATTCATGTTTAATAGAAATAATACTAAACAAAATTTTTTAAATTCAAGTTTCTATTGTGTAACTTTTGTTAAAGTAACCAATTTGTGCACTTCAGGTTCCTCATCTATAAAGTGGGACAGTTATAAATATTTCTCCACTATTTAATATGGCAAAGGCCTGTCCTTTCCCTGTTCCTCCTTTGAACCAGATTGGCAATCCAAATAATTTTATACTACAGAACTGTTTAACTGTAGAATCTGTAGCTATTTGATTAATTTCTCCCCATGAACTAGAGAGGTTAGACAGTAATGATCATATCCAAGGAAAGAACTTGAACAAACTTTAAGCAGATTATAATTCCCAAAGTTGTTCATCAGTGGAAAGGGTGGCTTTGTGAGAAATTGACCTCCACATTAGTCAGAATGTTCAGAGGTTAAACGGTAACCTGCTAGAAAGAAGTGTCTGCATCAAATAGGGGGCTAGATGCTATTTTAGCCTTCTTTTAAGTAAGCAAGGTATTCTAGTTGTCCATCTCTGCATACCAAACCATCTCTGCATACCTGAAACTTAATATCTTAAAACAATGGCAAGTATTTACTTTGTTTACAATATTGCAATTTGTATAAAGCTAAGATGGTTGATTCTGCTCAATGTTGAATCAACTGTGGCAGTTTGACTAGGGGCTGAATAATCTACCTTCAGGATGGCTTAACAGCCTAGCTGGCTGGCAAGTTATTGTTGGCTTTCAGCTGGGAGCTCAGCTAGGGCTGAAGGCCAGGCACTCTCCATGCAGCCTGGGCTTCCTCACAGTATTATGGCTGGGTTCCAAGGGCCAGTGGCCCAAGAGATATTGGCAGAAGCTGCATTATCTTTTCCAAGTAGCTACTTCTTTTTTAAAAAGAATTTTTTGTGGACTAGATTTCCATTAAAATGAACAAAATCCATTATTTTATCTTAGATTAAGAATAAGATGTTCACTTTTGTTTTATATTAGAAAAATAATGCTTAATTTAGTTTAGTAGCTGTAGGACATCAAATTAATATCATGTTAATTCCAACTCCTAATTTTTTCTTTGATTTTGAAAGTATATTACCTTTTTTGTGGTGCTGGGCATTGAACTCAGGGTCTTCTTTTGTGTGTGTGGTGCTGGGGATATAACTTAGGGAAAGTGCTTTACTACTGAACTATATCCCCAGACCTATTACCTTTTAAGAATTATAGTAAGAAATACAGTCTAATCAAAGCTCACTTCTATAAATGGCTCATATAAAAAAGTAATTTAAACCATGATCTTTTTATGAGTGTGATTTTAGGCACTTTATTTGAGAACCAGTAACTTGCAAGGTTATTATGGGCCTAAGTTTCAGGTTGCTTTATTATTACTTTTTGCTTTGAGCAACTTTCAGGCATTATTGAGAAAGCACAGCAGCATAAATCTTGTTTCTCCTTTGAAGACTGGGTTGACAATTCAAATAATTTTATACTACAGAATTATTTAGCTATAGACTCTTTAGCTATATGATTAATTTCGCTCCATGAGTTAGGAAAGCTGGAATGTACAGAGAAAATATTAAATTACATTTAAATCCTTAGTTTTGGCAGCTGCTACAGACTGAATGTTTGTCAGATTCTTATGTTGAAGGCCTACCCTCTCCCAACACAATGTGGCTGTATGTGGATATAGGGCCTCTAAGGAAGTAATTAAGGTTAAATGAGGTCATAAGGGTGGAGCTCTGATCTGAAAGGATTAGCGTCCTTTTAAGAAGATTCGCCAGAGAGCTATCACACAAGTGCAGTTGCTCTAGTGTATGCATGTGCATGTGTTCTCTCTGTTTCTCTCTCCCCCCCCTCTCTCTGTCTCTCTCTCTCTCTCTCTCTCTCTCTCTCACACACACACACACACACACACACACACACACACACACACACACACAGTATAAAGCCTGGTAAAAGCACAAAGAGAAGAGGGCCTTTGCTGTTGGAGGAGATTGAGACAGGCTGCCATAGCAACATACTGCAGACTGGGTAGCTTAAGTAACAGAAATGTATTTCTCAGAGTTCTAGAGCATGGGAATACCAAGATCAAGGTGCCAGAAGATCCAGCATCTGCTGAGGCTTCTTTTTTTAGTTTATAGATGGCTGCCTTCTTGTTGTACCCCATAGCCTCTTCTCTGTGTGCTTTCTTGCTCTTGGAGAGAAAACACTTGATGTCTCTTCTTATTCTTTTTTTTTAAATTTTTTTTAGTTGTTGATGGATCTTTATTTTATTTATTCATATGTGGTGCTGAGACTCAAATCCAGTGCCTCACATATCCTAGGCAAGCGCTCTACCACTGAGCCACAGCCCAGCCCCTCTTTTTATTCTTAAAAGGGCATTAATACCATCATGATGGGCTCTCATGACTTCATTTAAACCTAATAACCTCTCAAAGCCTCCCCACCTCTAAAAACCCATGACACTGGAGGTTTGCACTTCAACAAATTTTGGGGGTGAAGGACAGACGTTAAATCCATAACAAAGTCTGAGCCTATCAATAAGACAACAGCTCAGTAAATTAAAAGTTAAGAATAGACTTTCTGTATTTGCAACAAGAAGTCTCAATGCCAATTTATGTAGTTGAAATTTGTCGGTTTAATACTGTATATCTCATACTATATCATATCAATTGTCATGTAAAAAACACTAGCTAAGGGCTGGGGTTGAGGCTTAGTGGTAGGGCACTTGCCTAGCATGTGCTAGGCCCTGGGTTTGATCCCCAGCACCATAAATAAATAAATAAAGGTAATGTGTCAAACTACAACTAAACAATACATTAAAAACAAAAAAACACTAGCTAAGTTCTTTCTTTATGGTGATGGTGGTACTAGGGATTTAACTCAGAGGCACTCTACCACTGGGCTACACTTCCAGACTTTTTTATTTTGAGACAGAGACTCACTAAGTTGTCAAGACTGGACTCCAGCTTAGAATCCTCCTGCCTCAGCTCCCAAGTCATTGGGATTACGGATGTGTGCCATTGCACCTCATGTTGAATTCTTTTTTTTAATGTTTATTTATTTATTTTTAGTTTTAGGTGGACACAGTATATTTTACCTTTATGTGGTGCTGAGGATCAAACCCAGTGCCTCAGGCATGCTAAGTGAGCACTCTACCACTCAGCCACAACCCCAGCCCCTTGCTGGTTTATTTTTATCCAGTTGTGGTTTTTTTCTTTTTTTAAATATTAATTTTTTTAGTTGGACACAATACCTTTATTCCATTCATTTATTTTTATGTGGTCCTGAGGATTGAACCCAGGCTAGGCAAGCGCTCTACCGCTGAACCACAACCCCAGACCCCAGTTGTGTTTTTTTTCACCTACTTAATTTTCATATAAATATGCTTGCAAATGTTTAAACTTACCTGTGTCTAGACAAAATCATTTGGCCAGAATCTTGAACCCCAAATCAAATCCCCAGGAAAAACACAAATTTTTTTTTAAAAAATTATTTTTTAGTTGTAGTCAGACACAATACCTTTATTTTATTTATTTTTTTAATGTGGTGCTGAGGTTCAAACCCAGGGCCTCACACATGCTAGGTGAGTGCTTTACCACTGAGCCACAACCCCAGCCCAACATTCACAAAATTTTACATAAAAGTTTTAAGAAGTTTCTGGTACAGTTAGATAAACCACAAACATGCATGAGGATTCCACTTGCCCATTGATCTTGAGGCGTGGTAAAAATAGGCCAACTCCTGCTCCTTTTCCCTACCTCTCTCTGTTTGTTGGCACTTTCATTTTTACCAGCCCCTCTGTGGGAGTTGACTTGGTGCCAGAAAGAGAAGCATAAAATGTTTTTACCCTGCTTAAGGTTTAAAGCAGAACTGACTTAAACCACTCTTTCTTGTTCCTTATTTCCACCTTAAGGCCTACACTTGCTCAAGATCCCATTAGCCTGCTCATGGCTATATTCCCATCCCCTTCTAGTAGCTTTCCAAGGGAATGCAGCCTAAACCTTTTTTTATTCAGGTGTAGGAAAGAAGAGAATGTAAAAAGCAAAGACCCAGGTCAGGCATTAAAAAGAGGGCTTCTGACAGGCTTTGTGTATAGTTATAGTTTATTTTCCTACTCAGAAATTGGCCAGCTTGAATAATGACCCAATTAAGTGTCACTAAAAAAACAATTTTTTTCTTTTTATGATGCTGGGGATTGAACCCAGGGCCTTGTGCATGTAAGGCAAGTGCTATATCACTGAGCTATACCTGCAACCCTACTTTTAAAAGTTTTTTTGGTACTAGGGATTGAACCCATGGAGCTAAGTCCCTAGTCCTTTTTATTTTGAGACAGGGTCCTTCTAAGTTACTGAGGCTAGCTTTGAACTTGTGATTCTCTTACCTCAGCATCCTGAGATGCTGGGATTACAGATGTGTGTCACCATACCTGGCAAACCCTACCATTTTGTTCTTGATCAGTTCTTTGGGGATGGGATTGAGGATGAGGTGTGGAGAAGCTTCAAGTTCCCCTTAAGAGATGTATGATTATCAAACTTAATTACTATTCACATAACATATGTAGATCACCTATTGCAAGTTACACTCTAAGGTAATAAATTTTAAGTGATCAAAATGGATTCAACAAGTATGTGTGAAGTGCTTTGGTAGAATTGAACACTGTTCTGGGTTCTGGGGACAATAAGGGTGAACTAAACAGATCGTTCTTTTTCATGAAAGTTATGTTCTCATGGAGGGCAGACGGTAGACACATAAAAAATATAATTTATATATAGTATGTCAGAAGGAAGCCAAGCACTTTGGAAAATAAAGAGGTAATGTTGGGAGAAATGTTTCAGTTTTAAATAGACTGATTGCAAGCTGGGTGCAGTGGCACATGCCTGTAATTCTAGCTACTTGAAAAGCTGAGGCAGGAGAATCCCAAGTTTGAGGCCAGTCTCAGCAACTTAGTGAGACTCCATCTCAACTTAGTGAGACTCCATCTTTCAAATTAAAAATTTGAAAAAAAAATAGACTGGTTTCAGGATTCCAGCCTAAAACTTATATTACAGGAAGGGTCATAGATTGATATTTAATGTAATGTAGGTACTAAGGAAAGGGAGCATGTTTCCAGTTGAGGGAACCTGGAAAGCTTCACAGAAACTGTTTCACAAACAGACAAGTAGAACTGGGAGAAGGTATTCTGGGTCAAGGGGAATCAAAGGCCACATATACAGCACAGTCAGTATTTCAGATTTACTAAAGAACAGAGTTCACATGGGAGGGCAACAGGACTTAAGATTAAGTTGATGTTATATAGTGATGGTTTACATTTAAAGATTTTCTAACACCACACAACCTGATTTGGTGTTTTCTGTTTCTATGGGATTGATTCAATTTGCTAATTTTGTTTTCATGTATGGGCATGTGAAATGGGCCTGAAATTTTCTTCTTTTGTTATGTCTCTTTCTGCTTTTCTTATTAGGGTCAATGTTGGGCAGGCTACTAGTCTTGATGTTTTTATAAGGCCTACTGTTATCTTTGAAAGAGCAATTCACTGTGTGTATTTCTTTAATAGTACAGGTTGAGTGTCCCTAATTTTAAAATCCAAAATGCTCTGAAATCTGAAGCTTTATTTGTAGGGGTAGCAGGGATTGAACTCAGGGGCACTCTACCACTGAGCCACATCCCCAGCTCTATTTTTTTTTTGTGTGTGTGTGTGTGTAGGTAGACACAATACCTTTATTTTATTTTTTTATGGTGCTGAGGATTGAACCCAGGTGAGCACTCTGTCACTGAGCCCCAGCCCCACTATTTTGTATTTTATTTAGAGACAGAGTCTCACTGAGTTGCTTAGTGCTTTGCTTTTGCTGAGGCTGGCTTTGAACTCATGATTCTCCTTCCTCAGCCTCCTGAGCAGAGGGGATTATAGGCGTGTGCCACTGTGCCCACCCTTTGGACAGTTATTGTAGCAGAATGCTGAGCTAGATGGGGAAATACTGATTATACAGCTCCCAACTCAGAGCAGAGACAGCTGGTACAATTGCTACCTCCACACCCAAATACTTCAGAGATCATGTAGCTGAGGCTTTGGCACTTACTATACCTCCTAATATCTGGCAGAATCCAAAGCTTGAAGGCCCAGTAAGAAATTTCCACTTCAAATATCTTGGCAAAGAGTAATTTTAGACTCTTTACTTTTAAGTTTATTTTTTGTTTTGTTTTGTTTCACTGGGGTTGTCCTCTCTGTTGATTTGGTAGGTTTCCCTTTACTATTTGACAATGTGTATGTTAATCTAATTTTATGTACCTTTTTAATGTTCTAATATGTTAATTGGATTTATTAACTCTGCCTTTGCTTTCTCTTGCATATTCTCTCCTTTTTTACTCTTATTTTATCTTCTGTTTCTTTCTTCCTTCATGCCTTCCTGGTTGTTGTGGTTTTTTTTTTTTTTTTTTGTCTTCTTTCTCTTCATATTCTATATAGTTTAATTTTAATTTTTTTCAGCCTATTATAGAGTATTACTCCACTTTTCCACTTTTTGACTAGTGGAGTTATAGAGAACATTTTCAATAAATTTTTATCATTTACTAGTATACTGTTTGCTTTCAAGTAGTTGCAGTTACTGGTGATTATTATCTCCTCCCAAAACAGTGCTAGGGATTCATCATAGCACTAAGAACACAATGAATGGGTGCTTTGATGCTGAGATTTACCCCTGGTCCTTGGTACATGGTAAGATAAAGCAGCTCACTAAAGAGGCCCTTACATAACAGTGGAAGAGATATCCATCCCAGCAAATGAGCAAATCTCAATATTAAAGCACAGGAAACATAAGAAAGCAGGGTAATAAAATGCCTCCACAATTCCAAAAAGGTTAACTTTTAGAAGTTCTAGCTGGGCATGTGATGCACACCTATAATCCCAGTGACTTGGAAGGCTGAGACAGGAGGACAGCAAATTCAAAGCCAGCCTCAGTAAATCAACAAGGCCCCTAAGCAATTTAGTGGGACCTTGTCTCAAAATAAAAAAGATCTGGGGATGTAGCTCAATGGTAAAATGCCTCTGGGTTCAATCCCCAGTACCCACCCCTAAAGAAAATCAGAGGTGAAATTAAGGAAATAAAAACTATAAAAATAATACAAAGGATCAATGAAATAAATAATTGATTATTTGAAAAAATAAGCAAGATTGATAAACTCTAGCCAAACTATATGGAGAAAAGAGAGAGAGAGAGACCCCAAATTACTAAAATTAGAGGGAAAGATGGGAATATTAAAACAGGCACAACTGAAACAACTTAAGTCTCAGGTTTATTAGGGACTACTTTGAAAATTTACATTCCAGGGCTGGGGATGTGGCTCAAGCGGTAGCGCGCTCGCCTGGCATGCGTGCGGCCTGGTTCGATCCTCAGCACCACATACAAAGAAAGATGTTGTATCTGCCGAAAACTAAAATAAATAAATAAATAAATATTAAAATTCTCCCCCCCTTCTCTTAAAAAAAAAGAAAATTTTATATTCCAGAAAACCTAAACAGATCAATAACAAGCAATGACATGAAAGTAGTAATAAAAAACCTCCAACCAAGAAAAACCCAGGACCAGATGGACTCATAGCTGAGTTTTACCAGATACTTAGTGAAGAACCAATGCCAACGCTCCTCGATTTATTCCATGAAATAGGAAGGGAGGGAATGTTTCCAAGCTTATTCTATGAAATCAGTATTAACCTGATACCAAAACTGTATAAAGACACTTCAAAGAAAAAAATTGCAGAACAATATCCTTGACGAACATAGGTGCAAAAATCCTTAATAAAATATTAGCAAATTGAATTCAACAACACATTAAAAAGATCAAATATCATGATCAAGTTGGTTTCTTTCCAAGGATGCAAAGATAGTATGCTCAACATGTGCAAATCAATAAACATAATACACCAAATAAATAGAAGAACCCAGGACAAAAATTACATGATCAACCCAGCAGATGCAGGAAAAAGCCTTCAACATATTTCAGCATCTCTTAATGAAAAAAAAAAAAAAATACCCTGAAGAAACTAGGAATAGAAGGAACTTACCTCAACAATGAAGGCTATATATGACAAACCCAAAGCCAACATCATACTGAATAGGGAAAAACTGAAAGCATTTCCTCTAAAATCAGGAACAAGATAAGGATGCCTGCTCTTACCACTCCTATTCAATATGATACTTGAAATTTTACTCAGATTATTAGGCAAGAGAACAAAATAAAAGGAATATAAATAGGAAAGGAAGAAGTCAAATGATATGATCCTATACTAAAAAAAATTCCACTTCTAGAACTTATAAATTTAACAAAGTAGCAGGATATACAATCAGTACATAAAAATCAATAACTTTTCTATACACCAATAGTTAATCCACTGAGAAATAAAAAAGAACTCCACTTGTGATATGTTAAAAAGTACCTCAGAATAAAGCTAACCAAAGAAGTAATTAGCATCTATAAGAAAGTTACAGAATGCTGAAAGAAGAAATTGAAGATACTAGAAGATGAAAAGACCTCCTATACTCATGAACGGGCAGAATTAATATTGTTAAAATGGCCATATTACCAAAAGTGATCCACAGATTCAATGTAATATCCATCAAAATACCATTGATGGGGCTAGGGTTGTGGCTCAGTGGTAGAGTGTTCACCTAGCATGCATGAGGCACTGGGTTCAATGCTCAGCACCACCTAAATATCAAATAAAGATATTATGTCCACCTACAACTAAAAAATAAATATTTTTTTTAAAAATACCAATGACATTCTTCACAGAACTAGTAAAAACAATCCTAAAATTCATCTGGAAAAACCAAAAGACCCAGAACAGCCAAAGCAATCCTGAGCAAAAAGAGCAAAGCTGGAGGCATTACAATACCCAATTTCAAATTGGATTACAGAACCAAAGTAACAAAAATAGCATGGGACTGGCATATAAACAGACATGTAGACCAAAGGGATAGAATAGAGCATTCAGAGACCAACCTACATATTTAGTCATGTGATTTTTGACAGAGATGCCAAAAATATACAGTGGAGAAAGAATAGCTGCCTTAACAAATGGTGCTGAGGAAACTAGATATCCAAAGGTAGATGAATGAATCTGGATCTACATCTCTCTCCCTGCACAAAAGTCAACCCAAAACCTATCAAAGACCTAATCCGAGAAACTTTGCAACTGTTAGAAGAAAATGTAGGGGAAACATTTCATCATATAGAAACTGGTAACAATTTCCTGAATAGGACTCTTATAGCTCAGGAAATAATAAACATAGCTCAGGAAAGAATCAATAAATGGAGTAGCATCAAAGTAAAACTCTTCTGTATAGTAAAGGAAACAATCAACAGCATGAAGACACAGCCTGTAGAATGAGAAAAAATGTTTTCTAGCTACTTTTCAAACAGGATTAATGTCCAGAATATATAAAGAACTCAAAAGACTAAAACCCCCCGAAACCCCCAAATAATCCACTCAATAAATGGTCAAATGCACTGAACAGACACTTTTCAATACAGATGGCTGACAGTTATTTGAAAAAAAAAATGTCCAACATCTTTATCCATCAGGGAAATTCAAAATCAAAACTACATTGTGAGCCGGGTACAGTGGTGCACATCTGTAATCCCAGTGGCTTGGGAGGCTGAGACAGGAGGATCGTGAGTTCAGAGCCAGCCTCAGCAATGGCGAGATGCTAAGCAACTCGGTAAAACCTGTCTCTAAATAAAATACAAAATAGGGCTGGGGATGTGGCTCCGTGGTTGAGTGCCCCTGAGTTCAATCCCTGGAATCCCCAAAATAAAAACAAAGTACCCTGAGATTCTGTCTCATTCCAGTCAGAATGGCAATCATCAAGAATACAAGTAATAATAAATACTGTCAAGTGTATAGGGAAAAAGTGAACTCTTAAACTCTATTGGTGGGAATGTAAGTACCACAGCCACTATGGAAATCAGTATGAAGTTTCCTCAAAAATACTAAAAATAGGACTACCATATAATCCAGCTATACCACTCCTTGGTATTTATCCAAAAGAATTAAAGTCAACATACTTTAGAGGTTTATGTATATCCATATCTATCACAACACAATTCACAATAGCCAAGTTAAAGAATTAGTCTAGGTGTCAGTCAATAGATGAATAGAAAAGCAAATGTGGTATGTATATGCAATGAAATTTTATTCATCTATCAAGAAGAACAAAAATTATGTGATGTACAGGAAAACAGATGGAACTGGAGAATATTATGTTAAGTGAAGTAAGCCATTCTCAGAAAGATAAGTACTGTAGGTCTTCCCTCATATGTGGAAACAAGTTGGAAAAAAGTAGGGGAAAAAAGTATGTCATAAAAGTAGAAGGGAGATCAATAGGGTAGAAGAAGGGGACTGGGGGAATGAGGAAGGGAGGTATTGAGGAATAAAATTGATCAAATTATATGCATGTACCAATATGTCACAATGAAATTCACCATTCTGTATAATTAATATGTACTAATAAAGAAGAAGTTTGGGATTTTCAGATTAGGGTTATTCAACCAATAAAGTCTATGCAAATATTCCCAAATCCAAAAACTCCAAAATCTGAAACACTTCTGCTTCCAAGCATTTCAGATAAGGGATACTCAACTTGTAATTTAAAAATTGCTATGGCTTGCTTTACAGCCCAGTACATGATTTTTTAAAAAATATTTAATGTGTGTTTGAGGAAAATGTAAATTTATTCTACATCTTGAATGTGGAACTCAAGTTTATTTGTTGTGTGTAATTATTGTTTTAATTTGGGGACCTATTTGACCTATTGAGAGAAACAGTATTAGAGAGCAATCCTTAGATTTGATTTTATTTTATGGCGTTGTGGATCAAGCCCAGGGCCTCATACATGCTAGGCAGGTGCTCTACCACTGAGCTATATATTCATAACCCCTCTCCTTATATTTAAATTCATCACTTCCGGGGGTATAGAAGGGAAGAAATTGCCCTGGTTAGTCTTTACCTGCTTTCCTAGCTTTACATCCAGCACAGTATTTCTTCCCTGCCCTGACATACTCCCAAGGAAGTCTGGATTGGAGGTCTACATCAGAGGTGGTGTGCAGGAAGCAAGAGCAGAAATCCCAGAAGTTCCTTTTATATTTTATCCTCCCACACATTTGTGTAAGGGTTGGTCATGGTTTTCCCTTTATTAGTGGGTTCCTTTCTTGGTATGTTTGGGGTTGATCTTGGGCAATGGAACAAGCAACTATATTAATTCATCATCTTGTTGGAGACCAAACTGAAACACTATACCTTTCTTTTTGTGGGTCACCTGTAAAATCCTGGAAATGGAATTGGTTGAATATTTCTACAGTAAACCTGTGTTACCTTCTGTATTTTTTCATTTCTGTTTATGGCACTACTAGCATCCAATCACATGAACCAGAGCAATGTTTTGTCAAGCCTGTAGGTGGGGATAATAGAAAATATTTGGGAGCATAGCATAAATTAATGGTAAGTATTATTTTGCAAAACTTATTTCATTGGTATGTATACATTCACAAGTACTCATAAGTCTGGCTACTTTTTTTTCTAGTGCTGGGGATCGAAACCAGGGCCTTGTACCTGCTAGGCAAGTGCTCTACTGCTAAAGTATGTCCCCAGCCCACAAATATGGATAAGTCCACATGCTGGGCTGTGCTGAAGAATGTATTAATGTGTGTTATAATGTAGAAGCACTGAACCAGGGAAGTATCATTTCCCTAAGAAGAATCTTTTTTTCCCACTTTCTTCTGCCTTACCTCCCTTAGCCATTAAATTACCAAATCTGCTGATTTTGTTTCTTCAATAATTCTCATCTTCATCCCATCCTCCTGTTCCTAACTACTACTCTAGTTCCAGCTCTTTCTCTATCAGCCTCTCAGATTCATGCTTCACAATCTCTTATTCTTAACAGAGTAATTTAACTGAAATGTAAATTGAGCTTATTTAATTCCTTCTCTGGTTCCCTATTTCCCGTGGATAAATTATGAGATTTATAATGTGACCCTGCCTACCTCTTTGGCTTCATTCACTATTATTCCATTGATGCTGATAACACCAGACCAGTTTTCTCCCTGCTTTCTGAAGAATTTTACTTTGTTAATTCTGTTTATTTTGTCTGGCATGGGAAGTGGGGGAATCCTTTATTTCCATCTCTTTTTTTTCTGGTAAACTGTATCTTATTCATATTCACTCATTCATTCATTCATCTCTCTCTTTCTCCCTCCCCACTCCCACTTCTTTCTCCCTCCTAACCTCTCCCATACTGGAGCTTAAATCCAGGGGCACTTAACCACTGAGCCACATCCCCAGCCCCATTTTTTTTTTTTTTTGAGAAGGGTCTCACTAAATTGCCCAGGCTGGCCTCCAATTTGTGATCCTCTTCCTCAGCCTCCTGGGTTGCTGGGATTACAGGTATGTGCTACCATGCCTGGATCATTCATTCTCACTTTGTATAGGAAATCTTCTACCCCACTAGGTTCCTCCTTTGTGTTTCCAGAATATTCTCAGAACCTCTTATTAGAATTGACAGGTTATTTTAAATTTATTTAGGTAAGTATTTACTTCCTTTATGGAAAGAGCTGGTCATATTCACTTAGTGTCTAAAGCAATACCTGGCTCATATTGGGTGTTCAATGTTGGTTGAGTGACTGAATATCCATAAAGTTAAAGTGACTTTTTCAAGATCATTTGCTTATAGGTTACAAAACTGAACTGGAAAACAAGTACCTCTTTTATTGTCTCATGCTATAGACAAATGCTCCTCCTAATATATTATGTAAACCTGGATAAATACAGTATTTATTGTACATTACTGAATAAATCACTTTAAGCTACTTTGCTAATGACTAGGATGATTATAATTTGCTTTGTAAATAATGAAATTCTTATATACTGTATTGGAGCTTGTTTCTGGTACATTTTTCATGAAATTTATATGTTCACAAACAGTTCAAACTAGATTAAAAAGTCATTTGGAAGAAATAAGAATGGTCTTTTAGGTGAAAAAATGTGTGTGTGTGTGTGTGTGTGTGTGTGTATAAAATTTGTATGTTGTATGGTGCTAGAGATCAAACCCAGGGCCTTGAATATGCTAAGTACACACTGTACCACTGAGGTATATTCCCAGTCCCAGTGACATTCTGATAGCTCAGGTAGATAAAAAATTGTGACACATTCCAGGCATGTTATTTAAAAGATTATTTGAGCTAGAATGCCTGAGGATGGAAATGGCAAAATTTGGAAAATTACACTGTAGGAGTAGCTCAATAAATGTATGAATCAAATTTGTATTTATAAGCACCAGCATATGATTCTTGTGCTCTTAGGTTCTTCCAATTTCTGTAGCATACATATTGCAGATATCAGTTGGTGATACTAAGATACAAAAACCAAGACCAATTTGTGGAAGGATAGGGAAAGTTATTTCAATCTGGGTTTATTTCCAATTTCAGATTTCTTTAAAGAAATAGAAATTATAGTACAACTATAGTACAAAATAAAAAATGTGGGGAAAAGTAGAAGTTATAAAGGTGATGCATCAGAAAAAGCAAAAGCATCATAAAGCTGAAATAGTATATTCTGATGTTCTGATTATGATAAATGCGTAGAAAAAACAGATGCATAGGATATGAGTTGAATTTTTTTGTAGTGCTGGGGATTGAACCTGAGCCCTTGAGTATGCTAGGCAAGCACTCTACCACTGAGTCACATTCCCAGCCCATGAACTGAATTTTTAAAAAATATATTCTTGAACTTTGTACTCCATGTAAATTTTTTGGTTATATAGATTCCAAATATACTAAAAGTCTATTGATAATAATGATGATATGGATGTCACCTGGGTTAACTCATAGAAGGTTCAAACCATAATGTCATAGAGGCTGCCCTTTAACTTGAATTCTCAGAAACACAATCTGATGGCAGAGAGAAAGTGGATTTATCTCCTGGGAAGTTATATTAACCAAGATCATAAGTTATATATAATGAGAGCTGTAGTTGCTAAAGGAACCAGACACTTGATTCCTCTAGGTATATATTTTCTTCCTATAGTGTTGTATACTAGCCTAATAATTTTAAAACATTTCAATATTTTAATTGATGGCTCTTTTCACCCATAAAAAACCACAATGCTATTATCACACCTAACAAAATGAAAATTTCTGTTTTTCATTTCTTTTTTTTAAAAAAATTTATTGGTGCATTATAATTACACATAATGGTGGGATTCATTTTACCATATTCATACATGCACATAATTTGATCAGTTTTATTCCCCAATACCTTCCCTTTCTCTCCTTTCCTCCCCCATCTACTAGTTCTTCTCATATCCCATTATTTATTATTATTATTTTAGTGCAATGCAATTATATGTATAAGCAGGATTCACTGTAGTTATGTTCATACACAGACACATAGCATGATTTAGTAGATTTTGTTCCCCAGTACTTCCCCATGCCCTCTCCTCCTGCCTCCTTCTTGATCCCCTTTCTCTACTCTATTATTCTTTCTTCTGTTTTTGTGAGATCCTCTCCCTCCCAACACCCAAGAGAGGAAAACATTCAATTCTTGACTTTCTGAATCTGGCTTATTTCACTTAGCATCATGTTCTCAAAAATAGGGAATGCCTCACAAATTTGTGTGACTTCCTTGTGCAGGGCCCATGCTAATATTTTCTTTATTATTCCCATTTCAGTATCTGTACTGCCAAAGTGAGTACTGATAAATTCTTTAATATTACCTAATATGCTCTATATATGTTAGTGTGAATTTCCCCAGTTTTCTAAAAAAAGTATTTTTACAGATGATATGCTTGAAACTGGATCCAAACAATGTCTACACATTATATTTGGTAGATATGCCCTTGTGCCTTTATCTATAAGGGTTTCCTTTCCCTTTTCCCTCCTTTCTTGTGTTTTTCCCTCATTCGGAGGGAAAAAATGTCCTATTTATTTTCTTACTATATTACAAAGTCAAGGAGATTAGGAACTTATATTTTAGCACTGAGAGCTGTGCCTGGCACCCCATAGACATTTAATTGATTTTTGTTGAGTAATATTAATAATATTTCAAGTCTGTGTTTTATCCCTGCAGGTTGATCCAAAAGACTACATGTTCAGTGGACTGAAAGATGAAACAGTAGGTCGCTTACCTGGGAAAGTGGCAGGACAGCAGTTTCTTATTCAAGACTGTGAGAACTGTAACATCTACATTTTTGATCATTCTGCTACAATTACCATCGATGACTGTACTAACTGCATAATTTTTTTGGGACCTGTGAAAGGCAGTGTGTTTTTCCGGAATTGTAGAGATTGCAAGTGCACATTAGCCTGCCAACAATTTCGCGTGCGGGATTGTAGAAAGCTGGAAGTCTTTTTGTGCTGTGCCACTCAACCCATTATTGAGTCTTCTACCAATATCAAGTTTGGCTGTTTTCAGTGGTACTACCCTGAATTAGCTTTCCAGTTCAAAGATGCAGGGCTAAGTATTTTCAATAATACATGGAGTAACATTCATGACTTTACACCTGTATCAGGAGAGCTCAACTGGAGCCTTCTTCCAGAAGATGCTGCGGTTCAGGACTATGTTCCTGTACCTACTACTGAAGAGCTCAAAGCTGTTCGCGTTTCCACAGAAGCCAACAAAAGCATCGTTCCAATATCCCGGGGTCAGAGACAGAAGAGCAGTGATGAATCATGCTTAGTGGTATTATTTGCTGGTGATTATACTATCGCAAATGCCAGGAAACTAATTGATGAGGTAAGGAGAGAAAAGAAAAATAGACATACACCTGGGCAGAAACACACCACTTTGGAGAACTTCCATTCTTTTCAAATTGGCTATTAGAAATACCGGCAACCCCCAAGTTACAGTCCTCTGTCCCACCTCTGCAAGACTTGTCTGTAAGCAGGTTACTTGGTCTTCAAAATACGTTCCTAGAGAAAAAAAATTCTTAAAAATGTAATTCAATTTGGTAAACATTTATTAAGTGCTGATTATGTAAAAAGTTAGTCTGTTGCCATATTTCATTGACTACATGATGCATATTTGTTTTCCACATTTTTGCATATCTTAAATGCATCTTATAATTGATGGCAACTTAGATATAATGAAATGTAGTATATGCTGAAAAAGGAGATACACAGGCAAAATTATCTGTCCTCAAAGAATTTCCATTCTTGGGGCTGGGGATATAGCTCAGTTGGTAGAATGCTTGCCTCACATGCACAAGGCCCTTTATTTGATCCCCAGCACCACAAAAAAGAAAAAAAAAAGAGAATTTCCACTCTTTAGAATGAATGATTTCCACAAAAGTTCACAAAAGTAGTAAATAATAAAATATGGACTTTTATAATTTAGTTTGAAAATTTATTTGGAGTTTTAATTGGTTAGGGAGTGGAAAAGACATTTAGGAATACAACATTTGGATCCTTTGAGAGCAACTTTCACATCATGCTCCTTAGATTCTATTGCCTTATTGCCCTAGAAGGAAGGTAGGTATGGAAGACAAGATGAGTCTGGGATGACAAAGGTTTTAGGAATATGAACAGCAGCTCTTGGTGAGCTCCTGAGTAGAGAAGCTTGAAAAGCTCATGAGCTTTCACCTGAAAAATAATTAGGATGTAGAAGTCAGGGGCTACAGAAGCAGCAGTTCCATCATTGGGTATTCTGTTAGGGAGTGGCAATAGGATATATTGAATATCCTTTAGGAGGGCTCTATTTTAATTCAGTAATCAAATTCCAAAAGCAGAAATGAAAGGAAAATTCATGGAGTCTCTTTAAAGGAATTAAAAAAGAACATAGCAAAGGGAATAATTTTAGGGAAAAAAGTAAAAATGACTGCCTCTCTTTAGCTGTACATCTACAATGTAGAAAACCCATGCTTGAAATCCATAAAGTATATCTGAGGCATAGTTTTCAAAACAATAGAAGTCAAATTGTGATTTAAAAACTTTGATATTTTATTTTGTGCTGATGCCAATCTGATAAAAGCATTCTATGAATCTGAAAAGATATAGAAAAATGTGCTTCTGGCCTTTAAACTATCTAGTCACATGTTAATCTAACATCTGACAAGTAAATGTTTTCATTGTACTATATAGTTATTGTTTTAACAATCTACATACAGTTTTCAAAACAGTAATTATTTAGGATTAACATCTTTTGGGTAGGAAATCAGAAATGTAGATAAAGAATATTTAACATGCTTAAAGAAAAAAGCCATCAAACAGTCTCTATGAGTCATCACATGTTCTTAACTGTTTGATCTTTGGTATCTGATTATGAAATGACAAAGTGTTATGTACCCTCCAAAGGAATATGACTAGGAAGAGAGTGATGCAGATATTTTTCCTGGAATACAAATTAAAAATTCCACTGTGATAATCATAATAAGAGCTAATGCTTACATAGTGTTTACTATATGCCAGCCACTGTTATAAGAGATTTAAATAAATCAACTCGGTGTTCAAAACAACCCTATGAAATAGCTGCTATTATTCCCCATTTGACTGACAAGAAAAAATCAACCATAGAGAGGGTAAGTAACTTTTTTAGGCTATAGTCTTAATCCTTAAACATGATGCTATTATGCTGCCTCAGTAGTAAAGGAAAGTTGATAAATGCCTGATGGAATAGAAATATGACCCAAAGTGCATGGACTCAAGGGTCCTCCAACCTAGGGATTGTTTGGCTAGAGTTATCTAATTCTTAAAGTAAGGAATAAAAGAGAAAAATAAGAAAGAAAAATAAAATGCCAAGTACATGTGAAGAGAATAGAAAAACATGCTGAAAGACAAATGACCTGTATATTATATTAAGAGAGATTACATATTTTTAAAAATGAAGTTTGAGTTCCTTGGGAAATATATATAGAACACAAATTCTGGCATAAAAAAAAACTTAAGTTTTTCTCATAACACAAATATATTAGGATAACATAGACTAGAAATGTGATTGCAAACCCTAGTTTTGTTAAAACCCAGGAATATCACAAAATTTTATTTCACATTTCTTTTATAAATTAAACATCACAATGGGTGGGTTTTTTTCTGTATAAAAGTTGAGAAGGTAGAAATTCTGGGAAGGCTGGTCTAAGCAGAAAGCACATTCCATAAGGAGTCAAGATAAGTTACTGAGTCTTGGTTTTCTCAACTAAAAGTTTTCTTACTTGCTCTTATATACATCACGGATATGTACAGAATGAATTTGAGTAAGAGTAGTTTAAATTATTAGAAAGAATTTCATAATTGAAGTTGGTTAGTTACCAGTATTTTTTAATATCTTTATTTTACATTTATTATGTGGTGCTGAGGATCAAACCCAGTGCTTTGTGCATGCTAGGCGAGCGCTCTACCACTGAGCCACAACCCCAACCCTATTACCACTATTTTCAAGTCCTGAAAAGTAGAAGAATTTTCATGAAAAGGGGTCTCTTCAAGTATCTCCAGTGAAATATTAAAATAGATACAGTTTCATAGCTCATTATTTGGTTTAGAAAAATGATATTTTGAATTAATCATAATTTTGTCAGTGTGCATATGACTGTAAAAATGATAGGTGATGAGCAGTCTAGAAAATTAAAAACTGGTTGAATTGTTTCTGATGTTTTAAGCAGCTTTATAGTCATCATCTGGTAATGATGTACATGTAATTTCCTGCAATTATTAAGTGTATGTTCCTCTTTTTCTGAGATAGCATTAATCTGAGATACGATTCAAGTTTGATCCAGTTTGGTAGAATGGTATGGAATAATGTAGTTATAGGATGAAATACTATCAGACATTAACATTGATTTTATAGTAGAGTAGCTGAAAAATGTTCACAATCAAGTATGTAAAATTTTGTGAAATATTATGTAAGTAACTGATTTAAAAAAATAAGTGTGGAAAGTTATACATATTAAAATATTGACAGTTGTGGTTATTCTTAGCAAGTTGGTTAAGAGCAGGGTTTTCCATTTTTTTGTAGTTCTCTGGATTTTACAAAGAACATGTGTTAATATTATAATGGGGGAATGGGAGAAAAAGAAAACTAGGAGGGTAAGAAATCTGTATACCTATATGGCAAGTGCACCTTGATTGATATTTCTTTGTTTCTGTTATTTATTTTCAAATTTTATGCTGAGCATATGTATTATTTTTTATTATTAAAAACCCAGTAAGCTTGTCTAGTGGTTGTAATGACCTTGCCTTTTTTAAACTTACTTTCACAATTATTTTTAAAATTAATATGTACTCATTGTAGTGAACCATAGAAATAAAAATGAGTTAAAAATAAGTTTAAAAATCATCCATAACTGTACTATACCTTGAATAGTCTTTTTAGGAATAAGTTTTAGAATTATTTAACCTGTAGTTACATGAAGTGGGTCAAATCACAGCTGTGTTACTTAATTTGGCACATTTCTTAACCACTCTGTGCCTTAGTTATCATCTGTACAATGATACTAGTAATGGTACCAATCTCATTAGAGAATTAATGTTATATATGTAAAGTGCATAAAACTCTTTGGTACATAGAAATGTGACCTATCATTATTGAGCTATACTGTATAAATTTGGATTATGCCTTTTAAGATTGACATTATTATACAAGATTTCCCCCATCATATTAAAATATCTTTGTTTTGTTGGGGGGGGGCGGCTACTAGGGACTGAATCCAGGGCTTTGCGTATGCTAGGCAACTGCTCTGCCACTGAGCTATATTACCAGCCCTCTTTGTTATATTTAATGAACTATGATAAATGAAATGAACTATGGTATTTCATCACGTAAATAAATGTACATAATTTACTTAATGGGTCTCTTCTCATTGGAAATTTGCTGTATCACCAAAGTAAAACTTCTATTTATTAGATTCAATTTAAAAGTTAATTATGTTTTAAATTGAGGGACAATTCATATTTATTTGACTCTTAATCAGCAGTAGGCATTACAGTTTCAATTCTTAACCAGACCACCCATCTGGAATAAGGAATCTTGTGTGTGTGAGAACTTGTTACAGCAAATACACTGAATTAGAGTCATAACTGTGTTGCATTTTATACAGAAAAATTCTACAATAGGAAAACATTGTTGTAATCTCAGAAGTTCAATTTAAAATCTAAATGAAATTTTATTTTCCACAGATGGTTGGTAAACACTTTTTCCTAGTTCAGACAAAGGAAGTGTCCATGAAACCTGAGGATGCTCAAAGGGTTTTTCGGGAAAAAGCACCTGACTTCCTTCCTCTTCTGAACAAAGGTACCTTCCAGATGATTAGTGTACTTTTGTGGTTATTTTCTTGACCTCAGATTTGATTTACTCTTTACATTTCTCTTACATTACCTTCTTTTTCTCATTTGTTCTATGTTTTTTCCTGGTACTGTTCAGAAATGTCAAATTTTCACATCATTCAAGAAGCCCTACATAAGTGACTAGAAATTGGGCATTAGTTTTTTCCCTGTTCTATGTTCTTAGTACTTAAGAGTCACATGTTATTATGTATTTTGTTACTTTTAGTTTGTCAAAGATGTACTTTGATCATACTGAAAAAAAATAAGAAATATAATAAAGTGTTATAGTATTTAATGTGCTTAATATAATTAATTTCCCATGTAGAAAGTTAATGCTATCAATAATTTTAGATACTGGATATGTCTAAAAGGAATTGGAGTTTATATGCCCTCTGGAAGGGTTGATGTCTGCCTATCTGTATTTGGAGTTATACTGATTCTACAGGACAGAGTATTATTTATCTGCTCAGAACAGGGACATTGTCTGCTCAAAGTACATCAGGATTTTCTTGACTGGCATGAGCAAATATTAATAGTGATATGCAGTGCTTATTGGTGTACCTTAAAGAGAGAGCACATCTACATTTATAGGTTCTTTATGTTTAAATAAATTATAACATACTACAAAAATCTGTGTGAAAATGTTGGAGGACTGTTAGAATAAATTTCGTAAGTAATGCTGGGTGTTATTCAGCTATTAAATATTAACTCAGGGGCTGGGGCTGTATGTAGCTCAGTGGCAGAGCGCTTGCCCAGCATGCATGAGGCACTGTGTTCTATCCTCAGCACCATATAAAAATAAAAAACAAATAAAATAAAGGCATTCTGTCCATCTACAACTATAAAAAATTAACTCAGCATTTCATATATTTGTAAATATATATATTATATATATACTTATAAATCTTAGAGTAAATTAGTGATAACCATGTTTATATACACGTGTGTATTTGTATATAAAATTATGACCTGGCCCCAATGATGCAAAAATTTTGACACGGGAACCTTCAAATGGAACCTTAAAAATGAACCTTTAAACTCTTAACAGCTTCCAGAAATGAAATGACATAATAAGTGGACATCCTCAAGTGTGAGGGTTAGGAATAAAGTGAACATATGGGTAGGTCTAAATTAATGATTTATGTATTTTTGTGATGTTAGTGAAGTCGTATCATAGAAATGCTCTAATCCAAATAATAATATCTGCAGCTAAATAACAGAATGTTCCACATGGAAGTGGTAAAATGTCCTGTTGCTGCAAAAAGTAGAACTAAAGTGAATGAGCAGATGTTATAGAAATTTCAGGAAATAAACATGGACAGATCTTTAAAACCATAGTTGCCCATAGGAAGTACTTAAAAACTAATGTGGTCATGTCACAAGGTCACAAAAGCCAACTTGAAGGAGGAGTTTTCAGTGATCAATTTTGGTGACAATTTGGCCATCTAAAAGAATAGCGGGTTGGAGGTGTAGGTCAGTGGTAGAGCAGTTGAGTGCTTACCTAGCAGTGTGAGGCCCTGGGTTCAATCCCAGTACCAAAAAAGTGAAGATACTAACTTAACAATAAAAGAAATCCATGCATCCATGGTGATAAAAAAGGAGAGGGAATAAAGGAACAGTCATCTATTTACAGAATATTGTGAGCTAATGGATGTAGAAGAAATGATGTATACTTTGGAAATCACCATTTTTCCACCTCAATGTAATAATTATTTCACACAAAGATTATCAGTGGATGCTAAAATTATGGGAGGGGAGTTGCTAAGAAATAGGATATTTATACATTCTGATTCAAAGGGGGAAATCTTACAGCAAAGATTTGATGATCACCTTGTTAAAGTAGTGATCAAAAGTAACATCAGTGATGAACAGTTTCACATTATGTTTTCCCTGATGTAATGCAATGAAAAATACATCACATCACCTGGGAAGTGTTCTTGCCAAAAGACTTGGGAGGTTAAAAAAAGACTTAACTTCTAGTTTATGGGAAGGAAAGGAAATAAGTTAAATGATACCATGAGGAAACAAATTAGACAAATCAAAAACAAGACATTCTGCAAGACAACTAGTTGTTTCTTTAGACAGTGTCATGGAAAACAAAAATATGGAGGAACTCTTCTAGATTAAAGATTCTAAACATAACAACTGAATGCAATGAGTGAACCTTGATTGGATCTTGGATTGGGGTGGGTGGGCTATAATGCTATAAAAGGCATTTTGGGGACACCTGAGGAAATTTGAAGATGGTATGGGATTATTATTAATTTCTGTAGGTATGTCACTTTTCCTTAAATGATGGTAACTGTGGTTATATAGCAGATGCAGGCTGTGTCATGATGTCAGTAAAACAAAACAAAGCATTTGTGTGCACATGGTATACAGCATGTAATAGAGCAAATGTGGCCAAATTTTGATTTTTGGAGGGTGTAGGGGGAAGGCAAATGGATATTTATGTTCTTCTTTAAACTCTTGTACAATACATGAAATTATTAAAAATTACAAGTTGGGGAAAATTTTTAAGCTGCCTAATTGGAAGAGTGAGCATGCTGTCAGCATAGATATTCCAACAGAGTGGAATGAAATGGGTCCTTATATTAGTCATTCTGAGACAGAGTTCTCGATCTTGGCATTGTTGACATTTTAGGCCTCCTACTTCTGTTATGGGTGGCTATCCTGTGCACTATAAGATGTTCAGGAACATTTCTGGCCTCAAACCACTAGATATTAGTAGTTCCAGTTGTGGCATCCAAAGTGTTTCCAGACATTACCAAATGTCCTCTAGGGGGCAAAATTGCTCCCAGTTGAGAACCACTGTTCTAAGAGTGAACTTTTTAAAAAATTCACTTTTATCTTAGTTTGTACCTCAGAGTCTCTAAATTTTCCTCTTCATTTAAAGTAGTCACCATTATTTATTTTTATTTAATGAATTATTGTTTTTGTTTTGTTTTTTGGTGCCAGGGATTTAATCAAGGGGTGCTTAACCACTGCGACACATCCCTAGCCCTATGTATTTTTGTGGTTTTTTTGAGAATTTTTTAATATTTATTTTTTAGTTTTCGGTGGACACAACATCTTTGCTTGTATGTGGTGCTGAGGATCGAACCCGGGCAGCACGCATGCCAGGCGAGCGCACTACCGCTTGAGCCACATCCCCAGCCCTAGCCCTATGTATTTTGAGACAAGGTCTCACTAAGTTGTGGAGGCTGGTCTTGAGCTTGGCATACTCTTGCCTCAGCCTCCTGTGTTGCTGGGAATACAGACGTGTGCCACCATGTCTAGCTTTTTAAATAAAGCTTTTTGACCCAAATAAGATAATTCATTATTCTTCATTTTGAGAATTTTCCAAACCCAAAAAATCCTCAGAACTATCTAGGGTGCTTTTAAAGATATAAATGTCTAACTTCCACCTCAAAAAGAATGATTCAAAAATCTCTGAGACATACCTTTAGAATCTGAATGTTTAAGTTCCCAGATGGTTCTGAAAACTAATTAGATTTGGGTTCCTTTGTTTTAGAGTCATTCATTCAACAAACATAGTAGATGAGGTCTGAGAAGTAGCAGAGGAATTAGATGATGTAAGAACTTCTAGGCACCATAGAGATTTTGCATTCTAGTCTCAATGATGTGAAAAGCTACTGGGCATTTTTATTTGTGGGGGTTTTTTGTCTTTTTAAAATGAACTTTTATAATGAAATGATTTTAGGATTCCGGATAAATTATAAAGCTAGCACAGAGAGTTTCTGTATAACCTTTGCCTGGCTCTGTCTAATGTTAACATAGCCATGTTATATTCGTCAAAACTAAGAAATTTATATCAGTAAAATGCTGTTTAACTTCAACTATAGAATTTATTCAGATTTCACCAATTTTTCTACTTACGTCATTTTTCAGTTTCAGAATTCAGTTCAGGATCCCACACTGTTTTTATTTGCTGTGCCTCGTTAATCTCCTCCAGTCTCTGATAGTTCCTCAGTCTGTCCTTTTTTATAACCTTGACTTTTTTGAGCAGTTCTGGTCAATTATTTTGAGGAATGTCCCTCAACTTGGGTTTGATGTTTTGTCTACTTAAACCAGAGTTATGGGTTTTGGAGAGGAGGCGAAGTGCCCTTGTTTACATATAACATCATGGGGCATAGGATATCAATATGAGGTGGTATCTGCCAGGTTTCTCCTCTGAAAAGTTTTTGTTTCTCTTCCATACTCTAGTCTTTGGAAGTGAATCACTAAGACTAGCCTAAACACAAGGAGAGAATTAAGCTTCACCTTCTGGAGGAAGCAGTATCCATATACATTATTTGTAATTCTTCTGTAAGAGATTTGTTCTTTCTCCCCCATTCATTTATTCAACAGTTTTTTTCTATCAGTATTGACTCATGGCTATGTATTTTATTGTTTGGTTATAATCCAATATTATCAAGTTGTTCCAGTTTTAACCATAGGGAGCTTTTCTGGGTTGACTTCTCTGTCCCTTTGACATATTCCTATCCTTTTGATTTTTTAATGCTTCTTTACCTTCTTGCTCTAGAAGATATTCCAAGCTCATCCTGCATTTTCTTTGTCCTAGAAATAATGTCACCCATTTCTCTAAGGAACCCTGATGACTTGTATTTTAGAATGGTTGGAAACCAAGATCTGGGTGTTAGATGTACCCATTACTCCTGGGATACCACTGGTTCTAGGCCTTTTCAATGCACAGAAGTAGAAAATACATGTTTGATTATTAACCCATATATACATAATATCTATAATTAGTTCTTTTATCTATCTGTATATACATTCAAATATCTTTGACCCTATTCCAGCACCACAGGGTTCATCCTAGCCTCTCTTCTTGTATCTTACTCAAAGTGAATTATTTGGCTCCCATTATCTATAATTTAGTCATGCATTTGTTTGTCCCTAGCATACATAAAATGTAGTTTTAGAGTTACTAACCCATAACCTTGTGAGAAATTTATTTACCAACTAGAGTGCAATGGTCTTAAAGTAACCACTCAAAACACAGTTCAGTCTACATGGTCTTGATAGATGTATAGCATTCACCACTGCATAACATAGAAGGCAGTTACAGCCTACAAATTTCCCTCATGTGGCCCCTTTATAGTCAGTCAACCACAGCTCCCAACAACTGATTTGTTTTCTATCTCTGTAATTTTGCCTTTTTCAGAATGTTCCATAAATGGAACCATATACTCTGTAGCCTTTTGGGTTTGGCTTCTTTCATTTATTAAAGTACACTTATGATTCAACCATCTTGCTGAGGGACTCAATAACTTGTTTCTTTTTATTGCTGAATAGTATTCCTTGTATGGATATAGCACAGTTTGTTTTTCCCCTTACTTGTTGGAATGCTGTGTTTCCAGTTTTTGCAAATTATGAATAAAAGCTGCTATAAATTGTATGTATACGTTTCAGAGTATACCTAACCTTTTAAATTGCTTGAGTAAACACATAGCAGTGGGATTGTCAAGTGGTTGGGTAAGTATTTGTTTAACTTCATAAGAAACTGCCAAACTTCTGGGTGTGATGACGCATACCTATAGTCCCAGTAACTTGAGAGGCTGATGCTTGACCTAGAATTTGAGGCCAGCCGGGGCAATATAGTGAGAATATATATACATACATATGAATGAAATTACAGCACTCTTTTCCTAAGTAGCTGTACTATTTTGCATTCTTGCCAGCTATTAATGAGAATTCCTGTTCTTATGCATCCTTAACCAGCATTTTGAATTGTCAGTTTTCTCTTTCTTTTTTTTTTTTTTTCCTTTTTGGTGTTGGGGATTGAAACCAGGGCCTCATGTATGCTAGGCAAGTGCTCTACCACTAAAAGGCATAGCCTTTTATCAGTTTTGTAACAGGTGTGTCATGATTATCTCCTATTCTTTTAATCACCTTTTTATCTTGGAATAATTTTAGGTTCATGGGAAAATTGTCAAGATAATTCAAATAGCTCCCATCTACCTTTTAAGGAGTTTTCCTAGTTTTAATATCTTACATAACCATGGTACATTTTCTAGGTATTTATGCCATTTGTTAATAGAAATAATTCTATTTCTTCTTTTTCTTTGTACTGGGAATTTAACCCAGGGGTACTTTACCACTGAGCTACATCCCTAGTCCTTTTTTTTTTTTTTTTTTGAGACAGGATCTTCTAAGTTGCTGAGGAAGCCCTTGATCTTGGGATCCTTGTGCCTCATCCTTCTGAGTTGCTGGGATTGTAGGCATATACCACTGCATCCAGGTCTTATTTTTCTATATGTATGCTTTTCATTCCTTTCTCCTGCATTATTATACTGGCTAGGATTTCACTATGATGTATATAGAGTAGTGAGAGAGGACATCTTTTCCTTCTTTCAGGGTACAAATGTTCAGTCTCACCATTAAGAATGATGCCATTTGTAGTTTTTTCACACATACCTTTGTTATGTTATGGGAGTTTCTGTCTATTCCTAGTTTGCTGTGTTTTTATCATTCATGGATAATAAATTTTGTTGAATGCTTTTTCTGCATTTATCAATGTGATCATATTTTTACTATTCATTTAATCTGGTAAATGACTTTTATTAATAACTGAATGTTGAACCAGCTTTGTATTCCTGAGGTGAACCTCCTTCATGATGACATATTATCCCTTTTAATGTATTTCTAGATTCAGTTTGATAATATATGTATATTTTTTTTATTTTATTTTTTGGTACTGGGAATTGAACCCAGCGTCTTGTGCATGCTAAGCACACACTATACCACTGGACAGTACCCTAGCCTGCTAATATTTTGTGGGGGTATTTGCATATTTGTTCATGAAGGATGTTGGTCTGTAGTTTTCCTTTTCTATAATGTCTTTATCTGGTTTTTGCATTAGGATAATGCTAGCCTCATAAAATGTAACCTCCTCTTTTATGATCTTGAAGTGACTGCAGAAAATTAGTATAATTTCTTCCTTAAATGTATAGTAGAATTCACCAGTGAGATTATCTGGGCCTGGAGATTTCTTCTTTAGAAGACTTTTAACTATAAATTTAATTAGTTTATTATATATAGGACTCTGGGCTATTTTTTTCTTCTTGAATTTTATAGTTTGTGTCTTCAGGGAATTGTTGGACTTCATTTAAGTTATTGATCCATGGGCATAGAGTTGTTTATAGTATTTCCTTATTGCCTGTGTGATCAGTAGTGATGTCTTTCTTTCATTTCTGCTGTTGCTAATTTGAGACCCCTCCCCATCACTCTCACTCTCACTCTAATGCTCCCATTAGTCTAGACACTTGTCTCTTCAAACCCAGTGCCTTGTGTATGCTAGGCAAGCATTCTACCACTGAGCTACATACCTATCCTCAATTTATTCATCTTATACAAAATTGAAAGTTTGTATGCTTTGATTAATATCTCCTCATTTCCCCCATCCACTGGCAACCATCATTTTTTCTACATTTCCGTGAGTTCAACTTTTAGATTCCACATCTAAGTAAGATCATACAGTATTTGTCTTACTTTTTTCTGATTTATTTCATTGAGCATAATGCCCTCCAGGTTCAAATGGCAGGATTTCCTTCTTTTTATTGCTGAATAATATTCTTTTGTATATGTATGCCACATTTTCTTTCTCTATTCATCTGTCAGCAGATACTTAGGTTGATCCCAAGTCTTTGCTATTATTAGTAATGCTGCAATGAACATGGGGGGCAAATATGTCTCCCAGATAATGATTTTATTTCTCTTGACTCTATACTTTGTATATATGGGATTACTGGATCATATGATAATTATATTTTTAATATTTTGAGTAACTGGTTTCCAATATGACTATAGAAATTTACAGTCCCATCAACTGTGCACAAGGGTTCTCTTTGCTCCATATCCCCTTTGGTACTGGGGATTAAGCCCAGGGGTGCTTTACCACTGAGCTACATCCCCAACCCTTTTCACTTTTTATTTTGAGACGGGTTCTCACTAAGTTTCGTAGGACCTCGCTAAGTTGCTGAGAGGCTGGCCTTGAACTTGCAATCCTCCTGCCTCAGCCTCTCAAATCACTGGAATTATAAGGCATGTGCCACTGCACTTCTCTTTTTGATAATAACATTCTGACGTGTAAGAGTTGAAATCTCATTATGGTTTTGATTTGCATTTCCCTGATGATTAGTAATGTTCATCATATTTTCATATAAAGTTTATCATTTTATTGATAATTTCAAAAAATAGCTTTTGTCTGATTTTTCCTTATTGATTTTCTTTTCAATTTCATTGATTTCTACTCTGATATGTATCTCCTTCTTTTCACTAGCTTTAGATTTTATTTGCTCATAGGTTTTATTTGAGCATAGGTTACTGATTTTAGATGCACTATACTGTTGATTCATTAACATTGAAATCATAGGGCTGGGGTTATGGCTTAGTGGTAGAGTGCTTGCTTAGCACGCGTGAGGCACTGGGTTCCATCATCAGCACGACATAAAGTTTGTTGTTTTTTTTTAAGAAATCACATCTAACAGTATTTACAACTTAGAAGCTTATCTAATGCATATTTTCTCATGAGGTTCAGAAAAGCCTTCCTCAGTGTAGGAACACTGGGAAGCACTTCAGCACCATGTTTGGGGACCATTTTAAATAGTGAAATCACGGAAAACATAAAAATATGAAAAATATGGCACTACCCAGACGGCAAAACTGAACACTTGTTTAGAGTATGAGAGCTGAACCAAGAAGGCGGAGAGCATCTGCTTGTTCAGCTTCAGATGGGAACATTCACATCAGGGAAGTCAAGTTTTTTGCATCTCTGCAAGTCCAAGAAAAAACATGAAAACACTGCAAGTATTGATTTTCTGCAAGTATTGATTTGACAAATAATTTTAACAAGTAGGCAAATTCACAATAAAGGGATTTGCCAATGAGGATCATCTGTGTATATATTTAATGTTAAAATTTTTTCTTTAAGTACTATGGTTATATCTTGAAAATTTCAATATATATATTTTCATTTTCATTAAATTTGGGGTTTGGCAAAATATGGCCCACTGTTTGCTGTAGTAAATGAAGTTTTATTGGAGCACAGCCATGCTCATTCTTTTATCTGTTATGTTTTGTGATACAGCAGCAGAGTTGATTAGTTATTGATTCATGACAGACACTGTATAGCACACAAAGCCTAAAATATTTCCTATCTGGCCCTTTACAGAGAAAGTATGTTGACCCTTGACTTAGTTAAAAACATTTTTAGTTCCCATTCAGACTTTTCTGTTGATCCATGTATTGTTTAGAAATATGATATCCAAACATTTGGGGATTGCCCAGATTTATTTGTTATTGATTTCCATGTTTTTCTCTTATGGTCCGAGAATGCATATTTGTATGATTTCTGTTTTCTTTAATTAGTGAGTTTGTTTTATGTCATGGGATATGGTCTATCTTTGTGAATATTCCCTGTGCATATGAAAAGAATGTGTACCTGCTGTTACTGGTGGAATGTTCTATAAATGACCACTAGGTGAGCTTGATGGATAGTGCTATTTAAATCATCTGTATGCTTGCTCATTTTCTGCCACCTTGTTCCTAACACTGGTGAGACAGTAGTGTTGAGATCTCCAGCTGTATTTGTGGAGTGAAAATGTATTTTCCACAATGTAATGTTTTTTAAATTTAGGATTATCCACATGTTAATCAAAACTGGTGCACTGGTACATCAGAATATTATTATGTTGCTTATTAGAAGTTCATTATATTCTAGTTAAAGAATATTAACTAAATTGCATGCCTGTGTAATTCTACTAAAATTGTATTTCTGTATTCTACATTCTGTTCTCCTTATAGAAAACAGGAAATTTCAGTAATAAATGCCTAAACTTAAAAAAAAAATCCAGTGCTTTCTTGTAGTAATTCTGAATAAAAGTATTCTCTATTCCACCTTAGTTCACACTTTCTACTCTGTGAAACTGGAATCCTACATTTTATTAACAGCTTTTTATTTCAGTGCTTTTGGAAATTTCCTTATGTACTGCCTCTACTCAAAAGTAGAGTTTAATGACCCCATGTGTCCCATCCCCTAGTTTCTTACCTTTTTCTCATTCTTTAAAAAATCTATAATCTGCCTGGTGCAGTGGCACATGTCTGTAATACCAGTGGCTCAGGAGGCTTGAAGCAGAAAGCAGAAAGATCAAAAGTTCAATGCCAGCCTCAGCAACTTAGTGAGACCCTGTCTCAAAATTAAAAATAAAAAGGGCTTGAAATGTTGCTCAGTGGTTAAGTGCCCCTGGGTTCAATCCCCAGTACAAAAATTAAAATCTATAATCTCTTTTTAATCAAATTTTGATTTGTCCTGTCATTTCATCCCTAAGCATTTCAGTGTCTATGTGAAAGAAAACAAAATGAAAAACAGATATTTTCTTAAGTAACCACAATGCATCTAACAGTTAACAGTTAGCAATAATTCTGTAAGATCATCTAATATCCAGTCTGTATGCAAATTACCCCAATTATCTAACAGAATTCTTTATGTAGTTTTACAGTTAATTTGATCCAGATCCAAAATAGGCCCACTCATTGTAATTGGTTGTTTTGTATTTATCTCTTAACCAAAAACAGATATTCTTCCTCCTCTTTTTGTTTCATGCCTTTGTCTTGTTGAAAACAGTTGGTCAACTGTCTTTTAGTATTCTTGGGACTAATTTGTTCTTCTATCTTTCTTATAGACTAGAAGTTAGATCAAAGCCTTATTTACATTCAGGTTTAATTATTTTATTGGCAAGAATTCTTCATAGGCAGTACTATTTTCTTTTGCTTTAAATGAGAAGGTAAATCATGTTTGATTGTTGTACTTTCAGCCATGCTAAAATTGATCAGTAGATTCAGGTGGTAATGACCTTATCAATTTAGTATCCCTATAGGATGCTGAAAACAATGTGATTTTTGCCTAAACCAGTTATTTTAATAGGATTTGCAAAATGACCAGTTTCTAATTGTATCACTACCTCTGTCTGCATTTATTAATGGACATTAACAGAATTTCTCCTTGTATGCCAGAGGTGTTTAGATAACTTGAAATATGCTTCATATTAGAAAAGCAGAATAAATAAAGAGAAAAATAAACATCAATTTTGACAGTAATGAATTGGTACCCTGGCAGCCTCCAGTGGTATACGGTGAGTTTTGTTTCTTTTTCTAAATATAATTATGAACTCATGAATTTTTATATATCAGTGTTTTAATAAACTGCAGGAATTATTTACCATGTCTCATCTTTGGCCAGCGGGAGCCCCTTAAGACTGGTTTCTGTGTCCTTTTGATATAATTCCATTAGCCTTTGATAGCTTCATTGCTTTTTGGCTCAACAAGATGTTCCAAATCAGACTGAAAATATAGTTGCTTGCCTAGTATGTATGAGACCCTGGGTTTGATTCCCAGTACCAGAAAAAAAGGTGTTCCAGGTTGATCTTAATCCATTTCTTTTCCTAGACATGGAATTATCTATTTTTAAAAATTATTTAGTTCTTGTTAGTGGAGAATGATGTTTAGAAATACAGGTGCTACTTATTACTGGGTTGTCATTTCTTCTAGTATTTACCAGTAGATTCAGCCAGAACTAAGGTTTTTTTTTGTTTTAAAGCAAAAGAGATCATGAGTTCACATTGACATTTCTAAATGAAAAAATTAAGATTATAGGCTTCTCTTTTATAAGGTTAACTTAGCTGTGTTTTATTAAAAAATATATAGGAAGCTCTTCTCTGTCAAGACCTTTCTAAACTTGCCAGTCATATCTTTTTTTATTTAAAAAAAAATGTTTGGTTGTAGATGTATGCAATACCTTTGTTTTATTTTTATTTATTTTTATGTGGTACTGAGGATCTAACCCAGTGTCTGACACATGCCAGGCAAGTGCTCTACCACTGAGCCACACCCCAGCCCCCAGATCTTTTATTTTTAATGAAAAAAATTTAAATATAAAAAAACAGAATAGTATAACAAACCCCCATGCCTATCACCCAGCTTTAACAATTCCCAACTACGGTAGTTAGCTTTCCATTATTGTAACAAAATACCTGAGATAATCAATGTACTAAAACGGAAAGGTTTGGTTTTGGCTCACAGTTTTGGAGGTTTCAGCCCATCACCAATTGGCCCTGTTGCTTTAGGCCTATTGGAGCACAGCATCCCATGGCAGGAGCATGTGGCAGAGGAAGCCTGTTCACCTCATGGGCTGGAATGAAAGGGAGAAAGAGACCAGAGTCCCACAATCACCTTTGAAGGAAAGCCCCCAGTGACCTAAGACCTCCCACTAGGCACTTCCTCTTAGAGTTTACACTACTTCTAAATAGCACCATGGTCTGAAGACCAAGCCTCTAACACATGGGCCTTTGGGGGACATTTAATATCCAAACTATAGCACCAACTCACAGCTAATATGTTTCTTATTTAATTTTTTTTCATTTTATAATACTTTTGTTCTGAAAATCTTGGTTCCTTATAATATGCTTTAACTTATCCTATAATATGCATGTAATAGTTTCAGAATAACAGCAAATTTTACTACTAAAATTGAGATTACTGAAATTTTAAGATTTCCTTCTATCTTTTTATCCTTAGACCATATTCCACTGAGGGTGTACAGGCAAAATATTGCCTCGTAAGGTTGGTTGGAATAATTATTTTCTCTGTGTGGTCATGTCACTAACTTAATATGCAGTTAGATTCATTTGTTTCAGCTTGTTTTTACTTTTTGGAACTGCTTTTGCTTTTTAGCCCCCATATTTAATTTTGTTTTTTGAGGTGTTGATATGATATCCAGTGTCAAAAATATATTTAGAAAGGTATATTCAGAGCAGTTTCACTTATTCCTGTCCTTTCCACCTGGCCCCCTCTTTTCTCCTTGTGTTAGTCAGCTTTCCATAACTGAGTACTTAAAGAAGGAAAGATTCATTTTGGTTCATGGTTTCAGTCCACTGCCATCTGCCTCCAGTATTTCTGGGCCTGTGGTGAGACAGAACATCATGCTGGGGAGTGCATGGTGGAACAAAGCTGCTCACCTCATGGTGGCCAGGAAACAGAGAGAGCTCACTTTTATAACAAGGCCCCAACCCCTTAAACCCCTTAAGCTATGAATCCATAAGTGGGTTAATCCATTCATGTAGTCAGAGCCATCATGATTCAGTCACCCTCCAAAGGCCCTACCTCTGAACACTATTGCACTGGGGACCAAGCCTTCAACAAATGAGCTTTTGGGGGGATATTTAAAATCCAAACCATAACACTTCTTAGTTTTTTTACCTCAACATTTATCTTTTTACATGACAATCAAACTTTCTAAACAGATCCATGAGTTGAAGTAGGTTCTCTAAACTAAGAACCTTTTCCTGTTAAGCCTCCCTTTAGAATTGTTCCTACTTTTACCTCATTTATCTCTTGCTCCATTTGATGCCCTCTTAATGTTATCTTCACAGAGCCTGCTGAGAGCAAAAAAAAAATGTCCCCAGTTACCCTCTTTTCTTTACCCAGTACTTATCTTGATCTATACACTGTGATGCTGAAAAACTCATACTTTAATTTGTTCCGTGTCTAAGTGCATAGTTGACTGCTATATATCCTGCCTTTTCTGTATATGTTGTCTGTATTAAATCATAAGCCTTCAGTTATTTTGGTGCCCCATGTAGTGTGATCTTTTCTTTCTCATTCTCGTGCTTTGTCCTGTGGCACATGGCTACACTCAACTTAGTATTCCATACTGATTCACCTTGATATTTCATGCTTAGTACTTCATTATTCTATGTTGTTTTGTATTTGTTTAATGAGATTATGTCTTTTTAAAAAGAAATTTGTAATTCCCTGGAGGTCAGGACTTCCCAATCACTGTAGGAAATAAAAATTAAATCTGTTAGGGATGCAGTGAAATTTGAATAAGTATTAATTGAATTAAAGGGCATGTTTTGCTCGTGTAATTTATGGCTATGCTTGCCAGCAATTTAACACCAGTAGTGCCAATTCTACATTTCAATCCAAGCTTACCAAAGATGAAATCATGAATCTCTACCCCAAAATTTAAGGTACAGAGAGTTTTTAAATTGTTCAAATTAATGTAAGGAAAAGGAGACACACATCCTTCTATTCAAAGGATTTAAAAAAAAAAAAAAAAAGATCTTTGTTCCTAGAATGTAGCTTTGAGACACACTCAAGGAAAATACTTTCATATGGGCATTGGTGCCTTGCCTCAATTCCTATTTGGCTTAGCTCCATTGTTGATGGCCCCAAACTTGGCTGGTAAGTAGGAGAGTTGGAAGCAAGGCTGGCTGCCTGGCAAGACCTACTTATGTTGACTTGGATTGCTTTTGATCTTATTTGCTATTTTATCAAGTATTCTTTGTACTGCTAAATCAGTGTAGATCCTGTGGCTTTTATAGAAGAATAAACCCCAGAAAAGCCAGGCTATTTACAACACTTTAAAAATGTGACACTAGTCCTATAATAGCACTGCAGCTATTCATCATGAAATGAGACGATGTTAATTTGTTTTATGATTAGTGTAGGAAGAAGAAACTGAGATGATAAGCCCCATCTGTCTACTTCCCTCTTCCTTTTCTCTCGCCCCCAAGGAAAATGCTGGAGATTCTTCAGGGAAGAATACAAAGATTAATTTTAGAATATATTTGTGTTCATACTAAGAAAACACTTCTTGGGTTTGCTTATAGGTCCTGTGATTGCCTTGGAGTTTAATGGAGATGGTGCTGTAGAAGGATGTCAACATATTGTAAATGAGATATTCAATGGGACCAAGGTACAAGACTTCATTACTATATTTCAATCTAAACTTTACTTTCATCTCCTTTCCTTATAATCAAGTAGTATTTTTATCTTTGGTGTTCCTTGGAATTAAAAGCAACAGCACATCATAATTCTTAGAACCTATGGTAAATAATTGGGAACTAGTTTTGATTTTTTTCCTTGCCAAACTAAAATTTTTAATTGTTTTAAATGGTTAGAAATTAAGAATATGCTTATTAAAAACCTTCAATAGTACATAGTAAAAGTTTCTAAAGTAAAATGTCATCAAATATCTCTTTATGTCCCTTGCATTTTAAAAAATATTATATATTGAAAAGCATTTTATTTCTAAAATTATATTCTTTAGATGGACAATTTTGTTACACAAGATCATTCTTATTTGCTTCAGTAATTTATCACCAAAATTTGAACTTGAGGACTATCTAGAAATATCACATGTGGGCATTTTCTAAGTGTGGTATGTTGCTGAGGTTGCTCTAAGAATTTTACACTTAAGGAATTTCATCAAAATAAAAGAAAGATCAGTAAAGTTGATGAAGGTGATTGAGGAGGAGGAGGAGGAGGAAGAACAGACAGGAAACGGGAAAACCAGTAGAATGAATCTGACTTAACTTTCATATGTGAGTGCATAGATGAGGCACAGAGGGGCCTGACATTGGGTGTATCGTTGCAGACACTAATTTAAAAAAAAAAAAAAAAAAAAAAAAAAATATATATATATATATATATATATATATATATATATATATAAATGAATTGAAGAGGGATGTCTGGAGTGGAGGGAGGGGAGTAGGGAGTTGTGGGGGAGTGCTAGGGACTAAAATGGAGTGGGTTGTGTTCTATGCTTCTGTGATTATGTCAGGGTATATCCTGGTGTTGTATATAACTAAACTGAAATTTTTTAAAGTAAAAAAAGTCACTATAAACTTTTGCATTTGTATGCTTAAAAGTTTTTCAATAAAACCTTTAATGAAAAGCTTAATATAATAAAAAACCCAAACATATAAAAGAGGATTAAATGAATGAATATGTAATTGGCTTTTTTTTTTTTTTTTGGTACCAGCGATTGAACTCAGGAGCACTCGACCACTTAGCCACTTCCCCAGCCATATTTTTGCTGAGGCTGGCTTTGAACTCACAATCCTGCTGCCTTAGCCTCCCAAGCTGTTTCTTGATAAATATCTGGGAGGAAGTTTTTTATTTTGTCCTATATCTTGAATTTGCAAAATCTAAAGCACTTTTTTCTTCTGTCTCATTTTATTATCACAATAGTACTAAGGGAGAGGGGAAATACCAGATTGAATATAAAAGGAAACCGAGAGATAAAATGGTTATATGACTGAGTCACTTTAGAGCTGAAAGATTTGGAGAGCATATCATCCAGCTTTCTCATTTTACATGTATGGAAACAGCTGAGAGAAGCGTATTAAATTCCAACACCATACAGCTAGCTTATGATAAAGCTAGAATAGAACCCAGGACTTCTCTAATTCCTTCCTGGCCAATATTTGTAAATATTGTAGGAATGGTTCTATTGAGTACTGCTTTATTGATGTTCAGAAAATAGTTCATTTAAAATTAGTAATGAATAATGGGTGCAGTGGCACATGTCTGTAATCCCAGCTACTTGGAAGGCCAAGGCAGGATTGCTTGAGCCCTGGAGTCTGAAGCCAGCCTGAGCAATGTAGTAAGACCCTGTCTCCAAAAATTGTGGTGTATCTCAGTGGTAGAGTGTTTCCTTGGTATGCAGGAGACCCTGGGTTCAATCCCCAGTACCATGAAAAATAAGGAAGACAAAATTAGTAATAACATCTTTAGCAGCTTTGAAAACATAATCTTTAATTTTTCTTCTCAGACTATTGAGATTTCTTATTACAAAATACAAGAAACAAAGAGTACTTTTTCTTTAAATAAGCTTTCTTATTCAGTAGCTTTCATAATATTTTGCATTAAACAGTAAGATTCCAGGTATAATAAAATAAAACTGAAGTATTATGAAAATGAAGACCTTAATTATATCATAAGTGCTTTTACAAGAGCTTAATTTACATTGCAGCTATTGAAATGATATTGAATGGATTCTACAGAAAATCTACAGATTAAATATTATAAATGATATATTTTAATTCCTTTTAAATAATAAGTTTGTGCCTTTGTTTTGTTGGTGATGTGGCTTTTAAGAGTCACAATATTTATTTTTGTTTCTTCTATATTTAAAATAGATGTTTGTATCAGAAAACAAGGAAAAAGCATCTGGAGATGTAGACAGCTTCTACAACTTTGCTGATATACAGATGGGAATATGAAATGCAATGTGGAACCAAGGACTTGGTATTAAGCCTTTTCCAACTTCTGTGCATAGAGTTTGATAATAAGCTTTTCTGTATTAGCAGTAATTTTTACTAATGCTGAAATTGCTAAAGGTTATTTTTAATAACATGTTGAATATAGCATCATTTACTTGAGGTTCAGAAATAGTTCATTTAAATTAAGTAGTTTTAATCAGCTTAAAAACTATTTAACCTACTTCAATGAGTTTATGATTTTGTTGCTCTGCAAATAATACTCTCATTAAAAACTGTAAGTGGCTATCAATTTGTGATTTTAATCCTAATTAAATGTTCTTTCAAATCTCTAATAATTTAAACTTTCCAACTTTCCTCAGTGCTCCATGATATTTGTTAGGGATACATTTCATGGCTTATTTTATCTTTTTTGTTAATTTAGAGATATTTGTTACTAGTTGATAAATTAGAATGAACATATGCACATTTTTTCATGTATACATATCCAGTTAAATATTTGCCTCCTAGTTGTATTATATGACTAGTGACATTTTGTACATGGAACTGATATAATACTGTAATATAATTTGTAAACTGAGTTTTTTAAAGAAATAGGCATTTGAAAGCTGGGTATGATGGTGTGTGCATGTAGTCCCAGCTACGTCGGAAGTGGAAGCAGGAGGATCACTTGAGCTCAGGAGTTCAAGTCCAGCCTGGGCATCATAGTGAGATCTCCATCTCAAAAGGAAAAAGAAGAAATAGGCATGTGATAACCAGCTTTGCAAATAACTACTAACTAATGTTGGTATAGCTATTTAAAAACTACTTTATAAGTAGTATGACTATTTGAATAAATTCCACTTTGTTTAGTTTTTTAATACAACTGCTAGGTGACTCATACTTCTTAGTAAGAAATAGTATATGCAACACTAAGACTATAGAGGCCCAATCACCAGCAGTTTTTACAAAGGTAATTGCTGTTTGATCAGCTCTTGTTGGGCTATCAAGATAATTAGAACATAACCTTGTGGCTTTTAGGTAAGAAATACTTAGATATGATGATAAGCTATGCAGGTTATTGAAAAGCTTCATACATTTGATTTTCATTAGATTTGCCATTCATGCCAAGTAATGGTCAATATGGTAAAATCATTTTGGTTGTGTCAAAGCATTATTTCTCAAATCCATCTGACCATAGTAATTTTCCAGGATGCAAGGGAGATATACTTGTTCAGAAATTCACATTTTTACTCACATTCTTGGACCTAATCCTCAGATGCACAGGTTCAGTCTTTAGGAGAAACTTAAGGAGTATGATTTGATCTAAAGTAATTAATTCAGAAGGTGTTGATGGGTTGATCTTGTGAGAAGATACTGAACCTGCCATCCACAACTCATACAGCAGCTAATAGGAAAATGGCTTTTGTGGCACTGTTTTTAAAAAGAATCTGAAATTTAATTCTATTTTGATAAAACTAAGACCAAAAATGGCCACTTGTAAGAATTACTTTTATGACTGTTAACTGAAAATGTATTTTCATGTTTCAAATGTTTTTGGATATATTCAGGTTAACTTATAATTACTATATGGAATTTGTTAACATGCAGAAATAATACATTAAAAAAATTTTCACTTTAAATTAGTATGTAACATTGAGAATCTACACTGTGCCTGGCCTCGTGCTATTAGCACTGCATCATTTAATTTCTTTCTATAGAATCATTTAATTTCTATTCTACAAAATCAATATAATTTCATAAGGCATAAACAAAAATGTTTAATATAATTTGGATCATAATTTACCAATGATCTTTGCAAATAGTGGTCAAGAGGACATTAACTTTTCTCTTAAGCTAAATTAACTATATTCCTTCCTTTCATAATTATATTATTAAGCACTATTCATATTTAAAATAATCATACTTTTTTCAAACCTAAAATACAATTTTATGCAAAGCTATGAACTGAGTTCTTTTATCTATCATATTTTAGCAAAAACTCAGGAATATAACTAACACATAAGGGAGATGTTGACTTAAGATTTTCCACTAAACTTAGTATCTGTTAACCAAAGTTAATTTTCTATTCTTCAGTTGGATAAGAGCTTTCAGCCAAGTTTAATTTGTCTTTAAAGACAGTCATTTGGATTCTGACTGTTTGAAAAGATTTTTACAAATAAGTAGTGCTATGATAGTTGTTTTTATAATTCTAAACTTTGATAGTAATCAATGTACTAAATTTGTTTCTGAATACCTTCTGAATTCATAAAAAATAGCAATGAAGACTTAGTAATTTTATTAAGTTGTACATGTTTACACATATTAGTTTATTTCTCTTGTGTTAAAATACTGCTGTTTTGTTTTGCTTCTGCATATTTATGTGTAGCTGTTATATGTAATTTATCTAGTGTTTATAAAATGTGATTTGTAATAAATGTTAAAATGAAAATGGCTTAACATTAATTTTTAAAGAGCACTTTTATAGCATACGTTTACTCATGTACATGCCAAAATTTGACGCAAGTTTTTAATACTGAAAACAAAATAAAATGGTCTAGTTCTATGTCTTAGAAGAAATGAGCTGTATGCTGTGTGTGTACATTTGTACACAAGACACTCTGGAGAAATACAAAGGAAGTAGAAAACCTATTTTAATCTAAGGAATTTCCATATAATGCTTCCTTTGCTGATCACATTTTATTATGACTGAATAATTACTAAGATGAGGCATCTTTTTCTTCCATATTAAAAAATTATGATATAATTTCAGGTTTATACAAATTGACATTTTAAAATTACTATCAAATTCATCAACCTTTTATACCAAACTCCTCCCTCTCCTAGTCTGTAAATCAGAAGTACTGAAATGGCAGATTGGTTAGTTTTTAAAATAATATTCTTTATTTTTATTTCTACCAAAAAGGTTCTACACGTACTTTGAGGACATTTGGAACATTGGGGATAAAAGAGAAATCACAAGAAAACAATAAAATTGCTTCCCATTGTATAAAATTCTTGATGTCTAAGATGTATTTTTCTCATTTATAAAATCCTTTAAAACTAAAATAAGCTTCAGTAAGAAGCTTATTTAACTATTCTCTATAGAGAGAGTAGGTATGCAATTAGGGTATGATTATGCCTTCAAAACACATTCTAGAAAATACTTTATCCTTTAAAAGTATAATAAAAAGGCCAAAATTCATGTGAATTACAGTAATGTACTATAGGTTGGATCTGGACTATCTCCCAAAGACCTATATGCTAAAGGCATAGTTGCCCGCATATATGCTATTGGGAGATGGTTGAACCTTAAGGAGGTAGGCCTAGTGGAAGGAAGTTAGGTCATTGGGTATAATAGACCCTTGGAGGGGATATTGGGACCCTGGCCTCTTCTTTCCCTGTCTTTTTTGCTTCTTGGCTCCATGAGATGAGCATCTTTGCCCCACTATGATGTACTACCTTGCCACAGACTCAATTAACCACGGAATGAAACCTCTGAAATTATGAGCTAAAATAAACCTTTCTTACTTAAAAGTTGATTAATAAGCTGGGTGTGGTGGCATATACTTGAAATCCCAGCAACTTGGGAGGCCAAAATAGGAAGATCACAAACCAAGGCCAGCCTCCACAACTGAGTTAGACCCCATCTCAAAATTTTAAAAAGATGGGGTTCAGGTGTGGTGGCACACATCTGAAATCCCAATAGCTCAGTAGCCTGAGGCAGGAGGATCACAAATTCAAAACCAGCCTCAGCAACTTAGTGAGGCCCTAAGCAACTTATTGAAACCCTGTCTCAAAGTAAAAACTGGCTGGAAATGTGGCTCAGTGGTAAATCATCTCAGGATTCAATACCCAGTACCTAAATAAATAAATAAGGCCTGGGGATGGAGCCCAGGAAGCTATCTCCAGTAAAACACACACACACACACACACACACACACACACACGCTGATTTATCTCAAGTATTTGTTACAGCAATGAACTAACATAATGAAAACTTTTTTTGAAAATGGAGTCACTGAGTGTTGGCTTGCTTTTCTCTTTTGGTATATAGAATGTTTGAGGGGAGGTGTAAATAAGCCTTTATAATACTTCATCTCTTTCCTTATATGGCATTTGGGCTCTTGGTGGCAAGCTTCAGTAAGATGTTCAGAAATTGCAATTTTTTCCATTTCTAGTGACTTAGTGCTTTCCTGGTGAGGGCTAGTTCTCACCTACAAATAAATTATGAGCATAGGCAGTAAAGAGCCCCCAGCATTCTCACCTTGGCTCTGATCCTCCCTCTGTGGCCTGCCTTCACTGTTTTAATTTAATCTAGTCCACTTGTAATTGGACTAATGAAAATTAACTTGCAAATTGTGTGACAAGTGATTAACTGATGTTTGTAAAGTACCTTGAAAATGAAAGGTACTGTATAAATGTTAAGTATTATTGTGCTGAGCAAATGAGTGTGGTGTTCTTTTAAAATAGTTCAGCTGTGAGGCCACATGCCTGGCTACAAGTAGGCAGCTGAATAGGAAAACACAAGTATAAGAGGCTGTTAAGGCTTAAGTGCTGTTTTCTTATTGATTGATGTACTTTCATTTGTAGGTCAGTTTGTTAAGCTCATTAATAGAACCTTTTATACTCTTTCACCCTAACTTTTAAACAGATCTTATATTAAATGATTTTAAAATTTATCTAATGAGAGTTGTCCATTTATAGGGCCATGAAGGGTTTGATTTTTTCAATCTGTTTTTTTGCAAATGAGAAAGACAACTGAGGGTTGGAAGTCTAAATGGCCTGTCCAGTTCACCATATAGTAAATGAACTGTAGTGTGGGACTCTTGACTTCCCCTGGTGATTACTAGGAAAATAAGACTCAGCCCAGCAGTCTCCTCCTATGTGAAGCCTTTTCTAACACAGATACAAAGCCCATTCCTTGCTTGGTGCTCACATAGTATTCCATATAGATTTCCAAATGCCTAACACATTATTCCATTTCTTTATCCGTGCCTCTCTTGCTACTCGAAGTGTGGTTTGTGGACCTGCAGCATCAGCACCACCTAAGAACTGATTAGAATCCCCAGCCCCACTCCAGATCTGTTGGGTAATCATCTACTAATAAATATTCAGGGGATTCACATACACATTAAATTTTGAGAAGCTCCATCTTAGACTGTTAGGTCCCCAAGCCCTAGAATCAAGACTTGGAAATCTTTGTATTACTTCAATGGGACTTAGGATCCTGTAAAGTGATCAATGTTTAATACATACTTTTGATTAAATGGGTCATAATCTAGTGTTTCATTCTACAGATCAGATTTTAGTCTCTTTTGTAATTCCTCTCCTTATTCCTCTCCTTGATTGATTTTTTTTGGGAAAAACAGCCTATAATATTAAGCTACATTTTTTTGGTTTGCTTCATGTTGAAGTAGTAACTACAGTTTCTGCCCACTAAGGCTCCTGGGAAACTTTAAGAATATCAGTAATGTTCTCTGGAAACAGATAAAAGCACGGAAGTTTCTGACTTAAATTTTTATCTGCAGTGTTTTTATATTCAAGCTTCTTTTATTCAATTGGGAAACATATTACATAAAGCCAGAGTGGTGATTTGTTGATGCTGGGACTCAGTTAAAATGAAAAAGCAGTCAGATACTTGCTTTGGGCTTGTGGGAACAGTTAGTCACTTGATCCCTCTCAGATCTGTTATCCTCTTTATCTTTTGACATCTTTCCATTGGGGCGTTCAGGGATGAGCACTGGTATCATCAATAAAATGTGCAAGACTGTCGAAGAAAGTGTTCGGGTAGTTCCAATTTGGGGGGTGAATGTTGCTAACAATGGCTTTTCTTTCCTTCCTAGAATAAAGGCTAAAAATCTAAAATTTGCAATAAAAGTATAATTCTAAATTTACACTCTTATTTACTTATTTTTCTTTCTGTTTCCTCAGTATTAATACATTGATGAGGCTTAATTGTAATTTCTTTTAAAACAATTTTAAAATTTGAGATAGAATTTTGCTAAGCTTCTGAGGCTGGCTTCAAACTTGTAATTTTTCTGCTTTTACCTCCTGAGTAGCTGTGATTACAGGCCTGTACCATTTTATAATTTTCTTATTTAGAAAGTATTTCTTTGCATTGAGTCAATGGTAGAAATATACCAGAATTCAGGTGGCATGTTATCATCCACTTCCCATTACTGTTTTAAAGGTAGCATAACACAGAAAAAAGAAAACCATGTGCATTAATGTGGTCCTTAAATTTGAAGAGTCCAAAGCTAGTTTCTGACTTGAGCCAGATCTCAGCTGCTTGAAATACCAAAAAAAAAAAAAATGCTGACCTCCTTTACATATCTTTGGTCAGGTATATAGTAAATCCTTTATTGTTAACATATATTTGTAGAGCAAATAAATGCTTGGCAGTTACAGTAACACTGTAGATAGGACAACATTAAGGCTTATATGGTATTGTTCATGCCAAATCTGATAGTACCACATATAGGTACTGTTGTGATTATTCTTTAATACCTTTATTTTATTTATTTATTTTTATATGGTGCTGAGGATTGAACCCAGTGCCTCACACATGCTAGGCAAGTGCTCTTCAACTGCCCTACAATCCCCGCTCTGTTGTGATTGTTTTCAATAGTATTAAATATAAGGAAAAATGTAAGCCACAGAACACAGTAGATGCTTACTCAGATAGTGTCCTTCCTTCACCTTTATAAAATTTGTTTCCGTGAGTATAATTTTTTAAATTGTCGGGGGGGGGTGGGGAACACATAACACAAGATCTGCTCTCAAGTTATTTATTTATTTATTTATTTATTTATTTATTCATTTATTTATTTTACTGAGGACTGATCCCAGGGTCACTTAACCACTGAGCCACATCCCCAGCCCTTTTTATTTATTTAAATAATTTTGAGTCAAGTTCTTGTTAAATAGTTTAGGGCTAAATTCTATAAGGCCTTCGAAGTCACTAAGAGGTCTCAGGGAAATCTATGCCCAGAGTGTAATACAAAGCAAAGTAACCCTTTATCATTCGCTGGGATTTTGGCCTCAAACTCCAGTATAGAACTGTAAGGAATGAGGCTGATGATAGCCATTTTCCTATGCTGCATAGGCCTGAGGCCCCTGAAGCCCACATTCTAGGTCTGGCTCTTTATCCACTGATGTGACAAGGCTCTTTCTATGAGCACTAAAGAGGAAGAATGGAAAGAAAGTAAGTTTGGGGCTGGGGATGTGGCTCAAGCGGTAGCGGTTCAATCCCTGGTACCCCACCCCCAAAATGGGAATAAAACAGTGGGAATGGGGCTTTATACCTTTTAGTTTTTATTTCTGAACTTTGTAAACAGATTATCCATTTTAAAATAAAGGTTGGGGGTTAAAAACAGTTGGTAGGCCAGGTGCAGTGGTGCATACCAGTAATCCCAGCAACTTGGGAGGCTGAGGCAGGAGGATGGCAATTTCAAAGCTAGCCTCAGTAATTTAGTGAGGCACTAAGCAACTCAATGAAACCCTGTCTCTCTATATAAAATATGAAAAGGTCTGAGGATGTGGCTTAATAGTTAAGCACCCCTGAGCTTAATCCCCAGTACCCAAAACAAAAAACAAAGAAAAAAAACAACTATTTCCAAGCCACAACACCCTGGGCCTTGTAATAATCTGCATATGTCATTTTAGAGGACTGGAAACATGCACTGGAAATAGATGGACCTATTTCAATTTCCCTGAGACACCTCAGTCACACCATTCTCCAAATCACACTTAGAGTATTTAAATTGAGCCAGATGGGGTGGCACAAGACTGTAATCCTATTGGCTGGGGAGGCTGAGTTAGGAGGATTGCAAGTTCAAAGCCAGCTTTGGCAACTCAGTGAGACCCTATCTCTAAATGAAACTTTTAAAGGGGGGGGGGCTGGGGATGTGGCTGGCTCAGTGGTTAAGCACCCTGATACCAAAACAACACCACCACCGAGGACGACGACAACAACAACAAAACAGTTGGTAGAAAGAAAAAGAACAGGGGCTGGGGCTGGGGCTTGGTGGTAGAGTGCTTGCCTAGCATGTGTGAGGCACTGGGTTCGATTCTCAGCACCACATAAAAAATAAATAAATAAAATAAAGGTCCATTGACAACTGAGAAAATATTAAGGAAAAAAAAAAAGACCAACAGTAAGCAGAAAAATATCCTGGGAATACTTTCCAAAGACTAGTTGGGTGATTTTTTTTTTCTTGGAATAGATCCAGGAAAGGAAAAGATCTGTGTTCAGAGATGGTTGTAACGAGATGCCTTTGGCTTGATACTACAGTATGAACCTGGGTCCCAGAGAGGAAGATGTTTTCTCAGTGACCAAGGAAGTAAAGGAAGAACTCCAACTTGATTAAGGGATAGGAAGCAAGCAGGTAGATATTAAGTCAGCTGGCACAACTTTCATTGATGCTCAAATGCATTATTCCTCCTTTTTACCTCATAAGAATGCTATTGGGGGGCTGGGGTTGTGGCTCAGTGGTAGAGCACTTGCCTAGCATGCGTGAGGCACTGGGTTCAATCCCCGACACTACATAAAAAATAACAACAAATAAAATAAAGGTATTGTGTCCATCTACAACTAAAGTATATAAAAAGAATGCTATCAGTGTCAATGCCACTTAAACTTCTAAATCTTTCAAGCTCTCTAGGTGTTTTGTGCATGTATGTCATGTATGTGTGTATGTGTGTTACTGGGGATTAAACTAGGGGTTCTCTACCCATAAGCTATATCCCCACCCCTTTCTATTTTAAAAATATTTTTTAGTTGTAGATGGACACAATTCTTTTATTTTATTGATTTGATTTATGTTTATGTGGTGCTAAGGATCAAACCAGTGCTTCACATGTGCTAGGCAAGTGCTCTATCACTGAACCACAACTCCAGCCCGTCTATTTTATTTGTTGAGACAGAGTCTTACTAAGGCTGGCCTCAAACTTGCAATCCCAGCTTCTGTCTCCCAAGTAGCTGGGGTTACATGTGTGCACCACTATGCCTGGCTTCTCTAGGTGTTTTAAAAGTCACACTTGCCCTGTAGCAGTTTTCACTGATAATTACTCCCTTCTTTACAATGCCTCCACAACTTGGCTCCTATGGTATTGAATGCAATTATCTACCAACTATGAATTCACTGTTCACTGCTTCTTCAGCCAGGTACTGTGCTAGACAGTTTTTCCTACTTCTTTGAGGCTTAGTCTCTGGCTAAGCCTTTACTCTTCTCCACCTCAACTGTCATCATGGTGTAAGATTAAGTCTTGAGTCCTCTGCTTTTATCCCTATGTCCTTTTTACTTCTGAAAATTATTTTTTTTTATTATTTTGAAACAACATAATTTCATACCACATATTTAACAAGCACTCATTATAATTGCTAAACTGAGAAATTAGCATTATTTGTGTCTGACAAGCTATACAAACTGATCCATTTTCTTTGGACAATAGATAGTAAAAATCCCAAAGAGCAGCTGGGAGCTGTGGTGCATACTTGTAATCCCAGCAACTTTGGAGGCTGAGGCAGGAGGATCACAAGTTTAGGGCCAGCCCAAGCAACTTAGCAAGGCCCTAAACAACTTAGTAAGACCCTATCTCAGAATAAAAAAATAAAAAGGGCTGGGGTAGGGAAGGGCTATATTTCTTCCTTGAGGTACATGAACCTTCTCACAGCTTTACCATCACTACTAAGCACAGCCATTCATCTGACTCAATGTTAACTCTTTACCAAATGTGTTCACTTGAATAATTAAATAATGGTTCTTCTGGTCCCACGATATACTGAACTGAATGCATCAAATTCCTCCTTCCATGGTCTCCCTGTCCTAGCATCTCCCTTTCTACTGATGACATGCAGTATCTCATTTACACCACTGACATTTTGGAGTCATCTGAGATTTTCTTTTTCACCATGCTCAGCAGCTCTTAACTAGGCCTGTTAAAATTATTATTAAAAAAATATATATTTATTTAATTTTTAGTTGCCAGTGGACCTTTATTTAATGTGGTGCTGAGAATTGAACCTAGTGCCTCACACATGCTAGGCAAGTGCTCTACCACTGAGCCCCAGCCCCAGCCCTAGGCCTGTTTTTTCTTAAATGTTTCTCTTTACCATCCTCTCCTTTTATGCCCATCTTCACTACCCTGAGGTATACTACTGACCCCATGATGATTACACATAGCCTCCTAATTGAGATGTCTACTTGCAATCTTTTCTGTTTGCTTCCTCCTGTGCATCCCCCAAACCATAGTGTAAAAAGGCATAGTAGTCAAGAGCACAGCCTTTGGGGTCATTTTGTTATCACTAGTCTTGTATCATCTTGTGACTCTTTCTTTTTTTAAAAAATATTTATTTAGTTGTAGATAAACACACAGTATCTTTATTTATTTTTATGTGGTGCTGAGGATTGAACCCAGTGCCTCACATATGCAAGGCAAGCACTTTATCACTGAGCTGCTACAGCCCCAGCCCCTCTTGTGACACTTTCTATTTTGGGAATTCTTTTTTTTTTTTTTTTTGAGAGAGAGAGAGAGAATTTTTTTAATATTTATTTTTTAGTTTTCAGTGGACACAACATCTTTTATTTTATTTTTATGTGGTGTTGAGGATCGAACCCAGCTCCCAGCACTACTGCTTGAGCATCACATCCCCATCCCTGGAATTCTTAAGTGTCTTTCCAGCAAGATTGTCAGCTTTTTGAGTAATCCAAATGATGCGTGCCTTCATTTTGAGGAAATGGAGCACTTTCTAAAAGAACAAGAACCACATAAAAAACTGAGCAGCAACTATACACGAGGCCCTTTCCCAAAATTAACCTTAGTATTGTTTAAAGAACTCAATCTTCTTCTTTAGCCATTTTGTCCTCCTGACTATTGAATGCGTCATGATGTATCTCTATTTCCACTGATGACAGTTATACCATCCTTTAAGATTTGCCCATCCTTCAGGACTTAGCCAAGTTCTCCATCCTCCAGGAAGCCAATGACTCCTGATTGTTTAGACTAGTCTTATCAGAGTTGCAAAGAACAAGTATGGATTTGAAAACCATCCGACCTGAGTTTGACTTACATGCTGCTACATGTCACCGATGAAGATCTCCTCCACCATCTGTGTAATGGCTTTTGTTTCCTCATCTCTGGAATATTTTCAGTTATTTTGAGCAATCAATGAAATAAAGTGAAAAAACTAGTCCTGGTGTTAGTTCTCCTCTTTAATCATATAAAACCCTGAAGTATATTTTTTCTTGTGTCTTATTTTTTCAAAACAACACAAAACTCCCTGTGGACAGGTATCAAGACTTACATACTCATCCTTTTTGGCCTCAGGAAGTCAGATACTACCTGAGGCAAAAACTAGTTGGATGAATTCAAAGTTGAACACATTTGAGGGGACTCTAGTACATTAATGCACTAAATTAGTAACTCAGTGAATACCTAGCATGAGTTGAATACTGTAGATGGATGTAGGAGGGTGGAGAGAATTATTAGCAGGGTAAAAAAAATCAATAATTTGCCAGTTGTGGTTATGTAATTCAAAGTCATGAAGTAGGCAACCAATCCTTCTGTCCTAGGGTCCTTCTGTCTCCCTACTCTGCCATCCTAAACATGTAATTTTTTTTAAAAAATGATTTTTTTAGTTGTCAATATACCTTTAGTTTATTTATATGCAGTGCTGAGAATCAAACCCAGTGCCTCACACATGCTAGGCAAGTGCTCTACCACTGAGCTACAACCTCTGCCCTGTAATAATTTTTTTAAATGCTGGTAAGAATCTGGGCTGGTTTGTAGCTCAGTGGTAAAGCACTTGCCTAGCATGTGTGAGGCACTGGGTTTGATTCTCAGCACTGCATATAAATCAATTAATTAAATAAAGGTCCATCTACAACTAAAAAATATATTTAAAAAAGATCTCTCTCATGCTACTAAGTATTGTGACTGTATTCTAGAAAGAAATTGGGGCAGGATCAGGCATGGTGGCACAAGCCTGTACCCAGTTACTAGGGAAACTGAGGCAGGAAGATTGCTAGTTAGAGGCCAGCCTGGGCAACTCAGTGAGACTATATTTCAAAATATATCTAAAAAGGTCTGGGAGTGTAGCTCAGTAATAGTGTTTACCTAGAATGGGTAAGGCACTGGGTTCCATCCCCAGCACCAAATTTTTTATTTAAAAAATAAAATGAGCTGGGGGTGTAGCTCAGTGATAGAGTTCTTACCTAGTATGTGCATGGCCCTGGTTTCAGTTCCCAGTACCACACAAAAAAAATTGCAGATGAGTGACAAAATAGCAACTAAGTCTGTCCCTTTTCATTAAGAAAACAATTACTTTCCTATAAGTCTCACTTATGTCTCATTTGTCAGAGCTGGGTCACATGGCTATCCTAGCTTCAAGGGAGTCTAAGGAGATGAGTATTTTTACTTAGTACATTATCTCTCTGAAAAATTGAATTTCTGACAGAAAGGATGAAAAGAATGGATACTGGGTAATACCGCAGCTATCACTATTTGCTGCACGAAGCTTACAATCTGTTTGGTTTCAAATATACTACAGACAGACAGGAGACACTCTTTACCTGACACATACTCCAATGTCCCAGGCTGGGGAGCACCCCACCACCACCATATGTGTATACCCTCCTTATTCCGTTTGACCTCTGACACCCACACAGGTCAACACTTCAGGAACATCCGTAGTCTCTGACACTCCACATCTGACTACCTCCATGGAACAAAGTAGATTCTTTTTCTTTCTTTTTTTGCAATGCTGGAGATTGAACCCAGGACCTTGCACATGCCAGGTAAGTGCTCCTTCACTGAGCCATACCCCCAGCTTCCAAAGTAAGTTCCTGAGTCAAACATTAATTAAGGCATATGAAGACTTCATTTTTTTTGAACCTCTGCATGGTGCTTAGAGTAAGAGACATTGCTTTGTCTTCTGTTTAAAGAAAGCAATATGATGAGAATACCACAGTAACCCCTAGGGGAATGCCTGTCTTTCACCAAAAATAGTTTTAATTCTCTTAAACAGTTGGTTTGGTTTTCTCTCATGGATCTTTTGAAGTGTGTAATTCATCTTATTTCTCCCTTCTAACTGCTAGAGAAATTTTGAGCCACATAAATTTTATTAGACAATTATACTATTTATTTATGTCCTCTGTTTCCCTTTTTCTTTACTTTCTTTTTTCTTACTCGTTTTATATCCCTTCTTTACTTTCTTTCCACCCCCTACCAATTTTAGTTCTATGTTTGTGCTACATTTAATGCATCTATGTCAGCCACATTAAATCACTGCTGAAAGAAGATCGGCTTTAAGTAAATATATGAGTAAAAATAACTGTTAAAAAGACAGCAGGGAAAAAATTTAAAAACATTTCCAAAAGTAACCCAAAAGTTTCTTTGGGGGAATAAAGAGTGGGAGGAGAACATTTGGGTAATGTCTCACAGAGAAGAAAAAAAATTCCAAATAAATTTCTGGAGAACTTAAGTGGCAAAATTATTGTTGTAGTGATCTTGAAAATACTGGTTCTTGAACCGCATCAGGCATGCAGGATTTATAGATGGACTTGGATACCACATACATAGAAGGAAGCCTGGAGCAGTTTCCATGGGCTTCTGTCCCTTAAGGCTCCAGTGCTTCTATCTTCAGAAACTGAATACAGAGACTTCTGAGAACTCACATAGATGTTGGTTCCCAAGAGAACAACTCTCCTCTAAGCCACACACAATCACACAATACAGTTTACTTCTAATATGGACAAGGATGGCTTTTCTCTGAAATTGAGCATTCTCTGGAATAGGGCATTTTCTTAATCCCTTTGAAATTTCTGATTTAGAAAAATCCAATTTAAAGAAAAAATACAGCCAGGCATGGTGGCTCACGCTTGTAATCCCAGCAGCTCAGGAGGCCAAGGGAGGAGGATCGTGAGTTCAAAGCCAGCCTCAGCAATGTTGAGGCACTAAGCAACTCAGTGAGACCCTGTCTCTAAATAAAATACAAAATAGGGCTGGGGATGTGGCTCAGTGGTTGCGTGCCCCTGAGTTCAACCCCCAGTACCTAAAAAAAAAAAAAGTTAAAAAGAATACAGTGTTCAGGGAAAATTAATTTTTCTGTAAGTGTATATAGATTCTGGATTTATATGTGTGTGTGTGTGTGTGTGTGTATGTATGTGTATGTACAAATGACTGATTGTGTCACTCAGGATTCTACCAGGAAACAGAATCATTTATAAACACACACATAGTTTAGAGAGCAGAATTTCTTCTTGAGGGAAGACCAGTTCTGCTAATTAAGGCCTTCAACTGACTGAATCAGACCCAACAGATTATTTAGGATACTTTTCCTTAATTAAATTCATACTGGTTGTATACTTGAATCATATCTACAAAACACCTTCACAACACCACCTAGATTAGTGTTTAATTGAGTAACTAGGGACTATGGCCTACTCATGTTGACACATAAAACTGACCATTATAGTGATGTTTGGTGTTTCATTTTGTTTTTATCTTCCACTTCTGAACACTTTGTTCTTTGTGAAAATACATCACAAGCTCAGACAGGCTTCCAAGAAGAGTGTAATATCACCAACTGGCTTTGACACATATTTGGTCTATGAAGGTCATTAACCACCTGGCAAAAGGAAGCTACACTGACTATAACTCATTCACTAGGTGTATGCTATTGCTTGATTACACTAAAGTGTTAGGTGCTAAGAAAATTAGCTCTTCAAATAAGTCATCACATAAAAAGGAAGGATTTTGAGAAATAGGTATTTCACCTATAAGTCATTTTTCTCATGCCACAAGTGTTTGCTGAGTACTAGGCTAGGTTAGTTGGCTCTTTCTACTCTTTTGATACAGAAATGATGGGTGCTTTGAAATACTCAAACCTATGCAAGACTAGAAAGTATTTTTGTTTTGAAATGTACTTACTGTCCACTAATGACCTTGAGCAATTTATTTTCTCTCTGAGCTTCATTTGCTTACCTGTAAAATACAAATAATGATTACTATTTTGAGGGCTTGGGAAGTATTAGGTGAGAAACTATAAATTAAATACTCGAAACAGTAGATACGCCAAAATATTGATTTTTTTTCCTTCCATGAATATAGCCTTCGCAAGTGAAGTCCTGTGAGTTAAAAATTCTCTCCAGTATTTTTTGCAGAATATCTCCATATGGTAACAGTATTTTGGATATCAAAGGTAGGGAAGAGGGCTGGGATTGTGGCTCAGTGGTAGAGCACTCGCCTAGCACGTGTGAGGACCTGGGTTCGATCCTCAGCATCACATAAAAATAAATAGACATTCATCATTGAAAAACACAAAGCAAACATGAAATTCATTTGGAAAAATAAGAGACCCAGAATAGCTAAAGCAATTCTTAGCAGGAAGAGTGAAGCAGGTGGCATCACTATACCAAACCTTAAGCTATACTACAGAGTAACAGTAACAAAAACAGCATGGTATTGGCACCAAAACAGACTGGTAGACGAATGGTACAGAATAGAGGACACAGAGACTAACCCACAAAATTACAATTATCTTATATTAGACAACAGTGCCAAAAACATGCATTGGAGAAAAGATAGCATCTTCAACAAATGGTGCTGAGAAAACTGGAAATCCATATACAACAAAATGAAATTAAACCCCTGTCTCTCACCATGCACAAAACTCAACTCAAAATGGATCAAGGACTTAGGAATAAAACCAGAGACCCTGCATCTAATAGAAGAAAAAGTAGGCCCTAATCTCCATCATGTGGGATAGGCCCCAACTTCCTTACTCCTTTGGTGCAAGAATTAAAATCAAGAGTAAATAAATGGGATGGAGTCAAACCAAAAAGTATCTATTTAGCAAAAGAAACAATCTGTGAGGTGAATAGAGAGCCTACATCTTGGGAGCAAATCTTTACCCCTCACACATCAGATAGAGCACCAATCTCTAAGGTATATAAAGAACTCAACAAGCTAAGCACCAAAAAAACAAATAATCCAATCAATAAATGGGCCAAGGACCTGAACAGACACTTCTCAGTGCATGTACCATAGACAAGCAATGTAAAGATCTTGCATCTTCTCAGAAGATAATATATAATCAATACACAAATCTATGAAAAAATGTTCATCATCTCTAGCAATTAGAGAAATGCAAATCAAAACCACTCTAAGGGGGCTGGGGTTGTGGCTCAGTGGCAGAGCACTCACCTCGCACGTGCAAGACCCTGGGTTCAATCCTTAACACCACATACAAAAAAAATAAACAAGTGAAATAAAGGTGTTGTGTCCAACTACAACTAAAAAAATTAATATTAAAAAAAACACTAAGATTTCATCTCACTCCAGTCAGAATGGCAGCTATTATGAATATAAACAACAATAAATATTGGCGAGGATGTGGGGGAAAAGGTACACTCATACACTGCTGGTGGGACTGCAAATTGGTGCAGCCATTATGGAAAGCAGTATGGAGATTTCTTAGAAAATTGGGAATGGAATCACCATTTGACCCAGCTATCCCTCTCCTCAGTCTATACCCAAAGGACTTAAAAACAGTATACTACAGGGACACAGCCACATCAATGTTAATAGCAGCACAATTCACATTAGATAAACTGTGGAACCAACCTAAATGCCCTTCAATAGATGAATGGATGAAAAATGTGGTATATATACATAATGGAGTATTACTCAGCAATAAAAGAGAATAAAATCATGGTATTTGCAGGTAAATGGATGGAGTTAGAGAAGATAATGTTAAGTGAAGTTAGCCAATCCCAAAAAACCAAATGCCGAATGTTTTCTCTGATATAAGGAGACTGATTCATAGTGGGGTAGGGAGAGGGAGCATGGGAGGAATAGATGAACTCTAGATAGGGCAGAGGGGTTGGAGGGGAAGGGAGGGGGCATGGGATTAGCAAGGATGGTGGAATGTGATGGTCATTATTATCCAAAATACATGTATGAAGACACAAATTGGTGTGAATATATTTTGTATGCAACCAGATAAATAAATAAATAAATAAAGGTATTGTGTCCAATTAAGACTAAAAAATAAATATTTTTTAAAAAGGTAGGAGAGACTCAAGTGAGCTTTTCAGTGCCCATTAATTTACTGCACTGACTATAAAGACATTCTCACTGCAGGTTCCTTTGTATTGTGTACAAATGAATACCAAATATGTTATCATATCAACCATAAATGCAGATATTTATAATTGCTTTATTAGTTGAATAATCATGAATTTGCCTAATTTTATCTGAAAATGCTCTTGTGAGTCATGGTGGTAAAGTTTTGAACAAATGGTAGGTGTTGCCAGGTTTCACGAGTGTGAAATAATTTTTGACTGAGAAAAAGAGGAGTATATCTTAAATTTTTTTCAGTGTCAGACTCGTGGTTTAGCATCGTATGGGCAGTTTTATTAGTTGTTAACTACACAAAGAATATAGCATTTTATTTTCCCAGGGAAAAAATGGAGATAAATCTAAAATCCTCTTCAATCTTTACTCCCCATTAGTAACTATCATTATCACTTTGATCTGTATCCTTCCAGCCATTTGTTTGTAGATTTGCATACATATCACAGTGCAGACAGATGAATTCATGTGGAATTAGGTATTTTGCTTGTCTAAGGAAAATGGGGTCTATTTATTGATTTTTATCATGTGAAATTTGTGGTATGATGATCAAGAAAGAAATAGGAGAGAAAAAAAGAGAGGTCTTCTCAAGAGTGATCATTTACTTCTCTATATTTCTTTTTTTTTATTTTTTCTCCCCTGAGCCCATTTTTGACAAGTTATACCAGCATAGTGCATGTACCATAGACAAGCAATGTAAAGATCTTGCATCCAGTTTCATCAACCAGTGGCTCAACCAAGAGAAAAATAATCACTTAAGTCTTCTGCAAGTAACTCTCCACCAAAATCTAAGCATTATCAGTCTCATTTTATAAATGAAAAAAGAAAGAAAATTAGTTCTGTCTTAAAGTGCAAACAAACTGAAGTCAGAACTCCCAACATCCAATTTTTTTCCAACTGAAACATAAATCTCATTATTCATTTTATTAATTTTTTTAAGATATAAGGTAACCTCAAGTTTAAGACAAGATGGCATAGACTCATTTCTCCTTGCTCTTCCCTACTAAATACAACTAGAATCCCTGGAAATAATACAGAAGACCATCATAAGGGAATTCTGGATAGCAGCAAGAGGAAATCAGACTGATTAGATACCTTTGGGAATGGAAAGAAACATGGGGACTTGAAGAATGACACTAGGGTGAATGCTAGGGCTTTTATTTTTATCTTCCACATGTCTCACATTGGGTGTTGGACAGACCTGCAACCTAGAATCTCAAATCAGAGCAGAAGACAAAACAAAACAGAAGGGAAGAAAACCTGTTATGTGTGGCCAATGGACTGGGAAAGTAGAGAAACCCAGAGTAGCAAAAGAAAAATATTTTTGCCAACACCAGCCCTATCCAAGCCAAATGCCACAGTGTCAGCAGAGACTGTGTAAGGTCTTGTCCCCCGGTCCGGTCCGTGACCACATGCAGCTGGGAGCGCTAGCCAAGATTGAGCGGGAGTCCCAGAGGAACCAGGCAGCCTGGGGAAGCACTTCCCTCCCCCGCTGGCGGCATCAGCCAAGAGCCAGCAGGAGCCCCATTCGCACCAGGCAGCTGGGGGAGGAGTGCTCAGCCTGTCTGGAAGCATCAGCAGCTACCCAACAAGGAGCCCAGATAGCCTTCCCCACAGCAGCAGCAGGTAGTCAGAGTTAGCACTTTAAGCCTGATTCCATCCCGTGACACTAGATAGCCCAAGGAGGCACTTTTCATTTCCCGCTGGCATCATTAGAGAATCAAGTGGCAATCTGATCTCCCGACCCCCACCACATGGCATGCAGTCGTGTGGCACTTTCCTCTCTCGCCAGTGGTGTCAGCAGAGAGCTCGTGGGGAGTCTGGACATCTGCCACTCCCCTCCACCCGGCATCAGCAGAAGATGCAGACAGGTGCTCCCGCTCCCCGCCGCTGTTGCCATGCCAGCGGAGGCTGTGAAGAGTCTGGACTTTCACCCTGTCTGCCAGCAGCAGCTGGTGCCCCTCACCCTCCCAATTAGAGGGAGGGCAGGATCGCAGAGAGCAGGGAGCTGAAGAAAAGGATTCTTTAAATCTGCCTGGGAAGTCTTGGAAAGACACCTGTCTGACCCAAATGTGAAACTTACTAGATCACCATGCCAGCAGGTCTAACAACTGAACTGCAGTGTGGCATACCACTCAGGTATTCAAGGCAGCTTCTGAGTAACACACAAAGCAGACCAGAATAGCACTGCCAGAGTCCTAAAAACTGAATTGTCACTAGTACTGTAGCCCACAAAAGTAGGCCAGGAAAACCCAAAAATATCTACACGGAGACACATCATAACCAACTTCTATAAATTAAAGATAAAAAAATCCTGAAAGTAGCCAGAGAGAAAAACAAGCATTACCTATAGAGGAACACTGATTTAAATGATAGCAGATTTCTCATCTGAAACCAGAGAGGCCAGAAGGAAGTGGTACATTTTTCAAATGACGAAAGAAATGAACTGTCAAGTATAAATTCCATGTTCAGTGAAAATATCCCTCAGGAATGAAATTATGACATTTGCCAGTAAATGGATGGAACTGGAGACTATCTTGCTAAGTGAAATAAGCCAATCCCCCAAAAACCAAAGGCCGAATCTTTTTTCTGATATGCAGATGCTGACTCATAATTGAGGGGATTTCACCAAATTGGACAGGGGAGAATGGGGGGAAGGGAGGGGGTATAGGAGTGGGAGAGAAAATAGAATGAATAGGACATAACTTTCCTATGTTCACATATGAATACACAACCACTGTAACTCCACATCATGTACAACTATGAGAATGGGAAGTTATACTCTATGTACGTATGATATGTACAAATACACTCTACTGTCATGTATAACTAAAAAGAACAAATTTTATAAAGTTCTGGAAAAAAGAAAATATCCTTCAGGAATGAAGGGAGAAATAAAGAAATTCTCAGATGACAGAAAATTTATAAAAATTTCTCCTAGTAGATGTACCATTAATGAATGGCTAAAGGAAGTTCTCTAAATAAAAAGGAAATTATACAGAAGGTGGGTTGGACATTTAGAAAGGAAAGAAAACAATGAAATATGTGAAAATCAAGATAAATATAATATGCTATCCTACTCCTTGTGAGTTTTTTATTTATATATGACAGTGGAATGCATTACAATTCTTATTACACATATAGAGCACAATTTTTCGTATCTCGGGTTGTATACGTAGTATATTCACACCAATTCATGTCTTCATACATGTACTTTGGATAATAATGATCTTCACATTCCACCATCATTAATTACTTCATACCCCCTCCCTTCCCCTCCAACCCCTCTGCCCTATCTAGAGTTCATCTATTCCTCCCATGCCCCCTCTCCCTATCCTTGTGAGTTTTTTAAAATCAGGTTGAATTGTTGAAGCAAAACTCATAATACCATCTGATATTGGATTCAATGTATATAGAGGAAATAGATAAGAAAATTATATTTCAAAAGTGGGAGGGTAAAGGGATATAAATGAAAATGGAATTTTTATACTTTAGTAGAGGTAGTAAAACGTTGGTAACTATAGAGTATGATTAGTTACATACATATATTTTAATGCCTAGAACAAACATTAAGGAAACTAGCAGAGAGCAATGGCACATACCTATAATCCCCATTACTCAGGAGGCTGAGGCAGGAGAATTGCAGGTTCCAGGCCATCCAGCCTCTACAACTTAGTGAGACTCTGTCTCAAAATAAAGAAAAATTAAAAAGGGCTAGAGATGTAGCTCAGTGGTAAATTCCCCCAAAATCAATCCCCAGTGCCCCCCCCAAAAAAAAAGAGAGAGAAAACTGTGCAAAATGATGGACTCAAAAAAACACTAAATAAATCAAAAGGAATTCTAAAAAAATTTCAAGTAACCCACAGGAAGGCAAGAAAATGAAAACAGGAATGAGAAATGGAGGGAATAGACAGAAATCAAATAATAAAATGTTAGATTTAGCCCTGAAGTATCAGTAATTATGTTCAGGTTAAACAGTCTAAATAAATGACTTAAAAGAGAACTTGGGCTGGGATTATGGCTCAGTGGTAGAGTGCTTGCCTAGTCTGTGTGAGGCACTGGGTCCAATTCTCAGCACCGCATATAAATAAACAAAATAAAGTCCATTGACAACTAAAAAACTATTTTTTAATAAAGACAGAAAACCCATAAATAGATTTTTAAAACCCCACTATGTACTGTCTATGAGAAACTCTTCAAACATAATAACACAGGCACACAAATGTTAATTTTTAAAAGTAGGGGTAGTTATAAAGTAATATCTGGCAAAGTAGACTTTAGAGCAAAGTAGATTATCAGGAACAAAGAAGGATGTTATATAATGATAATTGGGTCAATTTCCCAATAAGATGTAGAATCCTAAATGTACATACACAAGTAAACAAAATACATGAAGTAAAATCTAATAGAACTGCTGGGCGCAGTGGTACACACCTGTAATCCCAGTGGCTTGGGAGGCTGAGGCAGAAGGATTACAAATTCAAAGCCAGCCTCAGCAACTTAGCCAGTCCCTAAGCAATTTAGTGTGACCCTGTCTCAAAATAAAAATTAAAAGCCACTGGGAATGTGGCTAAGTGGTTAATCGCCCCTGGGTTCAATCCCTGGTATCAAAAGGAAAAATAAAATGTAATAGAACTGAAAGAAAAAGACAAATTCACATTTATAGTTGGAGACTTCAATATATTCCTCTCAGCAATAAAACTACTATAGAAAATCAGCAAGATGATAGAATCAACAACACCATAAAGCAACAGGATCTAATTTATAGGACACTCTACCCAACAGTAGCATAACTCACATTCTTTTCAAATACCCATGAAACATTCACCAAGGCATCCCATATTCTGGGTCATAAAACAAACTTCAACAAATGTAAAAGAATTGAATTCACACAGAATATAATAATAAAGTCTACAAGGAAAATCTCCAAACACTTGAAAATGAGACAACACACTTCTCATTAATACATAGGTCAAAAACAAAGTCTCAAGAGAATTTTTTTTAAAATGAAAACAAAAATACAGCCCAGTGTGGTGGCACAGGCCTGTAATCCCAGTGGCTCAGGAGGGAGGCCGAGGCAGGAGGATCATGAGTTCAAAGCCAGCCTCATCAACTTAGCGAGGGCTTAAGCAACTCAGTGAGACCCTGTCTCTAAATAAAATACAAAAAAAAGATCTGGGGATGTGGCTCAGTAGTTAATGCCCCTGGGTTCAATTCCCAGTACAAAAACCAAACCAAAGCAAAAAAACTCCAAAAACATTAGATTTGTGGAATCTAATCTGTGCTAGCAGGAAATTTTATAGCACTAAATGCTTACATTAGAAAAGAGGTAGGGGGGCTGGGGTTGTAGCTCAGTGGTAGAGTGCTTATCTAGCACATGCGAGGGCCTGGGTTCGATTCTCAGCACCACATAAAAACAAATAAATAAAATAAAAATATTGTGTCTAGTTACAACTAAAAAATAAATAGAAAAAGAAAAGAGGTAGGATTTCAAAACAATCAGATAAGCTCCCACCTTAAGAGACTAGGAAAAGCAAAGCAAAATAAATTCAAAGCAACAAGAAGGAAGGAAATAATAAAGAGCAGAAGTCAATGAAATTGAAAATACGAAAACGATAGAATCGATGAAGCAAAAAGCTGTTTCTCTGAAAAGATCAATATAATTCATAAACATATAGCAAGACTGACTAAGATAAAAAAAAGTCACTAATATCACAAATGAGACAACAAATCTTACTACAGATCCTGTGACATTGAAAGGAAAATAATTCTATAAAGAACCCTATGAGCCAGGTGTGGTGGCACTGGCTTGTGATCCCAGCAGCTTGGGAGGCTAAGGCAGGGGGATCAAGAGTTCAAGGCCAGCCTCAGCAGTTTAGCAAGTCCCAAAGCAACTCAGTGAGAGCCTGTTTCAAAATAAAAAATAAAAAGGGTTGGGGATGTTGCTCAGTGGTTAAGCACCCCTGGGTTTAATTCCTAGTACAAAAGAAAGATCCTATGCACATATATGTGACAATTGAGATGAAATGGATCAACTCCTTGAAAAATCACCAACTACCAAACTCAATCAAATATATTTATCATCTGAAGAATCCAATAATTATTAAAGAAATTGGGTTTGACATTTAAAAGGCCTTGAAAAAAGAAAGCTCCTGGTCCATGTGATTGCACAGGAGAATTCTACTATACATTGAAAACATTAATACTAGTTTTATACACTCTATTCTAGAATACCAAAGAAGAAGAAACACTTCTGTGCCAGGGGTCCCCCAAACCATTCTGTTTGATTATTCATTACAAGGACTCACAGAATGTAGCACATAGTCATACTCATGGCTATGATTTATTACAGTAAGGGAATACAGAGCAAAATCAGCAGAGAGAAAACACAGATAGGGTGAAGTCCAGAGGAAACGTGGTATAAGCTTAAGAATCTTCTCCCACTAAAGTTACACAGGATGTACTAAATCCTACAGCCAGCCATTCTGACAGTGATGTGAAATGTGGTCTATCAGGGAAGCTCATTAGAAACTCAATTCCTGAGGCATTTGTTGGGAGTTGATCATGCAAGCAACCTCTGCCTAGCACTTACCAAAATTTCAGATTCCCAGAAGGAAAGCAGGTGCTCAGCATATTGTTTGTACAAACAGTTTAGGCACACTGACAGTCTTATCAGTCCTGAAAATGGTGGGAACTTACCCCCAATCCAAGCTCCAGATGCCATCCAAAGATAGGACTTTCAAAAGATAGCAATCAAGCCAGCTCTGTTAAATCTTTCTGCATAGCTTGGAAGTTGGGAGACTTGAGTTCTAGTCCCAGGATAAAACACATTTGTATAAACAAAGTATACACAGTGACCACTCTTATCAGTTCTGGAAATGGTGAGAATTCTCCTAAAACCCAAGTTCCCAGATACCCACCAAGAGCCTGCTATCTTAACTCTTTTTTGCACAATATCCCAACTCATTTTATGAGGCTAGTCTTGCTTAATATCAAAATCAAACAAAGATAGTACCAATACCCTCAAAAACTTTGTATGGAAAGGCAAATTACCTTGAACAGCTAAAAGAGTTTTGAAACATAAGAATAAAATGAGAGGAATCACTCTACTCAAGGCTTATTATATAAGTAGAGCAATCAAGAGTGGTATTCAGGGCCTGGGAATATAGATAAGTTTTTACAGTGTTTGGCTTGCATGCACAAAGCCCTGGATTCAATCCCCAGCACCACACACACACACAAAAAAGAGTGGTATTCAGGGGCTGCGGTTGTGGCTCAGTGTTGTGGCTCAGTGGTGGAGCACTTGCCTAGAATGTGTGAGGCACTGGGTTGAATCCTCAACACAACATAAAAATAAATAAAATAAAGGCATTGTGTCCATCTAAAACTAAAAAAAATAAATTTAACAAAAAGTGGTATCACAGAGGGATAGACGTACACATTAACAGAACAAAATAGAGATTCTAGAAATAGTCCTACAAATAGCTCAACACAAATACATGAAAATAATTTTGACAAAGGTGTAAAAGCAATTCAATGGAAGACAGACAATCATTGTATTTTATTTTGTGGTACTGGGGATTAAATCAGGGGTGTTCTACCATTGAGGCACATCCCCAATATTTTCTATTTTTTATACAGTGACAGGGTCTCATTAAGTCACAAAGGCTAGCTTGGAACTTGCAATCCTCCCACCTCTGCAGTCATTTTGTTTGAGTTACCAAATGTCTACAGGCAAAAATATGAACTTCTATCTCAGGTTCATGTCATATACAAAAACTAATTCAAAATGAATCATGGACTTAAATGCAAAATATAAAACTACAATCATTTTACTTATATGTTTAGGTAGTGGGTATTTAACCCAGAGGCACTTTATCATGGAGCTGCATCCTCAATCCTTTTGTGTGGAGGGTGGGGGGATAGGGAGATATTACTGGGGATTGAACTCAAGGCACTTTGCCACTAAGCTACATCCCCAGTCCTTTATTTTTAATTTTTATTTTGAGATAGAGTCTCACTAAATTGCTTAGGGCCTTGCTAAATTACTGAAGTTGACGTCGGACTTCAATCCTCCAGCTTCAGCCTCTAGAGTTGCTGGGATTCTAGGGATGCGACACCGTGCCTGGCTATCCGCCCCCACTCCACCCTTTTTAAAATTTTTATGTTGAGACAGGGTCTAGCTAAGTTGCCTAGGGCTGGCTAAATTGCTGAGGCTGGCCTCAACCTTGTGATCTTCCTGCCTCAGCTGCCCAAATTGCTGGGATTACAGGCATGTGGCACTACACCTGGCTTGACTCTACAATTGTTTTAGAAGGAAACACCTGAGATGAAAATTTCTTGGGCATGACATCAAAAGTATAATACAAGCCAGATGCAGTGGCACACACCTGTAATCCTAGCGACTCAGGAGGCTGAGGCAGGAGGATTGCAAGTTCAAAGCCAGTCTCAGCAATTTAGTGAGAACTTGTCTCTCAATTAAAAAAAAATAAAAGGGACTGGGGATGTGGCACAGTGCTTAAGCGTCTCTGCTTCAATCCCTAGTACCAAAAAAGAAAAAAAAAAAGTACAATACAGGGCTGGGATGTAGTTCTGCAGTAAAGTGCTTGCCTAGAATGCGCGGAGCCCTGGGTTCAAAGCGCAAAGCCCGCAGCTCAAAAAAAAAAAAAAAAATACAATATAATACATAAATACAAAACTTAATAAATTGGATGCCCTCGAAATTCAAGATTTTAGGCCCCCCACAGTGGCACATGCCTGTAATCCCAACGACTCCAGAGGCTTCAGTAGGAAGATCGAAGTTTGAAGACAATTTAGTGAGGCCCTAAGCGATTTAGTGAGACCCGGTCACAACATAAAAGGTAAAAAGAGCTGGGGATGTACCTCAGTGGTAAAGCACACCTCGCCTCAATCCCCAGTACTCCACCCATGCAAAATTAAAAATTTTGGTTTGCAACATCTCTTATTAGTGAAATAAGCCAATATGCCACAGTGAATTTCATATGCAGAAGCTACACCAAAATAAGGGGGAAAAAAGGGACGGAGGAATCCCAGGTAAATAGAAGGAATATTACGGGAGTAGGGGAAGGGAGTAAGGATGGAATGAATTTGACCAAATTATGCTGTGTACATATGTGAATATGCCACAGTGAATTTCAACTTTATGACTGTCTATAAAGCACTGATTTAAAAAAAAACTATAAATAAATAAAAGGAAGACTAGTAGAGTATAGGAAGGAGAACAGGGGAAGGAGGAGGGGACAGAAGGGAAAGAGGAAGGACTAGGGACTAAAGTAGGGCAAACTATATTCCATGTGTGTATGATTATGTCAAAATGAACCACATTATTATGTATAACTATAGTGCACTAATAAAAACATTTTTTAAAAAAAGAAAATGAAAAGAGGCTGGGAATGTGGCTCTGTGGTAGAGTGCTTGCCTACCATGCCGAGGCCTTGTGTTAGATCCAAAGCACTGCAAAAAAAAGGGAAGGGGGAGGTGGAGGGTAAAGAAGAAAAGACCAGCTGCCAGACTGGGAAAAACATTTTCAGATCACATATCTGACAGGGGACTTGTAATGAGAATATAAAGAATTTTCAAAACTTAACAGTAAGAAAAAATCCAATTAGAAAAATGGGCAAAAGACTAGTCTTCCTTTTTATTACAGGCATGTGCCACTCTGGGGGCCTAAAATCTTGAATTTCGAGGACATCCAATTTATCAAGGTTTGTATTTATGTATTGCACTTTTTTTTTTTTTGGAGCTGTGGATTGAACCCAGGGCTCCGCACATTGAACCCAGGGCTCCGTGCAATCTAGGCAAGCATTTTACTGCAGAACTACATCCCAGCCCTGTATTGTACTTTTTTTCTTTTTTGGTACTAGGGATTGAAGCAGAGACACTTAAGCACTGTGCCACATCCCAAGTCCCTTTTATTTTTTTTAATTGAGAGACAAGTTCTCACTAAATTGCTGAGACTAGCTTTGAACTTGCAATCCTCCTGCCTCAGCCTCCTGAGTCGCTAGGATTACAGGTGTGTGCCACTGCATCTGGCTTGTATTATACTTTTGATGTCATGCCCAAGAAATTTTCATCTCAGGTGTTTCCTTCTAAAACAATTGTAGAGTCAAGCCAGGTGTAGTGCCACATGCCTGTAATCCCAGCAACTTGGGCAGCTGAGGCAAGAGGATCACAAATGAGCAGACATTTCACCAAAGAGAATATACAGATGGCAAACAAGCACACGCAAAGATGTTCAATATCAATAGGCATTAAGGAAAAGCTATTTAAAATGAGCTATCACCACACATCTATCAGAATGGCTAAAAGAAAAATATAGTGACAACACCAAATGCTGACAAAGATGTGAAAAAATTTATCTCTTATACATTGCTGGTGAGAATACAAAATGGAACAGCCAATCTGGAGAAGTTTGGCAGTTTCTTATAACAGTAAACATATATTTGTTAACCAACCATCTAACACTAAATGTACACTTGTCATCTGGTCCAGCAATTGTATTCTTGGGCATTTGTCACAGATAAATTAAAACTTATATTTACACAAAAACCTCTAGTTGAATGTTCCTAGTAGTTTTATTCCTAATGGGCAAAAATTGGAAACACCCCAAATATCCTTCAGTGGGTTAACGATGATACTGTGGTACATACATACCAAAGAATACCATTCAGCAATTGAAAGGAATGAACTATTAGAACATGCAAAAACTTAGGTGAATCTCAAGAAAATTTTGCTGAGTGCAAAAAAGCAGATTTGAAAAAGCATGCTTCCGTGAGGGTGGAGTTGTGGCTCAGCGGTAGAGCACTCGCCTGGCATGTGTCAGGCCCTGGGTTCGATCCTCAGCATCACATATCAATCAATAAATAAAGGTATTGTGTCAACTACAACTAAAAAATATTTTTTAAAAAGCATGCTTCCATTTATGTAATATTCTTGAAATGAAAAATTTTAGAGATGGTGAACATGTTAGAGGTTGCCAGGGATTGAATAGGAAAAAGTGGTGAGTGTAACAATAAAGGATAGCAGGAGAAATCTTCATGGTAAAGGAACAGTTGATTGTGGTGGTCATGTGAATTTACACATGATAAAATTGCATAGAACTATGTACACAGATTCAGAAATGAGTGCATGTAAAATTGGTGAAATATGAATAAACTCTGGAATAATAATTTGTCAGATTTTGATATTGTATGATAGTTCATACATATAAGACTAATACCACTAATACCAATAATACTAATACTAGTACCACTAATACTAATATTACTAATTACTACTAATAATACTAATATTACTAATTACTAATACTAATGTAATGCTAATACTACCACCAGGGACTGTTGTAGGTCAGTGGTAGAGCGCTTGCCTTGCATGGGTGAGGCACTGGGTTCTATTCCTAGCACCACATAAAAATAAATAAATAAAAGTATTAAAAAATGGGAATGTTTATTTAAAAAAATAAATACCACTTGGAGAAACTGAGTGATGGGCACATGGGACCTCTCTAATATTTTTTACAAGTACCATCAAATCTATAATTTATTTCAGAATAAATTAAGTATAACAAAGGGAGGTAAGTCTGAAGGATTATGAATATTTTAGAACTCTCACATTTACCTATTATGTAATAGAACTATATCTTTAATATGGAAAATAGCCAAAATACAAAAAGCCTACATTATTGTTTATCCTAGAAATGTAAATGAAAATGAGTATATGAGTTCATCATAATTGAATATGGTACATTTCCAAACCCAGAAAGCTAAATAAAAAGGTTTGTTGCTAACCATTTATATCAGTCAGTATTCAATCAAAGGACCAGAACCAGTTACAAATTACACACACACACACACACACGCACACACACTTCTCATTCATTTGTTCATTCACTTGAAGCTGCTGTCTTAGACCCTTGCGATGCTGGCTAAGCAAACACTAAATTTGCAAGGTATTTAGTCAGGAAGGAAAGATCATGGAGGAGACTGGAACCAATGGGCACAGACCAAAAATCATGATAGGTGAACTTTCTCTCTTACATTCTCAGAAACCTCAGGTTTTCCAACTGATTCAGTCAGACTCATCTAGATCATCCAGGATAACCTTCCTTTAAATCAACTGATTAGGAGCTTTATGAAGTCATCAAAGCACTGCCCCAGCAATGCCTAGATTAATGTTTGAGTGCATAACCGGGAGTTGTAGGGTAACCAACTTGACACCAAAAAAGCCACACAACATCATAAACCATTTGTGCTTGCAACTGGATAAAAGTATTGTTAACAGCCACCTTGGCTTTATTATTATAGGTTCTTCAGGCATAAACGATGTAAATCAATAGTGGTCGCCAAGTTCATATATAAAGAGTTCCACTTATAGAACTTTAGAGTTGGAAGGGGCCACGAAAAGCTTGGTTTGTATTTCGACACAGCCAAGACGCCTCCACCTGGTCCTCTCTAGCGCCTCATGGGGCAAGGGTTCCTAGGGGCGGCAGCGCGCCCAGCAGGAGGGGAGGAGAACCCACCTGGAGAAAAGCGTCGCGGGTGCGGGAGCTCTGAGTGGGCGGAGCGTCGAAGCCGGTGGCTTGGAGACGGCGCCCAGCCCGCCAGAAGAGCGCGCGGCGGGCAGACGGCGGGGAGCCAGTCGGGTACTGCGAGCGCGGCCGGCGGTGAGGCAGGCGGGGAGTGGTTGGGGGAGGAAGGAAAGGGAAGAGGCGGAGCGTGGGAGCGCACAGTGTCAGGAATACAATAGTGCTCCGCGCCGCCTCAGCCGCCGCCGCCGCTGCCGCCGCCGCCCAACCGCCTGCCCAGGGCTGAGGCCTGACGGGCCAGGCGGGCGAGGGCCGAGGGCCGAGGGCACGAGCTGAGGAGAGGGGGGCGGCCCTGGCGGATCAGGCGGCCGGGGCGGGAGGGCGGGGGTGAGGAGGGGATTAGGGGGCAGGTGCGAGGGAGGGAAAAGAAGAAAGCAGGCGGTCAGGGGGGCGGTTACCACCCCTGCCCGACTAGCCCAGCACATTGCAGGGGGCCCCCGTGTGGAGCCGGGAAGGATCCGCGATTTAGCTGCGTGAAGGTAGGCGCCACAGGCCAGACGCGGCGCAAGCGAGGTTGGGGGCGCGACGTCGCGCCGGGTAGGCAGCGGGAGTGGCGGCCTCGCGGAGTGGGAAGCGGGCGGCGCGGAGCGCAGTGTCCCTGCTCTCCGTGTCCCGGCACGGCCTCGCTGAGCTCTAGATCGCTCTGGCTTTACATAGCGGTCGCCTCTGGCGTCCTCACAGCTTTCGGGCCAAGAACGTGTGTGGGCTGAGGTAAAGTGCCTGGTGGCCTCTTTACTGGTCAGGGCAATGCCTGGTGGCCCAGGCTGGGGGCGGGGGCGGACACGCGAGCTAGGTATAGCTCCCGGCTACACCGGGAAAGAATTGAGCGCCATAACTGTTGCGGCTGTTCCCTCCGGTGCCCCCTCTTGGCGTCCCCTCCCACCCTGTCCTCTGCATGGTATCGGGGCTCAAGGGGGCAGACTCGTGGCGGGAGGGCTTACTCTGTCGGCCGCCCAGGGTCGGATGCTCTGGAGAGCGAGGGCGCGTCCCGGCCGTTTCAGCACCAGGGGGCGGGAAGAACTGAGTGCATGGAGAGGGAAGGATTGAGGTGCGGGGAGCGGCCAGGCACCTCAGGGAGTCTGGGTGCCAACCGAGCGGGAGCGTGGGCTCCCTGGCCAGCGAACTTTCCCTTCTTCAGTCATTGTTCGGACGCTGCGAGTCCGCAGCTGCCGAGCGCTCAGCGGTCCCGGGGGTGGGAAAATCAATTGTAAGGGCTTTGCAATTTTCCCACCGCCGGGTAAGGCAGAGTTGTTAACTTTTTTGCCCAGTTCTCGAGTTCGTTTTATCCCCTCTTCTGTAGGGACCAGAGTTCTATTCTTTTCTTTCTCCTGCAATCTTTTTCTCCCACTTTTTAGAACAGAGCCGTTGCTTCCAGTTAAGTCTGGCTTTAAATTGCACAGGGCAACCTGTGTTTAATATTTGAGAAGGAAAGGGGGGCGGGATCTCTAGTGAGTGAATGTAAGTGATGGTATGTGGAGGCATGTTTAAAAGTTTATATCGCTGTGCAGGTCTGGGACGAATGTAGCTCCTAGGTATTTGTCAAGAAACTTGTTTGGCCGCTCCTTTGGCTTTCTGAGTTGCCAGGAAATCGGTGGCCTCAGATGTGCTCGAGGACTTTAATTTTTTCCCCCCTACTCCTGTTAGATGCGTACATCTGTAAAGCTGAGAATGAGATCCCCGCTCCCCCCTCCCCTTCACGGTCTGATTGTATAAAAAATCAAAACCGTGTTGACAGTGATTCCAATGGCCTGGAGGGGAAGGCGACCTCATTCCCTGTATTCAGTCTGATAAAGATAACTGCTTCTCTCTAAAGCAGGGGGGAAAAATTTAGGGAAAAACTGGTTGCACAACATTGTCGTTCAGTTTAAGCAAACCAGAATCAACTTTCCCAGAGTAGTTCACCTCTTAAATACCTTCCCTGCAGCCACTTCTCATCCGCCTGGGGGTTGGGGGATGGGGGGCAGATGAGAACAGAGTCGGCTGAACAAAGCGCATTTTTAGTTTAATATTTTCATATCTGGAGATAACTGGGAATGCGGGTTCCAGCCTTCCTAACCTTCTAGCAGGATAGTTCTTGTGCTTTTATAGCATCGTGTGATTGAAAATAGATTTTTCTTATTTTGCCTAGGAGTATTCTACCTCCATAACATACCATTTTCTCTTTCATTTAAAGTGCATTTTGTTCTGGAGTGGTGGCACACCTTGTAACCCCAGCGACTCAGGAGGCTGAAATGGGAGGATCACGAGTTCGAGGCCAGCCTTAGCAACTTAGCAAGGCCCTCAGCAACTTAGTGAGACCCTTTTTATTTTGAGACAGTCTCACTAAGTTGCTGAGGTTGGCTTTGAAGTTGTGATCCTTCCTGCTTCATCCTCCTAACCCCCTGGGATTACAGACATTATATACCCAGCTCTTTAATAAGGTTTATCTTTTCTTTCTTGTGTTCCACCAATTTTTAACAACCCATTTCTCTTCTTTTTTTTTTTTTTTTAATTTTTAATATTTATTTTTCAGTTTTCGGCGGACACAACATCTTTGTTTGTATGTGGTGCTGAGGATCGAACCCGGGCCACACGCATGCCAGGCGAGCGCGCTACCGCTTGAGCCACATCCCCAGCCCCCCCATTTCTCTTCTAAACTACATAAAGCCATCTCTTCTTTATTACTTCCCTGGAACTAAGCAAGCATCTTGTTGGGGGAAAGAGTTGCGGGAAGAGTCAGGAAGCATCATGCATCAGGTGTTTTTGAAGATATGCTCTCTTTAACAAGCCTTGATCAGGGGTGCAGAGAATCAGAGTAAAAATGACGTTGAGGGGGCTTGGGTTGTGGCTCAGTGGTAGAACGCTCACTTAGCATGCGAGGCCCTGGGTTCAATCCTCAGCACCACATAAAAATAAATAAACAAAATAAAGGTATTGTGTCCAACTACAGCTAAAAAATAAATATTTTTAAAAATGAGATTGAACATTACCATGGTGCATAATGTATCTACCTTCTCATGGAGCTTGTACAACACAGGAGCTAAGAAAAATAGAAGTCACATGCTAACTTACATTTGAGAAAATCTTGGGCTGAAGATGTGTCTCAGCGATAGAGCACTTGCCTAGTGTGTACAAGGCCTTGGGTTTGATCTCTAGCACTGCAAAGTAATGAAGAAGAAAAAAAGAAAACCTCTCATTGGGAATAATTTGCTATGAACTTTATTTACATTATTTTGTAGGTGAGAGGTGGGTGTTTGGTGATCCATATCTGACACTGTCCTGGCAATTTCTTTTCTTCTTCTGGTGCTGAGAACTGAACTCTGGGCCCAGTGCATGCTAGGCAAGCACTCTACTATTGAGCTTCATCCCCAGCCCTGGAACTCTCCTGAAACTGGGACACAGGAATGGCTCACAAGTTTCTGTTGTTCCAGTTACAGTATCTGAGAAAGCTAAAGCATTCTGGTTTGTAGGTTGGGAAGGATCTGGCATGAGTGGTTAGAAGTTTTGAATTAGATGTTGCTGTCAAGTGGTCATTACAGAGCTAGTAATACTGCTTTGAGTTTTCTGTTTTCTACAATCTTTGTGAATTCCCCATGGTTATTTTTGCTTCCTCCCTATAGGTCTTTCCATAGACAGTAACAACAAAGCTCTTGCCACTGTCTCTGTGCTTATGTTGGGCAAGAAAGAAGGGTCCTGAGAAAAAACATGCCTGATCCCTTAGCTAGGCTTGGGAAAAGGAAGGTAAGAACTCAGAGGGCTGTCCCTCTGAGGATGATGACAGGCCCCTGAGGGTCCTGGGGGGTTCTAGTATGCCTTAAAGAAAATAATTGGCCTGGTATGGGGAAATTGTACTGGGGTTTTGACCAATAGGAAACACCTGTGAGTTCATAAATACTTGAAAGTAGCAATAATTTAATCTCTGTTCCAACCCAGAAGTCATGGTTATGCCCTGCTACTCAAGGAGCTCCTTTCTCTTGATACTGCCTGATAGACATGAGACTGGAATGTGTTTTTGAAACAGTTAATAAGAGAATATGGTACCAGCATGGCCAATACACTGGACCTTGTGTGCTGGAATTTCCTGGGAAATTTATTAATATTATCCTTTTTTAGATTTTAAAAACAATTTTTGATAAAACATTATAATTACAAAAATGTTGCAAGATTGGTACAAAAAACTTACTGTATTCCCTTTACCCAAGGTCACCCGTTATCAGCAGTTGATTTTATTTGCTTTGTCAATTGCTGTTTCTTTTCCCCAATCATTTGAGAGTAACCATTGAGAGATTGGTACTTGTCAAGGCCATCCTATTGTGAAGTGTCTCAGATGCAAACACCAGGTATAGCAGAGTATTGGTATTGGGGCAGGGCCCTAGAGCTATGAAGTACACATTTGTAAATCATGTGGAATCTCTGGTGCTAGATATAGAAATCATTATCAGTTGTAAAAGTGTTTAAGATTAAACCCCCCTTTTCTCACCATTTTTATCAAGTTTCTTCCTAACTATGCCAAATTTTAATATTGTTGTGAAAATTTACTCCTCAACTTTGCAGTCATAATATATTCTCTAACAATTTAATTTAATTCATTCAACAAACAAGTATTGGGTGCATTCTATTTGCTAGGGGTAAAAGAGGTGAAAAATATTCTTCCTCTTAAGAGCTCAGTATCCAATGGAAAGAAAGTAAGGAATCTTCTCATAGTTAGGGAGAGGAGTGTTCTACTGAAGGGGTTCCTAAGGGTGCTGGGAATACCAGCGTGTTTAAGGATCTGAAGAGTCGCTATCTGGGAGTCATTTGAATGGACATGAATATGAAGATATGTCTTCATTGAGGCCCACTGCTCTTAGATGATGAGGTTCATGTGTTTTGGAAGCCTTTGGTGTCATCCATCCATCCCAGGCTGTGGCCTCAGGCCAACTTGGAATGGAATCCTTGTTCTACCTTTGATCTTGACTAGTTATTTAACTTTGCCTTAGTTTCTTCATCTTCTAAACCACATCTCTGAATTTAACATTGCCTTAGTTTCTTCGTCTGCTAAACCACATCTCTGAATTTAACATTGCCTTAGTTTCTTCGTCTGCTAAACCGCATCTCTGAAGGTGGTAGTGAGAATTAATTGAGGTAATAGATGCTCCATAAACATTCATCTCATCTTCCCTTTAAAAATGGCATATGTGGGGGAAATCGCATGAAAAATATTAGGCATTAAGGTGGGATCCAAGAGAGTGTTTCTATTTTTTCAACAAATAAATGTTTTAATTGCTATTGTACTAGGTGAAATGATGGAGATTATTGTATGGGATAATAACAGCAGCAGCAATGATTTGTTAATCATTTCCTTTGTGCTAATCACATAGGTTATGTCACTGAGGTGTGAGGCTTAGAAAGGTGAAGCAGAGATACTTTGTCCAAGGTCACACAGTAAGAAAGAGGTAGAATTCCTCTGTGAGGCACACTAACAAGGTGTCCTTGGAGCCTCAAGAATGAGCAGGGGGGCTGAGGTTGTGACTCAGAGGTAGAGCACTTGCCTTGCATGTGTGGGGCACTGGGTTTGATCCTCATCACCACATAAATAAATAAAATAAAGGTATTCTGTCCATCTACAACTAAATATTGAAGAAGAAAAAAAAGAATGATCAGGAATAAGCAAGGTAAAAGGTAGAGAGAAGGAATTGCTAGGCAAATGGAATAGCAAGTGTTGTGAGGACACGCAGGTGGGAAAGAGACATGGAAAGGACCCAGAGAGGTTTGGCTAGGACCTAGAGAAAGAGATGAGATAGGCAAGGGAAGATTGACAGGGCCTTATGGGACCTCATTATGAAGCTGTGTTTTATTCCAAGGACAATGGGAGGCTGCTGAAGATGTTTTTCACTTTTTTTTAAACCACATGATATGTGTGTGTTTAATCCAGAAAAGCATGTGGTGAGACCTAAACAAAAATGGTTTAAGTAATTCATTTCTTTGGTGTCGCACCTTGTGAGCCAATGGAGGCAAAGTTTCTGGCCCAAATGTGTAGGTTGTAAGAAGTTTTTGTTTGTTTGTTTTTAGTACAAGTGATTTAACCCAGAGGTGCTTTACCACTGAGCCAAATTCAGACCCCTTTTTTATTTTTAATTTTTGAGACAGGGTCTCACTGAATTGCCGAGGGCCTCACTAAGTTGCTGAGGCTGGCTTCCAAATTGCGATCCTCCTCCTTTAGTCTCCCAAGTCTCTGGGATTACAGGCATGCACTGCCACACCTAGCTTAAATTTTTTTTAGTGTCCACCATGGACATGGCTAAAATGCTGTGTTTTTAGAAGAAGCTGGTCCTTCTGTATGCTTCTAGAAAGAGGTTTAATTAGGCTTATATAGCAGATGCTTTTTAGGCTACATTAAGGGAGTTTTTTCAGCTTTCACTAAGCCCCTGTCAAATGGGTTAAAAAAATGTAATTGGGAGAAAAAGGAATTCCTGGAAACCTGAGTTGTTGTTCAGTGTTAGAAATGAAACCGTCAAGTATAAGACTTTGGTTTAAATATATCATGATAAAGATACTTCAGTGACTAAATGGAAATTTGTCATGTTTTTTGTTTTTTGTATGTGTGCCATCTGTGATGGCAGACAGCACATTTGTGAGAATCTGGGAAGACTTAAGCATTTTTTCAATACTTACATATTTATTTATTCTCATCCAGGTACTAGAGTTTTTTGTTTTGTTTTGTTTTTGTGGTACTAGGGATTGAACCCAGAAGTGCTTTACCACTGAGTTAAATTCCCAGTCCTTTTTATTTTTGTTTTTTTATTTTGAAACAGGTTCTTGGAAAGTTGGTAGGCCGACCTTGAACTTGCAATTTTCCTGTCTCCTCCCGAGTCACTGGGTTTGCACCCAGCCCAGATACTGGAGGTTTTTGTATTTGAAACTATTTCTCAGGTATAGAGTAAACTGCATGGCAGAAATACCAGTGTTCTCTTCCCCTTGCCATATGTACTGAGCCACAAACATATTTCCTTTTTTTTTTTTTGTACCAGGAATTGAACCCCAGGGGTGCTTAAACCAATGAGCAATATCCCTATCCTTTTTTAATTTTTTTTTTTTACTTTGAGACAACAAACAAATTTACTTTTAGCTTTTTAGGTGAAGAGGGTGGTTAGTTGGTGGCTGGATGATCTAGAATGGCTTTGCTCACACATCTGATGGTTAGAAGGCTGGTTGGTCTCAGTAGGAGTTCCTAAACTAGAGTTACTTATCTCTGCTCCACATGGTCTCCTCTAGCTGGTTTGTTAACATTGCTAGTCTCAAAGAGTAGCAAGTGAGAGCAAGCACCAGTATACAAGTACTTTTCAAGTGTCTGCTTTTGTCAAGTTTGCCATTGTTCCATCAGCTAAAGCACACAAGTACTTCCCTGGCCAAGCCCAGAGTCATTGCAGGAGGGGACCATTCAAAGGTAGGGATACAAGAAGATGCATAAAAACCTGGGGCCAGTATTACAGTAATGAATAATAATTAATAATGTTAGATCTCAACTTTTGATAAATCTTATTAAATACCCATTTCTGAATTTTAGTGATTTCTAGCAACTAAGTAATATGATCGTGCCATTAGTAACACATTCTCTTCTACCAAGCATGAAGCAGAGTGATAGTTTTTCTAGGAGAATGCCAAAGAGAGACAGTGTGGTTTTCTCTTGTTTTTGTTTTTTGACAGTGTGATATTGAACATAAATATTCTTTTTTAAAAATTTTTTTTTTACATTTTGATGGTCCTTTATTTTATTCATTTATTTATATGTGGCGCTGAGAATTGAAACCAGTGCCTTACACATGGTAGGCAAGCACTCTACCACTGAGCCACAACCCTACCCCCGAACATAAATATTCTTATATGAGTGGCTAAACTGCTCACTAATCTTGTGTAGCTATTATCAAAGGAACCTCTGGGTTTCCTCAACCCCCATTCAACCTTTATCACAAAAATCCTAGTGTAATAAAGTAGATTTTGTAGTTAAGAAAAAAGATGTACAATTTGGGAATCAACTACCAACTAAGAGATGAGAGAAAACATTTTCAAACTCTCTTTGAAACCTTTATGTATTTTAGAATTTTTTATCTAAGAAATCCTTCTTTGGGCATTGTAATAACAACAAAGGAATCTCTGTAGATATGTTGTATTTGGTCAAGATTTTAAAATTTTCTCGTGGTTGCAGTGAAGAATCCAGCATTGTACTGTGAAGTCAGTGGCCAGGAACCACCAATTTGGGGCATCAGCTTTTGACCTTTGCTCATGAAGATCTCAGAGGTAACATTCTTCACATAACTAACATAGACTTTACAACAGCTGGAGGCCTGAAATGTATTACATAAAGATGCAATTGAATCCTACAAAGGACATGTAGGAAAGTTGAATACAAGGCTCATTTTATGCAGCTTAGAGGTGTACATTCTTCCAGAAAATTACCTGGTGATAGAATCTTAGCTTTTCTATTTCCTCCTAGGATAAAAATTAAAAATTAAAAATCCCTGACATTTTAAAAGTCAGTGACTTGGAAAGAGCCATCAAAATTTATAAACATGAATATCATTTGACCCAGCAAATACCTGTAGAAATTTATTCAACAGATACTTCCATATTAATTGAAATATTGCTTATAATAGCAATATTGCTTGTAATACCCCAGTGGAGTATCACACTGATATTGCATGATCTCCTGGAGTACAGAGTGAGAAAAAGCAAGAAACAGTATGTATTGTAGGCCACATTTATGTGAAATAAATAGTGAATGAGGGCAATAATATATATTTTTAATTTTTATTATTTATTTATTTATCTATTTATTTATTTATTTGTGGTGTTGGGGATTGAACCCAGGGCCTTGTGCATGCGAGGCAAGCGCTCTGCCAACTGAACTAACTGAGCTATATCTCCAGCCCATACATTTTTAAATATATAGACAAATTTTTTTCTGGAAGAGCATTCAAGACACTGATGATTTGGGGGCATGCATGGCCAGGGAGTGGATGGTACATAAACTTTTATGCATACCTTTTGAATTTTAAGCTATGTGGATATATTTCCCTATTTGAAAAATTAATATTTTTTGGTACCTGGGATTGAACCCAGAGGCATTCAACTACTGAGCCACATCCCTAGCCCTTTTTTTATATTTTATTTTTAGACAGGGTCTTGCTAAGTTGCTTAGGGCCTCACGAAATTACTAAGACTAGCTTTGAATTTGCTATCCTCCTACCTCAGCCTCCTGAGCCACTAGGATAACAAGCATACACCACTGTGTTTGGCTAAATGGTTTTGTTTTTTCATTGTTGTTGGGTTTGTTTTTGATTTTTTTTTTTTTTGGTTCTGAGCCATATCCCCTTTTTATTTTTTTATTTTGAGACAGGTTCTCTCACTAGTTGCTTAGGGCCTTGCTAAATTGCTGAGGTTAACTTTGAACTTGTAATCCTCCTATCTCAGCCTCCTGAGCCGCTGGAATTACAGTCACACACCACCATGCCCAGCTAAATATTTTTTTAAATAGCATATGGTATTGACAATGTGAATTTGCATGGACTCCTTCCAAAATTGACTGGGTCAGAGCTATTCCTGCACAAAAAATATTTCCATCCCCCCCACCAGAAATGCCTCATAGAGATATACTTCTGATTTTTTGTTTTTTTTGTTTTGTATTTTGGTGTTACTGGGGATTGAAATCTGGGCTTTATGCTAGGCAAGTGCTTTACTACTTAACCATAACTCAAGTCCTAACACACTATCTTAATTACTATAGCTTTATAGTCTTTAAATCAAGTAATATCAGTATTCGGGCTTTCTTTTTCTTTTTCAGAATTATAGTAGTGAGAGAGAACCACTTGTTCCATTCTTAGAAAGCCTTCCATCCTTCATCATTAAGTATAATGTTGGCTGTTGAGATTTTTTTTTGTTGTTTTGGTTTGGTAAAGAAAACAGTTAACCTAGTAGGCTAGGCTTGAGGCTGCTAACTTTACAAGGCCTGCTTGCAAGATAGTCCTTTGATGAGTACATGGAAAATTAGTTTTTCTAACATTTTAAAATAAAAGGTTATATTCTACATTAATTTATTCTCTTTTTTAGTTGTAGACAGACACAATACCTTTATGTTTTTTTAAGGTGTGCTGAGGATCGAACCCAGTGCCTCACACATGCAAGGCAAATGCTCTACCAATTCAGCTATAACCCCAGCCCCCATTTATTATTTTTTCCGTGCTCATTAATTTTGTTCATGCCAGTTTCCCATCTTGCCTGATGAATTTCCATCAGCATTTCTTTTAGAGCAGGTCTGAAGGCAGTAAATTATGTTTTTGTTTGTATGAGAAAGTTTTCATTTTTCTTCACTTTGGAGGACATTTTGTAGGATATAGAGTTCTATGTTGGCAAGTTTTTCCCCACCTTTGAACATATTACTCCATTATTGCATGGTTTTTCATGAGAAGTCTGCTATAATTCTGAATCCTTGTTTCTTTTTAGCTAATGTGTCTTTTTTTTTCCTCTGGCTACCTTTAAGAATTTCTTTTTGTCTTTGATTTTCAGCAGCTTGAATATGATATGCCTAGGTGGCTTTAAAAACTTATTTTCATATTTATCCTACTTGGCACTCTGAACTTCTTAAACATCTGGTTTCTTATCTGTCACTAATTTTGCAAAGTTCTTAGCCATTGATTTCTCCAATAATTCTCCTGTCCTGTTGTTTTCCTCCTTCTATGATTCCAATTACAGATTTGTTCTTGTCCCATAGTTCTTCAATGCTGTTTATTTTTTCACTCTTGTCTCTTTTTGTTCTAATTTTTATTGACCTGATCTTGGCTGTACACTTGAGCCCATTATATATGTGTGTGTGTGTATATATGTGTGTGTGTGTGTGTGTGTATAATTTTTTAGTTGTAGTTGGATACAATACATTTATTTATTTATTTATTTATTTATGTGGTGCTGAGGATGGAACCCAGCACCTTGCATGTGCTAGGCGAGTGCTCTACCACTAGGCCACAACCCCAGTCCCCCATTTTTTAACTCTATATTTTATTTCTAGTATTTCCATTTGATCTTTGTTATAAGTTTGCTAAAATTATCTGTCTGGTCTTAACATATCATACTTTTTATTTTTGGTACCAAGGATCAGGGATGGAACTCGGGGACACATCCTCAGCCTTTTTATTTTTTAATTTGAGATAGGGTCTCACCAATTTTCTTCAGGTCTCACTAAGTTTCTGAGGCTGGCCTTGAACTTAGGATCCTCCTGCCTTAACCTCCCGAGTTGCTGGGATTACAGGCATATGCCACTGCACCTGGCTTTGCTTTTTCCATTAAAGTCTTTAATATATAAACATAATTCTTTTAAATTTCTTTTTTTTAAAGAGAGAGAGAGAGAATTTTAATATTTATTTTTAATTTTTGGCGGACACAACATCTTTGTTTGTATGTGGATCGAACCTGGGCCGCACGCATGCCAGGCGAGTGCGCTACCGCTTGAGCCAAATCCCCAGCCCCAATTCTTTTAAATTTCATTTCCAGTAGTCCCAAATATCTGCATCATGCTGAGTTTGTATCTGATGATTGTTTTGTCACTTGGAGTATTTTTTATCCTTTTATTATGCTTTTTTTTATAAACATACTAAAAGCTAACCATAGGCAGGAGATGCTGAGGTAAATGTTCTATATGTTTGGAGAAGAACATGGGTTCCTTTTACCTAGGCCTTTAGTGTGAAGATTTGTGTTAATGTAGTCAGAAATTGGCCTTTTTTCAATGTTTATTTTTGCTATGGGCACCAGAGATTTCCAGTACCTCTAGTGATAACTTCATTTTGACTCTTTCGTGGCTTTGGGTTTTTCCTTTGTGCTACATCATAAGAGCTACCTTATACAACTCACCCAATCGTGTTCTGCTATTCTTATCCAGGTAGCTGATTTGCCAAGTGGTGATTGGTAGGGGAGGAAAGAGTTCTCTGATGATCTGATTAAGCCTGATACTTAGGCAAAACCTGGGTCTTACAAGATTTCTTATTCTTCCTCCAGAGATGAAGAAGCTTTTTTTTCTTTTTCCCCTGGTTCCTTTCCCCCAAGCTGCAGTGGGTATCCACCAGTGTTCTTAAGCTATAGGTCTTAAAGCCCTTCCCCTGAGGATTAAGCCTTTGGTTCTGTGCCAGAGATAAAGAAAAAGGGGTTCATTGGATTTCTCAGTGGGTGCTGATTTCCTCAGCCTACCAGTACTACCATGAGAGCTTTCTGTAAGAATTTTCACTTATCCTCACTGTGAGAGCCTGGCACAATTCCTGAGGAAAAGCTCACAAGAAGGTGGAAACCTCCCTTTGTGGAACTCAGGAGCTTCATACTCTGGCCTCTAGTAATTTGTCAGAATTTCTAGTTTAATATTTACAGGCTTGTATGCTCGAATCTGTCTCCTTTCAGGCCCCTGTCTCTCCGGATACCAGGATAGTGGTTTGTTCTGTGACCTTAGTTCTCTGATAGTTCCAAGGAAAGTAGTTCCCTTCTAGTTTGTCTAGTTTCTTTCTTGTTGTAAGGGAGAAAATGTTGGCTTTCCAGGGCTTTACATGTCTGACCTGAAATCTGAGTCCTAAAATTTTCAACTGCATTACTGTCTAATGTAGTGTATGACACACAGAAACTCAATACAGATTAGTTTTTTTTCCTTTTTTACTCTTTTTCTTGCCCTGTTGAATTTTGTGGTTTTATGGCTTAGGGAGCCAGTAATAATTGATTTTGGTTTGGGTTCTACCTGTTTTAGGCTTTAAAACCTCCACACCACTGGCATTATGTTGTGTTTGTCTTGCTGTCTTCCAAATTTCTGTGTCTGCCATTGTAATTATTGAGCATGTCATTAGCACTTAGTAATTTCCTCATTCAAAATTAAAGCATGATTTAGTCTGTCTAGATTATAAGTTTTGTTAGTGATCATTTGTCATTTTTCTCCATATTACCAGGTACAATACAGTTCAGCAAACATTGGTTGAATGCCCCCTATGAGCAAGACATTAGGTTTGAGTAGAATACGAGCCTGACCTGGTAAGTAGAGTAACTAAGACTTCCAAGGACAATGGAAGGCCTGTGGAAGGAAAGATGTTGCAATTTGCAAAATATCACCATTTCAATCTATAAGGATTTAAAAATCCTTTTAATTATTCTATTTTAAATTATACTAATGATACATGAATGCATTCTACTAAAAATTTTAAAATTATAGTAAGAACCATGGATGTTCTTGACATCCTCATTCTTTCACATAACTCCTCCCTAGGATTAATGTTGTACTTATATTTGTTTTACTATACAAATTGCTATATGAAATATCATACCATCTAACAATTTAGTAAAATAATTTTATTTTTAAGGAAATAAACATCCAAATTTATTTAACTTTTGGGGAATGTTTATTTATTTAAAGAGATGACTCTTGACATTTAATTTGAGTTGTGATTTGATAATGATGTTTTGTTTCTTATCATAGTGTACCTATTTTAATTTAATACCCTATATAGGTGGAATTGTTATAGTAAATACATAAATTAATATTGACTTAAAAGAAAATGACCTATTGACTTTTTAAAAAAATATACAGTAAATTGGAATTTTGTGGTTCTGTGTTTTTTAACACATAGATAGATCAGAGTAGCCATCACTACAATCAATGTACAGACAGTTCCATTACCCCCAAACACTCCTTTGTGCTAGTTCTTTATTTTTTTCCCTTTTGGTACCGGGGATTGAACCCAGGGCTACTTAACCACTAGCCTAGGGCATCACTGCTAAGGCTGGCTTTGAACTCAAGATCCTCTTGAGCCAATTGGGACTACAGGCATGTGCCACCAAACTTGGCTTGTGCTAATTCTTTAGTCACAGTCTTTTCCCACTTCAACTGTTTCCTTATGGCTTCTTCTCTGCACCACTGACATTCCAACATTTACATTCACCTGAAACCTTTCTTCACAACAGAAACATCCTTCCCTCTTTGTCCCACCAATCCTGCCTGTGCCAGTTCTTCAGTTCTGCAAATTCTATTTCAGCAAGAGACCCTCCCTTCCCCTGTCCCAAACACCACTGTTTTGGGCTCCATCCTTTACTCCATATTCCTCCATTAAATCCTGTCCTTTCTTTACTTTTGGTGCTTAGGGGTTGAACCCAGGAATGGTTTACCACTGAACTGTATCTCCAGATTTTTGTATTTTTTTTTTTTATTTTGAGACAGGGACTTGCCAAGTTGCCAAGGCTGGCCTCAAATTTGGAATCCTCTTGCCTCAGCCTCACAAGTTGCTAGGATTACAGGCATGCATCACCATGTCCAGCAAATCCTGTCTTATCTATTCACTTTGATACCTAATGCCATATTTCCTTACTCTGAGCAATTTCATACACAAATGATTTGTAGTTATATGACTAAACTGCCACTTGCAGAGTTGTAAGAACCCTCAAGTTCTCTACATCTTATCTCCCACAAATACATGAAGGAGAATTGCTGCATACTATTCAATTAATGAGCAAACATTACAAAACTGAACTGATAAGAAAAGAAGGATGTATAGGTTCCTCGTTGCACATACTGGATTTGATCCACTGCCTACTATTTAATTAACAAACCAAACAATATTTTTTATGTTGTGTGAAAAATTACATGTAATGTGTTCTAATGGCCACATAAGTCCTATGGGGAGAAAAACAGTTGGAAAAGAAATATGCATTTGGCAGACTGTCAAAAAGAAAACTATTGCTTTGCCATGTTGCCACTGTGAAAAATATAGCTATATGGTCTACCTGAGCAGTGTGACTTCACAGTAGATTGCAAGCAACTTTACCCTGGCTCCATCATGGTTTCTAGCTTTCCCAATGTGATTCCTTATCCACTTAAAATGTTAAAGAACATCAGGAATTTTGTTTTTTCAAATATAGACAAACCTTTGACTGTAAACAACAATATCCTGCTTGTCTCATCTTACACAGGAGAGGTAGGAATGTGTTTATCCATGTTATAAGCCCAAATTTAGCTCTTTCTAAGATAACTAACTTAAATCTAGAAGAAACTTTTCATGATACTAAATAAATGAACCTATAGGGCTCCAGTTCTGTTCTTTAGTCCCTTAAGGAAAATCCATGTAGGTACTTGCCTTTAGGAAGACTGTCTAGCAGTGATCTCAGTACCACCACACTCCAGTTATAATTCAACTTCCTTTCATACTATTGTCCATAAAGATGCAGTCTCTAAAGTCCTCTCCTCTTCCATATACTCCTATTACCACCCCTGCCACTAGCTACCACCAAACTCTAACTGCTCCCTGCACATTACTGTAGTATCCCTACTTCTGAGAGCCTGGTAGTGAAAGTCCCCACACACCCAATTATAATCTTTCTACCATCATTACCTATTATTTCTCAAATCCTCTTTTCTACTCACTCCATCCAAATGTGCATTCTCTAAAGTCTAAACATATCATGAGTCATCATGCTCCTCTGTACCACCTCTGTCTAGTGTTCTCCACATTCCTCTGGGTTTGTTCCATCCTGGATGTTCCTCAAAAGCTCATCTTTTTCACCTCAGTGATTCCAAACACCCCTGAAGCTCCACAGTACGAAATTTACTCAATACTCATTTACCCAAATGGGATGGTGTGATAAGAGTAATGTTGTTTGTAATTGGCCACAATGTTGTTTAATTTTTGTAGCACAACTTTTTGCAGTGTGACTTTGCAGCTCCTATCAAGAGATGGAGATGGGCATGGTGGCGCATGCCTGTAATCCCAGTGGCTTGGGAGGCTAAGGCAAGAGGATTGCGAGTTCCAAGCCAGCCTCAGCAACTTAGTGAGGTGCTAAGAAACTCAGTGAGCCCCTGTCTCTAAATAAAATACAAAAAAATGGCTGGGAGCTGGGGTTGTAGCTCAGTGGTAGAGCACTTGCCTAGCATGTGGGAGGCACTGGGTTCGATCCTCAGCACTGCATATAAATAAATAAATAAAGATCCATCAACAATGGATAAAAATATTTTTTAAAAAGAGCTGGGGATGTGGCTTAGTGGGTTAAGTGCCCCTGAGTTCAATCCTCGATACAAAGAGAGAGGGGGGGGGGAGGGAATCTGTTTCTCTACTCTTTGAATCTGGGATGTTCTCATGTTTTCATTTGGCCAACAAAATGCAGTGTGAGTTACTATGGGTGACTTCTGAGCTTAGGTCTAAAGTCTTATAGCTTCCCTCTTGCTCCCTGGGAACCCTGAAGCAACTAGGCCTGGCTAGCAAAAGAGATGATGTGAAGAGAGGCTCAGTCAACAGTCAACCATCAGACATGTGACTAAGACCATCTCAGATCATTTAGCCCCATTCACATTGTAACATGACTGTCACTGCATGACGGATGCTAGGAAAGATGAATAGAACACCCACCCAGCTGATTCTAGCCCAAATTGCTACCCACAGAATTATAAGCAAATAAAATGGTTGCTATTTTAAGCCACTAAATTTGGGGGTGATTTAAAGATCAATAAATAACTAAAAGGTCAGGGTTTGTACTCTCATATCCACAGGCTCAGAGAGGGCATGCACACAGCAAGTTTTCAGTAAAAGATTGTTGTGGATCACTGTCATTGTGGTGTCACTCCTGACTTTGCTTGAGAGACAACCAAGCTTCTCAATTCTCATGTCTCTCCCTCCCTCTCACAACAATTCAAAGCTTGACCTCATTAGATTTTTCCATAACACCTTGCAGTTCTTCTTTGTTCAATTGGATTAACATTTATGCATTTGCCCCCATCATAGCCCCATGACAGTTCATACCCCTCTGTCAGGTCCATGTTGTATCCCTCCTACTTAACCTGATTCACTAACCCTGTGGAGTCAATCCATTGACTTCCTCAATGTTGTAAAAGCCGTTTCCAGCCTCCCAATTGTCCATCATCACTCTGAACTCTCACTACCTGAATCACATGTGTTTATAATTACCATGAACCTTAGAGATTGTTTGGAATGATCCCTTCCAGTTATTGCATTAGCAATGCCCACCCAGGTGAGAAATAATAAATGACTTACTCAAGGTCACATGATGGTAATGTCATGACTAGAATCCACATCTCATGGAGATTATTGCCTAGTAGATTGCTTATTTGTTTTCTTCCCTCACTTGCCTGGTTCATGTGTATGAAGCTGTATCAGTGATTACATCATGGAAGCTCTTTGGAGATGGGCATAATACCTTTTATTTCTGCCTTTTCACACTCACATGCTTATCCCCAAAGACTAATAAGTGACTACTAGATGCCAATAAATACTTGTTCATGAATTGACCTTTAAATAGCAATTGTGCTTGGAACTCTTCTATGTCTTACTTGTGGTGATAATTACAACTATATACATTTGTCAAAATTTGAACTGTACATTAAAAAGGGTAAATTATACTGTATGTAAATTTTTTTGTACCAGGTATTTAACCTAAGGGTGCTTAAAAACCACTGAGCCACATTCCCAGACCTTTTTATTATTATTTTTTTTTGAGACAAGGTTTTGGTAAGTTGTTTAGGGCCTCTGCAAGTTGCTGAGGCTGGCTTTGAATTCACAATCCTCCTGCCTCAGCCTCCCAAGTCATTAGGATTAGAGGCATTGCAACAATGACTGGTTTGCTGTATATAAATTGTTTTAAATTAAGATATAATTCAAAGCAATCATGCATGAGAAATTTCATTTATTTGATAAATGTGGCTAAATATATAGGTAACTTGGTACTGTACATAATGGGCAGTCATTAATGTTAGTTTCCTTCTTTCTTATATACAAATGCTTCATGATCACCTCTCTAGGCTGCTAACAAAAGCATTCTTGTCCTAGGAGATAGCTGGATCTCAGATGTCTTCTAAGATTCTATGATTGTTTTAAAGGGTAAATAACTGTATTAGAATGCTTGTGTAAAGTAAAAATATATAAGCATAACCATACTATTCTAAAAATAAACCCTATTAACATTAATCATTTAAAATAAGACAAAAGGATAACTGAAGGTTTTTAAAGTGTCATACACAAGCATTGGCTGAGAGGCCCACCTGCATTATTAGTTCTCTAGGGGACTGAATCATTGTTTGGCTCATTGTTCCTAATTGAGTGTGGTCTAGAGTATTTTTGTTTTTGTTTGAACTGGGAATCAAACTTGGGGCACTTTACCATTGTGCTATATCACCAGCCCTTTTTTAAAATATATTTTATTTTGAGATAGGATCTTGCCCATATGCTGAGGCTGGCCTCAAACTTGTGATCCTCCTACCTCAGCCTCCTGAGTTGCTGGTATTTCAGGTGTGCAGCACTGCACCCAGTAGGGTCTAGTCTTTTCTAAGTAACATAGTTAATTTATAGATTTTTTTTCTCTGGTAAAGATGCCAAACATTCTGTTTGGTAGAAGAAATAATCTGAAAGACTTCAGATGACCTTTCCTATAGAGCACACTTTTCTATCTAGTTTACCAATCTATTCTAGCATTCTTACTTTCAGGGCTTATGTGACCAAGTCTCTCAAACATTCTTTGAATCAGCTTTACATCCTGTTGATTCTCTCATTAATAAGTTAAATAAGTCTTTGATATGTGTTCATGCTCTGTTTGTATATGAGTTATGTTTTTTTTATTTTGAAAATTATATTTTGATACCAAAGCAGCCTACAACATTTCATGTAGTTCAATCCCCATCCTTCACAAAGTCCCTGAAATCCATTACTGGATTGCTATTTTTTAAAAATTTTTTTTAGTTATACATTGACACAATATCTTTATTTTGTTTATTTATTTTTATGTGGTGCTGAGGATCAAACCCGGGGTCTGCCACGTGCGAGGCGAGCACTCTACCACTGAGCCACAACCCCAGCCCCTTGGATTGCTATTTTTTATGCTATGCCAGATCCTTGGAATCCCTTTGTGGTTATACTAGTATCTGAAGAGGTCTTCACAGGAAAAGACTAGATACCTCTGCAGGTACTCAGAAACACTGCAGAAAGACTTTCTGGAACTACTCACAAAATGTGAAACTAATGTCCCTTTCCATCATGTTCCTATGACCCATCATGTTCCTATGATATCTTTAAGCTGAGAGGTTGACATGAAGAAACCTTTGTCTTAGGAGATTCAGAGCAGACAGATTCACATGGGGCCCTTCTTTCTTGTCAAACACTAGTCCTATAATCCACTTTTGCTAGTAATGGTCATAAAATAACTATACTGTAGCAATAAAAATTGATAAACTACCACCTGCCTTAAAAATCTAATAACTTTGGCAAAATATACTGCAGCTTGTGATATAGCCTCCTTTTCCCTGACAGGTTTTATTTTAATATTTTTCACACTAAATAGCATAATCTAATCAACAGATTCAGAAAATGCCCAGTGTGTTTTGGGCACTGTGCTTGGCCTTGTGTACCCTACTTTCCCTAATCCCAAACAGACTCCTCTAGTATTCTTTAAATCATTAATTTGCAGTTGTCTGAATAAAAACAGAAAAGAGCCCAAATATAAGCTTGCAGTGTGCTCTGTCAGCACCCAAAGGACTCAATGGAATCAAGCAAAAGTGCGAATCTCTTTTTTTAAATATTTTTTTTAGTTGTTGATAGACCTTTATTTTATTTATTTATTTATACGTGGTGCTGAGAATTGAACTGAGTACCTCACACATGCCAGGCAAGTGCGCTACCACTGAGCCACAACCCTAGCCCTGTGAATCTCTCTTACATTAATAAAAACCTTAATTATCTATATGACCATCGAATGTATTAAATATGTGCAAATCTGAAACATTCTGAGAAACAAGAAAAGGTTAAAACTTATTTCACTAACTCTGGTATTTATAACTAATCTGATTCAGTTCAACAATTTGATTAAAACAAATATCTTACAGTAAAAAGTAAAACTCACAAATAATTCAGGCTTGGCGCCTATTATACAAAAAGACAAAAGTGCCAACTTTCACTCAAAGTGGATCAAGGAGCTAGATATCAAATCAGAGACTCTGCGTCTGATAGAAGAAAAAGTTGGCTCCGATCTACATATTGTAGGGTCGGGCTCCAAATTCCTTAATAGGACACCCATAGCACAAAAGTTGATAACAAAAATCAACAAATGGGACTTACTTAAACTGAAAAGTTTTCTCTCAGCAAGAGAAACAATAAAAGAGGTAAATAGGGAGCCTACATCATGGGAACAAATTTTTACTCCTCACACTTCAGATAGAGCCCTAATATCCAGAGTATACAAAGAACTCAAAAAATTAAACAATAAGAAAACAAATAACCCAATCAACAAATGGGCCAAAGACCTGAACAGACACTTCTCAGAGGAGGACATACAATCAATCAACAAGTACATGAAAAAATGCTCACCATCTCTAGCAGTCAGAGAAATGCAAATCAAAACCACCCTAAGATACCATCTCACTCCAGTAAGATTGGCAGCCATTATGAAGTCAAACAACAACAAGTGCTGGAGAGGATGTGGGGAAAAGGGTACTCTTGTACATTGCTGGTGGGACTGCAAACTGGTGCGGCCAATCTGGAAAACAGTATGGAGACTCCTGGGAAAGCTGGGAATGGAACCACCATTTGACCCAGCTATTGCCCTTCTTGGACTTTTCCCTGAAGACCTTAAAAGAGCGTACTACAGGGATACTGCTACATCGATGTTCATAGCAGCACAATTCACAATTGCTAGACTGTGGAACCAACCCAGATGCCCTTCAATAGATGAATGGATAAAAAAAATGTGGCATTTATACACCATGGAGTATTACGCAGCACTAAAAAATGACAAAATCATAGAATTTGCAGGGAAATGGATGGCACTAGAGCAGATTATGCTTAGTGAAGCTAGCCAATCCCTAAACAAATACCAAATGTCTTCTTTGATATAATGAGAGCAACTAAGAACAGAGCAGGGAGGAAGAGCAGGAAGAAAAGATTAACATTAAACAGATACATGAGGTGGGATGGAAAGGGAGAGAAAAGGGAAATTGCATGGTAATGGAGGGAGACCCTCATTGTTATACAAAATTACATATAAGAGGTTGTGAGGGGAATGGGAAAATAAACAAGGAGAGATATGAATTACAGTGGACGGGGTAGAGAGAGAAGATGGGAGGGGAGGGAGGGGGGATGGTAGAGGATAGGAAAGGTAGCAGAATACAACAGTTACTAATAGGGCATTATGTAAAAATGTGGATGTGTAACCGATGTGATTCTGCAATCTGTATTTGGGGTAAAATTGGGAGTTCATAACCAACTTGAATCTAATGTATGAAATATGATATGTCAAGAGCTTTATAATGTTTTGAACAACCAATAAAAAAATTAAAAAAAAATAAATAAAACGTCAGTACCCATAAAAAAAATAAAATAAAATAAAATTATCATATGATCTAGCAAAAAAAAAAAAAGTGCCAACTTTCCATGCAGCATAAGTAAGCCTTTGCAGAGGAATCTGAATCAAAATTCTAAATATCAGGGAGCAGGGCATGGACTGGGCTAAGGGTATGGAACAGGATTAGAGGAAACAATTTCAACCTACTTTTTTGCTGGTAATTATTTAAAAACAAAGCAAAACAAAAATTTCAAAAACCTCTTATGTTTTACAATAAAGAATTTTTGCAAAAATCAATCACTCTGGCCAGCTCTTGCCTCAGGATGTAGAGATCTGGAAGGAGTGTTGCTCCCATCCTTACTATTAAAAAAAAAAGCTGGACTAATGCCAAATTCATGACTTTTATCAAATCCATAACAGAATTTTCTCAAGTATTTGTTGAGATAAGTATTTTTCAAGTATTTTTCCCAGTTTAAAATTGAGTTGCTTTTCTTACTGTTGAGTTTTTGAGACTTATTTTTTCAATATTCTGGATAAAAATACTTTATTAGTTATGTGATTTGTTAGCAAATGTTTTGTTTCTGTTGGTAGCTTGGCTTTTTATTATCTTTTTAAAAATATTTTTAGTTGTAGTTGGACACAATGTCTTTATTTATTTTTATGTGGTGCTGAGGATCGAACCCAGGGCCTCACACATGCAAGGCAAGTACTCTACCACTGAACCACAACCCCAGCCCAATTATCTTAAATGTGTCATTTACCAAGCAAGATTCTAATTTTAGTGAAGGGTTTTGCATTTGGACTCACATCTAAGAACCCTTTTTTTAACCTTAGGTTGTGAAGATTTTCTAATATGGTTTCTTCTAAAACTTTGTTTGCTTGCTTTTGTTGTTGTTTGCAGTATTGAGATTGAAACCAAAATCTTGTGCTTGCTAGTCAAGTGCTCTACCACAGAGTTACATCCCCAGCCCTTTTTATGTTTTTTTAAATTTCTTTTGTGAACACAATCTTTATTTATTTTTTTATGGGGTGCTGAGGATCAAACCCAGTGCCTCACACATGCTAGGCAAGTTCTCTACCACTGAGCTACAATCCCAGCCCTTTTAAATTTTATTTTGAGATAGTCTCTGGTAAGTTCCCCAGGTTGGCCTTGAATTTGCATTCCTCCTGCCTCAGCCTTCTGAGGAAATGGGATTACTGGCGTGTGCCACCATGCCTGGCCTACTAGTCTTTGTATCTCAGAGGTGTGTTGAAGCCTCCAAGTAGAATTGACATTGTCTCATTTTTGGTCCCATAGTTTGCTTCACGTATTTTCAAGCACTATTGTTAAGTGTTTACTTATTAGCATTATGTCATTTCTCTCGTATTCCTTTTTGTAATTTTCTTTTCTCTGAATTTTTTTTCACCACTGCGTCATATGCCCTTTTTCACACTTTCACTTTTCACCTTATTATATTTGAAGTAATTTCCTTACAGATATCATGATGTTGGGTTATGTTTTAAAATATATTCTGACAATTTTTGTCTTGGTGGGGGTACCAGGGTGTGAACTCAGGGACACTTAACCACTGAGCCACGTCCCCAACCCAATTTTGTATTTTATTAGAGACAGGGTCTCACTGAGTTGCTTAGTGAATTCACAGTCCTCCTGTCTCAGCATCCTGAGCTGCTGGGATTACAGGTATGCTCCACTGCGCCTGGCAATTTTTTTCTTTTAATTAGTATTACACATAATATAATTACACAGACCATTACATATAATATAATTATTGCTATGCTTGGTTTAGATCTGCCATTTCATTCTTTCTTTCTTTGAGCTACCTTTGTGTTTGTTTGGTGCTGGGGATTGAACCCAGGACCTCATGCATGCCAAGCATGTGCTTTACTACTGAGCAACACCCCTAGCCTTACCTCTGTTTTTAGAGCAGGGATTGGCATATACAGCCTGCCTGCCAAATCTAGCCTGCTTCTTTTTTTTTTTTTTTATATAGACCACAAGCTAGGAATGCCTTTTTAATTTGCTTTTAAATGGTTGGAAAAAAATCAAAAGTAGAATAATATTTTATGACATGTAAAAATTATATGAAATTCAAATTTCAGTGTCTATGGAACATAGCTACATCCATTTATTTACCTATTGTCTGGTTTCTTTTACACTATAATGGTATAAAGTTGAATAATTAGAACAGACTGAATGACCTGCAAGGTAAAAAATATTTATTGTCTAGCCCTTTATAGAAGTTTGCTAATTCCTGGTTTAGAATAATTTCCAGTGTATCAGATTAAAGTGTCAGTGATCTGAACTGTTGAAAGGGTAGCTAGAATTTAGGTGGTTTTTGTTTTTTTTTTGTTGTTGTTGTTGTTTTTCAGTACTGGGGATTGAACCCAAGGGTGCTGTATCAGTGAGCCACATTCCCAGCCCTTTAAAAATTTTTTATTTTGAAACAAGATCTCACTAACTTGCTAAAGCAGGCCTTGAACTTGTGACCCTCAGGCTTTCACCTTCCGAGTCACTGGAATTACAGGTGGGTGCCACTATGCCTGGCTAAACTTTATTCTTTGAATAAGTATTTATAGGTGCAAAAAATGTTAGAAGAGTTAACTGATTACAGTTAACATATATTAAACATATTTCAAACCCATAGCATTATTGTACATTATCTGTGTGCTGAGGATCAACCCCAGGGCCTTGTGCATGCTAGACTAGTGCTGTACCACTGAGCTATAGTCCCAGCACTATTTGTACTTTTAAAATTAACCCTTCAGGAGAAATTGATTGAAGGAAAAGCTAGAACCATGTCTGCCTAGTTATTTGAAGAAGATTCTCATTTTATGATGGAGGCATTTGAGGCCTGAGTGTGAGGAATTTAGGAAGATTTTGGCTGGAGGAGATAAAGGCTTTTATGTAAAATTCTGTTTTCCTGGTTATGAGTTGGGCTTTTTACAGATTTAGTTATCTGGTTGCCTTTCTATAGGTTCCTTTTGAGATGGGGATTTCTCTGTGGCTAGTGAGAGGAAATGACTGGTATCTTAAATGAAAAGAAAAATCTAACTCTGATCAGAAACTCAGCCTGCCTTTGTCCCTTATCCATCCAACAGGCCTTTCTTTTTTAAAAAAAAGAGAGAGAGAGAGAGAGAGAGAGAGAATTTTTTAATATTTATTTTTAGTTTTTGGTGGACACAACATCTTTATTTTTTATTTTTATGTGGTTCTGAAGATCGAACCCAGCACCCCGCGCATGCCAGGCGCATTACCGCTTGAGCCACATCCCCAGCCCCAACAGGCCTTTCTTCTAGGCCTGCAGACCTACCATGCCAGGTGGAATCAGAAGTCCACTGAGAAATTTGTAACCTGATTCTTCCTGCCTCTTCCCATCTTTTCCCTTCCATCTCAAGACCAAATGAACCACATCTGTACTATGCATGCATTTAAGGATCTTGTAAGCTTGACAAGTCATCTTCTATTACCCATTGAAATTGATGTTCCTTAAGTGAGTCACCTAAGAACCTAGAAATAATCAATTTACAGTACATAGTGCACATTACTTTTGAGTATAAGTATTATTCTCTTGATTTGGAAAGTTTCCTTTTGGGTGTCAGACGAACAAATATCTCTTTGTACTATGTACACATATATTTTTTATTCATATGTATTTCTATATCTATATATTCACTCCTGGATCTTTTTTTATTATCATGAAATATAGCTGTCCTGGGTTACATCATCATTTTTAATCTTTCACTAGCTTTTATAGTTATCTACCTTCCAGAACAGTCTTTAACCATGCCCAGTTTACCCTGGAGGTATCTGTAGTGATTTCCTGAATAGGTATTCTAGAGTACCACACGTCATTCCCCTTCTCTCCTATTTCCTCTTAGCACCCTTGGTGACCTCTGAGGCAGGGTCCTTGCTTGCCTGCTATTGTTTTCATCATTTGGAGCCTCCTCTTTTATATTTGCTGAACCCTTAATCCTGCTGATTCCATAGATATAACTAACTCTACTCATTTGTGTGACCCATTCCTGCACTACTCAGCTAAGGGTACTAGTGTCTGTGCTAAGACTCTTGGCTCTCTCCACCTACTGCAGCTGGGGCTTCTGGGGCTGTATGTTGTTTATGTCAGCTTGTTTATATTTGTGTGAAAAGTGTCTCTCTTACTGATTCCTTACAAGCTACCTGAGCTAAAAGAATAACATGAGTAACACTCTTCATATCACTTTATGAATTGCTACCCTCTCATACCTTGTGGTATTATGACTAGATCTAGTTGGTGCATCACCATGTTCTCGAAAGTTGCCAAGCTCTACATATTTAGAAAAAGAGAGACAACATTTATATAATTTTTATTATACTATTTGTTATAATTGTTCTATTAGTTATTAATTATTCTTATTAATCTCTTACTGTGCCTAATTTATAAATTACTTTTCATAGGTATGTATGAATAGGAAAACTATAGTATAGTCATACATCCCTTAACAACAGGAATATGTTTTTTCACCCCTTTGGTACCAGGGATTGAACCCAGCATTGCTTAACCACTGAGTCATATCCCCAGCCCTTTTTATGTTTTATTTTGAAACAGGGTCTAACTAAATCCTTAGGGCCTCACTAATTGCTGAGGTTGGTCTTCAACTTGCAGTCCTCCTGCCTTAGCCTCCTGAGTTGCTGGGATTACAGGTGTGCACCACCCATGCCTGGCTAATAACAGGATATATTCTAAGAAACACATAAGTTTTTTTGGAATGTATAAACATCAAAGAGCATATTTACACAAACTGAGAAAGCCATGACATCACTTGATGATAGAATTGAATGTATGTATGTATGTATTTATAATTTTTTATTTGTTATTTTTAGATATATGTGACAGTAGAATATATTTTGACATATTATACATACATGGAATATAACTTTCCATTCTTTTGTTTGTACATGATGTAGAGTTATACTGGTTGTGTATTCATATATGAACAGAGGAAAGTTATGTCTGATTCATTCTGTCTATTCCCATTCCCCCTCCCTTCCCTTCATTCCCCTTTGCCTAATCCAATTAATTTCTATTGTTCTCTCTCCACCATTGTGTGTTAGCATCCACATATCAGAGAGAACATATGACCTTGCAAGGTGATATTTTATGACCTCCACATTTAATATACATCGGGTACGTCTAAACATCCAGACAATAGAATTTTATGGAACCACCATATCATTGTTGACTGAAATTCCATTATATAGTGTGTGACTGAATATATATGGTATCATCACTACTCTTACACTTTGAGGCCATTATTAAGTAAAATAAGCGTTATTTGAACAAAAGCAATACCTTGGCAAAAACTGAAATGGCTTTAGTACTACCCACGGTTTAAGGCATCCACTGGAGGTCTTAGATGTATCCCCTGTTGATAAGGAGGACCATTGTAATGTTTTTGAGATTTATCCATGTTGTCTTATGTACCAAGTAGTCCATCTTATTTCATTGCTTAGTATTTCATTGTATAAATCCACCAAAATTTGTTTATTCTCTTGTTAATGGACATTTTGGGTTTAGTCTTAGTGTAGTTTTTGATTTGTAGTTCTCTGATGGCTAATCCTATTTGACCTTTTTTCATGAGTTTATCACTGTTTGAATATCCTCTTATGAAGAGCTTGTTTGAGACTTTTGCCAGTTTTCTATTGGGTTATCTGTCTTATTAATTTGTTGGAATTCTTTATGTAGCCTCAATTTGAATCCATTCTAGTCTAAGACCTGACTTTTGACTACCTTAAGAATATCCTTTTCATACAAAAAAACTGGTTATGTTAGTCAGATTTGTGTTGATATGACAAAATACCTGAACAAAACAATTTAGAGGAGGAAAGATTTTTTTGGTTCATGGTTTCAGAGGTTTCCGTCCAGTTATCTGGTTTCATTTTTTTCTGGTTCTGTGGGTGAGATAGTACATCATGGCAGAAGGACATAGTGGAGCAAAGCTGCTCGCTTTGGGGTAGCCAGGAAGCAGGGGTAGGAGGAGGAACACATACAAGGAGGAGGAACACATAAAAAGACAAGATATACTCTTCTAGGGCATGCCTCCAATGACCTACTTCCTCCAACTAAGCCCCACATCCTTTAGCTTCTACCACGTCCCAATAGTCCATTCAATTATGAACCCATAAATAGTCCATTCAGTTATTAACCCTCATGGGCTAATCACTTTCCAAAAGCCCCACCTCTGAACATTGCTTCACTGAGGATCAAGCCTTCAACTCATGAGACTTTGGGGGACATTTCATATACAAACCTTAACACCTGCAGAGGAGTATTTATAACAGCTTTATTCAAAAACTGGAAACAGCCAAAATGCTGTTCAGTGGTTGAATAGTTAAACATACTATGGTATGTGTATTCAATGGAATAAAAGGAATGTAGTTTCATTACATGAAAAAAAACTTGGATGGATCTCAAAGTGTTACGCTGAATGAAAAAAGCCAGTTTCAAAAGTTTACATATTATATGATTTCATTTATATACCATCCTTAAAATGACAACTTATTTGAGGTATAATTTACAAACCACAAAACTCACATTTTTTCAGATCATATATGTTTATATAAAATTTCATATACATTTTCAAAACTCACATTTAAGCATATAATTCAATGCTTTTTAATTACCAAGTTGTGCAACCATATTCACAATCCAGTTTTAGAATATTTCTTTCACCCTACTAAAATCTTTTGTGCCCATTTGTAGTCACTCTACTCTCCTCCTCCTGGCCCTAGGCAATCACAAATCAACTCTCTTCCTCATTTAGTGGACATTTTATATAAATAGAATCATACAACAAAACATATGCATTCTTACATCTGGCTTCTTCATATAGCATAATATTTTAGGTTTATCAGTGGTTGTACCATGTATCAAATATAATAAAAATTACTAAATAGTTTTCTGTTACATGGATATACCACACTGTGACTATGCATTTGACAGTGTTTGGGGTTTTCATGAATAATGCTGCAGTGAACATTCATGTCCATGTCATGTCCTTGTACAGACATGGAGTTTTCATTTCTCTTGGGTCAATTTCTAGGAATAGAATTGCTAAGCTATATGATAAATTTACATTTAACTTTTAAAAGAAACTATCAAACTTTTCCTAAGAGGTTGAATTGTTTTATTGTCCCTTCAGCAATTCCTAGAGAATATAGCTTGTATACTTGAAAAGTAGGTATGTTTTGTTTGTCTTGAAGTGATTTGTAGATGCTTAGGTCTGTTTTTGTTGTTGTTGTTTTATTTAATGCTGGAGATTAAACCCAGGAGTGCTTTGTTACTGAGCCACATCCCTAGTCCTTTTTTTTTTAGACAGTGTCTCCCCAAGATGCTGAGGCTGGCCTCAACCTCTCAATCCAGTGCCATAGCCTTCTGCGTCTCTGAGATTACAGGCATGTGCCACGTAGCCTAGCCCCTTTTATAATCTTTTCTATATTCTTGCTGATTTTCATTCTAGTTGTTGTTATTGACAGGATCTTGCTGAGTTGGTAAGTGCCTCGCTAAATTGCTGAGGCTGGCTTTGAACTCTTGATCCTCTTGCCTCAGCCTCCCTAGCCACTGGGATTACAAAACGTGCACCACCACACCCAGCTCCTATTTTCTATTTCTAAAGTTGCCATTTGGTTATATGTTTTCTCCTTACTGGTACTTTCTGTTTTAAATTTCTTTACAGTGGTTCAAGTTTGATGATAGCTCATTTGAGCATTTTTATAATAGCTGCTTTACGTTCTTGTTAGATAATTTCAAAATGTGTGTCATCTCATTGTTCGGATGGGTTGTCTTTTCTCATGTGAATTGTCATTTTTGTGGTTATTTGTGTACTGAATTATTTTGGATTTTATCCTGGACATTTTGAATATTATGAGATTTTAGATCTTGTTTCAAATGATGGAGAATGTTGATATATTTGTTTTAGTGACAATTAACCTAGTTAGGTTAGACTACAAGCTCCAACTTGCTTTCTGTGGGCTGTAATTTCAATATCAGTTCAGAATTCAATGCTTTTGCAATGGTATTGAGATTTATCCCATGTATGCCATCAACTAGTTAGTAGGGGACCTGGGTGTTTGTTAACTAAGTTCTCCAAGTCTTTAACATGCTAATTAGGATCCAATCTACCTGAGCCATTGGAAGTGATCCCTGTAGTTCATAAGAAGCTTTATGAGTTTGCTTTCCTGAGTTCTTCCCTCTTTGTTATTTCCCTTGTATTTTCAGATTTCCTAGGGCTTCCTTTTTTGGTCTTCTAGTCATAAACCACCTACTTTCACAATGCACCACCTCTGGGCACAGGAGGCAGATAGACAGAGAAAGAAAGTAAATAAAATGATGGGATTTGACTTTGCCCTTTTGGAGCCATTGATGGTTCACCAAATGGAAGGAAGCTTCCTCTTCCTCGGAGTTTTAATTCCAAATGATGTCTCCAGATGTCAATCAGTGGCATTGCTGCAGCTGCTGCTGCAGCCTTCAATATAGGATTTTCCAGACACAAGTTAGGGGAGGAAAAGGCGAGAGAAAAACCCAGGGAATTTCCCCTCCACTTTTTCTGAGCTTTAGTAGTTCCTATTACAAAAAATTAAAAAACAAAACATTTTGAACCAGAACTCATGCTCTACCCACAGCACTTTTAGATTGTGTTGATTTTGAGCCAGAGAATACTTGAGGAAAAAATGTGGTAAAGTTGCTACCAGTTTTTCACATTCTGGTGTTCTTTCTTGATTACCTTATGTATTCCTTTAAGAGTTCTATACTAGCTGCCCCATGCATTCTTTTTTTTTTTTTTTTTTTTTTTTTTTCTTTTTTTTTTTTTTTTTGGTGCTATCAAACTCAAGAGACTTGCATATGCTAAGCAGGTGCCCTACCACTGATCTACATTCCCAGCCCTGCCCATGCATTCTTTACAGATTTTATAGTTTTGGTAGACAGAAAGATGGATGGTATTATTCCTTCTTACCTGGAACCAGAAGTCTTAACTGATACTTTAATGGCTATTTTGGGTTGACACCTCCCCCAAAGTATTTATATCTCTGAAATACTTGTTTCAGAGATGTAGAAGTTAGACAAAAGTTGTTAAGGGTAAGCTAAAGAGCTGTGCTATTATGGCCCCCTAAAAAACAGAGCCACTTTTCTGAAGGCATACTTGATAATCTCATCCTTATTGGGAAGCACAGTTCTTTGTCCTCTAGCGTATCTAGCATATCTTTGACTTCATAGTTTTCCTTGGCCCTGCCTCTCTGTCACATTCTCTTGCCTATCTCCTGTTTTCTAGTAACCTTTGCCCTCCAGATCTTGATTCATCAACCTCTGTCCCCACCCCATTTGTCTCTGGTTTTCCCCACACTTTCTCCTTCCTAACATTATAGTCTTCCTAACATTATAGTCAAATGCAAACTCTGTCTTCCAAGAATAAATGCATTGTTTTGTGACATTTTAGGATGTAAGTGCTTGCATTTGAAGTATGTAGAAGTAGTTTACTAGGGTGATGGTGTTTGTGAGGGATAAGTAATCAGTTTTTGCTCATAGATCAGGATCTTACCTGTGTCTCTGCAAGGCATTGTAATGGTCTAGACAGCTGCTTTTCCAACATATTAGATTTTTTTTCTCTCCACCAGTATTTTTGGCCAATAGTGGAGACCAGGCCACATAAAGCTCCATTGTAGCCAGGAATATGAGTCTAGAAAAAAATGTAATATACAACACTAGCTTCATTAATTTGGAATGTATAAGAAACTTATGGACTTGTTCTTTGGTTTTATTTTTAGTCTTGCAATTTAATAGAAGAATCTACTAAATAACAGTTACTTTTATATAAGTATTTCCTATTGTTAGTTATGTGGAACAGAATCACTGGAGGAAGGAAATACTAAATGGACAAAACCACATGGGCAAAAAGCATGTGTTTTTATGTTGCAGTGTGCTTTTCTGTATTTTTTTTTTTTGGTGCAAACATATGTTCTTTAGAAGCAATGGTGGGCTTCCTAGATATCTATTCAGATCCAGCAGGTTCTAGACATGCAACTAGGTTGCTTAACTCACAGCCTTCTGGACATGTATTAACTAACTAACTAACTATTTATCTATCTATCTAATCTATGTATCAAACTTGTTGGGCTGGAGTTGTAGCTCAATGGTAGAGCACTTGCCTAGCATATATGAAGCACTGGGTTCGATTCTCAGCACCACATATAAATAAAAAAAATAAAGGTACATTGACAAATAAAAAAAGATACTTAAAAAAACTTATTGGTACAAAAGTTATGGTACCTTTTGTACAGAATTCTTCAGATATAGCATGCTGCCTCATTTACTCCTGTTGAAATGCATTATCTTCTTGGCTGGAAGCAGGGCCACAGCAAGGAGTTGCCTGCATTTTTTGACCCCATTATTTTTATAATAGACTGGCCCTCTTCATAGAAGAACAGGTCAGTGATACTTGTTTTCCATTTCCAAGTCTTTATTTTTTCTCTTTTTGGCAGGAGAAGCAACTAGTTTAAAAGGAAACACACTCATTATTCTTACTCTTCCATTTTACAAAGGAATGTTCATTTCACTGGTTTGTTTCTGTGGAGATCTCCTTAGCTGTGGGAGCAATTTGACTTTGATATTGGGTGAACAAATAATAAGTCAGTGAAATAGTGATTAAATAGGCAATAATTCTCTAAATTATAGATTTAATTATGTGCATATGGTTGACCAAGGTATGAGAATTAAAGCTAACTTTCATCAAGGCCAGTATAATTCTTGTGACCCCCTGCCTATAATAAATTTTAGGCCCAATTAAGTTAATTATTATTCCTTATTAATGTGAAATCGTCCCAGGTGAGACAATTTAGGGCTGTATTGAAATCAGACTGTTTTTTGTGGTACTGGGGATTGAACCCAAGAATGTTCTACTTCTGAGCTACATCCCAAACTTTTTAAATTTTACTTTGAGACAAGGCCTTACTAAGTTGCCTAGGTGGGTCCCAAACTTGTGATTCTCCTGCCTCAGCCTTCCAAATAGCTGGATTTATAAGCAAGCACCACTGTTCCTGGCTGTTGCAAATCTTGAGATAAATGTGCTGTATTTTCTAGAACCTGTGAGCTCTAAACTGAGAGGTTCCAGTCCAAAATTGATGGAACCTGAGAATTAGAAGGTCCTGGGTTATCATCAAATCCAGAAGCCATCCCAGTGCAAGAATCCTTTCCACATTACTCGGTCAGACAAGTTGTTGTCTGACTCTTGACCGCTTTTCCCCCTAAAGAATATTTAGGCTACTCATTTGAGGCTACTCATTTATCTTTCCTTGATATACTGTTCTTTATTCCTAAGCCATGCTATACTTTCCAGGAACTTTCACCATTGTTCTTAGATCTCCCCTCCATAGCTGTACAGAGCAAATCTTTTGTTCAATAGATTTAATGCCATCTATTTTCCTACTTCTCATTCCCCCTTATCCAACTCATGGTGGGACATTCCTTGTTCTTTCAACAACCTCTTATTTCAAGGATTTTAACACAGTGGAAAAATTTAAAGGATGCTATAATGAACATGCATATTCTCCTCTAGCTAGAATTATCAGCAGTCAAGATTTTGTCATTTTATTTTTCTTAAAGAAATTAAAACATTATAGAAATGGTCCCCCCATAACTTCTTCTTGTCTCATCCTACATTCTTGTCAGTTTCATACATCTATATGTTTAAATATATAGATTTTAGATGTGTTTTAATTTACATAAGTAGTGGTATTATGAATGTGTCCATATATTTTTTCCATACACCCAAACATCTTAGCTCTTCTCATGTGTTTTTCATTAATTGCTCCATACTATTTATTGTATTAATCATTATATATAAATCATAATATTTTTGGCTGTCTACCATTTGGGCATATGGTAGGAATGAGTTCCTGACCTTTCTTGAAGTCAGATGTGACCATGTAATTTGCTTTGGACAATGAAATGTCTGTCAGTAAAGGTTTGTTTTTGTTGTTTTTGATACTGGGGATTGAACCCAGAAGCACTCTATCACTGGGCTACATCCCCAGCCATTTTTTATATTTTATTTTGGGTCTTGCTAAGTTCCTGAGGCTGACCTCAAATATGTAATCCTCCTACTTCAGCCTCCTAAGTTGCTAGGACTACAGGCATGTGTCTTTGCTCTCAGAGAAATGTCAGTAAAAGTTCTACGTGCACTTCCAGATGGAAGTTTTAAGAACCAGTATGAGATTTGCCACATTTGATTCCTCTGGCAGTTTAGGTTGAGAGTAACTATAATAGGTTCTCCTGCCAACTCACTTTAAACATGTTAAGAAATAAATAAGGTTTTGTTGTATTAGGGCACTCTAATTTTAGGTTCTTTTTGTTACTTTTGCAAATTTAGCCCATCCTGAATGGCATATAGATCTACTTCATTGTTTTCAACTCATGTAAAGTATCCCAGAATCTGAATGGATCTTATTCTAATAAGTCTAGTCATTGTCGTATTGAAAGAAATCTAAGTACCTCCTGAATTTTGCTTTTTATAAAAGCAAAATTGTTTATAACATTTTTATATCGGTCATTGTGCAGATTTTTGAGAGTTTCTCCAGGATATGTATCTAGAAATAGGATTGCTGGTTCATAGTATGGTTATTTTCAATTTTACAAGTTTCTGTCTTTGCTCTCCAAGTGGCTCTACCAATTAAATTCTTACACTTTTGATTGTTATTTGTGTGACATGATCCACAAAAAACCATTTTATGATCTTGGTTTCACTCTCTGGTCATTACTTCACTGTAATACTCATATTGGATTATGGTTGTCCAACTAATGTAGACATTATGTTTCTGAACTTGTGTCAAGTTTAGTAGTTGCATCACCCTCTAGAATCTTGTTATCAAATTGAACTGGTATTATATTTAGAAAACAGTTGTTTGTTTTAAATTGTAGTGACATTACATATGTTCTATTTAAATTTTACCCTATTTTTCATAATATTAGCATTTTAATTTTCTCCTCTCTGATGAATGCTATCCTTCCTAGAGTCAATAATTTGTAGGTTTGCATTACTGGTGAAAGATAGGACCTAGGGCATAACTCTGGATCCTACCAGAAGATACCTTCCTTCTGATTTACCATCCTGGATTCATCATCTTTTAATCCTGATAGTTTTTGTCAGCTGCCTTCACATATACTGTATCTGTAAATAATTTTCTTCATAAATGAATTGAATGCCTGGAACAAAAAGAAATGTGAAGTAAGTGGGAATGTGTCATTTTTTCAGAGATCCTGTGCTGGCTGCTAGTGAATACATTTTTCTTTTTCAAGTGTTTATCCAACCAACACTTTTGTTAATCTGGTCTAGAATTTAGTTTGGAGTGATAAGCTTTTATTTGTTTTTTTTTAAATTTTTATTGTTGGTTGTTCAAAACATTACATAGTTCTTGACATATCATATTTCACACTTTGATTCAAGTGGGTTATGAACTCCCATTTTTACCCCGCATACAGATTGCAGCATCACATCAGTTACACATCCACTGTTTTACATATTGCTATACTAGTGTCTGTTGTATTCTGCTGCCTTTCCTATCTTCTACTATCCCCCCTCCCCTTCCCTCCCCTCCCATCTTCTCTCTCTACCCCATCTACTGTAATTCATTTCTCCCCCTTGTTTTTTTCCCCTTTCCCCACACTTCCTCTTGTATGTAATTTTGTATAATGAGGGTCTCCTTCCATTTCCATGCAATTTCCCTTCTCTCTCCCTTTCCCTCCCACCTCTCGTCCCTGTTTAATGTTAATCTTCTTCTCATGCTCTTCCTCCCAACTCTGTTCTTAGTTACTCTCCTTATATCAAAGAAAACATTTGGCATTTGTTTTTTAGGGATTGGCTAGCTTCACTTAGCATAATCTGCTCTAATGCCATCCATTTCCCTGCAAATTCTATGATTTTGTCATTTTTTAATGCAGAGTAATACTCCATTGTGTATAAATGCCACATTTTTTTATCCATTCGTCTATTGAAGGGCATCTAGGTTGGTTCCACAGTCTTGCTGTTGTGAATTGTGCTGCTATGAACATCGATGTAGCAGTGTCCCTGTAGCATGCTCTTTTTAGGTCTTTAGGGAATAGACCGAGAAGGGGAATAGCTGGGTCAAATGGTGGTTCCATTCCCAGCTTTCCCAGGAATCTCCATACTGCTTTCCAAATTGGCCGCACCAATTTGCAGTCCCACCAGCAATGTACAAGTGTACCCTTTTCCCCACATCCTCTCCAGCACTTATTGTTGTTTGACTTCATAATGGCTGCCAATCTTACTGGAGTGAGATGGTATCTTAGGGTGGTTTTGATTTGCATTTCTCTGACTGCTAGAGATGGTGAGCATTTTTTCATGTACTTGTTGATTGATTGTATGTCCTCCTCTGAGAAGTGTCTGTTCAGGTCCTTGGCCCATTTGTTGATTGGGTTATTTGTTTTCTTATTGTTTAATTTTTTTAGTTCTTTGTATACTCTGGATATTAGGGCTCTGAAGTGTGAGGAGTAAAGATTTGTTCCCATGATGTAGGCTCCCTATTTACCTCTCTTATTGTTTCTTTTGCTGAGAAAAAACTTTTTAGTTTGAGTAAGTCCCATTTGTTGATTCTAGTTATTAACTCTTGTGCTATGGGTGTCCTATTGAGGAATTTGGAGCCCGACCCCATAGTATGTAGATCATAGCCAACTTTTTCTTCTATCAGACGGCGTGTCTCTGATTTGATATCAAGCTCCTTGATCCATTTTGAGTTAACTTTTGTGCATGGCGAGAGAAAGGGATTCAGTTTCATTTTGTTCCATATGGATTTCCAGTTTTCCCAGCACCATTTGTTGAAGATGCTATCCTTCCTCCATTGCATGCTTTTAGCCCCTTTATCAAATATAAGATAGTTGTAGTTTTGTGGATTGGTTTCTATGTCTTCTATTCTGTACCATTGGTCCACCCGCCTGTTTTGGTACCAGTACCATGCTGTTTTTGTTACTATTGCTCTGTAGTATAGTTTGAGATCTGGTATCGCTATACCACCTGATTCACACTTCCTGCTTAGAGTTGTTTTTGCTATTCTGGGTCTTTTATTTTTCCATATGAATTTCATGATTGCTTTCTCTATTTCTACAAGAAATGCCTTTGGGATTTTGATTGGCATTGCATTAAACCTATAGAGAACTTTTGGTAATATCGCCATTTTGATGATGTTAGTTCTGCCTATCCATGAACAGGGTATATTTTTCCATCTTCTAAGATCTTCTTCTATTTCTCTCTTTAGGGTTCTGTAGTTTTCATTGTATAAGTCTTTCACCTCTTTTGTTAGGTTGATTCCCAAGTATTTTATTTTTTTTGAAGATATTTTGAATGTAGTGGTTGTCCTCATTTCCATTTCAGAGGATTTGTCGCTGATATACAGGAATGCCTTTGATTTATGGGTGTTGATTTTATATCCTGCCACTTTGCTGAATTCATTTATTAGCTCTAATAGTTTCTTTGTAGAGCCTTTTGGGTCTGCTAGGTATAGAATCATATCATCTGCAAATAGTGATAATTTAAGTTCTTCTTTTCCTATTTTTATGCCTTTAATTTCTTTCGTCTGTCTAATTGCTCTGGCCAGTGTTTCGAGAACTATGTTGAACAGAAGTGGAGAGAGAGGGCATCCCTGTCTTGTTCCAGATTTGAGAGGGAATGCCTTCAGTTTTTCTTCATTCAGAATGATGCTAGCCTGAGGCTTAGCATAGATTGCTTTTACAATATTGAGGTATGTTCCTGTTATCCCTAGTTTTTCTAGAGTTTTTTTTTTTTTTTTTAAATTTTATTTTATTTATTTTTTTAAGAGAGAGTGAGAGAGATAGAGGTAGAGAGAGAGAATTTTTCAATATTTATTTTTTAGTATTTGGCGGACACAACATCTTTGTTTGTATGTGGTACTGAGGATCGAACCCGGGCCGCACGCATGCCAGGCGAGCGCGCTACCGCTTGAGCCACATCCCAGCCCCTTTCTAGAGTTTTGAACATAAAGGGATGCTGTACTTTGTCGAATGCTTTTTCCGCATCTATCGAGATGATCATATGGTTCTTATTTTTAAGTCTATTGATGTGGTGAATAACATTTATTGATTTCCGTATATTGAACCAGCCTTGCATCCCAGGGATGAATCCTACTTGATCATGGTGTACAATTTTTTTGATATGTTTTTGTATCCGATTCGCCAGAATTTTATTGAGGATTTTTGCATCTAGGTTCATTAGAGATATTGGTCTGTAGTTTTCTTTCTTTGAGGTGTCTTTGTCTGGTTTAGGTATCAGGGTGATGTTGGCCTCATAGAATGAATTTGGAAGTTCTCCCTCCTTTTCTATTTCCTGAAGTAGCTTGAAAAGTATTGGTATTAGTTCTTCTTTAAAGGTTTTGTAAAATTCTGCTGTATACCCATCCGGACCTGGGCTTTTCTTAGTTGGTAGTCTTTTTATGGTTTCTTCTATTTCCTCAATTGATATTGGTCTGTTTAGGTTTTCTATATCCTCCTGACTCAATCTGGGCAGATCATATGACTTAAGAAATTTATCTATGCCTTCACTATCTTCTAATTTATTGGAGTATAAGGATTCAAAATAGTTTTTGATTATCTTCTGTATTTCTGAAGTGTCTGTTGTGATATTGCCTTTTTCATCCCGTATGCTAGTAATTTGAGTTCTCTCTCTTCTTCTCTTCGCTAGCATGGCTAAGGGTCTGTCAATTTTGTTTATTTTTTCAAAGAACCAACTTTTAGTTTTGTCAATTTTTTCAATTGTTTCTTTTGTTTTGATTTCATTAATTTCAGCTCTGATTTTAATTATTTCTTGCCTTCTACTTCTTTTGCTGTTGTTTTGCTCTTCTTTTTCAAGGATTTTGAGATGAAGTATGAGATCATTTATTTGTTGGTTTTTTCTTTTTTTAAGGAATGAACTCCAAGCAATGAATTTTCCTCTTAGAACTGCTTTCAATGTGTCCCATAGATTCCGATATGTTGTGTCTGTGTTTTCATTTATCTCTAAGAATTTTTTAATTTCCTCCTTGATGTCTTCTATAACCCGTTGATCATTCAGTAACCTATTGTTCATTCTCCAAGTGATGTATGCTTTTTCCTTCCTTCTTTTATCGTTGATTTTCAGTTTCATTCCATTATGATCAGATAAGATGCATGGTATTATCTCTACTCCTTTATATTGTCTAAGAGTTGCCCTGTGACATAATATATGATCTATTTTTGAGAAGGATCCATGTGCTGCTGAGAAAAAAGTGTAACTGCTTGATGTTGGGTGGTATACTCTATATATGTCAATTAGGTCTAGGTTATTAATAGTGTTATTGAGTTCTATAGTTTCCTTATTCAACTTTTGTTTGGAAGATCTGTCCAGTGGCGAAAGAGGTGTGTTGAAGTCTCCCATGATTATGGTATGGTGGTCTATTAGACTCTTGAACTTGAGAAGAGTTTGTTTGACGAACATAGCTGCACCATTGTTTGGGGCATAAATATTTATGATTGTTATGTCTTGTTGGTGTATGGTTCCCTTAAGCAGTATGTAGTGTCCCTCTTTATCCCTTTTGATTAACTTTGGCTTGAAATCTATTTTATTTGATATGAGTATGGACACTCCTGCTTGTTTCCAAAGTCCATATGAGTGATATGATTTTTCCCAACCTTTCACCTTTAGTCTATGTATGTCTTTTCCTATCAAATGCGTCTCCTGTAGGCAGCATATTGTTGGGTCTTTTTTTTGATCCATTCTACTAGCCTGTGTCTCTTAATTGGTGAGTTTAAGCCATTAACATTTAGGGTTATTATTGAGATATGGATTGTTCTTCCAACCATATTTGTTTATTTATGTTACTTAACATGGTTTGTTTTTCCTCTTTGATTATTTTTCCCCTTTACTGTACTACCTCCCACTGTTGGTTTTCATTATTATTTTCCATTTCCTCTTCCTGTAATGTTTTGCCGAGTATGTTTTGAAGAGATGGTTTTCTAGCTGCAAATTCTTTTAACTTTTGTTTATTGTGGAAGGTTTTAATTTCATCTTCCATCCTGAAGCTTAATTTCGCTGGATACACAATTCTTGGTTGGAACCCATTTTCTTTCAGCGTTTGAAATATGTTATTCCAGGATCTTCTAGCTTTCAGAGTCTGTGTTGAAAGATCAGCTGTTATCCTGATTGGTTTACCCCTAAATGTAATCTGCTTCCTTTCTCTTGTAGCTTTTAAAATTCTCTCCTTATTCTGTATGTTGGGCATCTTCTTTATAATGTGTCTAGGTGTGGATCTCTTATGATTTTGCACATTCGGCGTCCTGTAGGCTTCTAGGATTTGGGATTCTGTCTCATTCTTCAAGTCTGGGAAGTTTTCTCGTATTATTAAGCTTTTATTTGTAATGATTATATATTCCCCTTTGAAAATAAGGGAGACTTTTGCCTTTTTTCCAGCTTGTAGGAAGGTCTAGTTTCTGTGAGTTTCCATAAATAAGGTAATTTTAGGATAATAACCAGGCAGGATGCATGTGCTTTACTACCCAGCTAGGGCATTTTTTCTTCTTACACCAGAATCAAACCTGTTCAATAATCTAAGGTACTCTAGGTACTCCCTAGGAGAGTAGTTTGGGTCATCCCTAATCAGGCTTACTAATAGGCTTTATTTTGCTCTTTTGGACCAACCACATGTCTAGTTCCAGTTACTATTTTTGTATAAAGACTCTTAATTACACATGTCAGAATTCCAACTCAAATTAGCCTAAGGAACAGAAAGAGAGTTTGCTGGTTAATGAATAGAACATAGGCTACTGCCCTTAGGAATGGTTATACTTAGGTACTCATTGCCCAGGATCTCCTGTGAATAACACAGACATGATCTCTGCCATCTTAAAGTGTTAATGTATAAAAAATGACTTTATAATAAGAGAGAAGTAACTGGTACTAGAAAGCAAATCATAGGGGTCCTGAGCCACTCTGAGGCAAGGCAAGGGAAGGCTGCCCTGAGAAAGTGTTGTTTGGATTGAAATCTGACATGAGTAGGTGTTAGCTATGTGAAGTACTGTAGGGTGATGATGAGCAGTCCAAAATGGGAAGGTAGGATAGTATATAGAGAGCTTTTGGGGGAGAAAGAAACATACTCTAGTCACTGAAAGGCAGCCAAGATTGTTGGATCACAGAGACGGAAGGGGCACAGGTGAGACTGAGGGAGTAGGTTGACACCATCTTTGACAGAGCTGCATGGTTTTCAAGAGGTTTGGAAACCATACAAGTTTAAGCAGAGAATCCAAGCTATTAATAGCTCTAGTCCAAGTGGGTAACTCATTTCTTGAGATAGAGCTCTATTTTGTTAATTATCCAACTTCATCTACTTGATTGGGATTTAAACCTATATACTACAGTAACTATTGTGTCTAAACATGGCTCAGGTATTGCTTCTACTTGTCCTTTCTGTCTTGCCACTGGGAGAAGATGGTTATTTCTCCATTCCTATTCTCTTAATCCTTTACACAGAGTACTGTTACAGTGTTATTTATCCCATTCATATGTGGGAAGGATATCTGGATGCCCAGCCAGGCTAATGATTGGCATCTGTGCAAAAAGAAGTGTTCTCATAGTAGGCCTGACTTTGTTTATGAGGTTGGCCCTGAACTGGCAACTGAGAACTTGATTTTGGGGACAGTTCTGCCATTCCCAGAACTGATAAGGGTAGGTTATTGTACCTGAACTGTTTATACAAGCAATGTGGTTTATACTGAATACCTGCTTGCTTTCTTGGTGTCTGGAATTTTTGTATGTGCCAGTCAGAGGGTGTCTATGTGACCACCTCAATAAAAACTCTGAACACTGAGTTAGTTTCTCATGAGCTTCCTAGTAGGCAACATTTCACTTGTGTTGTTACAACTCATTGCTAGATATATTAAGTGTGTCCTCTAGATACACTGGTAGAGGACTCTTAGAAGCTCATGCCTGGTCTCCTCTGGACTTCACCCAATGTGCCTTTTCCCTTTGCTGATTGTGCTTTGTGTCCTTTTACTGTAAAAGTCATGGACATTAGCATGATTATATGATGAATTTTGTGAGTCTTTCTGGTGAATCACAGAACTCAGAGGTGGTCTTGGGAACCTTTTATGCAGTACCCTTGCAAAAACATTGTTAAATATTTGTTGAATGCTTTTTTAATATTTATTTTTTAGTTTTCGGCAGACACAACATCTTTATTTGTATGTGGTGCTGAGGATCGAACCCAGCGCCGCACTCATGCCAGGCGAGTATGCTACCGCTTGAGCCACATCCCAGCCCCTGTTGAATGCTTTTTTAAAGGAGAAAGTGAGCCTGGCAAGGACCCAGAGCAGAGAGAAAGACTCTCTCTGGTGATAGCCCTCTGAGCAGCCAGCTTTGGCCCTAAACTTACACTCTCAACGCTACTATGACAGTCCTGCTGGGGACTAGAAAGTAGTCCGTGAGCATTGGGGCAGGGGGAGTGAAAGGATTTTACACTATGAGTATCATTATAAGATCTGCATTTTGAAAAAAAAAATAAATGCCCAAGAATCAGAAGTATTTGTGAGGGAAGTTTGCTGTATCAGATTAAAACTTACAATAAAGTTACTATAATAAAAATAGGTGGGTAATGGACTAGAAATTTGGACCAACATCCAGTCTTTCCAAATTCCAGCCTAGGTTCTTCATTAAATCTTTATTGAGTTCTTCTGTGGGCCTTTTGAGAGGGAACATGTGAGCCTCAGTTCCTCCTTGGCTTTACTTCTAAGTCAGGTCCTGCAAAAACAAGCATCATTTATTCTGTCTACAACGGAACGCTCTGAACTTGTTTTTAGGAGGTTGTGATGCTGTCAGTTGTCACAGGAGGAATGTAGGGATCTGAATTTAGAACCTGGAAAAACAGTAAGTGAACAAAGAACTTTTTACCAGTCTTCTGTGAATTGGTGATATCTTGAATCACTGCATATTAATAACTTAGAGATAGTTTTAGCATTTAGAATTTTATAGTTTTTCAGGTGGTAAAAATGAAATATTCCTGTTTCCACAATCTTCCACCATTGTTTTGTCTTTCTTTGTGTGTCAGGGGTGGTGTTTCCTAAGGGAAAACTTAATTAGACTGGGTAATAATCTTCTTGGGGAAATAGAGAAAGCTGGTTATGTAAAATACACTGGATGAAAGATCTTATAAAAGAAAAAAAAAACCTTTGAAGGAAGAAAACATCCTGTACTAAGGGAACAGAGGTAGGATGATGGAGTTTTGCTGTCCCTGTTTTGCATTTCTAATAGTAAGCTTGAAAGCACAGGATCTTCTGATCATTGAAGCTGAAATTATATATGCAGTGTTTTTCATGAAATAACATTTACCATAAAAGATTGCATGTGTACTCGGGTAATTCTAAAAATTTCTATGCAGAAAATTCTAAAAATATTAATGCAGACAATTTACCAGCTCGAGACCCACACAAGCTTACAAAAGTATTATGTTGATTACATGTCTATATATTGGCCAATCTCTGAAATTGTGTCTCAGAAGGATTAAAATTGATCCTCTGTTCTGAGCATGTGGTGTCGGCCATGACCTGGTAGGGTGCCAGTTACTTGAAGCACCTGTGCCTCCTCACATTCTTGTTGTGTCTGCTCAGGAAGGTGACAGGGAACTGTCTCGCCACTCCAGCCACACATGTAGGAGTAGGAATGTTGCTTATGAGCTTTCTGCTGTGACAAGAGACCCAGAGTCCAACCATCACTTGCAACTCTGGAGCAAGAAAAGCAGAAGAAACTAGAATAAATTCAAGAAACCCCCTGAACTGCCATTAAACCTACACTGATAGTAATGATCAGAACACCTTTTTGTCAACAACCTCCTCTGCATTAAACAACACTCAGGAATCCTGGGTGTGATGGCCTATTTGCAGTATGCAAATAGAACATGGGAAGACAGTGCTCAGATCTGACCCAGAAATTTGAGATGTAGGTAGAGATACCTAATACCCCACTGGGGACCCACAGGCCAATTACCTTGAGACTGGTAAGTGGAATCCAACTCCTAAAGGAAACTAGGTGTTTTGAACTAAGAATGTACTTATAAGAGAGGCTTACTGTATTTCTTTGTTTATTATAAGTCCTCAAAAGTTCATAGAAATTAAAGTTCTAGAGTGTGTGAGAGCTTTTAAGACAAAGGGAGAGAAACAAAGGAAGGGTACTTTTCTCTGCTTTTTTATTTTCGTTCATGAGCAAAATTCTGAAATATTAAATTGAACCATATCAAATTGCTGATACTAAAACATGTTGACCTATAACAAGGGCAATTTCATATCATTCAAACTAATATAAACTCCTTTCGCATACAAATGCTTTGAAAATATTCTTGGCGTCTTTTTGTATTTGGATTGTCTTTATTAGAAAGGGGGAAGTTCTCATTAATTCTTAGAGAGTCTTTATTCTTTATAATAGTTTGTGACATAACCATTCCTTATCAAAGTAATGTTTGTTTTTAACTCTAGATATTCTTGGGAGAGAATTAAAAAAAAAACAGAACCCTAAGGCCTACTGTCTAAAATATAATGGCATTGTGATCCATGGTCTAGGTAGGATGGAGTAGCCTGGAATTTTTAGTTCATTTGTGGCTCAGTACCTGAGTCATTAGTCCTTCTTAGATAGCAGTCATCAAGCATGAGTGCAAAGCAGTTACTTTCCCAACATTTCATAACTTCATCCTTGAAATGCATGTTGGAAGCTAGCTATTTATTTCCTCTATTAGAATGTTTTTGGAACTCTCCTTTATGGAATTACCTTCAATCATTTTGTAAGTCATTGAAGAAATTAATTATCCACTTCATTAAGTATTTATTTAAGCCATTTATAGTGTTGGACTCTGTATGGGGTACAGAGATAGATGACATAGAGAGTGGTCCAGAAGAGGAATGTGAACAGATGCATGCATTCAAGAAAGCCCCAGGACATATGACTGGGAAACACTGGAGAAGAGATTGTACAAAGAAAGTGAGACTGGAAAGGTGAGCTGTGGCCACATTGTGGAATGCCCCAGATGATAAGTCTATAAGTTGAAAATTTTCTTTGTGAGCAATAGGAAACTGTTAAAAGTTGTTTATGAAGTTTTACCTGCCAGCCAATGACGGTAGCATTGGAATTTTAAATAAGCCTTGCAATTTGTTTTCCCAGCTTGTTTCTGATTAAAACTGGTTTTACACAACTTAATTGCATGATCATTTGAACAGGTTTTGAATAATTTGATTGTTTCCAAAAATTAAATCCGCTCTCAAAGAAGAAAAGATGCCTCTATTGACCTTATTCAAAGAAATATGGTATGTCAAAGGAAGAGAAGGCAAGTCCAATAAAAAATGTCCTCAGTATTTTGAGAATTTGCATTGGGGGGTCCTGGGGATTTAACCCAGGGAAATTTTATCATTGAGCTACATCCCTAGTCCTTTTTTTGAGGCAGGATCTCACCAAGTTACTTAGGATTTTGCTAAGTTGCTAAGGCTGGCCTTGAACTTGAAATCCTCCTGTCTCAGCCTCCTGAATCACTGGGATTACAGGGGTATGCCACTGCACCCAGCCTGAGAAATTGCATTTTTTTTTTTGGAGTAGACATTTGCTGCTCCAAAGATCTCTTGGAAATCAGCCTGTAATTGGATGCCTAAGTTCTGGTATATTTGTTTTTGAAAAAATTTCTTCATAGTTATGTGTGTATGATTAATTTTTGATTTGGTATCTGTCTTGTCTTATTGAAGTGTATGTAAGAGTAATACTGGTACAAATAACAAGGATGGGAATTATAACTAAAAAGAATAGGGAGTCTAATAGCAACATAAGTTCTCATTAAAGAACTTGAAATTCTTGGTGAGGTTTTAGGGGTGCTGTGATCTGTTTCTTTGACATTCTAGTTAACTGGTGTTGTAGGTGTCATTTACTCTGGTCTGGGAAAATACCTTATGGCTGCTTTGCCATCAGATAAAATGAGAGACTTGCATGTAGAGTGACATTTGCTATTATATGGCTGGCTACTCTTAAAGGCTTCTTTTGAGCCTGACCCCCCTCTGTGATCTTAGCATTAGCTAGAGCACCCTTCTCAGAGAAGCCAGCAGTAGTGCCTATTTTGGAAATTTAGCCAGATCTAAATAAATTTAGTGTAAATAGGACTAAGGTATGTCATGAAATTTCCATTCCATAGTTAATCATTAAAAACTGCCTTCAAAATTCTATCAGTTAACTATTGCTGTATAACTAGCCATTTCAAAAGTTTGTGGCTTTAGAATAGTAAATATCTGTTTATTTCATTCTGTGGGTCAGTCATTTGGCCTGCATTCTGGTGTTCTCAAATGGTCTCCCTTATGCTTATGGCCAACTACCAGTGAGCAGGGAATTGTTTTAGAGGTTTACTGGCTGTCAACTGGGGCAATGGTAGGGAATAAAAGCTCTGGGCTACTTGCCTGTCATCCTCCAGCAGGCTATCCCACACTTGTTCTCAGTGATAGCTGGGCAGGTTTCTAAGAATGAGTGAAAACAGCAAGGCATCTTGAAGCCTAGGCTCAGAATTGACACACCATCACCTCTACTGTACCCTGTTTTCCTAAGCAAGACAGAAAGCCAGTCCAGATTCAAGAAGCTGCAAAGTCATCTTGCAGAGGCATGGGTAAAGGGCTGGGGATGTGGCTCAGTGGTAGAATGCTTGCCTAAGCTTGCACATAGGCTCCCTGGGTTTGATCCCCAGCACTGAAAAAAAGAAAGAAAGAAAAGAGTGGTGAATTGGAGTCATTCTTCCTATCACACAAATACAGATTACTCTTCTTAAAGGCTACAGTTACTCCTGTAATATTTATTTATTTATTTGGAAGTTGGAGATTGAACCTATGGCATTGCTCATGCAGAGTGCACTCTACAACTGAACTCCCCAGACCCTTCTGTCACATTTAAAACACATGTATTTTTGTGTTCATATTTAAAAACTAATAATAAATAAATAGGAAAGTATTAAAATTGTTCACGTATCAGGACTCTGATGACAGTCCTTTTGTTTTTTTTTTTTTTTTTAAGTTGGCCCTCACTAGACTGAATCTGTCAGCATTTTTTTTTAATATTTATTTTTTAGTTTTCGGCGGACACAACATCTTTGTTTGTATGTGGTGCTGAGGATCGAACCCGGGCCGCACGCATGCCAGGCGAGCGCGCTACGGCTTGAGCCACATCCCCAGCCCCTGATGACAGTCCTTTTGTTAAGCTGATTTTTTTGAAACTCGTATACTTGGATACCTGGATTCTTACCACAAAATGATGTGAAGTTCATGAATGGGGATTTTAAACATGGCTGTAGGTTCTTTCATGGTACTTTCGTCAGGAGATGGAGCCAGTATCTTCTTCAATTTAGATCTGGGTGATCTTGTAACTACTTCAATACAATGGAATATGAGACTTCTGAGGGTAAATCATAAAAGGCAATGAAGCTTCTGCCTCATTCATTGGAATATTCATGCTAGAACCCTTGAGCTACCATATAAGAAGTCTGACTACGCTGAGGTCACCCACACTGGAGATACCTCATATAGGTACTCTAGAGATAGTCTCTGCTAAGCATAGCCATACCAGCTAAAGGTGCCAGATAAGTTATGAAGCCTCTAGATTATTCCATTTATTTGAGCCTTCCCAACTGAAGTCCTACACTTTGTGGAGTAGAAAATAGCCATCCCTCCTGTGCCTTATTTGGATAATTCGTGACCCATAGAATTCATGAGGTGATAAAGTGGTAGTTATTTTATGCCAGTAAGTTTTGCAGTGGTTTGTTACACAGTGATCAATAAGTGAAACAGCATAAATGAATGGGAATGGCAGTGCTCCAATTAAACTTTCTTTATGGACACTGAAATATGAATTTAATAAATTTTATATGTCACAAAACATCCTTATTTTAATTTTTTAAATCATTTAAAAAGTAAAAGTCATTCTTAGTTTCTAAGCCATATCAAAAATAATCAGAGGGCTAGATTTGGCCTGTGGCATATATGTAGAATGCTGACTAAATTTAAAATTGCAGCATAGTACTTTTAAAATTTAAACCTGGGATTCTGGCTAGGATAACTCAGAGTTATTACTTTAAATTTATATGCCCTTTCTAAACAAAATTGTAATATGAAAAATTTAAAAAATACACATATCTGTGATCAAGAAAAGATAAAGATAAATCTATGAACCAGAAACTGATCAGATGATAAATGGGGATTGTTAGTCATGGGCCTCTAGTTACTGACATGATGGACTCTAAGTCCAGAAAAAGGTAGTGGTAACTGGGAATTTATTTCTGTAGATAATGGGGATTAAAATGTTCAGTTAATAGAGGAAATGATTCCTGACTCTGTGAAGTCAAGGATTGCCCATGAACAGAGACATAAAAGGATGTTTATTTTCTTCATAGTGGCAGGCTAGAGACCAGAGAAAGACCTGGCCAGGGACAAATGTATTACTGGCTTATTGTATAAACCTGTACTTTTCTCACTATTGGTGAGAGCATTCTAAGAATCCTGGGATGATGCACCTCCCAATTGCAGAGGGTGAATGAAGAGAGAAAGAACTAAACTTTCTCCAAGCCTACAAACTAAAATTTCAAAGTAATGAAGACAGTCATCCATATTAACAATCAGGAAATAACTTCATTCCCAGTGAGAATCATTTTAGAATGGCTTTAAAGTTTATTAAGATTTTCAAAGAGATAAACAACCATCAAAAATGTTTAAAGATCTAGCCAAGAACTGATGGGAACTCATATTATAGTTGGAGATTTTATATATTAGTGGCTAACAAGTAATTCAAGATAGTGATGTTATACAGGGCCACTCTGAGAGCATTTTGCTGTTGGGATTGTCAGGGTCCAAGTGAGTCAGACAAGGAAAGCTTATAGGGATGAATTTATGTTTTAAAAGTGAGGAACCTTTCAGAGATCCATAGTAAAATAAATAAGGGTGACATCTTGTAATCTCTTTTATTTGCCTTAAAATACTTTAACAGAAGAAAACATAGGGAAGCAAATACAGCAAAATATTAATAATTTTAAAATTGAAATGATGGGTATATGAGTGTTCATGATGACCTTTTCTCTAATCTTCTTTCTATATGTTTGAAGGTTTCAAAAATAGAAACTTTTTTTAAAAATGAGGAAGCTAGAAGAAGGGATATTATGAGTATATAAATCATGAGAGTGGAACTACAAAGGTTCTATATTATTTGAGCATAGAACTGGGGCAGAGTATGGTCAAGGATAAAGCTGCAGAAGTAAGTGCAGCTTGATTGTGGAGGCCATGTTGGCCTTGATGAGGACCTTAGTAAAGATCCTAGGAGCAAAGGGCAGAGATTTAAGTCTCATGAGAGAACATGGTCCAATTTGTGTGTTTTCTGTAGGTCTCTGGCAGTTGGGTGGAGGGTACATTTGAAGGCAATAAGATCAGGAGTCCAAAGACCACTTATAAAATTGCTGTTGTACCCTGGATTAGAGTAAATAGGCCCTAAATTAAGAAAGCAAGGATTGAAATGAGAAATGAACAATGACTTAGAGGATTATTTCAGAGGTTAATTGGCAACATTTAATGATTGAATATGCTAGGGTAATGTAAAGAAAAGACTTAAGAGATTTCTATGTATTTTGTGGCTCATAGAGGAGGTTGCCAACTGAGACTACTTAAAGAGAGGAGAGCCAGTGGAGAAGAGAATATAGTCACCTCCTTTTTGATCATCTTTTTCATTGATGTGTTTGGTTGACAGGGCTTTTTTCTTTCTTTTTCATATTCTGTTCCCTTCCTTCCTTCCTTCCTTCTTTTCTTTTCATTCCCTGTTTTCTAAATATCAAGCTCTAGAAAAATACTTGGAATGGAGGGACCTTGTTCTGAGAGCCCTGAGTACAAGGGTAGGACAGTTCAGGGAACCACTGTCATTTACAAGATGAATAGAGGAAAAAGTGTATATTAGGCAGTACCACAGGAAAACTGAAAAAAAGCTTTTAGAATATGAGGGAGTTGTTTCAAGAGGGATCAATATGTCAAATGCAGCACACAGAGACTTGGAGATGAGGGTTGAGAAATAATGCACAAATTGGCCATCATTTCAAGAACTCTGATGGGATAGAAGGCAATTGAGGAGAAACAGTAATGAAGGGGAGATAAACTGTAGACTACTTTTTGAGGTGTTTCAAGAGAAGGGGAAAATATTGGATATTAGCTAGAGAAAAATTAAGTGGGTAGATGATTTGTGGATAATGATAGAGATTTTAACACAAGAAGTACAAATCTAGTATAAAGGCAGAATGCAGAAGTTAAAAGGCAGTGTTTTTTTTTTTTTTCTGTTCAAAGAAAATCATCCTTTCATTTAGAGCTGTTGAGACATTGGAATGGATTGGATTACCTTGTTAAATAGTGAGCTCCCTGTCACCAGAATATTCAAGTAAATGTTATATGTCTTCTGGTCAACTGTGTAGAAAGATATTGGCAAATGCCTTCCAGAGTTTTGGCCTGTGTTCAATTCCCAACAATTTTCCCAAAGTTACTTTAAGCATTATAAATGAGTGAGTTATTCTGTGGACCTTCCTTGCCTGGCAGCTTTCCAAAGATTTGTCGAATCACTGGGCCAAGTTAATTTATTTGCCTTTGATCTTGAAGGATGAAATTAAACTTCAGATTCTCAGATAAGAAAATATTGAGACTTGGAGTTTGGAAAAGTTTCATCACATTGAACAATCAACTATCCTCTGGGCTCACAGGTATTTTTGATGAGGTAGTCACTTTGTATATACAGCAAAAATGATCTTTGTTTCAAATTTTTGAGAATTTTATATATCAAAATTTTGTCCATATTTTTGTAAAACATTATTACTAAGATTAATAAAAGTAGCAATGAAAGAATGAGAGAGCTGCGTAAAGAGGAAAAAACTTCATTGTTTTCTTTGTGTTTCGTATTCTTTTCTTTAATATTTTTTTGGTTGTAAATGGACACACTATATTTATTTTATTTTTATGTGTTGCTGAGGATCGAACCCAGTGCCTCACACATGCAAGACAAAGTGCTCTACTACTGAGCTACAACCTCAGCCCTGTTTCATATTCTTATTTGGATTTTTTAAAATTTACATAGAATTTTGTTTTTCTGGAGCCCAGAGGAGGTAATTGAGTCCCATCTGTCCTCTCCAATCTTCATTTTAGCTCTTCTGTTGATCTCTTCAGTTAGCATTTAAAACTATTCAGGGGTAACTTTTGCTGTTTTGTCTCAAATGACTCAGGTACTTATCTGTATCCAAATCTGGCTTGTAGGGGTAGTGAAGCATGAACAGCATAAATGACTGAACTCAACTAATTCTCAGAAAGCTACGTTTTAGTCATTACTTTCCAACTTTCTTATACGCCATTTCAATTACAGAAGTAAAAAGTTATACTAACTGATTAGAGTTTTATTTCTTCTAAAGTTATATATTTTGAGTTTGTTAACCTTTTGGGATGCTAATTAAGTAGTAAAATAGCTAAAATCTAGGCAGGGAAACTAGAAAACACAAGTTCTGGAAAAAACATCTCCTCAAACAAAAACCACAAACACCAGATGTGAATATTTATCTTTTGAGGAAAATAGATATATTCTTGTTAACAACTGGTTTGTCTTATTATAGGCCCAAAGATAGGGGTCCATCTCCCAATTACCTCCAGGCCTTTAAGTGTCACCTATTTCTGTAGTAAGTGAAAATCTCCTAAGACCACAAGTTGATTATTTTCCTTTCCCAAAATATTTTATGAATGTGAATAAACTCCGTTTCTTATCATAAATACTTCATTTTTAACAGTTATATTTATTTTGATTTTTTTAATTTGTGAGATAATAAACTTAGACAAGAATTATAAAAGTAGTAAAGAAGTCAAACCATGTTCAGACAGGATGGAGTAGACACATTTCACTCTACTCCAAGTAAATACAATAATATATGAAGTTCAAAAGTAAATGAATGGAAAAAGATATATTATACAAGATGCACCAATCAAAGGAAAACTAGATGGTTATAGTAATATCAGTTAAATTAGACATCACAGCAAATAAAATTGCCAGAGACAAAACAAAGCACTACATAATGATACTAGGATCAGTCCACCAAGAAGACATAGAAATCTTAAATTTGTTTACACCAAATAACAGAGCTTCAAAGTATGTGAAGCAAAACCCAACAGAACTGAATTGAGAAGCAAACAAATCTGTCATTATAGTTGGTAACTTCAATACTGTACTCTAAGCAATTGATAGGACCAGTAGACAGAAAATTAGCAAGAATATGGAAGACATAACACTACCAACCAGATCTAATTGACATTTATAGCATAGTTCACCAACAACAGCATAATGTACTTACTTTTCAAATGCACATGAAACATTCACCAAGATAAACTATATCCCATGATATAAAAAACCCTCAACAAATATAAAAGAATTAAAATAATACAGAGTATATCCCCTGGCTGTAATGGAATCAAAGTAGAAATTAAAAGCAGAAAGACCAAAAGAAAGTCTCCAAACACTTAGACAATAAACAATATGCTTCTTATTAATCCATGGGTGAAGGAGGAAGTCTCAAGGGAATTATTTTAAAAATACATTGACCTGAATGTAAATGAAAATGCAGTGAGATGTAAGATGTAACTTGTGAGATGTAACTTAAATCAGTGTTGAAAGGGAAATTCATAGTGCTAAATACATACATAAGAAAAAGATGAAATGTCTCAAATGAATAAACTAAGTTCCCACCTCAAGAAATTAGAAAAAGAAGAGAAAATAAACCCAGAACAAGAAGGAAGAAAGGAAATAATAAAGAGCAGAAGTCAGTGTAATAGAAAATTGAAAAAACAATGAATCTAGAAGTTGGTTCTTTGAAAAGAGAGATTCTGACTTAATTGGTAATGGGTACAGTTTGGGATTTGGGTTTTTTACAAGCTTCCCAGAAGATTCCCATGTGTAGTGGGAATTGAGAACCTCTGTTGAAGAGGCCAAATACATTTTCTCAGGGTTCATCCTGCCATTGGCATTCATCTCCCAGATCTTTTGATTTGTGCCCATTTCGTTTTCTCTCATTATTGTTGCCCTTATAGCCAGTACTGACTTGAATGTTAAGGTAACTTTCATGTTTGACTGCTCCTTTGCCTTAGGCACTCCTCTGACCAGAGATGAGCATTTAGCAGCAACCCTCCTTCACTTCACACCCACACCCATCTTGATTGATTTTGGGATTACCTCTGAAACCCCCCTCTGATTGGTTTGTCACACATCATTGATTACAGTTTTTAGGCTGTGATCACCCAAGCCATAGCGATAATGTGTCTGGTGCACCTGGTCCTATGACCCTAGCTCTCAGGCATTCTCAGTTTTTTCTTTGTCCCCTTTCCGGTGGCTGCCCTCTGTTAGCACAGTATTAATAGTTGGTGTGCGGTGGATTTGAACTTGCTCAGTAAGTTTGAGATTGTTTCTCTGTGTTTGACCTTATATGTGAGACTTACATGCCTGTTATTATTATTAAAACCTGGAATAAAGGTTATTTTTCCTCATATTTGATCATTATGATAATAACTTTAAACCAGATAGATGTTGTTGTGTTTTAGGAGTACCTGTGGGTAAAAATTTCAATGGGGAAACAACTCACAGCAGAAGAAAAGACATAATGGAAATCATTATTTTTAAAAAACTGTTTTGAGTTTCTATCTGGAGAAGGAAGTATATCATAGTAAAAGCAATTCTTGGTTTTTGGTTTTTTTTTGTTTTGTTTTGTTTTGTTTTCTGTACTGGGGATTGAACCCAGGAGCACTCTACCACTGAGCTCAATCTCTAGCCCTGTTTATTTTATTTTGAGACAGGGTCTCACTAGGTTGCCTAGACTGGCCTTGAGTATGTAATCCTCCTGCTTCAGCCTCCTAAATTGCTGGGATTACAGGCATGCATTACCATTCCCAGATTTGTTGATTTATTCTTAAGAGCTCTTGCTTTCAGATGGTATTTTATCTTAAAGGTATTTATGTTTTGTACATAAACACACACACCTTTTTATTCATTAGATACCAAGATTACTTATTTACCTGGGTAGTTGAAATGTTTGAATATATGTACATAAACTGAAAATAAATGTGCTGCTGATTCTTTTTTACAAAGCTATCATTTTCTCTTAAAATACATAAAGCAGATTTTAAGATCATTAAAATCTGTCAAGATAACATTACAGAATAGGTCACCCAGGATAAACCCTTCCAATGAGGTCTGTATCAAGCCAACAGTGTGATGAGAAATTGGGGTGGGGTGAGGGTATGTTAGGAAAGTAATAATTCAGTTTTATGCTTCCAATTTTCAATATTCTTTCTTTAATTAAAAGAAAGTTTTCATGTAGTTTAAACCAGAGGTTAACAAACTGGTTTGTGAACCAAATCTAGCATATTACTTGTTTGGGACTGGATCATGAGCCATACAGAATGGTTTTTACATTTTCACTGGTTGAAAAATAAAGGAAGAATAATATTTTATAACATGTGAAACTCATATGAAATTCAAATATCAATATAGTAAAGTTTTTTGGGAACAGTGCCATGTTCATTTTTATGTGCTCTCTATGGATGCTTTTATGCTACAGTGGCAGATTTGATTATTTGCAACAGAGGCCATATGGCCCACAAGGCCAAAAATATTTCCTACCTGGTCCTTTGCAGAAATTGTTTGCTGACCCCTGGTTTAGACTTACTTTCCAATCTGCCCTTCCTGTACAAAGTGATTTCTGCTCAGGGGGTTTTAAATTCCCAAGTATTTTGTTAACAATTCTGTGTATTAATGAGGGTAAGTCTGCTTCCTGGTGACAGGGATAATTGTGGTTGACATACAAATACTTGTCTCAGTGATGGAAACCCACCTAGACAGATTTGTATTTTCTCCTTTTCTTCTTATTTTTTTCTTTTATTTTTAAATGCTTTTTGAGGACTTTGGAAAAGAGTTGACCTCCAGACTCCCAACCTGGACACAGGAGACTCATGAGTAATCTGATATCTTAATTTTTTTTAATCTATTAAAAATTAATAAGCTTTAGGAGTCAAGCATGGTGGTACATACCTATAATCCCAGCTAATGGGGAGTCTGAGGCAGGAGAATCACAATTTTGAGACCAACTTTTAAGCAATTGAGCAAGACCTTGCCTTAAATTAAAAAATAAAAAGGGCTGAGGAGGATGTAGCTCAGTGGTGGAGCACCCCTGGGTTAATTCTTCAGTATCAAAAAAAAAGCTTTAAAATCCTATAAATTACTGAGATGAAGGTGGTCTTCATTTAGAAAGTACAGAGAAGTTCCCCTTATAAAGGCAAAGATTTGCTTGGGTGAGTATAAGCAATAAAATATTTAGAATATGTTCATTTTCTTCTGATTATTTTTTGTTTATTGTCTCTAGATAGATGTATATGGCTTTAATCTCTTAGACAATGACATGTGGTAGAAATGAACAATATGCAATGTAAACAGACTTTAAGGGAAGAGTTTTATTTCTATAACAGTAAGCAGTGATAAATTGGAATTGTTTTATAGAGAAGGATGAATGTGGAGTTAAAGCACATTCAGATGATCTGACATTAGTATTGTTTACCTTAACGAAGAGTTAATCAGTTCAAGAGACACATTTTTATGGCATTCAGGACTTCTGTTTAAGTAATTATTTGGAATGTTCTTTGCCCACATGGGCAGGAATTGACCCTTAAGGATATAAGAAATGTGCTGATCTGGCCTGACCAGTGGCCTAACTCAAATATCTGTCTCTGATAATGGCTCCAAAGGATATTTTCCTGAAAGCCTAAGGGAGTTGGACTTTCAGATGCTTCTTTACTTAAGGATTATTTCCAAATACCATCATGGAATTATTCTCCTTGATTTTATCTCAGCCCTTCTTGAACCTGTTTACATTTTCATTCTGTTCTACTTCTTGAGCTGATAAGTTCTCTAAGTTCCCTAAGCATTGCTGAAAGTCATGTTTTCCTTTTGATAAAATAGTCTTTAGGTTTCAGGCAGTACCCCCTTTGTTATTTAATTCTCTGATTGGGTGCATAAGTACAAGTCGATCATTTCTACACTGTTCTTGATGCTTATCCATTTCAGTTTCATCCCTTTGGAGCAAGATTTCTCAACCTTGGCACTATTGACATTGGGCCAGATAAGTCTGGTGTTGTCAAGGACTATCCTGTGTCTTGTAGGGTATTTAGCAGTATCCTGCCTGACCTTTACTCCCTAGATGCAGTCAACACCAGTTATTGTGACAACCAATAAATGTCTCCATATGTGAGGGCAAAATTGCCATCAGTTGAGATCCACTGCTTAGATTTTTGGCCTTTTCTCCATCCATGGTGGTGTATACCTGTAATCCCATGAACTCAGGAGGCTAAGGCAGAAGGATCTCAAGTTTGAGACCAGCCTAGGCAACTTAGGACTGGGGATGTAGCTTATAGATCAAACACCCTTGGGCTAAATCCCTAGCACTCCCTCCAAAGATATTTGGCTTTTCCAAACTGCAAAGTTTGTGCTTTGGGGGCTATCTTTGTGATATGGAAACTTCTCTATCCAACTAATTGTATTGTGCTCTTGGGAATTTTTTCCAGCTCTGGTTAATGGCCATCTTGAATGACAGATGCTTTTATAATTTCCATGTTTCAGGTTAGATGCATCATTTGGACATGGCACAGGAACAGAAACCTTGAAATCTTAAAGGTGTTTTTCCAGTTATAAATGCCCTATGAGTGCATTGTAAAATATGGAAAAATTGGAAAGAATGATTTTATCACCCCAAAATTTATCACTTTAATGCAACAATATTACTCAGTGGGTTTAGAGCCTTGGTTTATTTTCTATGTAATTATTTTATAAAAGATATATATATATATATATATATATATAATGTATTTTGTAGATATGACTTCTCTATTAAACCAGTTTTATGCTATTTTTCCATTTGACATATTAGCATAAAATTTCCTCATATGTGCCAGGTGTGGTGGTGCACATCTGTAATTGTAATGACTTGGGAAGGGCGAGTCAGGAGGCTTGCAAGTTCCAGGCCAGCCTCAGCAATTTAGCAAGGCCCTAAGTAACTTAGTGAGATCCTGTCTCAAAATTTTAAAACAGGGCTGGGGATGCTGGAGATGTAGCTTAGAGATAAAGCACCCCTGGGTTCAATCCCCAATACAAAAAAAAAATATTCCTTATATACAGTCTTTAAATGACTGATGAAATACTGTAATATTAATGTACTTTAGTTATTCCTCTTGTGTATTAGCTAGGTTTCTTATTTTTATTATGGAATTGTGACAGACATTTTTATTCATAAATCATTTTCTTTGCTTTGGATTACTTTTTCAAATAGGAATGTTAGAAGTAAAATTACTGGATCAAAGGGTGTGAATGTGTTTAAAGTAGAGCCTTAGAATATTTTTTAAGCTGCTTCGTGGGCCCACAGAGGACAGTGAATAGGGACTTCTTGCACTGACCATACATTTCATAAGTTTGTTTCCTGGGTGTCTCATAGAGAATGAAAGGACTGTCTTTAACACTTTCCCTTTTCCTTACCTGCATGCAATACTATGGGAATATTAATGGGGAGTCAAGTAGCCACCAAACCACAGACTTTAGCTTTTTTTCTCAAATAATCCCAGTTGGGTTGACTTCCAGACAGTGCTCTTTTGAAAGGGTGTTTCACCCAGTGAAGACATTTACTACAGACATTTATATTTTGCCTAGCTCATGGTCACTATTAAAATTAATCAGTGTGCTGTTAATCACAGTGGTTGAGATTATAGTAGGAATAAGAGCTAAAAACTGGCATCAAATTGCTGTTTCCAGTAGTGGAAGGTGAGGTCTAATGTACATTTATTTCTGCCAAAACAAAGGAAAACTCATTGTGGGAGATAAGAAAGAAAAAACTGCATTTACCCTAAATACAGAACCAGAAATAAACAACTGAATAACATACTGAAATGTAAGACCTTGAGACACATCGCATTGAGTTACTTCAAAATTGTACTTTACCTATTTATGGTTTTATTTAACAAAACATTTTATTATGAAGTAGGTTTTTTATGGTACAAATAAAAATTTACAATTTCTATCGTCTGTTATGTTCTTTGTTCCTCTTTTTTTACTAAGGGTTCCTTCGATGATTGAAGACCTTACCAGTTCTCTTGCTCTTCTAGTTCTTAAGTGAATATTTTGGCAAGGATATCACAAAAAAACAAGTATTTGCCTATAGTGTTGTATGCTTTCTGGATGTCATTGAGCATCATGCTCAATACTTGGGTTGCTGCAACTTTAGTGTATATCTGATCTACTAGAGAGGACTAGTCCTTCTATGGGGTCTTTCTTTTTTTAAAAAAAAAATGACATACAAAAGACTCTTCATAGTTAATATATATAACTTGATGAGTTTGGAGATAACTACACACTTGTGAAAATCATTATCCCAGTCTATGCCATAAACCTGTCCATCAATTCGAAAAGTCTTCCTTCTGTCTCCTCTTATAAGAATACTTAGCATGAAGACCAGTCCTCTTAAATAAAAAGTTAAGCAGACAGTTTCATATCATTATCTATAGGCATTCAGCTGGACTGATCTCTATGACTTATTCATCTTTTATAGTAATTTTATATGGTAATTTTTTAATATTTATTTTTTAGATGTAATTGGAAACAGTACCTACCTTTCTTTCTTTATTCCTTTCTTCCTTTCTTTCATGTGTGCTGAGGATTGAACCCAGGGCCTCACACATGCTAGGCAAGCACTCTACCGCTGAGCCACAACTCCAGCCCTTATATGATAATTTTTAAAAAATATATGACATAGGGGCTTGGGGCTGTGGCTCAGCGGTAGTGCACTTGCCTAGTTTGTGTGAGGCACTGGGTTTGATTCTCAGCACCACATATAAATTTAAAAAAATAAAAGGTCTAAAAAATAAAAGGTCTATCAACAACTAAAATAAAAATTGTAAAAAAATATGACATAATATAGATTCACATGTTGTAGGGGTGCCTAGGAGCAGAACCTGACATGTTATTAAAACATACATGATTTATTAAGGAGTGCTCTCAGGAGTAAACTAAAGGAGAGAGGGCAGCAAGGTAGGGAAGAGGAAGAAACCCATTAAGAATATTTGTGGTCTTAGTAAACTCTAGCCTTGGTCTGTTTTGAGGACTAGTGGGGTGGAGCAATTATTGACTGCTTACTACCCCTGGGAGGGAGTTCAGGAGAGTATGATCACCAGTTTTTGGGGAAAAGGGGAAGCTACATGTCATTTGCAGTCATAGGCAGTGGCTAGGAGGTAGGTATACTAGTATAGTAAAGGAGACATGGGTGGAGCACCACAGTGTCTATTATTTTGCGTGTTTACTTTGTGCAGGATACTGTCTCAGCCTGAGGTATGAGATGAATATGACACAGTCCCTGCTTTAAAGATACTTGTGATAGTGATACAGCTGAACATGTAAAAAAATATTTACAATACAAGTGAAGTACCTTGTGCTGGTTCAGAAACTTGGATAGAAATTAAGGGAGTAAATAATTTCATAGGAGGGGTATGTAAGGAGCTTCACTGAGGTTCATCTAAGAAATGAGTAGGACCAAGTAAGGGGAAAATGGGCTAGTCAGGGAAAATGGGGTAGGAGATGGAATTGTAGGCAGCAGGAAGAGCCTCAAAGTCAGGAAGTATGAAATAAAGTGATGTTTTCACAGAATCACATGGGGCCTAGCATGTGCAGGATGATTGAGGCAGGCAGGGAAGCAGCAGGTAGTGAGAAGTGATAGACAAAAGCCAGAACACTGTAGGCTTTACAGGCCATGCCAAGGAGACTGAGCTTAGAAGGAGCAGTATCTGCTGTCATCCCTCCAGCCTGCCTTGGGCTTCAGGGTTAATCTGAAATACTCATTGCCATTTTACTTGCCAGCTCTGCCTTCTGCTCCAAGCATGTGGCTTTAAGGTTTCTAAGCCCCAGTTTCTTCATCTGTAAAATGACTACTGCTGATACGTATAGGATTGCTATTTATAATTAGAAACAATGAATAAAGATAGATCTAAATATTTACTATCATGGAATCATTCTGCTGATATTTACTACTCTGTCATTTTTCCTACAGTAATTAAAACAGTAGGGCTGGGGCTGTAGCTCAGTGGCAGAACACTTGCCTAGCATGTGTGAGGCACTGGGTTCGATACTCAGCACCACATTAAAAAAAAAACGAATAAAGGTATGCTATCCATCTACAACTGTTAAAAAAAAAACAGTAGTGGTGTCATGGAAATGGACAGACAGATGAGTGGACTTTAATAGCTTAAACCTATAAGTGAGCTTGCTTTGTTTTCTTTCCTGGAAATCATTGACAGATCAGTTTCTTATTTCCCAAGGCTGGTGTTACTAGTATTAGATAATCTCTTTCCCAGGTTCTTTACTGAGAACACAAAATTTTTGGTTGTCATCTAAATTTTTTAAATGGTTGTTTCTGTAATAGTTTAAAGAATATCAAGTTTTGCAGATTCTTAAAAATCTCCCTATGTAAAGAATAGTTTGGTAACTCTTTTACTTGAAGAATAGAGTATTATAGAAAATGGAGAAATAATTTTATCTGAAGCTCATAAAGTCAGAACTTCATATGAAAGGAGTATCTATCTTATAAAAAGTCTTAGAGTATCTATCTCATAAGAAGTCTTAGGTCTCCTGAAACTCTCAGGGAGATAAAAGAGAATCCCTGCTCACTTGGCTTTCTCCATTGAGTTTTAGAGAATGATATATCTCTCCTATGGCATTTGTTGCCCTCAGTTCCATCATGAGTCATCCATTTGGAGGCTGCATTCACAAGACAAAATTTTTCTATTGCTGTATAGAGAAGGACACCTAGAATGAAATCATATAATCTTTTTTGATCATAACCTTTCTACTGTTGTAGTTCTGACTCCAGCTCCCTGCACTTTCCCAGGAATGGTCCCCCTGGTGGTCCCTCCTGCTGTGATTACAGTCTAGGGTGAAGGTTAGCTGGTCAGATAAAACCAAGGCCTGGAAGGAGGCTCAGTTTGGGAGAATGGCAAGGGCTGCTGACCAGGAGGGACTGAGACCCAGAAACATTTAAGTCAAGGGTCACAAACTCAGACATGTAAATTAAATGAGTGAAGCTGTCTGGCATTGCTGTTGTTCTTCCTCCTCTTTCTCTTCCTCCAGCTGAATGAAGCTGGCCTGCTGGGTTTGCTGTTACTGTTGCTCCTCTTTCTCCCCCTCCTCCTCTTCTTCCTTTTCTCCTTCCCCTCCTCCTCCTCCTCCTCTTCCTCCTTTCTTCTCTTCCTTCCTCCTCCTCCTTTATTTTTTCTTTGGTAATACTGGGGATTAAACCTAGGGGGCACCCTACCACTGAGCTACATCATCCCTTGCCCTTTAATTTTTTATTTTGAGACAGGGTCTCACTAAGTTGCCAAGGCTATCCTTGACTCTGTGATCCTCCTGCCTTAGTCTCCCAAGTCACTGGGATTATAGGTGTGCACCACTGCACCTAGCCTATTGCTGTTCTCTTTGATGCTACTTAAACAGTTCTCATTGGTAAAATGTTAAATAATTTTAAAGGATTTTTTTTAGCCTTATTAGGTACAGTTTAAATGCCACAAAATTCATCCATTTAAAGTGTGAAATTCTGTGGAATTTAATACATTTACAAAAGTGTACAACCATCACCATCATACAAATTTAGAGTATTCCCATTGCCCCCAAAAGAGCATGTTACTCATTTGCTTTTAGTCCCAGTTCTCACCCCCAATCCTAGGCAGCCACACATCTATTTCTTATCTCTATAGATTTGCCTATTCTAGATATTTCATATAAATGGAATCATACAATAAGTGGTCTTCTTTGTATGACTTCTTTCACTGAGTATGTAATGTTTTTGCTAAGTGTTTTTAACCTGTTTTGTATTTGTTTTACATGTTATAATATGTATGTATCAATACTTTGTCCCTTTTAAAAATATTTTTAGTTATAGTTGGATACAATACCTTTATTTTATTTTTATGTGGTGTTGAGGATCGAACCCAGCACCCCACATGAGCTAGGTAAGCGCTCTACCTCTGAGCCACAACCCCAGCCCCTACTTTGTCCCTTTTTATTACTGAGTAGTATTCTATAGTGTGAATGTTCCACATATTGTTGAACCATTCGTCTGTTAAAAGACATGTCAATTGCTTCCAGTTTGGGGCTATTATGAATAAAGCTACTATAAATACTTGTGTGAACATAAATTTTCATTTCTGTGATAAATGCCTAGGAGTGCAGTTGCTGGGTTGTATGGCCATTGCATTTTTAATTTTTTAAGATATGACCAAATTGTTTTCTAGAACAGTTGTACCATTTTACATTTCCACTAGCAATGTGTGAATGATATATCCATATTTTCTCTAGTACATTTTCATTTTTTTACTTTAGCCATTCTAATAAATGTGTAGCGATAGCTTGTTATGGTTTAAATTTGTATTTACCTAATGTGCAATGATGTTGAACATCATTTTATGTGCTTATTTGCATGTCCTTTTTGGTTAAATGTCTGTTCATTTTAATTGGGCCATTTGTTTCCTTGCTGTTAAGTTTTATGCATTAAGTATTTCTAATATAAGTTTATTGTCAGATATGTTTTGTAATAAATATGACATATGTATAATATGTATGACTGTTATGTTCCATTTTGTAGCTTGTTTTGTATCTTTTTTTTAAAGATGGTTTTTCACTGTGTTGCCCAAGCTGGTCTCACTCTCATGGATTCAAGTGATCATCCCACCTCAGCCTCCCAAGTAGCTGGGACCACAGGTGCACACCACCACACTCAGCTATTTTGTGCATCTTCTTCACAGGGTCTCTTTTAGAGCAAAAGTTTTTCAATTTAATAAAGGCAAATTTTCTTTGACAAATCATGTTTTGGATATCAAATATAAGAATCCTTTGCTTGGCTCTAGATCTTGAAGACTTTCTCTTCACCTAGAGAAGGGTCAGAGAATGAGATATGATGACATATCAGAGATGCAATGTTTCTGGTTTTGAATATGGAGAAAGATAGCCAGGATCCAAGGAGTCTTCTAGAAAGAATTGCAGCTCTGCTGACATCTTAATTTTAGCCCAGTGAGATCTGTGTCAAGCTTCTGACCCAATAACCTGTAAGATAATAAATTTGTGTTATTTTGATACACTAAGTTTGTGGTAATTTGATACTGCAATGTTAGAAAATGAATAAATAAATATTTTATATTTTATTTATTTTGTGGTGCTGGGGATCAAATCCAGGGCCTTACCCATGCTAGGCAAGTGTTTTCCCACTGAGCTACACCCTAGCCCAGATAAATAGATTGTTTTTTGGTTGGCACTGGGGACCCAAATCCATGGCCTCTCACATACTGGGCAAGCATTGTACCATTAAGCTATATACCCAGCCCTTTTTTTTTTTTTTTTTTTTTTATTTTGAGACAGGGTCTCTTTAAGTTGCCCAGGCAGGCCTTGGTCTTTTGATCCTCCTGCCTCCATCTCCTGAGTAGGGGTTATAAGCATTCAGTAAGTACCATGGTTGGCTTAAATAGATATTTTTAAAATATTTTTTAGTTGTAGGTGGACATAATACCTTTTTATTTTATTTATGTGGTGCTGAGGTTCGAACCCAGGGCCTTACACATGCGAGATGAGTGCTCTACTGCTGAGCCACAGCTACAGCCCTTTAAATAAATATTTTTGAAAAGCTCCCTTTAGTGGGTCTTGGTGGCACACACCTATAATCACAGAGACTTGGGAGGCTGGGGTAAAGTATCACAAGTTCGAGGCCAGCCTCTGCTATATAGCAAAAATTCTGCCTCAGAGTAAAAACTAAAAAGGACTGAGGGTGTACCTTAGTGGTAGAGTACACCTGGATTCAATCTCCAGTACTGAAAGAAAAAGAAAAAGCAAAGCTCCTTGTTCCCACATTTTTATTGGCACATTATAATTTTACATAATAGTGGGATTTGTTGTTAAATATTCATGCATGCACACAATATAACAATATATTTTGGCCAATATCAATTCCCAACACTCCCCCCATTTTTCCCATCCTCCCACCTCCTGGTAAGAAAAACACCTTTTAATAATACTTAGGATTTTAAATCTTTGGACAAGATATTTATCTGGAAAGTTTGCATATGTAGATCATCCCTTATAATATTAGGCAAATGAAGTGCTACTGTAAGTACATTTATACATTTAGTAGGAAATAGAAAATATATTACTTTTATTTCTGTTTAAATTTCTGTATTGATTGTGACTTTAAAAAAATTTTTTTTGTTACCAGAGATTGAACCCGGAGCACTTAACCACTGAGCCACATTCCCACCCTTTTTAAAAGAATTTTTATTTTAAGACAGGGTCTCACTAAGTTCCTTAGGACTTTACCCTCCTAAGCTGCTGGGATTGCAGATGTGTGCCACCATACCCAACTCATTGTGACTTTAAATTGTACATCACTAGCCCAGCATGGTGGCAAGAATCTGTAATCCCAGCTACTTGGGAGGCTGAGACAGAAGGATAGCAAGTTGGAAGCCAGCATTGGCAATTTAGTGAGGCCTGTATCAAGATAAAAAATTTTTTAAAAGGGTTGGGAATATAGCTCAGTGGTAGAGTACTCCTGGGCTCAATCCTCAGTACCTCAAAAAATAAAAATAAATAAATTATACATTACTTTTTGATAAGAATTATTTTGTTGTTGTAATAGCATTTATTGAGATATAAGTCTTATACTACACAGTTCACTGACTTATAAGTATACAACTCAGTGATTTTTAATATATTCACAGAAACGTGCAACCATCATCACAGAGCCTTCTGGCTTCCGTCATTTCTGATGAGAAGTCCGCTGTTAATCTTATTGGGGTTCTTTTGTAAGTGGAAAATTTTTTTTCCCTTTCTTGCTTTCCAATATTTTTTCCTTGTGTTTGGCTTTCAACAAATTTTACTGTGGTATTTGTAAATCTCTGCATTTATTCTACTTGGAGTTTGTCCAGTGCCCTATGTATGTAAATTAATATTTTTCATTGAGAAGGGTTTTTTAAATATTTTTAGTTGATTATACATATACAGTGCCTTTCCTTTGTTTATATGATGCTGAGGATCAAACCCTCACACGTGCTAGGCAAGTGCTCTGCCACTGAGCTACAACTCCAGCCCTGAGAAATTTTTCAAATGTATTTTTTCTGCTCCTTTTTTCCTCTCCTTCTGGTACTTATCTTATATATACAATATGTTTAATGGTGTCCCACATTTCTCTGAGGCTCTGTTAATTTTTCTCCACCTCTTTTTCTCTCTAAAATTCACACAATCTCTATTGATAAACTATTTCAAGTTCACCAATTCTTTTTTCTTTCAGTTTAAGACTACTTTTGAAGCCCTTTAGTGGATTTTCACTAATTGTAGTTCTCAACACTAAAATTTCTGTTGGATTCTTTTTTATAATTCTTGATATTCTCTGTTTGACTAAAGCATTAACATTGTGCTTTCCTTTACTTATTTGGTGGAGGTGGGGTGTTGCTTTTCTGCAATATTGAGGATTGAACCCAAGGCCTTGTGCATGCTAGGCAAACACTGAAGTGCATCCCCAGCCCTGTTTACTTTGAGACAGTTTCTTGCTAAGTTCCAGACTGGCCTCAAATTTTCAATTCTCCTACCTCAGATTCCTGAGTAGCTTGGATTTCAGGCATGGTTTTCTTTAGTTCTTTGAGTATATTTACATGATTAATTTGAACTCTGAAGTCTGTGCTTATTAATTCCAACATATGGTTGCTTTCACAGGCAGTTTCTGTTGCTTGTTTGTTTTTTTTGTTTTGTTTTGTTTTGTTTTGTATTTTGCTAGTGTTTGGGTCATACTCTTATGCTTCTTAAAATGTTTCACCATTTTTTTTGTTGGAAACTGAATGTTTTAGATAATATAGTAACTCTTGGCACTGACCCCCACACACGGTTCTTTATTGTTATTTGCTTATTTCCTTCTGTAGTGATTGGCTAAATTCTTGTATTGAAATCTATTTATTCAACTCCCACCCCTGGCCTGCAGTGTGAAGCCTCACAAACTCCATATGTTCACAGTCACCTGGGGTGACAGTGGTTTTTAACAGGGCTCCTTTTAGTTGTCTTTCTGACCATACCCAGCTTTTAAATTCCACTAATTGCTCCTATTGTTCTATTGTTTTTAATAATGTCCTGGGGTATAAATTGCCACATGAATTTATCCATTCAAATTAGGCCTCCTTTAAAGGGATAATTGCAAAGACCAGTGTTTGAGTTTTTTCTGAAGCTAGGGCCTAGTTCAGTGGTCTAGTGCTTGTCTAGCATGTATAAAGCTCAAGGGGTACAATCCCAGCACCACGAAGAGAGAGAGGGATGTTTCTTCTGATTTTCTGTGGCTTCTCCCTGCTATCTCTGCTTGGTTATCTGTTGTATAGTAGTCAGCTGCAGATGAAGTCAGTTCCATTGATGATAGAATTGTAGCCCTCTCTGTATGACCTGCCTCTCCCTAGGAAGTATCTCTGAGCTTAGATAACATGGAATGGGGACAACATTGTGCCTTCCCTCTGAGGCGCATGGCAACCTCAGGTCTCCTAGGTTTGCCTTTCCTAGTGCAGAACCCCAACCCCACAAGCTAGGGCCAGAGTAATCAAGGCCTCAGCATTCTGGGTGGCACCACACTAAAAATAGCCTCCATCTCATGAGTGGGAACTATGTGGAAGAAAAAGCCCTTACCTCTCAGCCACACTTACCTGGAACTTAGCTTCAGCAGCATCTAGCTAAAAACAGAATAAGAAGTGCTGACATCTGGTTCTCCCAGCAAGTAAGGCTGCCAGCTGGGAGCTAAGGGAGAGTGAGCCCTATGTAGCTGCACCAATCTCACAAAACCTGTGCTGGGAAGAGAGACAGAGGGAATGGGTCTAGGTCCATATACCACAGATTCCCATTTTATTTACAGAGTTTTAGTAGATCTTCTTGAATAAATGCTTCTTCATTTGCTGTATGTGTTTAGGATCACTTCTAGAGACTAAATGATTGGTTTGGGGGGGTTGTTATTTAATTGAAAGAATTTTCACCAGTTTCACTGAAGTGTGAGTCTACAGAGCTCCTTACACTGTCATGCCAGAAGTAAAACTCTAAGCCGTTTAACATACTGTCTTGATGTATTCATAATTGCTCAAAGTGGTCATGTACTGGTATTACTACCTCCTCCATAGTGTATATGAGTGACTCTAAGGTACTATCCCTGATCATTATTCCCTGTAGAACTGGGATAGCCCTTAGTAACATTTTGTAGCACTGTCACTGTCTTTTTTAGTTTATATTGTATTTTCAACATTTTGTGAGTTGAAGTGTCAGTATCTTCTTTTTTCATATACTGCAGTGCCATTGTTTTCCCAGAAGGGTGAAATCTCCTTTATCTGTTACTGGCCACATTCTGGGAAGGACACTTGAACCACTAGAAGTTTTAGTCCAAAATATTCATTCTTCACAATATAGGAATTTTCTTTTTTAATATTTATTTTTTTAGTTTTAGGTGGACACAATAATCTTTATTTTTATGTGGTGCTGAGAATCGAACCCAGTGCCTCATGCATGCTAGGCGAGCGCGCTACCACTTGAGCCACGTCCCCAGCCCCAGTATAGGAATTTTCTATAACATTCTTTACAATGTATGTATAGTTATAATTTTAGATTAGGCTACTTGTTTGGGAGATGAGGACAGAGAAAGGAAAAAAGTATAGGCAGAAAAAAAGAATGGTCATGCTTATTCATTCTTCAGCCAGCCATGTCTCATGCCTTTCAGCCTCAACCCTTGACAGTTCTGCTTTTATGTTTCCCTTCCTGCTCTTCCCTCCTTGGGATCTCTGTCTGAAGACAACCTCAGCTGCCCTTCTTTGTTTTGGTGACAATGGACACATCTGAGGCTCTAGCCAGCACTATACTACTCATCCTCTGTGGCTTGGGCTTCCTCCTAAGGCTAATGTGTGGCCTCACCTAGTCGTCCACACACTTTGTATTATAGGATTTGGTAGTATTTTTTCCCATTACTCTAGGCCATTTGAGAATATTCTTAATAGAAATCATTTACTTGGTGTGATTTTCCTGCTGCTACTTCTGGAATCTGTGGGATAGTGTTGACTGACCTCCCGTGTATATTGACTGCTTCATTCAGTATTGTTCTCTTTCCCAGGATGCTTCAGGATGAAACGCCATAAGACTCTCACCAGCAGTGACAGTTCAGACGAGTGTGAGTAGAACTGGCTGGCAACTAGTAACCATAATATCTATGCCCCTTGAGGATTTCTTCTTTGATTTGAGAATAAGCCATTTCATGTATCTTCTCATAGTTAAAAAAATAATATTTCTGGGAAGAAAAGTTCAGAGTCCCTTTTTCCTACTCATTTAAATTTCATTATAGATAGATAAATTAGGTGGAAGAGTCAGTTTTATATGGCATATAACATTGTTTTTTGCTTTTATTTTTCCTAAAAAGCAAAAGCCAAATCTAATAATGCTTTAACAGAGTTTCTTTAGAAAAGAAAGTAAGTACAGGAGCATAAATTGTAAGCTCTGATTCTAATTGTAGCTAGGGTACTAAATGTTTGATTGTAGGTCGTTGTTTATAAAGGCCCTAATACCAGCCTTTGGGGAAGTGCTTAAGGATACACAGAATATGTGCTCCATATTTTTAGTTTTTCCAGATACATTTTCTCTAGGCAATTCCAAAATACAATGAGGTGTAATTACACCAAATTGAATCTTTCCAGCCTTGGCATTATTGAAGTTTTTGCACTTGAGAAGGTCACCTATAAATGTTATTAAACTCCATTGTGAGACTCTCTTGGGTACAGTTATTTTATGTAGTAGTAAGAGATCTCTGTGGTCTTGTCTATCATATATTTCATAATTCTCTTGGATGGCATTTAGTTTTATGTCATTTAGTTACATTAGTGGGTAGTACATCTTAGTATTTTTTTCTAATTATCTTTTACAGGTCCTTCTACTTCCTTTACTCCTGGCCCAATGTATAGGAGCAAGTCAAAAAATCCAAAAGAACACAAGAAACCTGCTGAGGTGAGATAATATATTTAATTTTTAGACTTAAAAAAAACAGATAGCTACATCCTGCCTCATACAATATCCAGAATCTGAAGATGTGCAAAGTAAAGCATATGCCAGCAGATAAAGCTGTTTTCCAATGAGTTTGTTTATTTTCCAGAAAGATTCCATTTCCTTTCCTCTCTGAGAGAAAAATAATCTTTATACTGCTTTCATTTTTTTAAAGAGAGAGAGAGAGAATTTTTTAATATTTATTTTTCAGTTTTTGGTGGACACAACATCTTTATTTTTTATTTTATGTGGTGCTGAGGATCGAACCCAGCACCCTGCGCATGGCCCCATGCATGCCAGGCAAGCGTGTTACCACTTGAACCACATCCCCAGCCCCCTGCTTTCATTTTTGGTAATGACAAGTGCCTGTCTTTAGAATATTCCTCTTCTTGTCAGAAAGTCAAAGAGACCCAGAGAACTGGGAAGGATCTCCTGACCTATGATTGAAAAGAGCTAGATTAGCAGGTGGGAGATGGTACAGGAAAGGAGAGGTTAGAAAGTTGTGGATGGAGAAGGAAAGGACCAAGAGGTCTGGAATCTGAGCTGTGGCCCTTGGAGCACTGCTGGTCCAGAAGAAAAATGGGGGGGGTCACTCCTTATGAGTCTGATCTTCTTCTGCCCCAAGGATAGCAAAGTGCCAGAATTACACTTGGACTTGGTAATGGTTTAGTGGATCATACAGACTTTCCTCTGTGATAATTAAATGATGAGAAGCTGATCTTGTGTATCTTCATTTATACTATGAGTGAACTTCTTGGCTATAAAGGAAAAGATATTGTATTAGTTATCTGTTGTTGCATTATACATTATACATGATCACAAAATTAGTAGCTTAAGAAGCAGCACTCATTCATTATCTCACTTTCTGTAGGTCAGGAACCTGGGCACATTATGACTACATTCTGTGTTCAGGATTTTTCAAAGCAGCAATCCCTGTGCTGATTAGGATATATTCTCATCTGGAAGCTGAACTAGAGAACAATTCACTTTCTTTTTTTTTTTTTTTTTAAGAATTCACTTTCAAGCTCATTCAGATTGTTGGCAGAATTCCTCCTTAGAGCTGGAGGATTTAGATCTTTATTTTCCTGCTGGCTTTTGATGAAAAAAACCACTCAGTTCCTAAAGGCCACTTACAGTTTCTTGCCATGTGGCCTTCTCCATAGGAATTTTTACAATAAGGCAGTTTACTTTTTCAGAGCCAGCAAGTCTGCTAAGATGGAGTCTTATATAACATAATATAATCATGGAAGTGACATTCTATCACATTTGCTATATTCTATTGATTAGAAGCAAGTCACAGGTTTCACCCACACTTATGGAAAAGGAGAAACTCACTGAGGAGTACTGCTCCAGTGTATCCACCAGAAAGCATTTTGCCTTTCTCAGAGGTTACTTTTCATTTACTTACTTTGCTAGAGATCTGTCTAGGCACAATAGAATATTAGTGCATTTTCATGTGTCTGTGTCATACTAAAAAACTCAGGGAATATAATGCACATAAACAGGAAGTGGAAGAAACTCCTCACCTATTCAAAGGAGATTTTGACTATGGAGTGGTGATTTAAAACTTTGTTGCCTTTCCTTGTAGGACATAAAACAACTCAAGGACTTTGGATCTTGAGGCCTGTGGCCTCCAGATCAATGGGAATAACAGTCTTTTGTTGGAAGAATTGGGGAATCTGAGCTGTTAGAAGCAATTTTCTCATTTGTATTTTGCATTGTGTTATAAAAGGGAGAACCTGGTGATATTTCTATGACAAAACTAGCCTTGGCATTAGAAGAACTTGATTCCATGTTCTGCTTTGCTTCATCCCTTTGAAATTATTTGTGTTATCAGCATTACATGATTATTATCAAACCTACCTCCCATAGCTAAATTTATTGAAGATTTTTGTACCAAGAGTTGTATAGTAGATCATCTAATAACAATTATATTGGGTTATCTACTATTATTGGATTATGCCCAAACTTGACACTTCCTGGATGTTTCTTCGAAATACTAATTCCAGACCAACTTTATCCTGTGGCACTAGTGCATTAATATTTACAAGGAAGGTGCCTGGGATCTAGTTTTTAAAATTGATATCAGATGATTTTCATGATAAAGTACCTGGGGAAATCATGCTTTTGTTGCATTCCCTTAATGGTATTAAAAAGTAGGTATTCTGTTTGCAGGTGATGAATCTGAGGCTTATAGAAGTTACTTATCCTGGGTCATCTGAATAAGAGCAGAGCCAGGCTTGGTGGTGCACACTTGTAATCCCAGATACTCCAGAGGTTGAGGCAGGAGGATCATAAGTTAAAGGCTAACCTTGGCAACTTAGCAAGACCCTGTCTCAGAATAAAAAATAAAAAGGATTGTACTGGGAATGTAGCTCAAAGGTAGTGCTTGCCTAGCATGCATAAAGCCCTGGGTTCAATCCCCAGCACCACAAACAAAGGAAAAGGAAAATAAAAAGGTTCAGGCATGTAGCTCAGTGGTAAAGCACTCCTGAGTTCAATGTCCACTATCGCAGGAAAAGAAGGAAAGAAAGAACAAATAAAAGAAAACTGAAATTTAGGTTTGGATTCACCCTGAATCCTGTCCTATTAGCCTAATCCTGTCTTAATATGCATTGAACAATTATGCAGGGCATAATAATTGTTTATATTTATTGAAACTTTGTCAGTTAAGAAATATGAGACAGCACCAATATTATCTTATGAATAGCTATAATAAAAGTTTCCATAATTAAGTGAGAGCAGAATTTGAAAATAGAACAGTTGCCTAGAATTTAACAAGGGCTGGGAACCCAGACAGGAAGGAGAACGTGGAAGGACTCTTGGTAAAAGAAGAGAAGTGGAAGTAAATGGGAAGCAGCAAAGGTGACAAGCACTTATTGCTGCCTTTATTTTTTTTTTCAGTACTGGGGATTGAACCCCAGGGGTGCTCTACCACTGAGCTACATCCCCAGCCCTTTTTTATTTTTTATTTCGAGACAGGATCTTGCTAAATTGCCTATGCTGGCTTCGAACTTGAGATCCTCGTGCCTCAGACTCCCGAATCGCTGGGATTACAGGCGTGCGTCACTGCGCCCGACAACAAGCATACACTGCTTACAGGTGAGGCTGAGGGCAGCCATCAAGGAATAGTTGGAACCACTGTGAATTCTTTCTTCCTATTTGCGTCTTAAAACAAAAACAATATCACCTTTTGTTGCTTTCTCAGAGTATCCATTTATGTGACATTTCTTTTCAGTTTTTTTTTTTCTTTTTAGGGGTGGGTGGTTAGTACTAGGGATTCAACCCAGGGGCTTGTGCAAGGTATGCAAGGTAGGCAAGTGCTCTACCACTGAGCTACATACCCAGCCCTTTTATTTTTTATTTTAAAACAGGTCTCCCTAAATTTCCCATACTACCTTCGAACTTGTGATCCCCCTGCCTCACTCTCCCAAGTAGCTGGGATTATATGATGCACCCCATGCCCATCTATTTCACATTTCTATTAGCAAAGTATCACTTTTCTGTTCAAATCTGACTTTCTAGGTTCTACTTGCTGTTCCCATTTGTTTCAAACAATTGTTATAAAGCTCACTTAAGAAATGTAAATAACTTTCTTTCATGTGCAAACAGGGACAAAACTAAATCAGACCGCATTTATTTTGTTTGGTAGCCTGGATGAATTCTTCAAGGGCTATCTTAGTTTAGACTTCAAAATACAACCCAAACAAACCCTGATAAAAGAAAACATATCACACTTTGAAAAGCAAATAAAGATATTTGCTTAACATAGTGCACTTTTCTGGTATTATCATTCATCTTTTATATCAGTTTCCACTTGTCTGGAATACTTAGGGGCATTGAGAATTAGTAACCTATCCTCTTTTACTTGATAGTTTTGAAAAACATACTTTTATCATCTAAACATTAGTGGTCGTGTAGATTTAGCCACATGTTTTTTTTTCTAATAATCTTCCTATTTGGGGATTTTAAATTTACAGAAAAGATGCAGAGATAGTATTGAGAGTTCATGTACAGCCCACATTGGATTTCCTTTTCCCTGAATGTTAACTAACATCTTACATTACTGTAGTACATTTGTCAAAACTAAAAAAGCCAGTTTGTTGAAATGAACCCAACTTTTTGTATAACCTTTAAGCACTAATTTTAAAAATCATCCTCAAAAAAACTAAAAAAGTCAGTACAATGCATTAATATTAACTAAACTCCAAGCTTTGGGGGATTTTTGTCAGTTTTTTCCACTAATATTCCAGTATTCAGTCCAGGGTACAACATTACATTTAGTTATCATGTCTTCTCAGTTTTCTCTGGATTGTGACAGTTTCTGAGTTTTTCCCTGTTTTACATTACTTAGACAGTCTTGAACAGTACTATTGAGTATCCTGTAGAATTTTCCCCAGTCTGTCTTTGTCTGATGTTTGTTTTACAATGAGACTATAATTAAGGTTTGGGAGAAGAATACAACAGAGGTCAAGTATCCTTCTCATTGTATTATATAAAGGGCTTATCATTTGGTTAAGGTAATATTTATGAGGTTTCTCCATTGTAAAGTTCTTCTTTTTCCCTTTCCTATTTGTTCTTTGAAAGCAAGTCACCAAGGGTGACCTACTCAGACCCAGTGATGATTTTGGGCAAGGATTAAGCTTTACTTCTTGAAGGGAAGAGTTAGTTAGCATATATTATTTGATAATATTATATAAAGAAGTTTTATGTCTTCTTCCTGGTTTTAAAAAAATTATTTATTTATTTATATCCATATGGGATCACATATATTTTACTTTATACTTCAGGGCATATGAGCTGGGAATATAGCTCAGTTGGTAGAGCGCTTGCCTCACATGCACAAGACCCTGGGTTCAATCCCCAGGACCACAAAAAAAAAAAAAAAATCTACTTCACGGCATAACCCAATACTACATACTTTATTGTGCTGCTAAAATTGTTCTAAAGTCAGTGAAACCATCTCTATAATTTTTCTCTTTTTAATTCCATTAATTTTCATTCTTTTTTAATATTTATTTTTTTAGGTGTAGATGGACACAATACAATGCCCTTATTTTTATGTGGTGCTGAGGATTGAACCCATCTGGCCTGTGCTAGGCAAGCGCTCTACTGCTGAGCCACAATCCCAGTCCCATCATTCTTTTTTAAAACAACATTTATTATTTGAGCTAGTCCCAAAGTCAAAGGTCGAATGCTTTCTCTGATATGTGAAAGCTAATCCAAAATAAGGTGGGGGACTTAAAAAAGAATAGAAGAAAGATAAGTGGAGTATACAAAGGGGAATGAGGGGAAGGGAGGAGGGATAAAATAGGAAAAGACAGAGGAATAAATATGACTAACTTTCCTATGCATATATATGAATATACCATTGTGAATCTCACCATTGTGTACATCCACAAGACACTAATTTTAAAAAACTTTTAAGTGAATAGCAAAAAGATCAGCAGAAGGAAGAGAATAGAGGGAGGGAGGAGGGAAGGGAAAGGGTAAGTACTGAGGACTAAATTAGAACAAATTATATTCTATGCTTTTATAATTACATCAAAATGAATCTTATTGTTATGTCCAGCTAAAAAGGACCAATGATATTTTTTTAAAATTTTTATTATTTGACTTTTCCAAACTTTTTGCTGTAGTTTTTTCTTTTTTCTTTCTTTTTGGGGTTTGGGACTGGAGATTGAACTCAGGGCCAAGCACATGCTAGGTAAGTGCTCTATCACTGAGCTACCATTACATCCCCAGCCATGATTTCTGTTCTTATTTCTATTATTTTCTTCTTCTTGATCTAGGTTTATTTTGCTCTTTTTCTAGATTCTTGAGGTGGATGCTTAGGTTTTGCTTTCATTTTTGTTGTTGTTTTGTCCAGGGTGTTTTTGTTGTTGTTGTTGTTGTTTTGGTACTGGGAATTGAACCCAGGGTCACTTTAATACTGAGCTACACCCCAGCCCTTTTTATTTTTTATTTCAAAACAGGGTCTTGCTGAGGCTGGCCTTTCCTGCCTCAGACTCCCAAGTAACTGGGATTACAGGTGTGTGCCACCATGCCCTGCTTACATTACTAATTTGAAATTTTTCCTCTTCTCTGATATAAGAATTTTAGTTCTATCAAATATCCCTTAAATGCCATTTTAGCTGCATCCCACTAATTTTGATGTTTATATTCATTAAGTTTAGAGTATTTTTTTATTTTCCTCAAAACTTCTTTGACCCATGGATTATTTAGAAATATGTTGTTTCATTCCCAAGTGACTTTCCTGCTTTCTTTTTTTAATTTTTTTAAACTTATTTCTTACATACATGACAATAGTGGAGTGCATTACATTTATAATTATCCATCCACAGCACAGTTTTTTGTAACTCTGTATATAGAGTTTGTTCACACCAAATTTTGCCATTATACATGAGCTCTCTTATTTTTTGGCATACAATTCTTAATATACCTTTATACCACCATTTTTCATATCTCTGTTTGTATATAAGGTATGTTGACCCCAAATTCACATCTTCATACATGTATTTTGTATAATGATGACCCTCTCCTTCCATCATCCTGCTGTCTTTCTATTACTGATTTCTAATTTTATTTTATTATTTCCAAACAATAGTCTAGGATTTCACTTCTTTTACATTTGTCAAGGTTTTTTTTTTGTTTGTTTGTTTGTTTTTTGTTTTTTAAAGAGAGAGAGAGAGAGAGAGAGAGAGAGAGAGAGAATTTTTTTAGTGTTTATTTTTTTTTTTTAGTTTTTGGTGGACACAAAATCTTTGTTTGTATGTGGTGCTGAGGATCGAACCCAGGCTGCATGCATGCCAGGCGGGCGCTACCGCTTGAGCCACATCCCCAGCCCGTCAAGGTTTGTTTTATAGCCCAAAATATTTTTTATCTTGGTGAATGTTCTGTGAATACCCAGAAGGAATGTATATTCTTCTGTTCTTGGGTCCTGTTGATTGATCACATTCTTCTGTATCCTTACTGATTTTCTACGTAGTCATTTTATTAATTGTTCAGAGAGTACTATAGAAGTCTCCAATTGTAATTTTGGATTTATCTATTTCTTCTCCCAGTTCTATCAGTTTTGTTTTATGTATTTTGAAGCTCTATTGTTAGATGCATATATAAATTGATCCTTTTATAATATAATGTCCTTCTTTGTCTTTGGTAATTCTGTTTGCTATGAAGTCCTCACTATTTAATATTAATATGGTTTCTTGATTTCTTCTGATTCATGTTTATATGGTATATTTTTCCATTCTACTTTTGATCTATATAATGATTATATTTGAAGTGAGTTTCTCATAGAGTTGGGTTGTTTTTTAAATTCACTCTCTTGCTGTCTTATAATTGTATTTAAACCATAACTTTTGGTATGATTTGGCTTAAATATGTCATTTTACTGTTTGTTTTCTATTTGCTCTCTGTTGATTGTTGTTGCTCCTATTTTATTTTTTCTCTTCTTATGGGTGACTTGAATAGGTTTTTTAATCCCGTGTTGATTTATCTATAGCAATTTTGAATGTATATCTCTATATAGATGTTAGTGATTGCTTTTGTTTTTTTTTTATATTTTTTTTATTGGTTGTTCAAAACATTACAAAGCTCATGACATATCATCTTTCATACATTTGACTCAATTGGGTTATGAACTCCCATTTTTACCCCAAATACAAATTGCAGAATCACATCTGTTACACACTCACATTTTTACATAATGGCATATTAGTGACTGTTGTATTCTGCTACCTTTCCTATCCCCTACTATCCCCCCTCCCCTCCCCTCCCATCATCCCTCTCTACCTCATAGTGATTGCTTTTGGTGTTATCTTTTAGATACATAACATCAGTCTATTGATTTCTACATTTTACCATTTTGAGTGAAATATGGAAATCTTACCATTTATATGTATTTATTTGCCCTTCCCACCTTTATAATATGAAATTGTCTTGTGTTTTGTTTTCTCTTACATTGAGAACCACATTAGACAATGTTATATTTTTTTCAGTCATCAAACTTTAGAAAACTCAATAGGATAGTCTGCTGTATTCACCTGTATCTGTATTCTTGCTTTATTCCTGATGTTTCAATTTTCCTTTTTTTGTTCATGCCCTTTCTGCTTAAAGAACTTCTTTGGTCATTTGTTTAGGGTAGTGTTAAATTCTCTCTTTTTTTTTCCTTATCTGAGGATGTCCTAATTTCACCTTCTTTCCTGAATGAGATTCTTGCTTGATAAAGAATCGTGGTTTGACAGTAATTTTCTTTCAACACTTGAAAAGTGTTCTGCTCCTTCCCTCTAGCCTCCATGGTTTCAGAAGAGAAATTTGATCTTGTTCAAATAGTTGTTCCACTCTAGGTAACTAGTCATTGATTTTTCTTGTGCTTTCAAGAGTTTTGTCTTTTGTTTTCAAAACTTAGATTATGATGGATGGATTTATTTTCGCTTATACTGTTTGAAGTTTGGGCAGCTTCTTGAATCTAGAAATTTATATCTTCTGCAAAGTTTGAGAAACTTTTAGCCATTATTTCTTTGAATATTCTTCAATTTCACCTTATTTCTTCTTTCCTTTTGGGACTTAAGTTGCATGAATGTCAGATATTTTGTTGTTTTCCCACAGGTCCTTCAGATTACTTTCATTTTTTCACTGTATATTCTTTCTATTATCAGATTAAGTAATTTCTCTTGTTCACTGGTTCTTTCTTTTGTTAATTCCGTTGTCTGATTGAGCCTGTCCCAAGAGCTTGTTTCAGTTATTGTATTATTCCATTCTAAAATTTTCATTTATTCTTTATATCCTCTATTCCTTTGATGAAGGTTTATATTTTTGTTTCAGAAGTGTAATTTCTCACTAAAGCATAATTATCATAGATGCTGTAAAATCCTTGTCACATAATTCTAACATCTGTGTCCTCTTGATGTTTATGTCTATTGATTGTCTTTTCTCATTCCTAGTTCTTAGCCTGATGAGTGATTTTCTATTGTACCCTGAACTTTTTTGGTATTAGGTTGTGAAACAAGGAATCCTTTGTTTAAAACTTCTGTTTTAGCAAGCCTCTGCTATAACCAGGCCAGTGTGAAAGAAGAGGTGTTGATCTTTAGTACCAGTTGTGGAATTCCTAGGTCCTCCACCTTGCTTCTCTTATCTCTCTAGGAAATGGGGGATCCCATTACTACTTGGTTAGGATAGAAATCCATATATGGTTGCCTCTACTGATAGTGGGGTGTGTGGTGATGGTCAGGGGTACCACATTATTGATATTTAGGGGTGATGGCCCAGGGTCCCTACCCAGTCTCTGCTAATACCACTTTAAGGAGGAGGTGGAGGAGGCCCCTAACTCTTGCTGGGTGATAGTGGATATCAAGGCCTTTCAGTTGGTGTCCATCAATACCACAATCACTCTTTAAAAATTTTTAATATCTTTTGTAGAAACATAATTCTCATAGTGTGTAGTTCACATATTTAAAGTATATAGTTCAGTGGATTTTAGTATATTTGCAGTTATATAACAATTACCACAATCTAAATTTAGTACATTTTTATGACCTCGGACAGAAACCCCCAACCCATTAGTAGTTACTCCCCAGTGTCCCTGTGCCCAGCGTCTGGCAGCCACAGATCTACTTAAGTAGATCTGTGGATTTGCCTATTCTAGACATTTCCTATAGATGGAATCATACAATATGTTGTCTTTTTGTTTTATTTAGCATAATATTTTCCAGGTTCATCCATGTTGTAGCATGTATCAGTATTTCATTTTTTTTCACAACCAAATGACATTACAAAGTGTGAATATACCATGTTTTGTTTATCCATTCATCAATTGATGGATGTTTGGGTTGTTCCACTTTTTAGCTATTATGAATAATTCTGCTATGAACATTCACATACAAGTTTTTATGTAAAGATATTATCAGTTGTCTTGGGTATATTATACCCAGGAGTTGAATTGTTGGATCATGTCACTCTGTTTAACCATTTGAGGAACTGCCAGGTTCTTTTCTAGAGTCTTTATGTGTTTTCCTCAGATAGATCCTGTCTCTGGCAGCACTCCCAGCTATTAGCCACTGTTATTATCACTGCAGGCTTTAGCATGGTGGTAGGGTCTGGGGGAGGGGCAGCATTCTCTGATCTTCTGATTATGCCTCAGGCTATGGATTGCATAGTGGCCTTCTGTCTGGCTTTGCAGGGAGGTGGTCTTTATCCTTACAGCATTTTACACCTTCCCCTATTAAGTACCTTCTGGTACTCTCTATTCTTTGTCCTTGAGATTCTCCCCAGGGAGGGCCTTTTTCTCCTTAGGTAACAGAGAGGCAGAGGCTGAATGCTTTTCTCTTTCCCCCAGCCAAAGTGAAATTACAACATTGTCCTCACTTGGTGTCCTTTCCCCAGAGATGAAGCCGTTTGTTCAGTAAGGGGGGCAGGGTACTAAGCACCAGGGACCCAGACAGCACCAATCAGGTAGCTTACTCCAGTTCCTCCTCCTCTACCCCATCTTCCCTGTGTGAACCTGATTGTGTTCCTGGAGAAAAAGCTTGCAAGAGGATGGGAACCCCCTATGACTGGTCCCCTAGTCCCCAGGAAATTCTTACTCTGATAATAGTTCCCACTTGTCCTCCAGTGATTCATCAGAATTTCTAAATGTCCCTGCTTTGGCTTCCCCACATAAGCAAATGCTCTGTCCTGTGTCTCCCTACAGAGGCCTGTCTCTCTTTAAGGTGACCATTTGCAAGTGGCTATTTCTCTGGCAGATTTGTGAAAAGATGTTAATTTACTGCCTGTCTCGTCATTTTCTTGTAAAAAATGGGAGTTTCTTTTTTCCATCTCTCTACAGGTCTGAGATGGTATTGGAAGTCTTGTATCTTACATTTTTACTGGGAGTTAGTCATTGAAATATAAGTTATAAGTTATCTTTTATGTTGGGTCTTAATTGGCTGCATTAATAGGTACATATTTTCTTTGATAGTGCACAGTGAGATTTCTATGTATGCCTTCCCCTGATTTATTCTCTAGGGAAGAGTTTGCTGGGGGTGTGTGAATCCCACACATGTGGTTCAGGGAATACAGAAAACCCAGCAAAAAAAAATTGTGCTTAAAACTCTGAAAATTCTGAATACCTTCTTAAAGTTATATAAAATTTTAAGGGTATGTTCTTATGTGAATTTTATTAGTAATTAGTTAGTTTAGTTAGTAATTAGTTAATTTAGCTAATAATTACCATCTGATTCTCTAAAGGGCTCATACTCCCAAAGATATTTTTAAAAACATTTCCTTAGAAAAAGCACATAGAACTAGAACCAATTGGAACATATTAAAAAGTTTTCCATGCTTTCTCAAAAGCCAAGATATTTTTATCTAATATTAGTCTGGTCTGTAAAATACATTATCCTATCTTAAAGGTTTGACTATAGGCATACCATCTGTAGGCCTAGAGTCCCATTAATTTTTTATCTAAGACTTTCATAGCAATAAAGTGTAAGATCTTGAATTTTAATTCCACAGAGAATACTACATACCCTCAAGTAGAGCTTATATACATCATTTTGCCTGTATTTATAACATGCTTGATTAGTTTTCAGACCTACAGCAGATAAAAAGCACTAAGCTGCAAACGTACACATGTTGCACAAAAAAAGGGACATTGAGAGAAGGGAGAATACCTTTCAGAGAAAACCTCAAATGTCATCTCCTATGTGAAAATTGCCCAAATCTCCAAGTCAGACTTGATTACTCCCCCTCCTCCATTACTAGGATACAAACACTTCTGTTTGGTATGAGTATGAGGTAAGGCAAGTAATTATTTAACTTACCTAAATAACCCCAAAATACAATGCTTTATAATCATTGGTGTTCCAGTTGGTATCAGCCCAAAGCCATCAAAAATGTTTATTCTTTTTTCTTTCATCTTCTTCTATTGTATTTTATTGGTACTGGGATTAAACCCAGGGGTTTGCACATGTTAGGTAAGTGCTATACTGTTGAAGTACATACCCAGCCTTTTTTGTTGTTGTTGTTTTAAGACAGGATCTCATTAAGTTACCTAAGCTGGCTTCAAACTTCTGATCTTGCCTCAGTCCTGCATAGCTGAGATTATAGATGTGTGCCACCTTTTTTGTTTTTTTTTTTCTTTTTCTTTCCCTTTTTTCTTTTCTTTTTTTCTTCTTTTTTTCCCAGCCTGTTTATAAGAAATATGAAAGCTGCTTTAAACTGGTTGAAAAATATTCCCATGAAAAATATTTATATGGTTTTTATAATTTTTAAATTTAGAAATTAATTTATCTTTGATTATTGGAAAAATTAATGTGAACTCAATGTCTTGATAGAAATGGGTATCTTTGTTATCATATAAGGAAAGGTTTTAAGGCTGGGCACAGTGGTGCATGCCTGTAATCCCAGCAACAGCTCAGGAGGCTGAGGCAGGAGGATGAGACTTCAAAGCCATGCTCAGAAATGTAGCAAGGCCCTAAGCAGCTTAGCAAGACCCTGTCTCTAAATAAAATATAAAAAAGGGTTGGGGATGTGGCTCAATGTTGAAGCACCCATAGGTTCAATCCCTGGTACCAAAAAAAAAAAAAAAAAAAGGCTGTCAGAGTTTTAAGCATGATATTCTTTGCTGGGTTTTCTCTGCTTCATATGGTTGAATGACTTACTTTAAGATTGTATAATTATAGTCAATTCTCTTTGATTAAATATAGTACCATGTTTTGTACTTGTAGCTGTTGTATACATTGGAGGGATCAAATTTATGTGATCAACATTGATCAGTCTGTCTGCTTTATTGACATGGACCAGACAGTGTTTCCCTTTGTGTCATACAGGAAGTAAATGTTTTGGCTTTTCCTCTGAAAAAATGTCACACAAACATTCAGACTAGCTGTGCTTTAAGAAATTGCCCACTGAGAGATGTTAATGAGAGTAATAAAAGACAGAGTTGTCCATGAAGGGCATTTTCATTTTGTGGTTCTGGCAGGTTAAGCATTGATGTTCTAATTGAATTCATAGTGAGGCCTCCTTTGTTTCTGCAAGCATCTGAGAGGCCAGATGCACATGCAGTGTTGGACTTGGCATAGCTTCTGGACTGTATGTTAGCCTGTGAATCCCCTCTGACCATAAATGAGCAGTTATCTGTTAAGTACAAAGCCTTTTTGTTTCAGTATAGTTTGGGGAAACTACCAATGCATATAAAACAGGCACACAATTAAGAACTCTTAAACTTCTCAACTTCATTACCTAGAAATATCAGTGTCAACATTCAGCTCCCTCATTCATAATCTTTAACAACGAATGGCTATGTTTTATTTTGTGAAATTTCTGCATTATTTGTAGCCTCTAGAATGTAATGTTCTTGATAAGGCTCTTGCTTGGGAACCCTACAGCTTTCAAGCCAAGCCATCCCCATTTTAGTTGAGCTTCACTCAAATTTCTCTCTCACTGTATCAACAATTACTTTATAGACTAGATAGAAGAGCTGAGCTACATTTTTTATGCTTTTAGAAGGAATACTGAGATCATGTTAATAAAATAACTGCATCTAATATTTATTTCATGCAATTATGATGAGCCCAGTACCATACTAAATCCTTTACACAAGTTAACCCATTTAAACAACCCTGATGAGATGGGTATTATTATTATTCCCATCTTACAGATGAGTACACTGAGACAGAGAATTTAGAAAATTTAAAGCTATGAATTAGGGCTGGAGTTGTAGCTCAGTGGTAAAGTGTTTGCCTCACAATGCCGCAGTCTGGCTAGGCACAATCAGGAGCCACTTGTCAAAAGAAACTAACTTTATTTTTAGAACCACACACGCCAAACAAAACAACCTCTCAGGAAAAACCCTCAGAGCCCCAACTGCCACCACCAGCTTCCCACAAGCCTCTCTCTCCCTAACCAGCCTCTCTCCACCTCCCACAATCCTCCTGCTCTTGAGGCCGATTGGCTGGGTCATGTGGGCGGAGCCAAAAAAGTCCCCCAATGAGCAGCTCCATGGTCGGAAAGGGCAGGGAAACAGCCCAATGAGCATCACTGCAGAGGAGCCAATCAGCTAGATGTTGCTGGGGCCGCTGTGAGCCAATCATCAGCTGGAAGTTTGCTGGGGCCCCTTCGGCTGTGGCTCTCAACATCTCCCCCTCTCTGTTTAAACAACAAGCATGTGGCTTAGGGACCGTGCCTGCCTTAGATTGTCCAATAGTACATATGGTCCTTACCCGTTAGGTTGGTACCATTGCAATTGGATCTTACCCGTCACTGACTACAGGTCCAGTATACAGCCACACCTGTGGAGAGGTCTTTGTACCAGCGGGGGGGTGAGTGCCACAGTCTGGCTGGGCACAAATGCCGCAGTCTGGCTGGGCACACAATCACGAGCCACCACACAGCTTGTAGATTCAAACAGCAACTCTTTATTCCCAAACTCACACCAGCCGTCTACAATCACGTTCTGGGGAAATCCACATTCTCTGCCCAAATCCACTCCCACTGGGCTTCTGTCTCCCAAAATATACTGTCTGAATCCCGTGAGAACTCAAGGGGAACTCAGGCAGCAGGATACGCCCTATTCCCAGCAGGAATAATCTTAAACCTTAAACCTGGAACCTAAACTGGGAACGCCCTAAACACCATTATCTTAAAACCGGGAACACCCTAATCTGCCTTGGTCCTTGAGCAAGGTCACCTACATTCAATGTCACTGCAACATGTCAGCAACATGGGGTACGCTGGCAAGGAAATTGTCATACCTACTTGGCTAATGGCTCCCAGCATCTCCCCCCTTCTGATTAATTAAACAACAAGCAATGTGGCTTAAGGACCGTGCCTGGTAGGTTGTCCAGTTCAACATATGGTTCTTACCCGTCATCGGAAAACTGACCTTTAGGCGTCAGCCTCCTGTCTTAGGTTGATACCACTGCAATTGAATCATACCCGTCACTGACTACCGGTCCAGCATACAGCCATACTTGTGGATAGGTCTATGCACCAGTGGGGGGGTGAGGTTCTTTGCCTCACCTCTGTTGGCCCCCAAATTTGGCCTTGGTGCCAGTGGGGGAGTGAGGTTAATGTGGCTTATGGACCGTGCCTGGTAGGTTGTCCAATTCAACATATGGTTCTTACCAGTCACCGGAAAACTGACCTTTAGGCGTCAGCCTCCTGTCTTAGGTTGATACCACTGCAATTGGATCATACCCGTCACTGACTACCGGTTCAGCATAAGCCATTGGCCCCCAAATTTTAGACCATCACTAGCAGAAGGGAGGAGGATACAGAAATGCCACGACACCAAGCCAATTGACGGCTCCTTGGGAAAAATTGCATCACTGGTGACACCATCAGCAAAGATATGTCAGCACTACCACAATTAACATGGGGTGCGCTGGCAAGGAAAAATTGCATCACTAGTGACACCATCAGCAAAGATATGCCAGCATTACCACAATTCGCTGCACCAAACGATAGTTACATAGTCCAGGCAAGTTCTGCAAGCAGTTCAAAGCAGAGGAATCTATCAATATGTCCATTTCCTCCCAAAATCCGTTTCCTCCCAAAGTAAGTTGACTCTTTGAGCATTACTTGTTGAGTTCTTCACCGGCACTGGGATGGAGATAGGAATTCTGGCAATGATGCTAAAGAGACATTATCCTGAAAAGAATTATTAAATATAATGAAAAGGAAAGGTGAAAGTAAACAAACAGATCTGTTAACCTACTTTAAAAACAATCCTTAACAGCCTTTTACCTAATTTAAACTAGTAAACAAACAGATCTGTTAACCACCTTTAAAAACAATCCTTAACAGCTGTTTACCTAATTTAAATTAAACCATTTAAATCACGTGAATAAAAAAAATAATAATAATTCGGATCCATTTTTTCATGAGTGCTCCTCATATAAGAAATATGGACATACGCACATACAGACATACAACACAAAACACAAGAGTGTACACAAACGTACAACACATAAGAAAAGAGTAAAGGCCTTGTAGCTTTACCTGGGTGAAATCTCCATTGCAATGTTTAAAAACTCCACAGTCAAAAAATAAAACTGATCAGAAAAACATTAACCTAGGTTTGTATGAGCTCAAAAAATAAAAATAGAACCTTATGATGTGGAAAAATGCAATAATAAAATAGCTATTGAAAAAAGCATCCTGGTTAATCACTGTCGCAGATGTAAGAATGGCCAAGCTGGAGTTCTGGATATCAGCTGTTATGGATTTGAGTCAAATCATCTTCTTTTCGATCTGTAGAAATTGTTTTAGTTAATCTCTCTGGAATCCAAATCGGCTGCTGTTCTCCCTGTGGAAAAACACAAACAGACCCCCGACTCCAGACAATCACTGGGTCAGGACCTTTCCATTGTCCTGTTAGAATATCTTTCCAAAGTACTTTAGGCTTATGTACATTTTTTGGATACATGTGTCTTTCCGCAGCACTAAGTCCTGATGAATCCAAATTTAAAAAGTTTAGAGTAAAAAGTGTTATTTTAAGTTTATCTTTGGGGGATATATACCCCTTTCCAATTCCCTCTTTTTGCTTTAATAAGTATGTTTTAATAGTTTGATGAGCTCTTTCAACTATGCCTTGTCCATGTGGATTGTATGGGATTCCTGTTATATGAGTAATACCAAATGATGAGCAAAATTGTTTAAAAGAGGTAGAGGTATAGCCAGGACCATTATCAGTTTTTAACTGTTTAGGAACGCCCACAGTGGCAAAATTTTGTAAGCAATGAGCTATAACATCTTTAGTTTTTTCTCCGGCATGAAGGGAGCCCATCAAAAATCCAGAAGAAGTATCGACTGTAACGTGTAAATATTTTAATTTTCCAAATTCTGGCAAGTGTGTGACGTCCATCTGCCAAATATGGTTAGGTATCAGTCCTCTAGGATTGACTCCAAGATTAACTTGTGGTAAAAATGTCACACAATTTTGACATTGTTTTATTATATGTCTGGCTTGTTCCTTAGTTATTTTAAAACGCTTTTGTAAAGTATTAGCATTAACATGAAACCTTTTATGAAAATTTGTAGCTTCTTCAAATGTAGAGAAAATATGTATGTCATGTGTAGTTTTATCTGCTGAATCATTGCCTAAACTAAGGGCTCCAGGCAATCCTGTATGTGCCCTAATATGTCCTATAAAGAATGGATCTTTTCTGTCCCAGATTAGACTTTGTATAGTGGAAAACAAAGAGAAAACAGTAGAAGAAGGGGAAATCCTACCAGCATCTTCAAGAGATACTATAGCATTAACTACATACTGACTATCAGAAAATAAATTAAATACAGAATCTTTAAACATCACAAAAGCTTGTAAAACTGCATTAAGCTCTACCTTTTGAGCTGATTGTTTGGGTACTAAAAATGTAAAAGTTTGATCAGGGGTAACTACTGCTGCTGTACCATTATTTGACCCATCAGTGAATATATTTGGAGCATTCATGATAGGTGTTTTTCTTGTCATTTTAGGAAAAACTACAGGATGCTTAGACCAAAAAGACAACAAAGGATTAGATGGTAAATGATTATCAAATGAAACATTAGATTTACACATGATTATTGCCCAAGTATTTAACTCATTAGCTAACTCATCAATTTGATCCATAGTATATGGAGTAATAATTTTATTGGGAGAAATTCCAAACACTCCCTTTGCTGCTTTTATTCCTTTGAGTATTAATTGTCCTACAGCCTCAGGATACCTAGTAAGAATAGTGTTAGGAGAATAAGATAAATGTATCCACAATAATGGACCTTCTTGCCAAAATACTCCTGTAGGAATATTTTTTGTTGGTAGTACAATAAATAATAAAGGCAAACTTATATCAATTCTATCCAAATGCATATTTTCCATATATGTTTCAATAATTTTTAATGCCTTTCTTGCTTTAGGAGTTAACATGTGGGGTGAATTTGGATCTGATAGACCTTTTAGGATATCAAATACAGGTCCCAATTCTCCTGTTGGTATACCTAGATAAGGCCTTATCCAATTTATGTCTCCCAATAACTTTTGAAAGTCGTTAAGTGATTTGAGTTGATCTACTCGTATTTGAATTTTTGGTGGACGGACCATGGTTGAGGATAGTAGAACTCCTAAATAATTAATTGGAAAATTTAATTGTACTTTATCTATTGCTATCTCTAGATTATAATTTTTTAATAAGTTTGTAAGTGTGGCATAACATTCCAGCAATATGTTTTTATCTTTATGTGCCAATAATACATCATCCATATAGTGAAATATTTGTAGTTCAGGATTTTGATTTCTAAGTGGCTGGATTGCTTTGTTAACATATATTTGACACATAGTTGGACTGTTAGCCATCCCTTGAGGGAGTACTTTCCATTCATATCTCTGATCAGGACCTTCATGATTTAATGCAGGGATAGTAAATGCAAAACGTGGACTATCCTTGGGATGAATTGGAATTGAAAAAAAACAATCTTTAATATCTATAGCTAAAACATGCCAAGTTTTTGGCAAAGCAGACAATTGAGGAATCCCTGATTGAGCAGGTCCCATAATAACCATCTCATTATTAATGGCTCTTAAATCTTGCAATAATCTCCATTTACCAGACTTCTTTTTGATGACAAAAATGGGAGTATTATGGGGAGATATGGAAGGTTGTATATGTCCTTCCGCTAATTGTTGTTTGACCATATCATGGGTTACTTGTGTCTTTTCTTTTGTCAGGGGCCACTGAGGAACCCACACTGGTCTTTCTGATTTCCAAGTAATTTTGATTGTCTCGGCCCTTTCTGAAAATCCAACCCATGTCTGTCTGTTCCTTGATCTATTTGTACTGGTGCTGCTATACCTTGCCCTTGTTTTCCTAATCTTTTTTCTTTCCTAAAGCCTTGTCTAGCCCTAGTAGTGGGCGCATTAGGATTGATGTTATTTGTTAACGTCAAACCTAATTGATCTAGGACATCTCGTCCCCATAAATTTATAGGAAGATGATCCAATACATATGACTGTATAGTTCCTTCACATCCTTCAGGATCCTTCCAATCTAATATCATAGAACTTCTATGGGGATTAGTCGCCACTCCTAGGCCTCGAAGCGTTTGAGTGGCTTGCTGTAATGGCCAATGTTTTGGCCATTCTTGACGAGATATGATGCTAAGGTCAGCTCCTGTGTCCAGTAGCCCATTAAACTCATGACCTTGAATATTTAGTTTTAGCATTGGGCGAGAATCTAAATTTAAAGACAACATAGCCCAATCTACACCTGTGGAGCCTAATCCCCTGGAACCTCTTTCTACACTATGACTAGGAAATTTATTATGTAGGCTGGGTATTATTAACAACTGTGCTATTCTATCTCCAGGTGAAATTACTGATATACCTCTTGGAGAACTAGCTATAATTTTTATTTCACCTACATAATCGGGATCAATTACCCCAGGACTTATCATAAGTCCTTTTAATGTAGATGAACTACGTCCCAGTAATAAGCCTACTGTTCCTTGGGGAAGAGGTCCTTTTACTCCTGTGGGAATGATTTGAACTCCCATCTCTGGAGTTAATACTGCTCTGGCAGAGGCGCAGATGTCCAACCCTGCGCTCCCTCGGGTTTGTCTGATGAGGGATTTAATGGACAATGTGTCCTGGGCACTAGCCTGATGGTGTTGCTGGGTTCCTCCACTGCCCCGTATATTTGTGGTTGTGGGCCCCGGAGCATTGGGCCCCCCTGTCCATTTTTTGGCAATGGAGCCCGATGCCTTTCTCCACGATATCGTGGATAAATACCTGGTCTTTGTCCGTTTTTTGATAAGGGAGTACCCTCTATGGTGGTTTGAGAATGGCATTCATTAGCCCAATGTCTCCCTCTACGGCATCGTGGGCAAATACCCTGTATTCTATTCCTTTGATACCTACTTTTGTTAAACCCTCCTCTTATGGGGCAATTCCTTTTAAAATGTCCTGTTTGTTCACAATCATAGCATGTTTTTGGCCTGGCATCTAAAGCCTGTTGTACTGCAGCTGCCAAGACTTGCCCTTGTTCATTAATATCTCTACATAATTTAATATATGTGTTTAAATCTTCATGTCTCCATGGTCTAATAACCTCTCTGCAGCAATGATTTGCTTGGTCATAAGCCAGTTGTTTTATTAATGGCATTGCTTGTTCTGTATCCCCAAAAATTTTGGCAGCCGTTTGAATTAGCCTATCTACAAAGTCAGCGTAAGGTTCATTAGCTCTCTGTATTACCTTAGATAGCTGACCTTGTAAATCTCCATGTCCTTGTAAAGTCTTCCATGCCCTAACTGCGTCTGCAGCAATTTGTGCATATATAGCAGGATCATATTCAATTTGTTGCCGTTGACCCTCATAAGGTCCTTTTCCTAACAACATCTAGATTTCTTTGAGGGTAGCCGGCTGCTGCATTTTGCCTAGCTGTCTCCGTGCAAAATTCCTCATTGGCAACCTTCCATAACAAATATTGTCCTCCATTTAGTACAGATTTACACATGCTAGCCCAATCTGCTGACGTCATGTCCAAGTTAGTAATGGACTCAACCATGCTTACCGTGAAGGGAGCTTGGGGACCATAGGTTGTTACAGCCTCCTTTAACTGCTTCACTGTTTTAAAATCTAAAGCACGGTGAATTCGCTGCCCTCCTGCCTGTTCAAGTACAGGGCATGCTAATCTTTGAGGTCCTGTCTCAGGATCCCATTTATCAACTACGGGGTTTGAGGGCCACTCAGCTGTCTCCATCGGTGGGGCTGTTGGTTGAATTACATCCTCTTGTGCTAAAACGGAGTTAGTAACAGCCTCCTGTTGTGGCCTTTTTCCTAACAACCCCTTTTCCTTTAAATTTTCTTCCTCTGTCTGACTAGCTCGAGAGACCTTCTCTTTTGTTTGATCTAAAATGTCTTTCTCCATGGTCTGAACCTCTAACAATTTACTTAACATCTTTTCGGTTTGTTTTTTACTAATTTCTAATCTACTATAAAGATAACGCAACCCAATAAGATAGCACAAAACAAAGCCGAAACTGAATGAAACAAAAATGGAATAAAAAATCGTTGTATCAATTTTCTCTTCCTCAGGGCCGACAAACTTCAAACGTTTAGTCAACCATTTTTTCCAGTTTGCCTGAGAAATTTCTAGGGATAGGCAGCTTGAAACAAAAACAAGATAAATCAAAACAATAACACATTGTTTTTTGAGTTGGTCACCCATTCTTTCGCTCTTCCTCAGGGGCGAGCAATTTCACTTACCTCCAAGCTTCAGAAGTTCCCCGTACGAGCTGCCAAATGCCACAGTCTGGCTGGGCACAAATGCCGCAGTCTGGCTGGGCACACAATCACGAGCCACCACACAGCTTCTAGATTCAAACAGCAACTCTTTATTCCCGAACTCACACCAGCCGTCTACAATCACGTTCTGGGGAAATCCACGTTCTCTGCCCAAATCCACTCCCACTGGGCTTCTGTCTCCCAAAATATACTGTCTGAATCCCTTGAGAACTCAAGGGGAACTCAGGCAGCAGGATACGCCCTATTCCCAGCAGGAATAATCTTAAACCTTAAACCTGGAACCTAAACTGGGAACGCCCTAAACACGATTATCTTAAAACCAGGAATACCCTAATCTGCCTTGGTCCTTGAGCAAGGTCACCTACATTCAATGTCACTGCAACATGTCAGCAACATGGGGTACGCTGGCAAGGAAATTGTCATACCTACTTGGCTAATGGCTCCCAGCAGGTGAGGTTCTTTGCCTCACCTCTGTTGGCCCCCAAATTTTAGCTGGACGATCATGACAAGCAGAAGGGAGGAAGATACACCAAGCCAATTGATGGCTCCTTTTGGAAAAATTGTACCACCGATGACATCATCAGCAAAAATACCCCAACACTACCACAAGTCGCTGCACCAACAGATAGTTCACAATGCATACAGGTGAGTTCATAATGTGTCCAGGCAAGTTCTGCAAGCAGTTCACAGAAGGCACTAAAAGAAAACATGTTCTTAACAATTTACATTGTCTTCACTGGCACTGGGATGAAGATAGGAATTCTGGCAATAATGGCTAAAGAAAAAATTATGTAACATTACAGAAGGCACTAAAAGAAAACAGTTTTCTTAGCAATTTACATTATCTTTAAGAGAATTATTAAATATAATGAAAAGGAAAGGTGAAAGTAAACAAACAGATCTGTTAACCTCCTTTTTTGTTCACATATTAAAACAATCCTCAACAGTTGTTTACCCAATTTAAATTAAACCATTTAAATCACGTGAATAAAATATATATATATATTTGGATCCATTTTTTTCATGAGCGCTCATCATATATGATATATGGACATACATACATTCAAACATATAACAAAACACAAGTGTGCACACATAATATAATACATACAACACATAACCTAATAGTAAAGGCCTTATAACTTTTTACAGGTGAAATCTCCATTGCAATGTTTAAAAACTCTATAGTCAAAAAATAGAACTGATCAGCAAAACATTAACCTAGGTCTGTATGAGCTCAAAAAACAAAATAGAATGTGGGAAAGGGCAATAATAAAATAGATATTGAAAAAAGCATCCTGGTTCTGTTGCAGATGTAAGGATAGCCAAACTGGAGTTTTGGATATCAGCTGTTATGGACTTGAGTCAAATCATCTTCTTTTTGGTCTGTAGAAATCGCTTTAGTTAATCTTTCTGGAATCCAAATCAGCTGCTGTTCTCCCTGTGGAAACACACAAACAGGCCCCTGACTCCAGACAATCACTGGGTCAGGACCTTGGTTAATCTCTCTGGAATCCAAATCGGCTGCTGTTCTCCCTGTGGAAACACACAAACAGACCCCCGACTCCAGACAATCACTGGGTCAGGACCTTTCCATTGTCCTGTTAGAATATCCTTCCAAAGTACCTTGGGCTTATGCACATTTTTTGGACACATATGCCTTTCCGCAGCACTAAGTCCTGATGAATCCAAATTTAAAAAGTTTAGAGTAAAAAGGGTTATTTTAAGTTTATCTTTGGGGAATATATACCCCTTCCCAATTCCATCTTTTTGCTTTAATAAGTACATTTTAATAGTTTGATGAGCTCTTTCAACTATACCTTGTCCATGTGGATTGTATGGGATTCCTGTTATATGAGTAATGCCAAATGATGAGCAAAATTGTTTAAAAGAGGTAGAACTATAACCAGGGGCATTATCTGTTTTTAACTGTTTTGGAATGCCCACAGTGGCAAAATTTTGTAAGCAATGAGCTATAACATCTTTAGTTTTTTCTCCAGCATGAAGGGAGCCCATCAAAAATCCAGAAGAAGTATCGACTGTAACATGCAAATATTTTAATTTTCCAAATTCTGGCAAGTGTGTGATGTCCATCTGCCAAATATGTTTAGGTATCAATCCTCTAGGATTGACTCCAAGATTAACTTGTGGTAAAAAGGTCACACAATTTTGACATTGTTTGATTATTTGTCTAGCTTGTTCCTTAGTTATTTTAAAACGCTTTTGTAAAGTATTAGCATTGACATGGAACCTTTTATGAAAATTTATAGCTTCTTCTTGTGTAGAGAAAATATGTATGTCATGTGTAGTTTTATCTGCTAAATCATTGCCCAAACTAAGGGCTCCAGGCAATCCTGTATGTGCCCTGATATGTCCTATAAAGAATGGATCTTTTCTGTCCCAGATTAGACTTTGTATAGTGGAAAGCAAAGAGAAAATAGTAGAGGAAGGGGAAATCCTACCAGCATCTTCAAGGGATACTATAGCGTTAACTATATACTGACTATCGGAAAATAAATTAAATACAGAATCTTTAAACATCACAAAAGCTTGTAATACTGCATTAAGCTCTACCTTTTGAGCTATTTGTTTGGGTACTAAAAATGTAAAAGTTTGATCAGGTGTAACTATTGCTGCTGTACCATTATTTGATCCATCGGTGAATATATTTGGAGCATTCATGATAGGTGTTTTTCTTGTCATTTTTGGAAAAATTACAGGATGCGATGACCAAAAAGACAATAAAGGATTAGATGGTAAGTGGTTATCAAATGAAACATTAGATTTGCACATGGTTATTGCCCAAGTATTTAACTCATTAGCTAACTCATCAATTTGATTCATAGTATATGGAGTAATAATTTTATTGGGAGAAATTCCAAACACTCCCTTTGCTGCTTTTATTCCTTTGAGTATTAATTGTCCTACAGCCTCAGGATACCTAGTAAGAATAGTGTTAGGAGAATAAGATAAATGTATCCATAATAATGGACCTTCTTGCCAAAATACTCCTGTAGGAATATTTTTTGTTGGTAGTACAATAAATAATAAAGGCAAACTTATATCAATTCTATCCAAATGCATATTTTCCATATATGTTTCAATGATTTTTAATGCCTTTCTTGCTTCAGGCGTTAACATTCGGGGTGAATTTGGATCTGATGGACCTTTTAGGATATCAAATAAAGGTCCCAACTCTCCTGTTGGTATACCTAAATAAGGCCTTATCCAATTTATGTCTCCTAATAACTTTTGAAAGTCGTTAAGTGATTTGAGTTGATCTACTCGTATTTGAATTTTTGGTGGACGGACCATGGTTGAGGATAATAGAACTCCTAAATAATTAATTGGAAAATTTAATTGTACTTTATCTATTGCTATCTCTAGATTATAATTGTTTAATAAGTTTGTAAGTGTGGCATAATACTCTAGCAATGTGTTTTTAGCTTTGTGTGCTAATAATACATCATCCATATAGTGAAATATTTGTAGTTCAGGATTTTTATTTCTAAGTGGCTGGATTACTTTGTTAACATAAATTTGACACATAGTTGGGCTGTTAGCCATCCCTTGAGGGAGTACTTTCCATTCATATCTCTGATCAGGACCTTCATGATTCAGTGCAGGGATAGTAAATGCAAAACGTGGACTATCCTCAGGATGAATTGGAATTGAAAAAAAAATAATCTTTAATATCTATAACTAAAACATACCAGGTTTTTGGCAAAGCAGACAACTGAGGAATCCCTGATTGAGCAGGTCCCATAATAATCATCTCATTATTAATGGCTCTTAAATCTTGCAATAATCTCCATTTACCAGATTTCTTTTTGATGACAAAAATGGGAGTATTATGGGGAGATACGGAAGGTTGTATATGTCCTTCCGCTAATTGTTGTTTGACCAGGTCATGGGCTGCTTGTATCTTTTCTTTAGTCAGGGGCCACTGAGGAACCCATACTGGTCTTTCTGATTTCCAAGTAATTTTTATTGTCTCAGTGGCCCTTTCTGAAAATCCAACCCATGTCTGTCTGTTCCTTGATCTATTTGTATTGGTGCTGGTATACCTTGTTCTTGTTTTTCTAATCTTTTTCCTTTCCTAAAACCTTGTCTAGTCATAATAGTGGGTGCATTTTGGTTGATGTTATTTGTTAATGTCAAACCTAATTGATCTAGGACATCTCGTCCCCATAAATTTACGGGAAGATGATCCAATACATATGGCTGTATAGTTCCTTCACATCCTTCAGGATCCTTCCAATCTAATACCATTGCACTTCTATGGGGATTAGTCGCCACTCCTAGGCCTCGAAGCGTTTGAGTGGCTTGTTGTAATGGCCAATGTTTTGGCCATTCTTGACGAGAGATGATGCTAAGGTCTGCACCTGTATCCAGTAGCCCATTAAATTCATGTCCTTGAATATTTAGTTTTAGCATGGGGCGAGAATCTAAATTTAAAGAAAGCATAGCCCAATCTACACCTGTGGAGCCTAATCCCTTGGAACCTTTTTCTACAGTACGACTGGAAAATTTATCATGTAGGCTGGGTATTATTAGTAACTGTGCTATTCTATCTCCTGGTGAAATTACTGATATACCCTTTGGAGAACTGGCTATAATTTTTATTTCACCTTCATAATCGGGATCAATTACCCCAGGACTTATCATAAGTCCTTTTAGAGTAGAAGAGCTGCGTCCCAATAATAAGCCTACTGTTCCTTTGGGAAGAGGTCCTTTCACCCCTGTGGGAATGATTTGAACTCCCATCTCTGGAGTTAGTACTGCTCTGGCGGAGGCACAGATGTCCAACCCTGCACTCCCTGTGGTTTGTCTGATGAGGGATCTGATGGACAATGTGTTCTGGGCACTACCCTGATGGGGTTTCTGAGTTCCTCCAGTGCTCCGTATATTTGTGGTTTTGGGCCCCGGAGCATTGGGCCCCCCTGTCCATTTTTTGGCAACGGAGCCCGATGCCTTTCTCCACGATATCGTGGATAAACACCTGGTCCTTGTTCGTTTTTTGATAATGGAGTACCCTCTATGGTGGTTTGAGAACGGCATTCATTAGCCCAATGTCTCCCTCTACGGCATCGTGGGCAAATACCTGGTATTCTACTCCTTTGATACCTAGTTTTGTTAAACCCTCCTCCATTGGGGCAATTCCTTTTAAAATGTCCTATTTGTTCACAATTGTAGCATGTTCTTGGCCTGGCATCTAAAGCCTCTTTTACTGCAGCTGCCACAATTTGCCCTTGTTCATTAATGTCTCTGGCATCTAAAGCCTATTTTACTGCAGCTGCCACGACTTGCTCTTGTTCATTAATGTCTCTACATAATTTAATATATGTGTTTAAATCTTCATGTTTCCATGGTCTAATGATATCTCTGCACCAACGATTCGCTTGCTCATAAGCCAGGTGTTTTAGTAATGGCATTGCTTGTTCTGTATTTCCAAAAACTCTGGTAGCTGTTTGAATAAGCCTATCTACAAATTCAGCATAAGGTTCATTAGGTCCTTGTATTACCTTAGATAATTGACCTTGTAAACCTCCATGTCCTTGTAAAGTCTTCCATGCCTTAATTTCATCTACAGCAATTTGTGCATATACACCAGGATCATATGCAATTTGTTGCTGCTGATCCTCATAAGGTCCCTTTCCTCACAACATATCTAGATTTCTCTGAGGATAACCAGCTGCTGCATTTCGCCTAGCTGTCTCCTTGCAAAATTCCTCATTGGCAACCTTCCATGACAGTTATTGTCCTCCATTTAGCACAGCTTTACACATATTAGCCCAGTCTGCTGGCGTAATGTTCAAGTTGTTAATGGATTCGACCATGCTTACAGTGAAGGGTGCTTGAGGACCATAGGTTGTTACAGCCTCTTTTAGCTGCTTCACTGTTTTGAAATTTAAAACATGGTAAACTCGCTGCCCTCCTGCCTCAAATACAGGGCATGTTAACATTTGAGATTTTGTCTCAGGATCCCAACTATCAACTGCGGGGCTTGGGGGCCTCCCAGCATATGGAGGTGGCCTTGTTAGTTGGACACTTACGTCCTCTGGTGATAGAAAGGTGTTAGTAGCAGTCTCCTGTAGAGGTGGTGCTGTTGGTTGGACACTTACACCCTCTGGTGATAGAAAGGTGTTAGTAGCAGTCTCCTGTTGTAACTTTCCCCCTGATGGCTTTTTCTGTTTTACACTTTCTTTCTCTGTCTGAGTAGCTTGAGAAACCTTCTCTTTTACTTGAATTTTTTCCTCTGTCTGACTAGCTTGAGAGACCTTCTCTTTTACTTGAATCAATATGTCTTCTCTTTCCTCTACCATTGTCTGAACTGAAGGCTTTGGACTAAGCAAACAAGATACAAACGTCCACAATGGCAATGTGCCAACTGGCAGAGTCCCTGGGCTTTTCTTTTCTATTATTTTTAAATCTTCAGCATGATGGTTCCATTGTGATATATTCAACAACTCCTCCTTAAAAAGCCATGGGCTACATTTTTGTATTGTATCAACGTATGCCCTGACTGCTCTTGATTTTACTGGGATGCCTCCTTCCTCTAACAATTTACTTAACACTCTTTCGGTTTGTTTTTTACTAATTTCTGATCCCATATTTCTACTATAATACAACCCAACAAGATAACACCAAACAAAACCGAGATAGAATGAAATAAAAATGGAACAACAAAAAATCATTATAGCATTTCTCCCTATCTGTTCCTCAGATGCAAATAGTTTTTCCTCAGATGTGAGCGGTTTTTCTTCCGTCTCACTCATCTCCAGGGACAGGCAACTTAAAACAAAAGTGAAGCCAAACAAAACAGGAATCTTAAAATGGCTACCCATCCTCTCGCCCTGCCCTCAGGGGCGAGCAGTTTACCTTATCACTTACCCTCAGTCACTCCCTGTGCGAGCCACCAAATGCTGCAGTCTGGCTGGGCACAATCAGGAGCCACTTGTCAAAAGAAACTAACTTTATTTTTAGAACCACACATGCCAAACAAAACAACCTCTCAGGAAAAACCCTCAGAGCCCCAACTGCCACCACCGGCTTCCCACAAGCCTCTCTCTCCCACACCAGCCTCTCTCCACCTCCCACAACCCTCCTGCTCTTGAGGCCGATTGGCTGGGTCACGTGGGGGGAGCCAAAAAAGTCCCCCAGTGAGCAGCTCCGTGGTCTGAAAGGGCAGGGAAACAGCCCAATGAGCATCACCGCAGAGGAGCCAATCAGCTAGATGTTGCTGGGGCCGCTGTGAGCCAATCACCAGCCGGCAGCTGGAAGTTTGCTGGCAGCTGGAAGTTTGCTGGGGCCCCTTCGGCTGTGGCTCTCAACATGTTTGCCTCACATGTGTGAGGCACTGGGTTCAATCCTCAGGAACACATTAAAAATAAATAAATAAAGGGTTTTTTTTAAAAGCTATTAAATAGTGAAGCCAGTAGACCAATCCAGGTAACCTGTCCCACAGCTCATATTACTTTCTTGAAAAAATTTTTTGCTATATAAAACATTTGCCTTGTTCAAGCATCAAACCGTAAAACAAAACACAATTGGAAAGATCCAGTTTTTGTCTCTACCCCTGTATGGTTTGAATGTATTCCCTAAAGTTAATGTGTTATAAATTTCATCCTCATTGCAAGTGTTGGGAGTTGGGCTTAATAAAAAGTGATTAGGTCATGCCCTCATGAATGGACTAATGTCATTGTCAAGAGAGTGAGTTATCATGAGAGTGGATTTGTTATAGAAATAAGTTACCCAAAAAAGATGCGGGGGGAAGGCATCCAGTGTTCTTTTGCTCTCACACCCACTTCTTACCCTACCTCCGTGGGATGATGCAGTATGAAGACCCTTACAAGATGCCAACACTGTGCTCTTAGAGCTCCTAGCTTCTAGAACCATGAGCTAAATAAATCACCCAGTCTCAAATATTCTGTTTATAATATAGCAGCAGAAAATAGACTAAGAAACTCCCTTTCCTGTTTTCTTCTCTACTGCAGATTTTTTAAAGTTTTTGGTTTGCCCTTTTATAGTTTCTTTATGAAAATATTTTCAAATATGTATATATGTGTATGCCACTGTATATGTATAAAACCTATATTGCTAACTAGGATGTGCTCTCGCTCTTTTGTTTGTATTCAATTTTAAAGTCTTTTAAAATGCCTTTTCTTTTCAGAAGCAGGTTCATGAGACCAGTCTGGTAAATATATTTCATATCATTTTGCAGATATCTTCCTGAGTGCTGAACTTACATTTCCACTTCTTCTTCACATTTTATATTCTGCTTCATGCTTGAGATTTTGACTCATACAGCAAGATAAGACAGACTCACACTCTGCCTTGAGTAAAAGTCCTTCTCTAGAAAACTTGGATATGACACTGTTTGATCTGGCTAACTTGTAAAATTGAAATTGGGCTTATCATACAAGTCTGCTTTTATCCTAAAGAGGAAGGGAAAATTGTAGTAGTCATAGGATTTAGCTGTCATTTGCTTAAGAAAAACAGGTATGAATTTGTGTTCTACAGTTTGAGGTTTCCCAGACTTCACAGAGTGTCTGTTCCCTGGAGGTTTGGTATTTCTGAAGCCATGAACAGGGCCAGGTGTCATTGGCCTCCGCTTTTATATCTGCCTATAGTCTTCAAGTTACACTTCCGTTTGGTAAATATGTATATTAGTTTCCTGGGGTACCTTAACAAATTGCTGGAAACTAGGTGGCTTAAAATGTTGGGAATTTATTCTCTCACAGTTCTAAAAGCCAGAAGAACAAAGTTAGCCAGTCTGTACTCTCTCCAGAGTCTTTAGGAGAGATACCATTCTTTGCCTCTTCTAGCTTCTGGAAGCTGGTAGCATTCATTGATTTGTTGATCAGTGCATCACTCAATCACTGCCTCAGATTTCCCCCTGCCTTTTCCTTATATGGACACTTATCATTCCATTTAGAGTCCACCCAGATATCCCAGAATGATGTCTTCATCTCAAGATCCATAACTTAATAACATCTACAAAGACCCTTTTCCCAAATAAAGTAACATCCACAGGTTCTTGGAAATAAGATATAAACATACCTTTTGTGTATATCCATTAAACCCATTATTATATGTTTCTAGGCTACTCAGAAAACATTTTTATAGAACAGAAATTAATAAGCAGACATGTTAGTTGTTAAGATATGTCTCTTGTTTTGTGATTAGATGGTATGGCATTACTAAGCCCAAAGCATGATATTATAATTAGTTGATTTAGTTTGTAGAGTATCACTTGGAAAATAATGAAATATTTTGGGGTGTTAATAAATATTTGTCTTTCATAGTCTTTCCAGATCTAAGGTAGAATTTGCCACAGCACTGTCATTTTCCCAGACATTAGTTTAGTACAATTGTAAATTGCCATCACTACTTAACCACTGGCTCATTAACAGTAATTTATAGAAATAGATTGGAGTGTTCAGCATAATGATGAGTCAGTGTCTCCTGCTAGTCACTCAGAACACTGAGCTCTCTGCAGAACATGTTAAATGAATATGTCTGTGATTTACCCACTTAAACAAAGCATTATGTAATAAACCACCAGTGTTTGTTTCCTGTAGACTTAGATTTCTCCCTTTGCAGCACTCAGTTAACTTTAATTGGCCAGGATTCCTGGTAGGAAGGTCATTTTGTTGCCCCTTGGCCATTTACATGTTCAAGGTAGATTTCCTTCTCTACTTTGCTGTGGTCATATTTATTTTAAATCTTCCCTAAGTGAAATAAACAAGCATTTGCAGAGTTGTCCCCTGCAAAGTAGTAAATGAAATGATCTTTTATTCATTTAAATGGCATCATTTGATTATATGATAATTCAATCCTATATTGTGTGAAACGATATCAGTTTAAACAGAACTGCACTTCCTCAGAATTAATTGCTTTATTAGATCATACTCTGTGTTTCTACGTTCATGTTACATAGAACTTGGTGAGTGGGTCTCCTTAGAAAACCTTGATAAGCATTAAAGGCTAAAATGTTTGCTTGATAGCATCTCTTCCTTTGATTTTTCAGAAATGTGGACACATTTATCTTCAACCTGCAAGTATTAATGTTTTTTAATAGTAGAAATTAGTAAGTGAAGTATTGATCAATGCATACATGCTTCCATGTGAAAATGTATTCCCTTATTACTTAGATGTTAACTGGGCCATCATCACTGAAATCATTGCCAAGTTAGCTTAATAATCTATGGTATACTCTCTTTCAGTTGCTGAAAAAACAGAATCAGAAAGCTGAGGCTTCTATGGCAGTTTAGTCACTCAGAGATCTGTGGAACCAGAGTATCAGTTATAGTCTGAATTGTAGCTCCATACATACCCATTTGTCATTATCCCTACCTCTAACATTTGAACTTTCCACACAGTTATAGTTCCCTGGAAGGAGTGAATTTGGGGCTATCACTGTGAGCCTCTTGGCTGCCACAGTACATTTATTCCTATCTCCTTGCCCCTGAGGTATTCACTGATAGTGATAAAAACTGGTAAACCTGATAGTAAACAGTTAAAAAAGATGAGATTAAGGACATTTTTTTAAATTTCTAAGTATAAAGATAACAACTAGAATGACACTACAAATTTTTAAAATATACATAAGGAATACAAAACTGGTAGACAAAGAAGTGTAGAAAATATAATATATATAATTTAAAATATGATAGAGTTAAAACCAAACAAATGAATCATACCAATAGATATGAATAGGCTTAACACTTATTAAAGAAAAGTATTTTCATGTGGCTCACAAAATGAGACCCCAACTGTATGATGTATATAACAGCATACCTAAAACACCTATTCAGAAAGGCTAAAAATATAAGAGATAGACAATAATATACCAGGAAAATGGAAATGAAAACATCAGGAGTAGTGACCCTGATATCAGACCAAGTAGAATTCAAGCCCCAAAGAAAAAGGAGACATTTCAATGCTAAAATCTAAAGTTCACCATGAAAATGTGCTTAGGAATATTTTTGCACTGAATAACACAGCAACTATCTTTATGAAACAGAATATACAGGTGATCCAAAAAACAGAGACATACTACTCATAGGAGACTTTAGAAGCACCTCTCAAAGTATCAGACAGATTAAGTAAACACAAAAATAAATCAGCAACATAGGCAGGAAAGATCTGATGAAGATCTGTCCAGTTATATACCTTGATATTAGATACAACAGAAAATATGCTTTCTCACATGCTTATGATATATATACAAAATAAAATCAAATATTTTCATAAAGAAAACATCAGTAATTTCCATTATGTAGTAATATTATAAACAACATTGTTGTTTATAATATTATAAACCACACTACAGTAAAATCAACAGTTACTTAAAAAAAGAGATCCTTCCACATGGAAAGTTTTAAAACTTGTTAAAACAACTCTTAGGTGAAATGGTGAAATATAAACTGAAATTATAGATTTTTTAAAGTAGTGACAATAAAATATTACAGCTCAGATGCCTTCTCTAATAAGTTATATAAAATGAGAAGGAGGCAAGTATTATTCAATCTATTTTTGTATAGTATTGGGGGTTGAACCTGGGGCCTTGCACATGCAAGGCAAGCTAACTCTGAGCTACATCTCTAGCCCCTTTTGTTTTATGAGGCAGGGTCTCATTAAGTTGTGAAGGCTGGCCTTGAACTTGTGACCTATCTGCCTCTGCCACCCAAGTAGCTGGGATTGCAGGCACACACCGCTGTGCCTGGCTCAACATAGTCTTCATAAGTTTGTCTACAGAGAAATAAAATACTTCGATTCTCAATGTTTTTCTGTTTTAATTATAGTATATTAAATATCAATTCTATTTTTTTATTTCTGTATATATTATAGTAGCACTAAAAAAGTTTCTGATGTTTTGACAAAATGTTTAGAAGTCACAAAACAATCATAATTTTTCCATTAATTATTAATGGCAAAATTAATAGGGTTGGGGTGCAACTCAGTGGTAGTGCACATGCTTTGCATGCACAAGGCTCAGGATTCAATCCCTGGCATCAAACAAATAATATTTCTTTTCATAGTTTCAGCATTATCATTTTTATGATCCCACATTGCTGTGCACAGTGTGACTGCCTGTACTTTACAGGCCACTATGCAAATAAATTTGAAAACCTAGATACAATAGATAATTTCCTGTGGAAATACATGTTACCAAAATTGACCCCATTAGAGGTAATGAGCTTTAAAAGGGCAATTCCCACAGAAGTAGACAGAATTATTAAGGAACTACCCCCACAAAAATGGCACTAGGTCCAGATTATTTCATAGGTACCAAATAATCCCAGTATTTGGTACCTATGAAATCAGATTATTTCAGAGCCTTAGATGTCAAAATTGCACAAGTGCCAATCTGAAAAAGCACCCTGTGGCCACAGGTGGAATAATTTAAATAAGAAAATATTAATACCCAAAGAGTTAGATATTCATGAATCTGTAATGATTTAAATAAATAATTGAACAAATAAATGAGGAATTGGCAGATCTCCACTATAGAGAGATTTCCATGAATAAAGGAAGTGATGAAAATAGAAAATCACTATTAGAACACCATAGTAATAATTGTTGGAGGCAAGATATCTACCAATGGACTCTAAAGTTAGTCCATGGCAATTTGAGGAAAAACAGAATATAGTCTCAAATTATCTTCTCTAAGGTATTTAATTACAAAGGGAAATATAGTAACCTAACACTGGAGGAAACCAACAAGACACTACCTGAACCAATGACCAAGTTTAACATCACCAGAAATAACACATCAACATCATACATTCCTGATGTAATAATGGATTGAAGACTCTTTATTTCTGTGGTATTCTTGCACAAAGTATAGAACCTCAATCTATCATGAGAAAACATCAGACAATCCCCAGTTGGGAGGATATACTACAAAATACATCATCAATATTCATCAAATGTCAAAGTTATGACAGACAAAAGACTGAGAAATTTACAAATTGGAGGATACCAAGAGATATATGACTATTACAATGTAAGGTCTTAGGTTGAATTCTAGAACAAAAGGACATTGAAGGGAAAACTAGTGAAATTTGAGTAAAATTTATAGATTAGTTAGTAGTATTGCAATGTTAATTTCCTTGTTTGGCTCATTGTACTTGGATTATTTAAAATGTTAATATTAGACAAAACTAAATGAAGGATGTACAGGAACACTGTACTGTTTTTGTAATGTTTCTATAGGTGTAGAATTATTTCTAAGTAAATGAGCCAATGGCCAAATAAACAATTATAAGTTATCAGTTAATATTTGTTTCTTAGTTTAAGAGAGTTAAGGATTATTTGATGCAAACTGTCTTAGAGTAATTTATATTGTTAATCTAAATTTAATAAGCCCAAGAAAATAATTCAGGAATGACTCCTTTACTCTTTATTAAGTCCAAAAAAGCTTAGCTACCCTTCAGTTCTTCAAAACTTTTCAAACAGAAGTTGGTCTGACTATTTAGGAAGTAGGACATGGGATGGCCTTTTTAAAAGGAGAATATTAGCTGGGTGTGGTGGCTTGTACCTATAATCCCAGCAACTTGGGAGGCTGAAGCAGGAAGATCACAGATTTGATGCCAACCTCAGCAACTTAACAAGACCCTAAGCAACATAGTGAGGCCCTGTCTCAAATTTTAAAAATTAAAAGGGCTTGGAAATGTAGCTCAGTGGTAAAGGGCCCCTGGGTTTAATCACAGTTCCTAAAATACAAAAATAAAAGGAGAACATTAAATGGTATTAGTTCCATAGTTATGAACTAACTTCTCAAGGCATGTGCAATATCTTCCCAGGTATTCCGGAAGGACCTCATCAGTGCCATGAAAATTCCAGATTCTCATCACGTCAATCCTGACAGCTATTATCTCTTTTCGGACACGTGGAAAGAAGAATGGGAAAAGGGAGTCCAGGTACCAGCCAGTCCAGACAATATTCCACAGCCTTCTGTCAGGTATTTGCATGCTTGTACCTTTGACTTAGGGAATTAATGCTCTTAATGTTATTTGTATGCTGCTTGGGGAGAAAGAGTGACTAATTACACATACATAATGCAAAGTCACATAACATGCTTACCAATTCACTAAGACACATTATACCAGGTCATGGTGGATCTGTAGTTAAAGTAAAGCTCATTTGTTCAAGAACATAATGCAAGCCCATTCATAGGATGAAACTGTTGGAAATTCAATCTGAAATGATGGTAGGGTTTTGAAGAGCAAGATTTTCAAGTCTGATTCAATATTCAATAGCATTTATTAGTCAATATTCAATAGCATTTATTAGAGAAATAGAGCATTAGTTAATAACTTTCCCTTGGGAAGTTGCTTCATATAATAGGGTCATCATAGTGATGGCATCAATAGAGGGCCAAAGCCTACAGTTTCTAAAATGCATAAGCCCAAATGAAAGGGGAGTATTGGAATAATTGGATTGACTATAAGCATATGGCCTTCATTTGCAAAGACTTGAGAAGAAGTTGAAGTATGAGTGGTCTTTGGTTTTGTGGAAAGAAAAGGACTTTTCTGCCAGAAAAAGTATAAATTCAGCTCCTCAGAAATAATGGCTACTTTGGGAAGCCATTTGTCTTACTTGTCTTTGTGTTCCCAATGCTTCACATAATGGCTATTATGAAGTGAAATATTAAATATAAGTTTGAGTGAATGAGGGCTGGGGTTGTGGCTCAGTTGTAGAGCGTTCGTCTAGCATGTGCAAGGCCGATCCTCAGCACCACATATAAATAAATAAATAAAAGGTATTGTGTCCAACTACAACTAAAAATAAATATTTACAAAAATTTTTTAAAAAGTTTGAGTGAATGAAGAAATGAATAAGTAGATCATACAGCTTCAGGTAAAGGGGCTGGTAGGTCCTGCTAGTTACTATGAGAAATAGTTGATCTCATTGTAGATCTGTTTCTACCACGTTAGGTTCTTAAAGGACAGAGATAAACATCCTTGAATTTTCTGCTCTCAGCACCAGGTTTTATCCTCCAGAACTGCTTGTTGAATCACTTCTAGAAACCAGGGCCCAGGCTGTCCCTCCCACAAGAGGCTATCCACATTCTGTTAAAGAAAGCTTCAGAGCCTTGCTCAAAACATGTCCCATGCCTCACTAGTTCATCATCAACACTTTCTCCTCCCTCCTAAAAATCAGAATAGCATCATGAATGAACACAAGAGTTGAGCATTTTCTTGTCTTTGCTGTCTGTATTTTTGTATAACTGTAGCAGCCCTGGTGCTGAGCTAACAATCCCCATTCCATTGACACTCCAAGTCAATATCAATTATCTGTACAATGGCAGTGATTTTAATTTTTCAACTTAAATGGAAGATGTCCATTGTACCACTTTAAAAATAGTATCTATCAGGCTGGGGATATAGCTCACTTGGTAGAGTTGCTTGCCTTGCATGCACAAGGCCCTGGGTTCAATCCCTAGCACCACACACAAAAAAATAATATCTATCAAATAAGTCAGGTAACAAGAATAGAGCAACAGTTTAGAAAAGACTAAATTTAGAGACTGAAAGAGTTAGCCTTCTCTCACAAGGAGAGAGATGCACTCCTTAATTCATATGAGACCTTGGTGCTATAATATTTGTCCTGAGAATTCAGAATACTTAACCATTTTAAGTGCCATGAATTTTTGCTGAATCTCTTCTATTTCCCATAGTTCTTTCCCTGTCATATGAACCCTTAATTTTAATTGGACAAAGCAGAATATTAAATTATTGATCATATTAAATTCCTTAATGAAATTTGGACCTGGTTGCACTTGCTAGGTAGAATGTATTGTTTTTAGCCATATGATCCAGTTATACCTCTCCTGGGTATATACCTGAAGGAATTAAAGTTAACATACTATAGAGATACCTGCAGACTCAGGCCTTTCATCTCACAATTTACAATATCCTAGGTATAGAATCAGCCTAGGATGCTGATCAGTAGATGAATGGATAAAGAAAGTGTGTCATATATACACAATGGAATATTATTCAGCCATAAAGAAGAATGAAATCATGTCATTTGCAGGAAAATTATGAAACTGAAGATCATAATGTTAAAAGAAGTAAACTAGACTCAAAAACAAGTATCACATGTTTTCCCTCATATGTAGGCTCTAGGGGAAAAAAGAAAGACAACTTGAAAAACAGAGACAATTAGAGAAGTAGAGGGGATTGGGGGAGGGGGAGATGAGTATGATCAAAATTTTTCTGCACATATAATGTCACAATGAAACCCATTATTCTGCATAATTAAAATTCACTAATAAAATGTGAAAAATCTGTATGGTATGAAATGATATTAGAACATTGATGAAGAATTAGTTTTAATATTACTTCATTTAATCTTCAAAAGCAAATAAGTTCAGTTAACATTTTGTGGGGAATACTAGGGATTGAACTCAGGGGCACTCCACCCTGAGCCACATCCCAGCCCTATTTTTTTTTTTTTTTTTTTGATTTTGTTTAGAGACAGGGTCTCACTGAGTGCTTAGCGCCTTGCTATTGCTGAGGCTGGCTTTGAACTCTCAGTCCTCCTGCCTCAGCTCCTGAGCCACTGGGATTACAAGCGTGCACCACCACACCTGGATCAGTTAACATTTTTGAGTACTATCTATATTTAGACCATTTATTTTGCCCCATGCTGTGCAGTTATTCCAAAACAGGCCTTTTACAGACACGATCTAAGTCTTTAGGGTATTTTGTTGTTGTTGTTGTTTTTGTTATTGTTGTTGTTATTTGGTACCCAGAGGCACTTTAACACTAAATTTTATTCCCAATCCTTTAATTTTTTTTTAATTTTTAGAGATGATCTTGCTAAGTTTCCGAGGCCAGGCTAGCCTCAAACTTTAGATCCTCTTGCCTCAGCCTCCCAAGTCACTGGTTTTATAAGCATGCACTTACGCCCCCAAGTCTAGGTTTTTGACAGAGTTTCCTAATTTCCCATCCATATATCCTTTAAAAATGTTTTTTAGTTGTAGATGGACACAATACCTTTATTTTATTTATTTACTTTTATGCAGTGCTGAGGATCGAACCCAGTACCTCACATGTGCGAGGCAAGCGCTCTACCACTGAGCCACAACCCCAGCCCCATATATCCTTTTGGTGAAATGTATTTTCATATCTTTGGCCCATTTTGTAATTGGAGTATTTATTTAATGTTTTTGTCTTGGAGATTTAACCCAGGGGTGCTTTACCACTGAGCTACATTTCCAGCCCTTTTCATTGATTTATTTTTGAGACAGGATCTTGCTAAGTTCCCAAGGCTGGCCTCAAACTTGCAATCCTCCTGCCTCAGCCTACTAAATAACTTGGATTACTACACCACTGTCCCCAGCTTAAATCGTGTGTTTAATGTCATCTCTTTGAACTCCTCATCTATCTGTGTATCCCAAAGATTTTCTCCTATTTTTTATGAATTTCAGTTTTAGGGCTGGGGATGCATAAAACTGACTTATGACTGACTGACATGCATAAGGCCCTAGGTTCATTCCCCAGCACCACACACACATAACAGAGTTTTATAGTTTTATATTTTTACATTGAAATGCGTAATCCATTTTGAATAAATTTTGTATACGATGTAAGGTTTAGGTCTGGTTTCAAAATCATATGAGTTGATTTCTCCCACTTTATTCTTCATTTTTCAAAATTGCTGTGGCTGTTTTAATTTTTATAAGAAACCTTGCTGAATTTTCATAGGAGTTAAACCTATATAACATTTGGTGAAAACTGACATCTTTACAATGTCAAGCCTTCTAATTTCTCATTTATTTAGATCTTCTATGATTTCTTTCATCAGCATTATGTAGTTTACGGCAAACAAGTCCTGTATGTTTTGCTAGATTTAAATTAAATGTTAATTTTTGAGCAATTTTTAATGGTATTGTAATTATAATTTTCAGTTTCCATATGTTCATTGCTAGTATGTACAATTACAGTGAATTTTTGTACATTCATCTTATATTCCTACAACCGGGCTGAATTATGTAGTTTTGTTTTTATTATTTTTTTCTTTTGATTTTTGTAGTACAAGGGATTGAACCCAGGGACACTCTTATCACAGAGTTAGACCCCCAGCCCTTTTTGGTTTTTATTTTGGGACAAGGTCGCATTATGTTGCCCAGGCTGAACTTGTGAACCTCCTGCCTCAGCATCCCAAGTCACTGGGATTACAAGTGTGTGCCGCTGTATGCAGCTCCTTAAAATTTTTCTATGTAGACCATCATGTCACCCCAAAATAAGGATTGTTCTCCTTCTGCCTTATCAATCTCTTTACCTTTTATTTTCTTTATTGCCTATTGCAGTAACTAAAACTTCCAATATAACATACTGAATAACAGTGGTGAGAGCAGACATCCTTCCCTTGTTTCCAATCTTAGGGGGAAAGCAGTCAATCTTTCAGTTTTTCAGTCTGATGTTAACTATAGGGTTTTTTTAATAAATTTTCTTTATCAAGTTTAGAAATTTCACCTCTGCTAATTTGTTGTAGTTTTATCATGAATAGACACTAGATGTTGTCAAATACTTTTTCTGTGTCAAATAATATGATTATGTGATTTGTCTTCTTTAACCTATTAATATTATGAATAACATTAATTGATTTTTCAAACATTGTACCAGCCTTGCATTGTTGGAATAAAGTCCCATGTGTTAGGCAGTTTGGGCTACCAGAATAAAATACCACAGTCTGGGTGTCTTTAACAACAGAAATTTATTTTTCAAAATTCTGATGGCTGAAAGTCCCTGATCAAAGACCAGAAGTTTTTGTTGAGGGTCCCCTTCCTTGTTTTCCACTTCCTTATATGGCCTTTCTTTGGAGCAGGTGCAGATAGAGGGAGATATTTTCCTTCTCAATAAGCCTATCAGAGCCACAAAGTGTGGTGGAACATGCCTATAATCCCACCTGTTCAGGAGGCTGAGGCAAGAGGATCACAAGTTTGAGGCCAGCCTCATCAACTTGGTGAGACCTGTCTCAAAAATAAAAAGGGCTAGGGATATAGGTCAGTTATAGAGTACTTGTGTAGCATGCACAAGGCCCTGAGTTCAATCCCCAGTACCACACACACACACACACACACACACACACACACACAAAGACTACCAGTTCTATTGGATTCAAGCCCCACCCTTATGGGCTCATTTAGCCTTAATTACCCCTCTGTAGGACCTGTCTTCAAACACAGCCACTTTGGGGTTAGGGCTTCCACATATGAAATTTTGAGGGGTATAAGACACAATTCATAACTTACTTTCTCAAGAGTTTAGAATTCTTTTTTTAAATATTTATTTTTTTAGTTGTAGTTGGACACAATACCTTTATTTTATTTATTTTTATGTGGTGCTGAGGATCGAACCCAGGGCCTAGCACATGCTAGGTGAGCACTCTACTGCTGAGCCACAACCCTAGCCCTAGAATTCTTTTTTTGTATACTTCTTGATTTAATTTGCTAAAATTATCTTATTGAAAACTTTTCTATGTTCCTGAGGAATATTGACCTGTAGGGTTTTTTTCTTATGATACTCTTATCTGGTGTCATATCAGGCTGATACTGGCTTCATAAAATTAGTTGGGAAGTATTCCCTCCTTCTGTTGTTTAGAAGAAATTGCATAGAATGTATGTTCTCATTAAACATTTGATAGAATTCTCCAGTGAAATACTTTGAATCTGGAGATTTCTTGTGCCAGGCAAGCACTCTGCCACTGAGCTATAGCCCCAGCCCTGTCAAATTTATGTGTATAGAATTTTTCATGATATTCTCTCTATTGTTTTCATTTTAAAATGCAACAATCTTAGCCAAACTTCCACTTGCAGAACGATGAAGTAGATGTACTTCTCCCTATAGCCCTTACTAAATACAACTAAAAACCCTGACCATGAGCATTTTATGTAACACACACCTAAGTCTTTGAATGGACAATAAAAGAAGGTAGAACAGCTAGAACCCTTGAGCCTTAAAGAACAACACCAATGTATGTTCCCTGGGTTTTCTTTTTGTTCCCAGACTTGGTGCTAGATACGGTAGCAAAACCCAGAATCACCAACTAGCAAAGACAAACAATAAAGCTAAGAAAGCCTGCTAGAAAACTTTTAGATAATATCTGCTTATCTGCAGCCAAACACCACAGAAAAACACCTGCTAGTCAGCTTTCAGTCACTGTGACAAAGTCCCTGAGAAAAACAATTTGAAGGAGGAAAGATGTATTTTGGCTTAAGTTTCAGTCCATGCTTACGTGGTCCCATCATTTTGAGCCTTTGGCCAGGCAGAACATCATGGTAGGGAGCACAGGGTGGAGCAGAGCTGCTCACCTCATGGTAGTTAGGAAGCAGAGGATGGGAGATGGGAACTGGCTGGGGATAAAATTAACCCTTCAATGGGATTTTCCCAGTGGCCTACCTCTTCTGAGTAGGCCCCACCTCCTGAAATTTCCATCACCTACTAACAGCACCACCAGCTGAGGACCAAGACTTTGGTGAGGTTGGGGACATTTCAAATCCAAACTATTAAAACAGCCACCCCAATTGTCTCCTGAAAAGATGCAGTAGAGAGTCTAGATGGTCACCTCAACCCGCCTTGCAGTAATGCTGGCACTGGATCAGGGGTTGTGTCAGAGGAAAATTATTGGAAAATCCATATTTTCACATCTTCCCAGCAATAATGACACTTTTTTCTTCCATAGTATCAGTGAAAGCCATACATAGACTACTATAAGGCATTTTTACCAATCCCAGTAAGGGAGGTATCATTGGAGGCCTAGTGGAAGCCAGAATTCCCAGCCTCGCCCAACAGTAATAGGGATTCCCCACCCTTGGATGTTGACAGAGGCCAAATATAAACTAGAATTTCTACAGCCACCTGACAATAACAAGACAATATCTTCCAGCTCCACCCCTGTCTTCAGCCACAGTAGTATCATAGGAAACCAGCCAAAAATGATGTTTTAAATAAGATCCAGAGTTTCATAATACCCAAAATGTCCAGGTTCTGATAAAAAGAAAGACTCATCAAGAATACTCCAAGCCAGGCATGGTGGTACACACCTATCATTCCAGTAACTCAGTCACAAGTTTTGGGCCAATCTCAGCATTTTAGTGAGACTCTCAGCAACTTAACAAGATCTTGTCTCAAAATAAAAATAAAAAATGACTGGGAATGTAGCTCAGTGGTAAAGCACCCAGTACCACATGCACAAAAACGGAATTCTCCCAAGAAGAATAGGGCTGTGGCTCAGTGGTAGAGCACTTGCCTAGCATGTGTAAGACCCTGGGTTCCATCCCCAGCACTGAAAAAAAATATTACCAAGGGACATGTTAGAAAACTACTCCTAAAGATACTTTTACAAGGGGCCACTATCTAGTTTTTAATTCATTTATTTCAAGCCTTCAGAAAATCTGTAGTGTTGTGGTATTTATATAGTTTCTGTATTGTTAACAAATGATTCTCATATACACATTAGAAAATTTTGTAGCATAGTCTTTACCTGCCAAATATTTAGATAAATTAAAGTGATACTGAGGGATCACTTTGCATATGACATTAGAGGAGGCCTTAAATCAAGTGAAAGTAGTGGCAGTTTCTTTTTTATTGCCTCCTCAGTGGCATAACAGTGTCCATGTGGGCCAGAGATAGTGGTTTTCTAGCCACTATGGCCTACCATGAAGAACAGATAAATAGGCCATCTTTCTGCAGAACAGATGTGGTTGTGGGTCCTTCCAACAAAGGCCAGTCATCTAGAAAGTTATTATAATATTATATATTATAATATTTAGTTACATTCAAACATCTGAATTGAAATCGGCACTTACCTCATCCTGATAAAAGTGTTCAGACCTCTGGGCTTTTGAGCCTTTGTTAATTTGGTCAGTTGTCAGGTGGTCATTCAAAGATTTTCTCCATACCTAGTACATAGTGGCTGAAAAAAAATTTACCCATGGATAATCCCGGGATTTCCTCCAGCTGTAGCAATGTTATATATATTTGAAGATATTAAAGCTATGTTTTTGTTTGTTTTGTTTTGTTTTCAATGCTGGGGATTGAACTCAGGGCCTCATGATTGCTAGGCAAGCACTCTACCACTGAGCCACATCCCTAGCCCAAAGCTGTGTTTTTTAAAAAAAATCAAAACGTAATATTTTTTTTTCACTGATCTTCATAATTACCCTCTATTGTTATAAATACAGTAATTTCTCCTTGGAAGTTTGCATTATTCACTTTTTACCCGTGTATCTTCTTGCATTTGGTGTTACCATTTCAGCCTATAATGTTTTTAATTTTTTTTAAGTTGTAGATAGACGCAATACCTTTATTTTTTATTTATGTGGTGCTGAGTATCAAACCCAGGGCCTCACACTTTGAGATGAGCGCTCCACCATTGAGCCCCAGCCCCAGCCCATATAATGTTTTTTATTGTCAGACTTAGTCCTTATATTCAGACCTTTAGTTCGAAATATATGTGGAAAGATGAGTGTGGTGGCATCACCATTATAATGTTCATTATTAAAAACTTTGCATTGAAATATGATATACTCACAAAAATTACACAAAACATATTTGTATAACTCAATGAATTTTTATAGAGTAGACAGATTCATTTTAACTGCCATCCAGATCAAAAAATAGAAAATGAGGGGCTGGGATTGTGGTTCAGTGGTAGAGCGTTTGCCTAGTGCTGGTGAGGCCCTGGGTTTGATCCTCAGTACCACATAAACAACATCAAAAAATAAAATAAAGATTAGATTCTTTAAAAAAAACTAATAAGGGCCAATCAACAACTAGAAAAAATATTTTTAAAAAATAGAAAATGACCAATGCCCTAGAAGCTCTCCTTCTGTTCCCTGTCAGTAACTGACCTTCCTCACCCTAGGTAACAGTTGTGCCAGTTTTTGAACTTCATATAAATAGAGTTTTACATTATATATTCAAGACTGGATTGTTTTGTTCATTATAATACAACAGTATTAGTAGTTTGTTAATTTTCACTTCTGTGTTGTGTTAGTTAACTTTTCATTCCTATAACCAAAAGACCTGACAATAACTGAAAGTAGGGAAGGTTCATTTTTGGCTTATGGTTTTAGAGGTTTCTGTCCGTTGCCGGCTGGCTCTAAGGCAGAAACATCACGGCAGAAGAACATGGCTGAGGAAAACTGCTTAACTCTTGGCAGCCAGAAGGAAGGGAGAGGGATCAAGGCCAAGATACAGTCTCCAAAGGCATACCCCTAATAACCTATTCCCTCCAATCATATCCCCCACCTGAATACAATTTCCATCACCTCCCAGTAGTCCATTTAATTATCCGTGGATTACTCCACTGATCAGAGCAGAGCCCTTGTGATCTAATCACTTTGCAAAAGTACCACCTCTGGACTTTGCTGCATGGGGGACCAAGCCTTCAACAGCTGAGACTTTGGAGAGATAATCCAGATCCAAACCATAACATGTCACATTCTTTGTTTGTTTGTTTTTTGAGAGAGAGAGAGAGAATTTTAATATTTATTGTTTTTAGTTTTTGGCAGACACAACATCTTTGTTAGTATGTGGTGCTGAGGATCGAACCTGGGCCGCACGCATGCCAGGCGAGCGCGCTACCGCTTGAGCCACATCCCCAGCCCCATGTCACATTCTGTTGTGTGAACGTGCCACAATTTATCCATTCTGTTCTCAATGGATACTTGGGTTGTTTCCTGTTTTCAGCTACAAAAAAAGCTAATGCAAACATTTTTGTTCATCTTTTGGTACATAGTTGTGTACATATTTGTTAAGTGCCTATAAGTGGATTTGCTAGGTCATAAAAGTGTGTGTCAAACTGTTTATACCTGATAGCTATAATATCTGCTGCCAATGAAGTTATACCAATTCATGCTCCCACCAGCAGTTTATGAGAGTTCTGTTTGTTCTACTTTCTTAACAACACTTAGTATTGTTAATTTTGAGTCAGTCTTTTAAAGTTTAGCCATTCTGATAGATGAGTTATTGTAATTTCAATTTTTGTGATAACTAATGAGGTTGAAAGCCTTTTAAAATTTGCTTGCCATATAGTTGTGGTGGTGCACACCTATAATCCCAGAGACTCAGGGGGCTGAGTCAGAAGGATCACAAGTTTGTGAGTCCTGCCTGGGCAACTTAGTGAAGCCCTAAGCAACTTAGTAAGACCCTGTCTCAATTTTTTTTTTAATTAAAAATGGTTGGGATGTGCTCAGTGGTAAAATACCCCTGGGTTCTGGATTCAGTCCCTGGTACAATAACAAAAAGTTTGTTTGCCATATAGATAACCTTTTTTTTTTTTAAGGACACAATATCTTTATTTTATTTATTTTTTATATGGTGCTGAGGATTGAACCCAGTGCCCCACGTAGTGAGGCAAGTGCTCAAACACTGAGCTACAACCCCAGCCCCTGGATAGCCTTATTTTTAAAGTGTCTAAAGTCTTTTGTCTGGATTTTAATTGGATTGTCTTGGTTTTGTTTTGTTTTGTTAACATTTTATTTTATTTATTTTTATGTGGTCCTGAGGATTGAACCCAAATGCTTCATACATGCCAGACGAGTGTTCTACCACTGAGCCACAACCCCAGTCCCAGATTGTCTTATTTTTTTTCTAATTGATTTGCAAGTGTTTACATACATTGTAGATATAAGTCCTCTTTTGTCTATGTAATTATAAATATTGTCTGTTCCATGAATTGCCTTTTCCCCCTCTTAATTATGTCTTTTGATAACCAGAAGAAGTTTATTTTTTTAATCTCTTCGTTTTTTGGGGGGAGGGGGTACCAGGGATTGAATTTAGGGGCACTCAACCACTGAGTCACATCCCAAGTCCTGTTTTGTATTTTATTTAGAGACGGGGTCTCACTGAGTTTCATAGTGCCTCACTAAGTTGCTGAGACTGGCTTTGAACTGGAGATCCTCCTGCCTTAGCCACCAGAGCCATTGAGATTACAGGTGTGTGCCACCGTGCCAGCTCAGTCTCTTCTTTTGTGGTTAATGGCATTTGCGTTTTATTTAAAATATTTTTGCCTACCCCAAGGTCATAAATATATTCTCCTTTGATTTTTTTCCAGGAACTTCATAAACACATTAGTTTAATTCAAAACCATTTATAGTCTACCTTTCCCATGTACAACTTGAGACAATTTAAACAAATCATTAGCTATGAATAGTCTTCTTTTTTAGAAAAAGACAAATCTTGAAACAAATTTGGATATTATTACTTTGTAAGCTATGTACCAAAGAAGCACTGCATATTTAATCTCATAGTTTCTGGAGAATTCATTTGTGTCTTGTCCTTTTCAGTTGTGTTCATTTCCGTTAGAAACAGACCTTTGATAGCAGTTTCAAATTTTTAGCTTTAGTCAGTATTTGAGGTTTCTTCATTTGTTCCCAAATATTTGTTGCCTTTAGCTTTAAAAAAAAACTTTATATGGTAGTAAAATTAAAATATACAAATGTGTATAATTATTTACACCATTCAAGATAACATTAATTGGAATAATAGGCTTTTGGAAGAATGTTTCAAAGGAAATATCAATTCAATATTTATAGGGTGGACTATGCCTATATATATTTATGTGTATTCTTAGGATTATGTTTATGTTTATGAATCCTTCTACAAATAAATGACTCCAGAGTAGAACTAGGTTCAGAAGTCTTCCAGAGAAATAATTTTCGTTATTTTATAATGACCTCTATGCCTATTTCTGGGGGATTTTTGTTTGTTTGTTTGTTTGTTTGTTTTAAGATAACCCACCCTGTTCTTTAAAATTAACAGGGATTACTGGGTGCAGTGGTGCAGGCCTGTAATCCCACCAACCCAGGAAACTGAGGCTGGAGGATCAAGAGTTTGACTAGCCTCAGCAATGTGGCAAGACCCTGTCTCAAAATATTTTTTTTTTAAAAAGGGCTAGGCATTGTTATACAGAATACATATATGATGTTGTGATGAGAAAAAGAAAAACAAGTGTGTCACATTAGATTGGATAGAGAAAAAGGATGGGAGAGGAGGGGAGGAGTAGGGGGGATAGGAAGGGCAGCAGAATAAAATAGACATTATGATTGATGTATGTACATTCCATGTATGTATTATATGTCAAAATACACTCTGCTGTTATGTATGACTAAAAAAAATAAAAATAAATCGTATGGTTAAAAAAAAAAACCCTAAAAGATTGCACAGTATGCTCATTTCTTTATACAATGCTTCCTCTCTGTGTGCTCCTGAACCATAATGTTCACATGTACAAAGTTTAAATCAAAATCACCACTGCTAAAGCATATTTATAATTTCAGAAAAAATTCAATTTGTGTAATTCAAACTATTGAAGGGCTCTGTATAAATAAATAAATAGTAAAGATTACCAAAAAAGGGGGCTAGGGACTTAGAGTGCTCCTGGGTTCAATCCTTAGTACCAGAAAAAAAAAGTTGCCAGGAATTTAATAATCCATATTTCCTCCTGGTTATATTTTCTAATGCCTCACATGGTATTTAAACCATCAATTATAGAATAAGTTGTTGACACAAAAAAAAAACTTCCATTTTTCCCTTGTTTGGTTTCCTTTGGCTTTTGAGTGTCAAGAAGGGTAAGAGGAAGTATGTGTTTGCTCAGGCCTGCAAGTTGATGTAAGAGTAGGAATTTTTCATTCCATTATGTTACCCTAGCTCAGACTTAATGGTTGCTGTTTATGGTTGTGAAATACTTTCAGTTTTTATAACTCCATAGCCTCTTGACTTAACTCATTTGTGTAGTGAAAATAATAAATATAATAATTACTGACATTATTGAACACTAAGTTTTTACTATACACTATGCCAAACACTTTATTTCATATAATTATAATAACCAATACAAGTTTGGTATTTATTATTATTTTTATCATAATTTATCATTCTTATCCCTACCTATTAGCTAAGAAAGCTGAGCCTTATGCAAATCAATTGCCCAAGATCACCATACAAGTGAATGGCAGAAAAAATAGGCCCATGAGAATCTAAAGTCCATGCTCTGTACCACCATCCAGTATTGTTTCCGTGGTAGAAAATCAGGAATTTGACTGAACTATATCTTTGGTTGGGGATCTAGCTGTGCCTTTATGCAGATATCACCATCTCTCAGTTTTCCCCTTTTAATTACATTTGGTGACTACTGTACCAAGAACACACAATAATGCAACAACATTTTATTAGGATGAATGCTTGTCAGGTCCCAGGATCCATGAGGATGAATGATGCTTATCAATTTTGAATTCTTGAATTAGGTTCAAATCCTATAGTTCTAGAAATGAGGGTTTAAACTTCTTATTTATGTCATTAATATCATTAAAGTATCAGTGTTTCACAGCAGATGACAAAACTCAATTTGCAGAACCATTTGCTTCCTAGAAAGGAATCTGCCCTATCTCTCAGAGGGCAAAGCAGGGAATGGAAGAAAAGGGAGAGCATCTAGCTCCACTGTCATGGCCTAAGTATTATTGTACTCATCCAGTCAGTGCCTGGAACCTGTCATCTATTGATCAACCAGTGTCTTCCTCTTGCTTTTCTAGGGTTATATCTGAGAAAGCAAAAGAGGTTCTCTTTGTTCGACCCCGAAAGTACATCCGTTGCTCCAGCCCAGAGACTACAGAGCCTGGCTACATCAACATTCTGGAGTTGGCAGCATCTACATGCCGCTATGACCTAGATGACATGGACATCTTCTGGCTTCAGGAACTCAATGAAGACCTCGTAGAAATGGGTAAGTTATTTTCTCACAAGTAATTGTTCTTTGATTCAACTCATGAGTTTTTTTAAGTTGTTACAACCCTTTAACTTGGTTTCATCTTGTTCCCTTTCTTTCTTTTCTGGCCTTTTTTTTTCTTTGATCTTACTTTATGAGGTATGTCTTCAAATGCATAAATGTATTGAAACAGCAATGACATTTAAATCTGACCTTTTCTTTCCTCATTCAAGGTAAATAACACAGGTCAAGGATGGCATATAGGTTTAGAGATTGTTTCCCAGTGCCAAGTGTGACTGTGGTCATGGCTGATCAGACTTTGGTTAAGAAGGATTCTGAGCTCCTGCGTTGGCCCTGGAAAGTACTCTGATCGGTGAGCAGGGTCAGGTATAAAGATACATGTGCCAGGTGTTTGAGAGAAGTTCCAACTTTAGCATTGAGCACCACCATTACAACTAATTGATTGCTATGAACAGTACCCCTTAGTGCTAGACTTATAATTTTGCTGCCCAAAAGAAAAATGGAAGATCTAGGGAGAAACATCTTCCAAGCAGCTCTTAGTTTCCTCCATTGAGTTCTGGAGTTACCATACAATTTTTTATAAATGAAATAAACATTTTACTATATTTATTAAAACAAACAAAAATTTGGAAAGAAGCATAACAATAATTTGAAAGTAAATGTTACCAGACAGTACCATATAATCAGTGCTGGGAAATGCTAGGCTGAAATGAGACTCACTTCACACTTAAACCTTTTGTTCACCTGTTTCAGTCTAAGCAGAGTGTAGGTCAAGTTTTCCTGTGGAACTGTAGGTGATTTTTAAGTCTCCATATGAGATATGATAAAGAATGCATTTGATTTCATTTTTGTTTGAATCACATTTGTTTATTGTCAATTCGAGGATAAATGGTTTTTCTTCCTCCTCTCTTTTTTTTTTCTTTCTTTTGAGGCTGGTATTTAAATGCAAGTGAAAAAAAATAAAATTATATTAAATCCAGTTTGGCATGGTGATAGTAGTTATTCTGCCAGTAACCAATTCTCATTCCTTGCATTTTTAAACTTGTTGATTTATATCTTCTCTTACTATCCCCTGTAAGAGGAGAGGGGCTGGTCAATTTAGGGTGGTAACCACAAAGGGAAGGGAATAAAAGACTGACAGATGGAACATCAGAGTATGAGGACATAATCAAGTAAACTGATGGCTTAGTGCATGGTGTTACATGTAAAACATGTAGCATCATAGATAATGCAATCACTTAGTGCTGCCTATGAAACCACCTATGACAAGGACCCTTTGATACTTTTTATAACTAACTCATTTTAAATAAACTTTTTATTTTTGAATAGTTTGATTTTCAGAAAATCAGTTTAGAAAGTTCCCATGTACACCTCACACAATTTCAGTTCCCTAATGTTAGCATCTTACTTTGCCATGGTACATTTGTCAAAACTAAGAAATCAACACAGGCATATTACTGTTATTAAATTCCAGACTTTATTGGGATTTCACAGGTTTTTTTCCTACTCCTGGCCATTTTCTGTTCCCGATCCCATTCAGGATACCACATTGCATTTAGGCTTAGAATAGTTTTGAAATAGGACTTGCCTTATCTCAAGTTTTCCTTTAGGGTGAATGACATCGTAATGACACTTCTAGGAGCTTAAAATAAACTTTATAGAAACAATTTTAAATTAAGTATTTGGAGGCTTAGATTAAGGAAGTTTTAGGCAACTGGGAATTGTGGAACACACCTATAATCCCAGTGACTCAGGAGATTGACACAGGAAGATGGGAAGTTCAAGGACAACCTCAGCAATTTAGCAAGACCTTGTCTCAAAATAAAAAATTAAAAATGGCTGGAGATGTAGCTCAGTGGTAAAGCACCTCCAAGTTTAATGCCCAGTACCAAAAAAGAAAGAAAGGAAAAAAAGAAATTTTATAAATTCAGTGCTCACTATATACTGGCACCCCACACTGTGCAATGTATGAATATTATTTTATCCTCAACAAATCAGTGAATTTGTTATTTTATCCTTACTTTGTAGATAAGAACACTAAGCCCTAAAGAGAATAAATGACTTGTCAAAGTTTACATAGCTAATATTAAGTAAAGTTGAAATCCAAGTTCTCTTAATCAGATTATTATTTATACATATATTACATATATAAATATGTATATATATGTGTATATATATAGAGAGAGACATGTATACATATGTGTATATATATATAGAGAGAGACTTGGCTGGAAAAATGAAACATAAGGCCTGGGTAATTTTTTGTTTCAAAAGTAGCTACATTAAAAGTAGTTTGTAAGGAATTCCAAAGATCTTTAGAATGTCTTACATTACAAATGAAGTAGAATTCTTGAATATTTTGTCTTGGATCATTTTGAGAATTACTCCTGAGTTTACAAGCTGTTTTGAATAAATATATATGTGCTTTCACAAAATCATTAATCCTTCTAAGAAGAAAAATGTTTAGTTGTTACCAACATCTGCCATATGAATCCTTTAGTTAAATGTGGAAGGCTAAGAGAAAATAAAAGTATAGAAGAAAAAAGGAATCAAGAAACAAAAAGGTAATTTTAGAATTGCAGTCAGACCTTTATGAATGCTAATAGATTTATATTAGTTTGCTATTGAAAGTGGTATTGAATTTTATAAAAGTCAGGCTTCAAAAACAAAATATTTTATATGTTTAATCATGTACACATAGTATCTATACCTTCCTTTTATGGCTTAAAATTGAAAACTTCCTTATATGACCATTAGATAAGCTTATTGAAGCTAGGTTGCTAAGAACTATTTATGTCTGAATTGTCATGTGATTTAGTTATTGTATTACACTACAAATTAAAGTGTTCAAAATTACCAAGCTTGGGAATAAGGGAAAATAGAGATTTAGGAGGAGACTAACTAGGATTTAAACAAAAAAAAAAATCAAAGAACCCGTAAACTTCTAAGAAATATGGTAAAATGTATTATTCCTTTCATGCATCAAACACTAATATGTATTTGTAGGTAAATGTTAGAATAGCTCGAGAACAAGATTCTTTAAATTTGGAGTTTTTTTAGAACAGGGAAAAAAACATTGTTTTATCCTCTAGAATTCTACTCACCCTTGCACTGGGCTCACAGTAGCTTATTTGGGAATGACAGCTGACTGACAGGTTGATTGATTGTTTGTATTTCTGTGCAGGTTATGGGCCAGTTGATGAGACCCTTATGGAAAAGACAGTAGAAGTCCTGGAACGCCATTGCCATGAAAATATGAACCATGCTATTGAGACAGAGGAAGGGCTAGGCATAGAGTATGATGAAGATGTGATCTGTGATGTGTGCCGGTCTCCAGACAGTGAAGAAGGGAATGATATGGTATTCTGTGATAAGTGTAACATCTGTGTGCATCAGGTTAGTGAGAGTGGAAACTGCCACCTTCCCACGGTCAGCATTTCTAAAACTTAGTAATGATCTCAAACACCCCCATATCTGGGTAGCACCTTGCATTTAATAGTGAAAATAAGACTTTGGCCTGACTGTTCTTCAGTATTTCTTCCAGAACAATACTTCTTGTGATACCTGAGATGTCTAAATTATCAAGCTTACCCCAGGAAGCTAAATCCAGGTCTTTTATTATGTTACTTCATGCTCAGACCATTGGAATTGCCTTATTCATTTCCCGCAGGGGGTTCCCATGCCGGCTGCCTGGGAGTCTCTCTCTCCTACAACATCACCAGGTTACACCCATGGTCAGTAACCTCAGTGAGTTTATACTTCTTATAGGTGGAATGCTGGACTCCTCATCCTAGTACCCAAGGCCCTCCCTATCCCCAAATGTACTACTCCCAGGAAGCTAGGTCCACCTCACTTTTAGAGATCACAGAATTTTAGGACTCTGAAGGGCTATTTAACTTTTTAACTTACACACAATATCAGGAGAGGTTAAGTGACTTTACCTAAGCTATTTTTTGGTCATTCATTCTACCACACTGACCTCTTAATTAATGATTATCAACACTCCTTTCAGGGGCTGGGTTTGTGGCTCAGCGGTAGAGCGCTTGCCTAGCACATGTGAGGCCCTGGGTTCGATCCTGAGCACCACATACAAATAAATAAATAAAATAAAGATATTGTGTCCAACTACAACTAAAAAATATTTTTAAAAAAAAACACTCCTTGGGCTGGTGATGTGGCTCAAGCGGTAGCGCGCTCGCCTGGCATACGTGCGGCCTGGGTTCGATCCTCAGCACCACATACAAACAAAGATGTTGTGTCCGCCGAAAACTGAAAAATAAATATTAAAAATTTTCTCTCTCTCTCTCTCTTAAAAAAAAAAACACTCCTTTCAGCTCTGTCCTTTCTCCTGCCTCCACAAGCTCAGTGCTCCAGCAAAATAAGGCTACTCAAAGTACAATGATGAATATTGCTGGCACTGTCCTGTCTCCATGTTTCAGTCATGTCACAATTTAAAAATGTCTTCTCCCATCTCCAGCTATCAAAAATCTACATATCTCCCAAAATGTAATTCATCTAGCAAACACTGTAAGTGCTCAGCACCATCCATGTGCCAGGACTGTGCTGTGTGCAGAGGACACAGTCAGTGATAAAGAGGCAGATATGCTCTCTACTCCCAGGAATATCATAGTCTGGCGTAAGAACTACAAGGAAACCGCCAATTTAGCATAGTATACCAAGTGTTTTTAAAGATATAAGTCCATGCTACTGTGAAAATGCAAAGTGGGGATAGGAGTCAAGGACAACTTGAGGGTGGCATTCATGCTGAATTATAATGGCCAAAAGGAGATGTCAGATAAACCAGCAAGGAAGAGAGGAGAACATAGAGCAGGTAGTGAGAGTAAGCAAAGTGTATTGGAGACGGTTCTGAGTACATCAGAACTACAGAATGGAGTAGAGAAGGCCTGGAGACTGAGGGAAGAGAAGGAGACACATGTGAAGGACCTTGTGACAAATTGAGGAATTATTGTTTTTTCCTGTCAACTCTGAAGGAAATGATTTGCATTTTGAAGAGATCATTCTGGCTAAAATAACTAAAATGATTAGACCAAGTAACATAAGAGATAGAGAGCAAATAGGGCTTAAGACTTTGTTTTTGCCAGGTGTGATGATCTATGCCTGTGATCCCAGCAATTCTGGAGGCTGAGGCAGGAGGATCACAAGTTCAAGGCCATCCTCAGCAACTTAACAAGACCCTATCTCAAAATAGAAAGGGCTGGAGATGTAGCTCAGTGGTAAAGAACCCCTAGGTTCAATCCCCAATATCAAAAAAAAAAAGACTTTGTTTTAATTCTATGGGCCACCAAACATAACCCTCTGTATGTAAAATATACTCTGAATTTTCAATGACCAATTTAGTCTGTTTTCATTTACCTGTAACCTCTAAAATAGTGAATTTTGAAATTTTATCTTCATTCCCCTAATGATTGGCATTTATGCAATATTTTCAGTGAGAGAAAAAAATATAATTTAACTCTGATCTTAATGTATTGCTGTCCCTTCTCTGCAATTCCAAAATTATAAAGCTCTGAAAAGTGCACTTTTTGCTGAAGTTGTGCTCTAAAACAGATTTGGGGACAATACCAGAATTCACCCAATATGAGGCCATTTACAGTCTTTATTTATTTTGTGCAAATAATCATATACTTTGTTAGAGATACATTAACATTCAATTATACAGTGGTGCTTTTGGTCCCACTACAGTTAGGTAGTATACCATGTATATACTATATTACTTCTTTAGACCAAAACAATTCTGAATTTCCTAATGTTTCTCACTGTACAGGTTTCAGATAAATGATCATGGATTTTTAGTAGACTTAAAGGGAACAGGATAAAGGTCATCTGTATATGTTTTCTATATTTATCCTTTGCAATGATGACAAAATATTAAGGAATTATTTTCAGGTTAACTAACAGAATTAAAAGTAGCATAATAATTGTCCCAAAAGCAAGTCATTTGTTTTGAAAATACATCTAGTAATGACTATAAATGATGTCCCTTCTTCACATAGAGATGACAATAGCAGCTGGCGAGGCCTTGCAGAATATAAACTGATAATATAAACTGATATGTACTAAATCTGGGAATTTTCCAGACATGGTAGTGCATTCCCATAATCCCAGTGGCTCCAGAGGCTGACAGGAGGATTGCAAGTTTGAGGCCAGCCTTGGCAATTTAGTGAGGCCCTAAGCAATTTAGTGAGACCCTGTCTCAAAATTAAAAATAAAAAGGTCTAGAGATGTGATTCAGTGGTTAAGCACCCCTGGGTTCAATCTCTGGTACCAAAAAAAAGGGGGGGGATGCTGGGAATTTGGAATATATTTAAAGCTTCATATTCTTCCAGAGTACATTCACTTGGATCCAAAAGAGCTGCTTATGTTAGAGCTCCCTCTGTTGGCCAAAAAATGATTTAAAATGATTTGGAAAGTTCGATATACTCCTTAACAGAATGGAAACACATTGACATCTGAATTTATTAAACATAATTTTTCTTGTTTACTTTGTGTCCAGTATTTTTCCTCAGTGACAAAAATATACTCATGTTCAGTACCTTAAAATGTGTATCAGTAGACTTTAGAGTTTAACATTTTTTTTCTATAGAAAAATGTGAAAATTGACCATTCCAAATCCCTGTGTGTGTACCCATTTTCTGCTTCTTAGCCAAAATGTAGAACACTCATATTAATATCAGTTAATTTGCCTAATGTGCATGCTCTTAAGGTTTTTATTTCTGTCATGAATATAATAACTTGACACTGAGTTTATTGACCCCTGAAATTTTATGTAAAATGTAATGAATGTTATTTCTCAAACTTCACAAGCTTATTCATTTTATGGTCCATAACAGGTTAAGAGTCACTGCTATGAAATGCAAGCTTTTATAAAATTATGGCCGTAAATAATTGTACAAAGGGCTCATTCTGCCCAATAGAAGATTGGCAAAAGAAAGGGCATTCTTAGAAGCAGCCACTAGCTTCTCTTCTGCCATTCTGAAAGAGGCTCTATTTTAGATAAGAAGCTTGCTTTCATTTCCTGGCAAACATTCTGTTCCTCAGTTTAGAGCAGAGCTTCAGAGGTTAAGAACCTTATAAAAATGATGCCCCAATGTCATGAGAACAGCCTATTTGGAGTCCAGCTTGAGTTCTTGAGCTAAGTTAATTCATTCTACCAAACCACCTACTTGAGCTCAGCTTGGGTGCATTAAAGGTAAATGATGATGAAAACAACCCCCAGTGACCTTAATGGCTCACCGAGGAGACAGAGCATGACAACAAAAAATGAAGAAAAAGAATACATGATGCTTACTGTATACTTGTTGAGGGAAATTTCATGGAGTAGAGAATGAGTGTAAGGCAGTGGAACAAACAAAAGGGGCTACCATGACCTGAGCAGGGTTTTTGGAGGGGCCTAGAGTCTGAGGCAAAAGATCTGACTGTGCAAAGAGGGGTTGACCGTATAAAGCAGGGAACTGCCTAGACAGACACATGGACATGAGAATTAGAATGGCTGAAAATGTAAGAGGCCTTCCTGTCTAAGTCAGGGATACTATGTTTGGATGTGGTGGAATATGGGAACAAAAAGTGAGGTGTTGACTAGCCACAAGCTTTAGGTCAAGGGCCAGCAAATTTTTCTTTAAAGGATCAGATAGTAATTATTTTAGACTTTGCCAATCACATAAAGTCTCTACTCCATAGTGTTCTTTTTCTTCTTCTTACAACCCCATCAAAATGTGAAAAAAAAAAAAAAAACTCTTAGCTTGTTGGCCTTACAAAACACACTTCAGATAGTAGCCAACTCCTCATATAAGTAAGGGGCAGGTAAGAGCAGAAGAAATCCTGGGAGGTTTGCCTCTGTGCATGAAATATTTGTTTTAACAGAAAGCATTTGGGAGCCAAATAGCAGAAGGGTTGAATGTAAGAACACAAAAGAAGAAAATTTAGAAGTAAATCAATCCAGGCATGGTGTGATGAGAACTTGGATAGAGTAATAGTGTGGTGGAGGTGTGGAGAGGAAGGAAGGGCAGAATATCTAGGCTACTCTGTAGGGAGGAATAAGAAGCATCAAATCCAATCCATGAAGGCAAGTGGGTAACACAACTCCAGGAATTTGGGGAAGCACAACAGGATATAGAAAGAAAGAGTTTGGGAAAGGAGCAGGTTTAGGGGTGAGTGAAGATATGATGGTAAATTTATAACTTGAATCTGACCTGAAGCTTCATCTCCTGGGGCCTAAAGAGATTTTGAAGCTACCATATTGAAAAGGACAATGATGAAAGGTATACCAAGCCACATGGAGAACCAGGTGTCCCCTAGGTTTAGTTTCAAATAGTGAGTAAAGCAGGAAGAAGGAAAAGATGAATGATTCTGGAGATAGAAAAAAAGAAATCTAGAATATTTTCCAAACTAATCTTCTACCATACCAGTTATTCATTTATTTATTTTTCTGAATTCATTTCATAAATGATTCGAAGCAGCTTCCAGAACTTATAATAGATGATTTTGATTACTGTAATAGTCTATACAAAATTCATTCAAAGTCCCATTTTTTTCATTGCTGAATAATAAATCACTACATATTTAGCAAGTACACAACATACATTTATTTATCACAGTGCCCATGGGTCAGGAATCTGTACACAGCTTAGGCAGGTCCTCTGCTCAGAGCTGCAAGGGTGTAGTCAAGGTGTCAGCCGGACTGAGCTCTTATCTGGAGGCTCTACTAGGGGCAAATTCGTTTCCAAATTCAGGCAAGCTGTTGGCAGAATTCATTTCTTTGTATGATTTAAGGCCCTAACTTTTCACTAGCTGTCAACAGGCAGCTATTCTCAGATCCTTGAGGTTTCTGGTAGGTCCTAAAGGACACCTGCAGTCCCTTTCCACATGTACTTACCCAACATGGCTTTTTAATTCTTAAAGAATACAAGTCCTATTTTTTGAACCCATGCAAATTACTATGATTTGCTGAGTGCTTTTTATATACCAGACACTATTAGATTCTTGATTAACATTAGTTTATTTACTCTTCAGAAGTTTGTTTATTTCCTAACAGTTTTTTTCTTGATCACAATGGTGCATGATATGTAGAGTATATTCAATAAGTATTTGGCTAATCAAAATACATAAACACTGAAGAAGCTTTAGAAAACAGAGGCAAAAAAAAATCTATATTCCCAACCCTCAGATAACAGATTGGTCTAGCCTTTGGGAGTATATTCTCCTAGTCTTATTCTATCATCCTTAAATTCAGTTCTCTTGGTCAGACATACTGATCTTAGTTCAGATACTGGAATTTGCCTTTTTGAGTGTTTTTAAATCTCTCAATCCTGGATTTAAACTTATTTGGCTTTATTTGACTTTCTCCCAAAAGCAGAGGGTATACTTGACTTTCTCCCAAAAGCAGAGGGTATACTTGACTGTGTGGTAGAATAGACATGGACCCTGGTACAAAGATGCTAACCATTCTTCCTCTCCTCCTCATGCCTCCAGGCCTGCTATGGCATCCTCAAGGTCCCAGAAGGCAGCTGGCTGTGTCGCTCCTGTGTCCTGGGCATTCATCCACAGTGTCTTCTATGTCCAAAGAAAGGTGGAGCCATGAAGACCACCAGAACAGGGACTAAATGGGCTCATGTTAGCTGTGCCCTGTGGATTCCAGAGGTGAGAAATCTAACACTGAAGCCATTTTCTTCAGGGTACCCCACATCCAGCCCGTTCCCACAGCATTTAGACTGACACAGGTTTACAGTGGAAAGCTTCATATTTGCCAATGTTTCTGAAGTAATAATGCTTCCACTATGTGGGATTCTTCTTGGATACGGGTGTGTTCTATCACCGAGCTACAACCCCAGCCCTATCTATTTATTTATTTATTTGTTTGTTTGTTTGTTTTGGCACCAGGGATTGAAGCCAGGGGCACTTAACCACTGAGCCACATCCTCAGCCCATTAATTACTTTTTATTTTGAGACAGGGTCTTGTTGCTTACGGCCTTGCTAAGTTGCTGAGGCTGGCTTTGAACTTGCAATCCTCCTTCCTCAGCCTCCTGAGCTACTGAGATTATACATGTGCACCACCATGCTTGGCTTTATTTTTTATTTTGAGATGAGGTCTTGTTAAGTTACCAAAGTTGGCCTCAAATGTGTCTTGTTAAGTTGCCAAAGTTGGCCTCAAACTTGTGATCCTCCTGCCAAGTTGCTGGGATTATAGGCATGTGTCATAGCACTGCACTGCTTTTTTTTTTTTTTTTTTTTTTTTTGGTACCAGGGATTGAATTCAGGGTCACTCAACCACTGAGCCACACCCCCAAGCCCTATTTTGTATTATTTAGAGACAGGGTCTCACTGAGTTGCTTAGGGCCTCGCCATTGCTGAGGCTGGCTTTGAACTCACGATCCACCTGCCTCAGCCTCCTAAGCTACTGGTATTACAGGTGTGCGCTACCACATCTGGCTAAATACCTTTAAAAAAAAAAAAAAAGCTGTTTGGACATCTCACTCACACTCTCTCACCCCAACCCCTATGTAAGCCAGAAAATGTGTTAAGCAGATTAACTGCATTACAAGATACGATGGAATTCAGTTAATGGGAAACTGATGATATTGTTATTAGTATTTGATTCTCCTTTAAAATTTCTCTGGATTTAATTTTGTTGTTATTGGTTCCAGAAAAGTTACTATCTAATAATCAAGCCCACAGAATTAAACCTAAAAGTCCTAGATACATAATTTTGTATTCTTATAGATATACACATTTTTTAATATTTTTTAGTTATAGATGGACACAATACCTTTATTTATTTATGTTGTGCTGAGGATCAAACCCAGGGCCTCACACATGCTAGGCAAGCACTGTACCACTGATCCACAACCCCAGCCCACACTTTTTAAAAAATATTTAGTTTTAAGAAGTAGTTGGACACAGTACCTTTATTTTGTTTATTTATTTTTATGTGGTGCTAAGGATCTAACCCAGGGCCTCGCATGTGCCAGATGAGTGCTCTACCACTGAGCCACAACCCCAGCCCCAGAGCCTACATATTTTTAAAAATATTTGAGGAGCAGTTTCTTTTTCTCATTAAGAACATCCAGCTAGCCCATCATGGTGGCACACACCTATAATCCCAGAAATTCAGGAGGCTGAGGCAGGAGGATCACAAGTTTGAGGTTAGCCTTAGCATTTTATCAAGGTCCTAAACAATTTAGTGAGACCCTGTCTCAAAATAAAAAGGGCTGGAGAGGGCTGGGGTTGTGGCTCAGTGGCAGAGCTTTTGCCTAGCACAGTGAGGCACTGGGTTCAATCCTCAGCACCACATAAAAATAAATAAATTAACAATTTTAAAAAAAAAGTCTGGGGATGTGGCTTGGTGGGTAAGCGCCCCTGAGTTCAGTCCCTAGTACCTAATAATAATAATAATTACATCCAGCTAATAGACATGTAACATGAACCCAGGTTTCTGGCCTGAGTGTCTGGTTTCCAACAGCAGTTCTCCCATCTCTCTTAGCTCATAAAAGTCTTCCTGACTCAGGAAGAGTTCTTTAGAAGTACAATAAGCTTTGTCAGCTGTTAACATCTCTTGTGGTTTCAAACATTCTTGGTTTCCATTGCCTTTTGGAGTATTCCAAATCTGTTTCCTGATGTGGTTAGAATTTGTACTAGTTTGACCATCTTTATTTGATAGTTCTTCACTTTTTAAAATTGTTTCTCTCATAGAAAGTCATGTATTTGTAAAACAAATTGAAAATACCTTTTACCAGAAGTTGCATGGCTCATTATTTTCATGATGAAAAGAATGTTTTCATCCTTTTCCTTTCAGCACTCTCCTAAAGACTAATTTCACTTCAAGGTACTTTGCCTGAGGAAGTAGGGTAAGCTGATGGTAGTTATGTGGTTTTAAAGACTTTTGGTTTGTGATGTGATTCTGCAATCTGTAATTGGGGAAAAAATGGGAGTTCATAACCCACTTGAATCTAATGTATGAAATATGATATGTCAAGAGCTTTGTAATGTTTTGAACAACCAATTAAAAAAAAGACTTTTGGTTTGGAAATGTTATCATCCTCATCTTTTCTCCTTACATGCTACAATCTCTTCATTATATAAATATGCTGCTGGTGTTTTCCAAGAGTATTGTACTTTCTGTAAACTAAATGTAAAGATTTGTCACTGCCTGTTTTTACCCTTATTTGATGAAATGAAATAATGAGGCATATGCCATTATCTCTGGCATATAACAGGTGCTAGATATTGTGAATTTTAATTTCCTTCCTTAGTAGCTTTCTTTGGTTCCTAAGTAAAGGTAGATATCTTTGATTCATTAAGATAACCATCCCTGCTCTACACTCCTGCACTCTCATCCTATATATGAATCATTTATATTACTAGAAAAGATTAAAGGACTGAGCAGTATGTAGTTTATTTTGGGTACTGTATTAACCTTGAAAGATGTGACTTACCTCATTGTTTTGATGTTCTGAGCTTTATATAACATCATTTGTCCAGATGTGGTAGTGCATGCCTTAATCCCAGTGATTCAGGAGGCCGAGGCAGGAGGATTGCAAGTTCAAAGCCATCCTCAGCAATTTAGCAATACCCTATCTCAAAATTTAAAAATTTAGCCGGGCATCGAGGTACATGCCTGTAATCCCAGTGGGCTGGAGGCTGAAGCAGGAGGATCAAGAGTTCAAAGCCAGCCTCAGCAGAAACAAGGCACTAAGCAACTCATTGAGACCCTATCTTTAAATAAAATATAAAACAGGGCTGGAGATGTGGTTCAGTGGTTAAGTGCCCCTGGGTTCAATCCCCAGTACCCCAAAAGGAAAAAAAAAATAATTTATGGTTTGTGAAAGGTACTTCTGAAATGCACTGATGCTTCTGCCTTATGATGATATTTTGTTTCTAGGTCAGCATTGCTTGTCCTGAGAGGATGGAACCAATCACAAAAATCTCCCACATCCCACCCAGCCGGTGGGCCTTAGTTTGCAATCTGTGCAAAGTGAAGATAGGAGCTTGTATTCAGGTAAGTGCCCATGAAAAATGGTGAAGTGAGCTAAAATCAAATTGGTCAGATACACTTTCCTAGTAAAGAGTTCTATTGGGCTGGAGTTGTGGCTGAGCAGTAGAACACTCATCTAGCATGTGTGAGGCCCTGGGTTCAATCCTCAGCACCACATAAAAAATAAATAAATAAAATAAAGGTATTATGTCCAACTACAACTAAAAAATCAATATTTAAAAAAAGAGTTCTATTAACTAGAAAGTCACTCAAGAGGCCACCTATTCACTCCTAGGGCTCTGACATTTTATAGACCCATTTCTGGACCCATTTTGTATGTGGCCTCTGGACTGTTCAGCTTTTTTTCAATATTCATAGTGGTTGCTGGGTACAGTGGTATATGTCGGGTTCCCAACTACTCATGAGACTGAAGCAGGAGAATCACTTGAGCCCAGGAGTTCAAGGCCAGCCTGGGCAACATGGTGAGACTGTCTCAAAAAGAAATATTCTCCATCCTTTGCTGTCAGAGCTGATGAATTAGCTGAGCTCTAAAGCTGAATGACAGCATCCTGGGTGGGAATAAGCTATAATTCTAAAACAAGCAACTTGTATACTTGTGTGGCTCACCCACTAACTGTAAATGGACTTGAGCTCCAGGATGATTTGACGGTTGGCCGTTGCTGGACTAAGTAGCCATTTTAGTAGGGAGAAATGTATTTGAAAGGATGAATTCTGGTGGTTTTGAAAATCATTGTAGTAGGCACATTTATAGTGTGTGGTAATGCAAGTAAGATTTTCTAGGATATTTGGCACACAAGAACTTAGCTGCTTGAAGCAGAAGTAGAAATAGTAGCTGGTGTGATACCCAGCAGCAGCAGTTGGAGTGGGCACATAGCTAAAACTGGTAAAGGCCAGTTACATCCAGCAAAGGCACAAAAGTTTATTCTTTGTAATCTCGATTTCCATAATGCATTTCACTTTCTATTCCAGACACAGTAAGGTGGCTCAGCAGGCAAGAGGGAAGGAAAGACTGGCCTTCCACTTCTCAGACCTCCTGAAAGTGAGCTACAGGCTGGTTAGAGTTCACTTTGCCTGCTGACTTGCTCCACAGAAAAAGGGCCATATAATGTCATAGTTTAGGACAGTGGCTCTGGGTATTTCATAAGACTCCTTGCTGTGTGGCATGACAATGTGGTTCAGGCTCATCATCTAACATAATTAAATACTTTCCCTTGCTTTTTAAACCTTTTGGGGCTGGTTTTATTTATCCTAACTATAGCACTTTAGCAATTATAAAGGAAAACTGTTTCCCTTGGATTTACTGCCCTAACATACTACCTGTTTATGTTTAAGTTCTCTTCTGGTTAATCCACATATGTGGTTCTCCTTGAGGACCAAGATTGTGCATCATTCTTCTGTGAATTTTCCCTGGCACAGAGCATAGTGCTGTTAGCAATTGATTAGTGTTTACTGAATAAATATATCCATCTTTTGTTGTACCATAGATTAGTTTGTGATACATACTTTTTCCCACTTTTCAAGTGAAATATCTTCTGTTTTCATAATTATTATTTAATCATTTTATAAGACATTGAATTTCCATCCAGTAATTTACTAATTTTCTTTATTGTGGAACCTGCATTTTCACTCTATTTTTACTATTTTGAGAAAATTATCTTTAGGAGCTGGTTCAGTGGTAGGGTGCTTGCCTAGCATGTACAAAGCCCTGAGTTCAATCCACAGCAACACAAATAATTATTTTTATAATTGTTAGTTATTGACAACATGACTGTGTCAAAATAAAGCATTGACTTGACGTTAGCAGACCTGGGTTTGCATTACAGCCCTGCATTACTACATTCTGCCTTCTGTTATGGTTATTCATCTATAAGTTGTTAGCTCAGATTTTTTTTATTTTTAGATCCCACACCCTGACGAGGCAGACAGACAGTAAATATTAGATTGATAAGTAGATGATAGATGAACAGATGGATATAACATTCTGGAAAAAATTTGTCATCTTATTTTCATGACTTAGAATTCAAATTTTTCATTTTATAAAGATCTTACCACATTGAGACTCAAGCTTTCTTTTTACAGTGCTTGGGATTGAACCCAGGACTTTATCCATGCTAGTAGGCAAGTGCTCTACTACTGAGCTGCATCTACAACCCAAACTTTAGATTATAAGGAATTGTATTTATTCAACATGTAGTGATAGAGTGCTTGTCTAGCATGCATAAAGCCCTGGGTTCAATCCCCTGTACTGAAAAAAGAAAAGCAACATATATTTATACCTAATTATATAAAGGCATTGAGTCTGACAGTGAACCAACAAAGAATCATTCATATACCATGGAACTTACTTTTAGCTGGGAGAAGTAGATAATAATCAATAGATATATTTTTGAGGTACTGGGGATTAAACCCAGGGGCAATTTACCACTAAGGTGTATCCCCAGTCCTTTTTATACTTTTTATTTTGAGACATGGTCTTGCTAAGTTGCTAAGGCTGGCCTTGAACTTGCCATCCTCCTGTCACAGCCTCCTGAGTTGCTGGGATTATGTGCCACCATACCCAGCATAAGCAGTAGATATTTAATAGCACATTCAAAGGTGGTAAATGCTATGGAAATAAAAAATGTGGAGTACAGTAAGAAGATAGGGAGTATAGAGAAAGGAGCATGAGTTACAAGTTTAAATAGAGTGGTCAGGGTAGAATTCATTGTGTAAGTGGCAGTTTGATCCAAGGCTTAAAAGCAAAAGAAAGAGCTATGCAGATGTTTAGGGTAATAGTGTTCCAAGCAGAAGAAACTGCCATTAGAAAGGCTATAAGATAGGATTGTCTGGCCTATTTGAGCAACTGAAAAGAGGCTAGTGAGATGAGAATGGAGTATGTAGGAAGAGGAAGTTAAAGGGATTACTCAGGGGCCTGATTGATTATGGCAGAGGTTGGCAATTTTTTGCTACAATTGGCCAGATACTAAATACATTAGGCTTTGTGAACCATGTATCTTGATTGCAACTACTTAAAACACTGCCTTTGTAGCATGAAGACAGCAATAGACAATACTTAAAGAAAAGAACATGGCCATATCCCAATAAAACTTCATTTTTAGACTCTGAAAATAAATTTCATATAAGTTTCACATGTCATTTTTCCTATATTGTTCTTTTGCTGGGCATGATGGTACATGCCTATAATCCCAGCTACTTGGGAAGCTGAAGCAAGAATATCACAAGTTTGAGGCCAGCCTGAGAAACTTAGCAAGATCCTATCTCAATTTTTTTTTAATTAAAGGACTTGGGGCTGCGGTTGTGGCTCAGCAGTAGAGCGCTCTCCTAGCACCTGTGAGGCCCTGGGTTCAATCCTCAGCACCACATAAAAATAAATAAATAAAATAAAGGTGTTGTGTCCAACTACAACTAAAAAATAAATATTTTAAAATCATTAAAGGATTGGCTGGGGTTGTGGCTCAGTAGTAGAGCACTTGCCTAGCATGTGTGAGGCACCAGGGTTCGATTCTCAGTACCACACATAAATAATAAATAAAGGTCCATCAACATCTAAAAAGTATATATTAAATAAAGAACCAGAGATGTAACTCAGTGGTAAAGTACCCTCAATTCAATCCCTAATACACCAAAGAAAAATTTCTTCTCTGGATTTAAAAAAAAGAAAAAAAATTCCTTCTATTCTTCGCTCGTGGAGCACAAAAAACAAGTGACCAACTGCATTTAGTTTGTGGACGTAGTTTGCCAGCTCCTGGTAACGGCTTCCAGAAGCCTTATAAATCTTTAGCTCTTACACTGAGTTAAGAGGGATTCATTGGCAGGTTTTAAGCAGCCAATTGATAGCATGTTTTTTTCAATACTGGAGATTGAATTCAGAGGCGTTTTACCTCTGAGTAAATATCCCCAACCCTTTTTATGTTATTTTGAGACAAGGTCTTGCTATGTTGCCAAGGCTGGCCTTGAACTTGCAATGCTCCTGCCGCAGCCTCCTGAGTTGCTGAGATTGCAGTTGTATACCATCATACCAGCAATTTATCTTTTTTAGATATAATATTGTGGTATGAAAATAATACAGAGAACAGGGCACTGTGAGGTGAAGATGAAACAAGAATGGCCATCTACCAAAACCCACTAAAGCTGGATGGTGGGTATACAGAGAGTTTATTATATTATTCTATTATGTAGGTTTTTCCATAGGAAAAGGTTTTTTAAAAGCATTCTAGCTACTCTGTTGAGAATAGAGCCAGACATGGTAGCCCATGCCTGTAATCCTAGCTAAGCAGGAGGCTCAAGGCAGGAGGATCACTTGAGTCTAGGAGTTAAGTAACAGTTTGGGCAGTAAAGACCCTTTCTTTTAAAAAAATAGACTGTGAGGACAGAAGTTTAGAAGCAAGAAAAGCAATTAGAAGGAAATGCAATGAGAGAGGTGGTTGGTAGCTTTGACCACAGTGGTAGCCCTTGAAATGGTAAAACATACTTGGATTCTGGATGAATGTTGAAGGTAGAGCCAACAGGATTTACTATGGATCAGATATGAGGTGTGAGAGAAGGAAAGAATTTAAGGATGACACCACAATTTTTACCCAAACAGGGGGAGGATGAACTTTGGATAAACTGTAAAAGGAATCTGTAGATAAAACAGATTTGAGGAAGAAAATCAGGAATTCCATTTTGGACACTTAAGTTTGAGGTGTCTATCACATACCATAGTCAAAATGTCAAACTGGCAGTTGTTGACATGAATCTGGAGTTTAGGAGGAAGTCTTGGACCAAAAACATAAATTTGGCAGGCACTGGCATATGGATAGTTTTAAAGTGTCGAGTGGGTAAGTTCACCAACTGAGTCAGAATAGATAGAGGGAAGAACGGTATCAAGGACTGGACCTTAGCTTTCCAGAGTTAGTAAATCAAGGAGAATAGGAACAGCTAGCAGAAGAGACTAAAAAGATACCCACCAGGTAGAGAGGCAAAAATTCAAGAGAGTGTAGTAGCATTCAAAACCAAGAAAAGAAAGCATTTTAAGAAGCGAAAGCTCCATGGTGTTACCTCCATGCTGAGGTAAGATGAGGACCATACATGGATCCCTGGATTTAGCAATGTGTTATTGGTGATCTATATAAGCAGTTTATGTGGAGTGGGATGGACAAAACTACATAGCCAAGGGGTAGGGCAAAGAACTAGGATAGGAACAGTCTAGATACACAGAATAAAAAAGTCTTTTAGATGGAAGAAATATAACTATGTACATATATTTATTAACAGGACAGAACAGTATGCATTCAAAGGGAGTGACTGAGTTAGGGAGAAAGCTGTAGCAGCAAAGGTTTTTCAGTAGGTAAAAAAGGATTGGGGTGCTGGGGCTATAGCTCAGTGGCAGAGCACTTGCCTAGCACGTGTGAGGCACTGGGTTCGATCCTCAGTACCACATTAAAATAAATAAATAAAGACATGTTTTCTGTCCTGGGAAATGTGACGTAAGTAGCCAGTGGCATTAAAGGCAGTCCCATCCCCACTTCTGAGCAAAGGTGGTAAACTTTAGGTGATCTTTTTGTTTAGTTTGGTTTTTGTTGTTTTGTCCTGTAGTGCTGGGAATAGAACCCAGGGCCTTGTACATGCTAGGAAAGTGCTCTGCCACTGAGCTGTATCCCCAGCCTCAGATGACCTTCTGCCCCACACCCCATATCTACAGATGAAAACCAGGGCCCCATGCATGCTAGGCAAGCTACAAACCCCAACCCCACCAGGTGATCTTCTTAAATGTGATTGTATTTTTCTCCACCTATGTTCTGCTTATACTGAAAGTGGTCTTCGTTTTCCACAGTTGACAACTGGATAGGAAGTCCAGTTTGGTTTGTAAGAAAACAAACCAAAAAAATTGTTTTCCTTTTAAACCATGACTAAATAAAAGTAAATTTCAAATCCATTCATGATCCAGCATCTTGCTTCCCTGTACAGGGATCAGAAACATGGAAAACAAATACAGTAATTTAGTAGGTGTCAAGTTTTGTTAGCATAATTGTTTTTTGGAGTTATATTTAAGAGTCTCTATAATTATGAACATATCTTGGGCATTTAGCTTTTTTTGCATTTAGCTTATAAATGCGTTATGGAAGTCTTTTAACTGTGAATTGTGTTTTGTCTGGCTTCTTTTCTTCTGGCAATGGGAATATCCTTCAGTCCTCCACTTTTAATTTGGAAACATCCTCTGGGCAAGGATAAAAATTGTAACACCAGCAGTTTGGGGGTCCAGACCAGCCAATATCCGTAGCCTCCACATTTAGGAACTAGAACCATCCTTTCCCCTGAATACAAAGGCTTCTGATATTCCTTGTGCAGATCCTAAAGTCCGGGTTCAAATCAGGTACAGCCCTGGATTTTGCCTAGACTGTGTACACAGTCCTTACCTCTAACTGCCAGCAGCTTTCCAGAACTCCTGTAGCATACTTCTCTCTATTTCTCTCTCTATTTCCCTCTCTATTTCTCTCTCTCTCTCGGTACCAGGGATTGAGCTCGGGGCACTTACCCACTGAGCCACATCCCCAGCCCTGTTTTGTATTTTAATTAGAGACAGGGTCTCATTGAGTTGCTTGGGGCCTCACTAAGTTGCTGAGACTGGCTTTGAACTCACAATCTTCCTGCCTCAGCCTCCTAAGCTGCTGGGATTACAGGTGTGTGCCACCATGCCTAGCTAGTACTTCTCTATCTTATGTTCAAGCCCCATTCATTCTAGATCCAGATGCTTTAGGCATTCCTGAGTGTAAAGAAAGAATAGTGGTTAAGAATATGGCCTTTGGAGGGCTGGGGTTTTGGCTCAGTGGTAGAGTGCTCACCTAGCACGTACAAGGCCCTGGGTTCGATCCTCAGCACCACATAAAAATAAATAAATATAATAAAGGTATTGTGTCCAACTACAACTAAAAAAATAAATATTAAAAAAATATGGCCTTTGGAGTCAGGCTTCTGGAGTTTAAATCCTGATTCTACCTCTTGTTGGTTACACAGGCTTGGAAAAATTAACTAACATATCTGGACTTAAGTTTCCACATCTATAAATGAAGATGTTAATAGTACTTACTTAAGATGGTAAGAGTTTTAGCATACTGCCTAGAAAGATAGTGAATACTCAGTGTTAGTTGTACTAGTAATAGTACTTGTCATTTTTATTTATATTATTATGCTCTAGAGTCAATCTAACTTTGCTCATAGAAAGCTCTATCATTCATCCACCCAAACTGAATAGAATCATTAAACATTTGGGGTTTGGGTAGACAGTAGAGGGATGGGACCTTGTCCAAAGACATATATACAAGTATACTGAAATAAGGATAAAATGGTGGGCCACCAAGAGTTTACTGTTTGGCATGAGAGAAGTGAATTTTTTTTAAAACAAAATCTTCACCACATAGGAAAGTATTAAGTAAGCAAGTACATCTGCTCAGTGACTATTAAAGATGGTATATTAGAGAGAAAAAAAATGAAACACTGAGGGAAAGTGCCTTATTATTATTATCAGTTTGAGGAGTTTATAGTCAGTACAAATTGTTCTTGTCCTATGACAATTATGGTCCCTCTTTCTGCATTTGGGGGGAGGCAGTACTGGGGGTTTAACCCAGGGGCAATTTACCACTTAGCTACATCCCTAGCCTTTTTTTATTTTTTATTTTGAGATAGGGTCTCACTAAGTTGCTTAGGGCCTCACTATGTTGTTGAGGCTTATCTTGAATTTTCAATCCTCCTGTCTCAGCCTCCCAAGTCACTGGGATTACAGGCACATGCCACTGCACCTAGCTATGGTCCCTGTCTTGTAGAAGCTCAGAGTATGTTAAGAGAGGCCAGACATAAACACAGAAGAAGTTACCTAACACTGCAGTGACATCTCCACAGACCTTTAGGCCCTTAAGGATGAGAGATCAGAAGGGCTGGTGGTCACTACAGGTGCTGGAATTTTAAGTATGCAGTGGCTGAAGTGAGTATTGTAAACTAGCATGGACCATTTATGGCATTGTTTTTGTAACCAAGTTTTGAGCAGATTGCTCTGACTCCATCCATTTCTCTGTTCATCCAAATAGACATTGTCCTGTGGCAGTACAAGAACTGCTGAGGACAGGGCTAAGATATGGCTCAGTTGGTAGAGTGCTTGCCTTGAATGCACAAGGCCCTGGGTTCAATCCCCAGCACCACAAAAAAAAAATAGAGGGCTGGGTTGTAGCTCAGTTGGTAGCGCATTTGCCTTGCATGTGTGAGGCCCTGGGTTCGATCCTCAGCATCACATAAAGACAAATAAATAAAATAAAGGTATTGTGTCTGTCTACAACTAAAAAAAATTTTAAAAAAATAGAACTGTTGAAGACATATGCACCAGGTGTTTGCTATTCCAGTCAGGTGTTATCTGCTCTTGAGGAAGACACAATGTTTAAAGAACAGCAGTTTTGGGGTTTTTTTCGCGGTGCTGTGACTCAAACCCAGAGCTTCACACATGATAGGCAAGTGCTCTACTAATGAGCTACATCCCCAGCCCAAAATATCTCTGTAAAAAGAAAATAATACATAAGTTAATGTCTTAATTCTTTAATCAGTTTCTGGTGTTCTTTTTTTTAAAGAATTTAACCATTATTTTATTTATTTGTTTGTTGTTTATTTGTTTTTATATGGTGTTGAAGATCGAACCCAGGGCCTTACCAGTCCCAGGCAAGCACTCTACCACTGAGCTACAACCCCAGCCCTCTGGTATTCTTTTTCAAGATTATTGTTCCAGCCACCCTATCTGGTCCCATTCCCACCCCACAGAAACTCTCCTCACAAATGTGGATGTGTAAATAAATAAATATTTTTAAATGGATGTATAAGGGTAGCATTTTTCCCCCTAATGAAAGATTTTCTTCTCAGTATTGGAGGTTAAAACAGGGCCTTGAGCATGCTAGGCAAGCTCTCTACCATTGAGATAGATCCCCAGCCCTAATGAAATTATTTTTCTAAGTCTGTTTACTTCTATGTCTTCTGAAGAATATATAGAAAATATTTCTTATTTTCCCCCTTTAGAAGTAAATAAACTACAATAAGATACTACTTCATACCCACTGGAGTGCCAATGATAAGAAAGGGTAACAATAATGGTTGGCAAAGATGTGGAAAAAATGGAACTCTTCTGTGTTGCTGGTGAAGTTGTGAAATGATGTGGCTGCTGTGAAAAAGTTTGACAATTTTTCAAAACAGTCAACAAAAGTGACCCCATAAACCAGTGATTCCATTTCTAAGTAGGTACCCATATTTTGAAATTTCCCCAAGACTGTCTTTAGAGTCATTAATTCACTAGAAGTACTCACAGAATGCGGAAAGCCATTATGTGCAGTTATGATTTGTTTTAGTGAAAGGAAACACAGATTTAGAATTAGCCAAAGAAAAAGGCACATAGGGCATGGTCTAGGACAGAACGGGAGTATAACTTCTATTGATACCCTTCCAGGGGAGCTGATCAGAGAGAGCTTATTTCTCCCAGAAACAATGTGTGATACACCAGGCTATTGTCAACCTGCAAAGCTCAGCCAATATCATTGGGGCTTGACCATGTAGACACAGCTGACCACCCACGTGGATGACCTCAGTTCCAGGTCCCTCTAGAGGTTAGGCTGATGCCACATGGCCCAAAGCCTGCACTGTAAATCATGCTGTTAGCATAGACTATCTGACTTGGCCCAACGCTGCCAGGTAATTAAAGACAGCTCTTGTCAGATAGGTCAGACATCCCAAAGGCTTCAAAGTTACCTCTCAGGGGCTGGAGGCAAAGGGCCAAACCTTTCTTTGGAGAAGGGTAATTCTTTACTGCACAATACTCATGAAAAATAAAAACATATAGTCATATAAAAACTTCTATATGAGTTTTCATAGCAGCATTGTTTTATAATAGCCAAAAGTGAAAAACACACAGATGTCTATCAACTAATGAATGGATTAATAAATGGGATATATCCTTACAATGGAATATATTTTGGCCATAAACAAGATTGAAGTGTTTGAGTTTTGTTTTGTTGTTGGTAATGGTAGTCGTACTGGGAATTGAACCCAAAATGTTTTAACACTGAGCTACATCCCTAGTTCTGTTTAATTTTTGAGACAGGGTCTCACTAAGTTGCTTGAGGCTGGCTTTGCATTTTCAATCCCCCTGACTTAGCCTCCTGAGTTGCTGGAATTACAGGTGTGTGCCACTGTGCCTGACAGAACTGAAATTCTAACATATGCTATGATACTGATGAACCTTAAAAACATGCCAAATGAAAGAAGCCAAACACAAATAGCTACATCTTGTATGATTCCACTTATATAAAAGGTCCAGAATGAACAAATCTATAGCAATAGAAAATTGATTAGTGATTTCTTGGGTTTTGGGTTGGGAACAGAGAATGACTACAAATGAGTACAAGATTTCTTTTTGGAGGTGATGAAGATGGAATTAGGTAGTGATGGTGGCTGTACAACCCTATGAATATACTGAAAACCATTGAAATGTTAATTTAAAATTGGTGAGTTTTGTAATGTGTAAGATGTCTCAGTAAACCTGGGGGGTTGTGTTATTTCAGTGAGTGGATGTGATAACCACACTGATATGCATATAGTAACATGTATAAAGATGTTTGTATGAGTGCTACTTGCTCAACACAATGAGAGCAGTTATATCAGTTAAAATATTTTTTAAAAAAAAATTAGGGCTGGGGTTGTAACTTGGTGGAAAGCTTGTGTAGCACATGAGAGGCACTGGGTTCGATCCTCAGCACCACATAAAAATAATAAATAAATAAAATAAAGGTATAAAAATTGAGGTGTTTCTAAAATTTTAAGAATAAACGTGGGTTTTAAGGGGCATAATAACACCTCCCCTCATCTTTAGTGGTTAGAGTAAAAATAAATGAAATACATGCAAAGGCATTTTGTTTAGTAGAATATGCCTTTATCTTTTCAGAAAAAAATATTGGACTGGAGATGTAGCTTAATGGTAGAGCATTTGCCTAGCATGCATGAGGCTTTAGGACTGATGCACACCACCATTAAAAAGTGTATTTTTGTGTGTGTCATGCTGAAAATTTAACTCAGGACCTTATGGGTGCCAGGCAAGCACTGTACCACTGAGCCACATTCCGAGCAAGAAATAAGTATTTGAGTGGTTCCAAAACCTAGTTGGCATTTCTTCTTTATCACCAAAGTATATAGACCTCCAGTTATAAATAGCACAGAATGACCTTTTCTTAAACAAGATGAATTTTATGTATGTATGTATGTGTATATATACGTATGTATGTACTGGGGATTAAACCCAGAGGTACTCTACCACTGAGCTATATCCCTAGCCCTTTTTATTTTTTATTTTGAGACAGGGTCTCACTAAGTTGCCCAGGCTGGCCTTGAACTTGCGATCCTCCTGCCTCAGCCTCCTGAGTCGCTGGGATAACAGGCGTGTGCCACCGCACCCAGTTTATGGCAGTTTCCTAAGAGACATTCCATTTTTCATATAAGTACCAAATTCTTATCTGTGTATTGTCTTTTATTTTGAGTAATCTATATTAATGTATCTACATTCTATAAGTTTGACCTGAGAGAGATAATCTCTTTTTAGCTTCTTATTGGTATTAGTAGTACTAGTAGTAGCAGTAGTAGTAGTAGTAGTAGTAGTAGTAGTAGTGTGTTTGTGAAGGGGATCTCATTATGTTGCTCAGGCTAGCCTCAAACTCACAATCCTCCTGCCTCAGCCTCCTAAGTGGATGGGACTTTTATTGTATGTTACAGGTTCATCCCCTTAAAAAGAAAATCATTTTGTTTTTTCTTCCCATATTTGTATCTGTTATTAAACAGCAAAAGAGCACTATGGCCAACACTTTTAATCTTTTGCTAATGAATGCCCTTTACTACTTGTTTTTGAAATGTCTGGCTAGTTTCTTAGCCAAATGATAATAAAAGGTACTCAGATAAAAGTATGTTCTGGGTTTTCATTATCCTCATTTTCATGAGGCTTGCCAAATCTGTGGAAATTTTAAGCATACAGATTTTAGTGTGATGTAGCAAAATTTTCTGATACAATTGGCCAAAGCTGGGGAGGGCTGTAGTAGGAGATTATGAGCTTTTTGTCAGTGAAAGAGTATAATATGTGACTAGATTATACTACTTATTTGGAAGGTGAAGGGGAGTGGGTTGAAGATCTAAAATCAAGTACTATAGAGGAAGTTCAAGCAATAATAAATGTGAGACTAGATTAGATGATGTTAGAATTATATTCCATCCCTGGAATTCTTTATCCTGTGAAATTAGCTTAAATGAGATCTTCCCCCAATAAAGCTTTGATGTTTGCCAGTATTCTCTTAGGTGTCTGAGGAGACCTGTCAGACTTTGCATTCTTTCTGTCTTTGTTCATATCCATGGTCATTCTCTGTTTAACAATTATCAAACCCCTGATACATAGAGCAGCGGGCCCTCCAGAGGTAGGCTTCCAAAAGCTTTGAGACTTAGAAAAATTCCCAATATTTCCTTAGAAATAATTCCTCTCTTGCTTTCCTCTCTTCTTCTACTTAAACATATAAGTGTACCCCTGTATTTTAAATCTTTGGAAGGAAAGCTGTAACATTGTAATCACAACATATAGCAATTGAATCTAAGGAAAGTACAAGAAATGCAGCTATCATGGACCAAATTATTTCTACTATGCCTCCTTTCTACTATTCACTGATGAATATTCAGTGTATACTCCACAGTAATGTTTAAAAATGTTGTAAATCTATGAATGAATGGCAGAATATTATAAACACATTCAGAATGTCTATAACCACACTTTTTAATAGAGCTTTCTGATGGAATTGTTTTATATCTGTGCTGTCTCATATGGTTGGAATGTGGCTAGTATAACTAAGGAGCTACACTTTTCATTATATATAATTTTAATTAAAATTTTTGTGGTGCTGAGGATTGAGCCCAGGGCCTTGCATGTGCTAGGCAAGTGCTTTACCACTGGACTACATTCCTAGCCCAATTTTAATTAACTTAAGATTTAAATAGACATTCATGACTAGTTGACTACTATGTTGGACAGCTCAATTCTACAATAATAATTTCTAGAAGTTGGGTTACTCAGATATTATAATTTCTATGACCTTTTAAAATATTTGTTTTTATTATTATTATTTGTAGTTCTAGGGTTCAAACCCAGGGCCTCCTGCACATTAGGCAACTGCTCTACCACTGAGCCACACCCCCCCCCACAACCTTTATAGAACCAATGGATGTTCTGGCAATAATATTGACTTTGTTTTTATTTTCATTTGTTCAAAAGCATTTTCTGATCAACTGATTATTCAGTAATTGATAATGATTTCCAAAATTAATGACACAGCTTCTGTCTTTAGGATCTATGGCTAGAGAACTTACAGTGTGAAAATTACTGCTATAAAAGGATATATAGGGTGTTATGGGAGACCCAGAGAAGAGACCTCATAAGTGTTTCTATAAGTTGCTTAAAGGCTTCTCAGAAAAACTGAAGGTTTAGCTAGGTGTGGTGGCACAGACTTGTACTATAATCCCAGCTACTTGGGAGGCTGAAGCAGAAGGATCACAAGTTCAAAGCCAGCCTGAGAGACCCTGTCTCAAAATAAAAATAAAAACGGTTCAAGGATGTAGCTCAGTGGTAGAGCACTTACCTAGCAAGAAGCTAGGTCCAATCCCCAGTAGCTGAAGAAGAAGAAGAAGAAGAAAAAAAGCTGAGCACAGTAGCACACTCCTATAATCCCAGTGACTTGGGAGGCTAAGGCAGAAGGATTGCCAGTTGGAGGCCAGCCCCAGCAATGTAAAGAGGCCCTAATCAACTTAGTGGGAACCTGTCTCAAAAAAGTAAAAAGGGATTGGGATGTAGCTTATTGGTAAAGTGCCCCTGGGTTAAATCCCCAGTACCAAAAACAAGAAAAGATAACTGAAGGCTTGAATACTTAAGCTAAAACCTTAAAGGGAGAGTTAAACAATTCTGATTTGGTGTATTCTGTAGGAGCAAATTTTCTAGGTTACTTCTAAAGCATCTATCATGGTCAGTTTAGGAACAGTCTTCCCCATAGCTCCCTATCTTTACTTTGCTTCCTAAAAGCTCTCAGTTTAGGCCAAGAGACTCAGTGATCTCCCTTTCGCACTTACCCTGATGCTTTAACACATCCTTTCTTCCTATAGTGCTCCGTGAAAAGCTGCATCACTGCCTTCCATGTCACCTGTGCCTTTGAGCACGGCCTAGAGATGAAGACCATCCTAGATGAGGGGGACGAAGTTAAGTTCAAGTCATACTGCCTCAAGCATAGCCAAAACAGGCAGAAACTTGGGGAAGTCGAGTACCCCTACCACAGAGCTGCTGAGCAGAGCCAGGCCAAAAGTGAGAAAACCAGCCTGCGGGCACAGAAGCTTCGGGCGCTGGAAGAGGAGTTCTATACTTTGGTACAAGTGGAAGATGTGGCTGCCGAGCTTGGGATGCCCATATTAACCGTGGACTTTATCTATAACTACTGGAAACTGAAACGCAAAAGCAACTTCAATAAGCCATTATTTCCTCCGAAAGAAGAAGAAGAAAATGGCCTAGTACAGCCAAAAGAGGAAAGCATTCACACTCGCATGAGAATGTTCATGCACCTGCGGCAGGACCTAGAGAGGGTAAGTTTTCCACCTCTGATTAGTGTGCAAATCTCAGTTCTGCATAGAGATGGAGGTCCCTCTTCTAGTTTAAAGATGGCCAGCTCAGTATGGTGTAGTCTTCTGCATGTCCTTTATTTTCTGATTTTACTATGGCCCCAGATGTTGGGCTCTGTTTAAATTTTGACAGGCACATTCAAGGGATTAGAGAGGCCTCAACACATATGCTCAGTGAATTTGAAATTTGAAATAAATTCTCATTTTGTTTACTTTTTATTCACTGTGGAGCCTAAACTGGCTCAGCTATACTTTACTGACACATTTATGAGACTTCAGGCCAGAAAAAAAGTGAATTTTGTTCAGGAAAACTCTAGATCAGGGTTTCTAAAGCTTGGCACTCTTTTTTAAAAATATTTTTTAGTTATTAATGGACTTTATTTATTTATATGTGGTGCTGAGGATCAAACCCAGTGCCTCACCATGCTAGGCAAGTGCTCTACCACTGAGCCACAACCCCAGCCCCCAAACTTTGCACTCTTGATATTTTGGTTTTTTGTTGGGATGGTGGTAGGTTTTTTTGTTTTGTTTTGTTTTGTTTGTTTGTTTTTATGGTACTGAGGATTGAACCCACTTTACCACTGAGCTACATCCCAACCCTTTTTATTTCATTTTATTTTTTAATTTTGAGATAGAGTCTCACAAAGTTGTTGAGGCTGACCTAGAACTTGCAATCCTCCTGCCTCAGCCTCCTGGGATTACAGGCATGTGCCCTCATGCCCCATCTCATCACTATTAACATTTTGGGCTGGATAGTTGTTTGTTGTAGCAGGCTTCCCTTTGTTTTAGGGAAGATTTTGTTTTCTTTGTTTTGGTGATGGGGATTGGGATCAGGGGTGCTCTGCCACTGACCTATATCCCCAGCCCTTTTTTTTATTTTTCATTTTGAGATAATTTCACTAAATTCCTTAGGGCCTCACTAAGTGACTGGGGCTGACCATGAACTTGGAATCTTCCTGCCTCAGCCTCCTGAATCGCTGGGATTACATTTGTGCACTACTGTGCCCAGCATAGGCATTAAGATATGTACCATTATCACTGGCCTCTACCCAGTAGATACCAGTAGCACTGCTCATACACATCTAGTTGTGACAACCAAAAATGTCTCCAAATTACCATGTTTCTTCTGGGAGTCAAAATTGCCCCTGGTTGAGAGCCCCTCTACCAGATAATTTAACTCATGATAATTTTATCAGGTATCTTCTAAATTAGGTGCTTTAGGGGTTCGGAGAAAGGTTAAGTACTATGTTTACCCTAGAGAATTTTATAATTGAATATAATTATAGAAATGGCTTGATTTCCCCCCTCTGATACCAAAATTTGAAAAGAAACTATTAGATTTGACTCACTTTAAAACTTAAGAGACATGTATATAGCACCTACCATTAGTACTATTATTACCAACACTGTTCTAAGAATTTTATAAATATTAATTCATATAATTCTAACATGCTTATGGGAAAAAATCTATTATTATCATTCCTATTTGTATGTGAATAAATTGAGGCCCAGAAAGTTTGGGTAACTTGCCCAAGTGAGGAGTATGAGACAGTGAGAATTTTACCTTTGTGGCTATGGAAACTTGGCTAAGTTGAAAATGTGGACCAAAAAAAGCCATTTCCAGTCTTCCAAGCATACCTTTCACCTTGCTGGTCCAGCACTTGGTAGAAAATTGTAGTGGAGCCAGCACTGCCATCCTTTGTATTCAGGGACCTAAAGGGAAAGCTGAATTGTTAAACCATCTTCCCAGCTTTGATATGTACATAAATATCAAGCCCATGACACTGCAGGAAGAGTAGATTTCAGAAGGTGCTTTGCTTATGCTGCTGATTGATATGGGAATCACGCTACTAAACTTGACCCTATTGTGTGAATTCCTGGGGAGTGGCTGTTAGCCTTTGGCTCTTGGGTCCTATCTTTGCTCCTTACTCCCACCCCCACCTGACCTTAGTAGTCTTCATTTTCACTAAACAATTTCATTTGCTGGGTTTGCTTAATGTGATAAACAACTCTAAATGCTGGGAATTTGGCTTTCAGGTCCGAAATCTGTGCTACATGATAAGCAGGCGAGAGAAGCTGAAACTGTCACACAACAAAATACAAGAACAGATCTTCGGTTTGCAAGTCCAGCTTGTTAACCAAGAAATTGCTGCAGGTAATTAGTATATTAAATTATCCTGGCAAATATACAGATTCTGTTACATCCTATTTTATTCTAATTTAAACTTTATGCCAGTTTTTCCACTTAAAAGATCTTTTAAAATTCTTGTCAGATATCTCATTTGCTTCAGTCCAGTCCTGATATTAACATGACTCATTTCCCTGTCAGCTCATGAAGCAAGCAATTCCAGGGTAGGGTTGGGGGGAAGTCTCTGGCAGATCATCTAGATCCAAGACAGGCATTTGAAGCCATTGGGTGTAGCCATGAAATTATCCTGTGATTATCAAATTCATTTAGAAATTGATAGGATTGAATCCATTTCTAGAAAACATTTAATTCCAGGGTTACTTTATAGTGCTCTATTAAAACAAATCCTTAGCTAGAAATTAAGAGATCTTGTTTTCATTTATTAAAAAATATTGAGCACCTATTAGGTCTAGGAACTGATCTAGAAGAAAAGCAGTCAGCAAGATAGAATCCCTTTCAGCTGGGTACACATCCCACTTGGTGAGATACAGGTGAGCATAATTACAGTGCCCAAAACATGGGAATTTGGCTGAAATGATGACAGTCATATTCAGTGAAATCTATTAACCTCCCTTCACCTTATTTAAAACAGAGTTAGGTGGCAGAGCCTGAGCAACTATGGGTCACTGGGCAGGATAAGCAGAATTAGCTACTGCCAAGGCAAGCCATAAACCAAGAGAATCACTCAGAAATGAGGTGTCAAGTAGGCATCAGAGGCTCTGGGGTATTGCTGAGTATTACTGGGTCACAGAATTGTGTAGCAGGAGACAGCAAGGCTACTCAGCCACAGGGCAGCATGACTGGCAAGACAAGAACCAAAACACAATAGGAAAGAGCCCCTGCATGCCAAGGAGATTGGCCCCAGCCACAAGGCTTCTGATTATAGGAATCAACCTCATTGTGGCTTGCAGCATCAACAGGTGTCAGGCCCTAGAAGGGATGGGAGCTGTGGCTATTCAACCTAGACCCTTGGAAAATACATGCTGCCCATTGGGGCACCCAAGAGCTGTCCTCTCCGTATCTCATGAGGATGACTGTGGGTAAAGGTTAAATCCATATGCAAATAGGAATTGTTTGGTAGTGTTCTTTTTTATTTAAGAACACTCAAAATAATAGAGGAAGACCAGTTCTAACTGCAATCATAGGGTGACTTAATCAGGTAACTGACTACCAAAACTCCCCAGGCCATGCCTATAACCAGTCAGTGGCAGAAATATTGTGATTCTTTCCTGCTGACCTTATCTATACTACACAACCTCCCCATATCTCCATAATGTTCATTCATACTTAGGAAATTATTCCAGGTTAAAGACATAAAATTTGCAGGAACCACCATGACTTCTAATGTCAGGCTGAAATATATATTTATTCTTCACACACCAAAATCTGTACTAGACTTCTGAGGATTTGTAGTTGACTTGCTTTAGGAGGACCAGGAGAGAAGGGAGGAAAGCATTTGAAATGTCTATCTGAGGTACATCCTAAGTACTGTGCATGCACACACAGGGAAAGCCTGTTCCTAGTCATTGCTAGTGACATTCTTCTCAGAAATAAAAGGGGCAGAGATGAGGATGTAGGAGGCAGTACACTAGTCTTTGTGATAATTTTACAGATTGGGAAAACAAAGGTGAAAATGTTGGGAGCCACGAAACAGTAGCATTTCTGAGCCTTTCATCTGTAGCATTCTGGATCCCATCTTCTAGTTCAGCTCACGTTAGCTGCTACACAATGATGTTCTTACATATCAAAGACAATTGCTCATTAGACCTGTGGAAGAATGGGTAGGTGAACTTATTCTACCATAAGCCTGTATGTTGTTTATTTAAATCAGATGCTAAAATGAATCTTTCTTTTTAATCTCAGGACTTCCTTTGACAAATGCACTAGAAAACTCATTGTTTTACCCACCACCAAGAATTACCTTAAAGTTAAAAATGCCCAGATCAACCCTGGAAGACTGCAAAAACAGCTCCACAGAGGCTGATCACCGACCCTGCTCTCCTGGCAGTGGCTCCCCCGTTCACAGTAAAAAGAGCATGCAGGTGCCTCAGGAGCCACTAGAAATGAAAGTGAAATCCTATCCAAGACATCCACTAGAGAGCAAGAGTAACTGTTTGCTGGCCAGTCTCAGCCATTCTCGGAGTGAAGCAAAAGATTCCAGTCCTGCTTGGAGAGCTCCCTCTGCAGAGTTCTATCATGGGCAGTCACTAGGGAAACCTCTGGCCCTTCAGGCAGCCCTTCATGAACAGTCTTCAGTTGGGAATGGGAAAAGTCAGACTAACTCTAAGTTTGCCAAATCCAATGGTGTAGAGGGTGGCAAGTCTGGGAATGTCACCCAAAAAGATAGCTCAAGTGAGGAGTCCATGCTTAGCTCCCACTTGGCCAGTCAGGGTAGCATTAGAAAGTCCACTATGGAACACTTTGGCAGGTCCTTTAAAGAGGCCACCAATAGATGGGTGAGGACCACTGAAGATCTCCAATGTTGTGTGAAGCCAACCAAGAATGTGAGCCCAAAGGAGCAGTTTTGGGGTAGGCAGCTTCTCAGGCGATCTGCAGGGAGAGCTTCATATCAGGAAAATGATGGATATTGCCCAGATCTAGAGCTTAGTGATTCTGAAGCAGAAAGTGATGGAAATAAAGAAAAGGCCAGGGTAAGAAGAGATAGTTCAGACAGGGAAAATCCTCCCCATGATTCTAGACGGGATAGCCATGGTAAAAGCAAGGCACATCCTCTCTCCCATAGTTCAATGCAAAGGTGATGAGAAACTATCAAATTTAACCCAAACATTGCCTTTGCCCCATATTTGGGGGGAAATCCATACACCAAAAGGGTTCTAGCATAATATTAGGAGGAATTGCAGGGAAAATTTAAGAATTTTTTCCACAACAAATTGACTTGCAGTTTTGGAAAAGGTTTCAACTCTAGTTTATACAAGCACATTACAAGAATTTCAGGTTGTCCAGAGGTTTGTTTGTTAGAAGCTATTGGGAACAGTGGGTCCAGAGTATTTGCTCAGTAAATACTTGAGGGCAGCTTTCCAGATACATTAACATGTTGATGAGTCTATATACTAAGTCTTTGCATTGTTAATGGATTTTCAAGAGACCATGATTATCAGACACTAAAACTACTTATCTTTCCAAACTACAGCATGTGAGTTTCAGAGCTCCTGCCTGTAGAAAGTTTCTAACTCTGCTAATGTCTCTAAACCCTCTTCAGGGGAGAGACCAGGAAACCAACATTCTCAGATACTGTCAGACTCACTACCCTCTTCCTTTGCTTTGTGCAAGGTTGAGTTCTTTTCACAGTATCATAACTTACTGAGTCGATTCTCCTAATGCTTACAAATGTCCAGTGCCTGTTCCTAGACGTGCTTGTTGGGGACGCACTTATAACTCTCTTCACCCAGCTAACAAGCATAAAAAAACCTAACTTGTGGATAGTGTTTACAAAAGTACAGAAGTACTACTTCCAAGAAAAAAAATGCTCTGATTCTCTCTGTTTAGGCATTTGTGAAGGATCCCAGAGCCTTTCCCAAAGTGAGACCATTTCTGGGATATTTGTACCAGGTCAGGGTTTTGTGTTGTTGTTTTCAAATAAGTTTGACTAAAATAAGTTTGGCTGACAGTTTTTGTATACCTGCTTTAATGTTTATAAAAATTTTTATTGAGGTATAATTAAAATATAATAAAATGCACAGAGGTTAAGTATTCTTACCTGCTTTAATTTTGAAACAGATTTTTATTGTCAACAGAATTTGAAAGCATGTGTTTAACACATGGATATAATTTAGCTTTGTATCAATTTTGAATCCAAGACAATTTTCCAAACAAAAAGGCTGGAGTTGTTTTTTCAGAAGTTGCTTCTACCCTGTTCCCAAACTCAGCCTTGATTAATTTCTGGAGGAAGAGAATAGTTACATTTTGGGAGGAGGGGATAAAACATGTCTGCTTCCCATTTAAGAAAGGGGGAAGATGCCATTTTTAAAATGTGAAGCAGACTAATTCTCAGCTCTCTTTTCTTCTTAGCCTTAAATTGATATTCTCTTTCTTCTAGTTTGGGAAAGTATAGTGGGAAGTTTCAGACAAAAGTGGCCATTTTCAATTTTTAAAGTTTCTTACTGGTGAAACAGTCCAGCTGCAGTAGGTGCCAGTCAGTGGAGGCAGGGGCCCTCTCTCCATCAATATGGAAGACTCAGCAGTTTTCCTTTCCCCCACTTTTGTTCTTAAAGCCTTATTAATTGGTTCCTCTGCCTTTTGTTTTCGCTTTTTCTGAAAACTTCTGTATTTTGCCTCTCCTTTGCCTACATCTTCTAAATGTTTCTTTTGTGCCTATGTACATGTGTGAACATGCCATAACATATGTGGTAGGTGTCCTATATTTTGTTTGAATGGAAAAATGAGGAAGAGAATTTCCCTTATTCATGCACTGGGCTTCTGTGCTTTTTCTTTGAGTTCTCCTGGGGTAGACATTAATTTGACACTTTCATGGTAACAAAATTATAATAGAGCTGTGTTGTAAACTCCTTATGTTAGAGGCCTGTGTCCTTTCCTTCCTTTCCATTCTGAGTGAGTGGAAGGAAAAGCAAACATCAAAATAGTGCTTCAGCCAAATTCCATATGTAATGCCATAGGGAGAGTATGGAGTAAAATATCATTCCAGTCAGGGAAATAATAATGGTAATATTTTTACAGGATTTTCCTAGGTAAATGAAGGAGCCTTCAGTTGTATACATTTCAATTGCCCCAAAATGCATTTGCTACATTTTGTTGTTGTTTCAAGTATTACCTCTTAACCTTTGTTAATTTTTTCATTTTGTCTTATATAGTCCAGTTTTCAAGATAAACTCAGTCTTTTTTCAAATGTCACCTTTTTACCAATACTTTTTCATTAAATTATGAAAACTGTTAACTACTGTCTGTGTGGTAATTTTTTATTTTGACATATTGGTTTTAGAATATCTTACCTGTGTTTCTTTTATATTTAAAAAATCATATTCACTAAACGAAAACAAACAGATGGTTGGGGATAGGGAGGAAGAGGAGGAGAGACTGGATGTTTAGAAGCACAGATTCATGTCAATACTCTTTGGAGCCAAAGAGAACTCTGGGTATTTGGACATGACCCAGAAACCATTTTATCAGGCTGGTAAGATAAAAACCTTAGAATCACCATTAAAGATCACCAGGGAGGGCTGGGGTTGTGGCTCAGAGGTAGAGCACTCGCTTTGCACATGTGAGGCCCTGGGTTCAATCCTCAGCACCACATAAAAACAAATAAATAAAATAAAGGTATTGTGTCCAACTACAACTAAAAAATTAAATATTAAAAAAAATCACCAGGGAAATGGATCCTCTCTAAAGTGATGAGGTTCAGAAGGCTTAGTAAACTGAGCATCACTTACATATATGTATTTTACAATATTCATTCTATTTGGGTCCTGAGAATATTAATGCCATACTGGTTATGTGGTGTCATGAGGGGACTTTGAGTGGATCATAAACATTTTCATGATATTTGAAAAACATACTTGCTGAAGGTCATTGGGAAAATTGTTAGTGCTGATATGCAAAAGGTAAGGTTGTTCTCGTTCTCCCCTCTCCCCACTTCTTCCCTCCCTCCCTCTCCCCCTCTCTCCCTCCTCCTCCATCCTCCCTCTCTCCTTCCCTCCATCCCCCTATCACATATTTCTTAGTGGTTGACTGTTTTGTTCTGGTAAATTGTTCTAGAGAACTGAAACTACAAATACAGTCTTTTATAGTCAACAAAAGCTGTTGGGTTTATATACTAATGAATCTTCTATTTGGTATTAAAGAAACATTAAGTTTATAGAATAAACCAGAGAATTCACTGACCTGGGTTCTTTTCCCCTCCAGGACTTTAAATTTCTCAGCATGTTTGTTGCTGCTTTTTCCTCAGGGCTAGGGATTGAACTAAGGGCCTTGCACAAGCTAGGTAAGCTTCTACCACTGAGTTATACCCCCAGCCCCTTACAGGCTTTTAAGAATTGAGGGGAAATTGGTAGGAGTAAAAACTTATTCACTGCTGAATAAACTTTTATGTGATATTTTTTTAAATGTATCTTAAAACAGGGGCTGGGGATGTGGCTCAAGCGGTAGTGTGCTCTCCTGGCATGCGTGCGGTCTGGGTTCGATCCTCAGCACCACATACAAACAAAGATGTTGTGTCCGCCGAAAGCTAAAAAATAAATTTTAAAATTCTCTGTCTCTCTCTTAAAAAATGTATCTTAAAACACATTAGATTTTCACAACTTCAACTCCTATTTTTTAGTTTTATGGAAAGTAGTAATTGTGTCCCTAATTCATTTTGAGTTTTTTTCTACACCACATTTTTATTGGTGCATTATATTTGTACATAATGATGGGATTTGTTGTTACATATTTGTATTACTTTTTGAGTTTTATGGAAAGTAGAAAGTAGCCATTATGTATTTTTTAAGTAAATTTTAGTTAATAAGACTCAGCTTGAGACTGACCTTCCTCTCCAGGGAGTTTTCTAACACTCCAGTTTGCACTCTAAAAGGAGATTTCTGTGAGTTCAGTTGATTTTACTTAATGGAATGGAACAGATTGAATGACTTGAAGTCATCGGATTGTTGTCCTTGAAATGAGTCAGGTTTAGAGAAGTCCCTGCTCTGTCCAATCACTGATGAGTTTTGACCTCATACTCCCTAAATACATTAATCATCTTGATAAATTCACAGAGCCTCCATTATTTTTCATATTGTTAAGGTGCACTGGGGTATGAGCATTCCGGCCTCAAAAGTTGACCATCCCAAGCTTTAAATGTCTTTCCCCTCCCCTCACTACTCTTTCCATCCCACTTCTTAACTTCATTTATGATAAATGAGTATTATGTAATTTAAAAAACTGGAACAATGTAACTGGGCTGGTCAAGCTGTACTCATCATAGCCAATGGCTGGAGTTTGAAGAACATTTGCAGAACCACTTTTTACCCAACATTGCTTTCTGAAGTTTGTTTGTTTTTGTGATATTGGAGATTGAACTCAGGGATGCTTTACCACTGAGCTACATTGACCACTGTTTTTTAATTTTTTTTTTTTTTTTTTTTTTTTTTAGTTATCGGCGGATACAACATCTTTGTTTGTATGTGGTGCTGAGGATCGAACCCGGGCCGCACGCATGCCAGGCGAGCGCGCTATCGCTTGAGCCACATCCCAGCCCCCCCCCTTTTTTTTTGAGACAGGGTCTCACTAAACTGCTGAGGCTGGCCTCAAACTTGCAAGTTTCCTGCCTCAGCCTCCTGAGTCACTGGGCAGGGCTTTCCATACCAATAAAAAATGTGGAATGGAAAAAAAAACACACAAATTACAAGGCTGGGCCACCATACCCCTCTTGCTTTCCAAAATATTGCCATGTTATAATGAAGGTGCTTTCATAAAGCACACATGGAAATGATGGGTCTTCTTATTTTAGTCTTTCTCACATGATAAAAAAAAAATCCATTCTAAGAGTTGCTGAAATTTTGAAAATTAGAATCACATGGAAATAATCACTTCAGCTCCCAAATAAAAAAACTCTTCCAGTAAGCAGTTACTTTTTTAGATCTTTCAAGTGCTTAGCCGGGAGGCAGAAGGGAACATATTTATCCCTGCTTTAGATGAGCCTGGCATGTGTACCAGGGTCCTGGTAACAGTTTTTTTCCTCTTTGTCCTATCTTTTCCTCTTCTACTTTCCAAAACAACCTCTGGTTAAATTCATTCCCCTCCCCCAAGTTCTGCAAACAGGAATGGTCATAGGGGTAAAGCCAACAATGGTGTTCACAAGGCTGTTGGCTATGTCAATACTCTGGCCATTCATTCTTCTCAGTCATATCTGCTGACTGGATAATAATGAACATGGTCAAACAGAGCCCCCTGTATCTTGGCGCAGAATGTGCCAATGTCTTGTCCTCCAGTCCTCAAAGATGGACTGAGCAGCCAGACAATGATGCATGCCTGTGATCCCAGCTACTCGGGAGGCAGAAGCAGGAGAATTGCAAGTTCAAGGGCATCTTTGCAAAACCCTGTCTCAAAATAAAAAGGGGTAGGGCTGTAACTCAGTGGTAGAGCACTTGGCTACTTGGGTCCCCTAGGGAACCCAAATGAGGACAAGCCAGGAAACATGCTTAGGACCAGTTAAGCCTTCAGATAATAAAAGGCAACAACATTCATCAAGCCCTTGCTCTATATCAGGTCCATTGCTAAGCCTTTTATATATACTACCTTAGACTTAGTTCTCATGACAACCATATGAAGATGACACTATAAGCTCCATTTGGCACGAGTGAAAACTGAGGCCCATTGGTTAAGATAGTTGTTCAAGGCCTACAGCAGCATCAGAACTAGAATCTGTGAGGTTGCCTGTACAACTCATACTTTTGGTCATTTTGTTTGCCTCCTATGTCCAAAATGCTTTCTAAGTATTCTTACTCAGTTTCTCCAGGAAGAAAGCAACCTGAGTGGGGCTTTAGTCATGTTAGTTGTTACCACTTCATCCCTTCCATCCCTGTCCATCCCTGGACAAAGATGATTGAACCAAAATTGGTCATCTCACACAAAAGCCAACAGTTAAAAGGCTCACATCCAAAGAAGTAGGATAATTCACACAAATCTGAGATTGCATTAGATCTAGGACCTGGGGGACTTGCCTTCTCCATAGCTAGTCTACCTTGTAACTGGCTATGGTAGGCCCAAAGATGTTCACATCCCAATCCCTGAAACCTGTGGATGTTACTTTGCATGGTTAAAAGTGCTTTGCAGATGTAATGAAAATTAAGGACTTTGATATGAGGAGGTTAACCTGAATTATTAGGTGGTCCAAACCAATATAATTACAAAGATAACTTATAAGAGAGAGGCAAGATGATCCAAGTTAGTAATAAGATGGAAGCAAGAAGTTGGAGTGATGTGAAGAAAAGCCATAAGCCAAGGAACTCAGGCAACCTCTAGAAACTAAAAGAGGAAAGAAACATTCTCTCTAGAAGTTACCAAAAAGAATTCAGCCCTGCCTATACCATGCTTTTAGACTTCTGATTTCTAGAACTATAAGAGAATAGATTTGTGTTGTTTTAAGCCATTAAATTTTTGGTGATTTGTTATAGCATAAATAGGAAATCAATACACTGGCATACAGCAAGTGCTCCTTACCCTTTTGAAGGAATGTTCCTCACTCCCATTCAGTCTAATTTCACTGCAGTATCTTAAATTAGTCCTTTACTTTCACTCTTTCTTGAAACATTTTCTTGAAGTGAAAAACAAGTGTTTTTTTTAATTTTTTATTAGTTATTGATGGACCTTTATTCATTTATTTGTTTATATGTGGTGCTAAGAATCGAACCCAGTGCCTCACACATGCTAGGCAAGCACGCTACCACTGAGCCCCAACCCCAGCCCGAAAACAAGTGTTTTTTTCAATCAATAAAATTTCCCCCTATAGAAATTAATTTTTATTGGATGTGGTGGTGCATGCCTGTAATCCCAGACACTCAGAGGCTGAAGCAAAAGGATAACAAGTTCAAGGCCAGCCTCAGCAATTTATCGAGGCCTAAGCAACATAGCAAGACCCTATCTCAAAATAAAAAGGGATAGGGATGTGGCTAAGTGGTAGAGTACCACTGGGTTCAATCCCCAGTATCAAAAAAAAGAAAAAAAAAATAGTTTTCTCTTTCCTGTTCCCCCACCACCTTTTCCAGTGTAGACTTTGGTACTTCTCAGGTAGACTTGGGTAATGCTCCATGGGTGTGTTTGGTCCACTGTGACTAAATCTGGTATAGCCTGAGGAATTGCCATAGGTTTGTATGTCTGTTGTCTGAAAAACTGTCCTGTGGAAGTAGAACTAATTCCTCTCTATTATCTCCTCCAGAGTGGAAAGGATAGAAAGCAAATTTGGCTTGTTATGAAGAATGCTTTAATTATTATAGCCTCCTACAAGAAAGTGAGTGGCCTGGAGAGTTAAGGATTTCTTAGAGACCCCAGATACCTGAACAGGTATTGGAAATTAAGGAGTACAACTCTATGCTGCCTGCAAGAAATCTACTTTAAACATAGACAGAAATAGGTTAAAAGTAGGAGGAAGTAAAAAGGTATGTCATGCTAATGCTAACTAAAAGAGAGCTGGAATGGCTATATTAATATAATACAAGAGAAAATTCATAAAAAATGTTTATATACCTAATAACTTTAAAATAGATTAAGCAATAACTGATGGAAATGCAAGGAGAAATGAACAAATTCAGAGTTACAGTCTATGTGTATAATTAATAGAACAAGTATACAAAAAATCAGTCAGGATATAGAAAATTGAATAAAGCTTTCAACCACCTAGATTTAATAGATATTCACCACTTCATCCAACAACTGCAAAATATGCATCCTTTTCAAATGCACAAGGAACATTTATCAAGATAGATAGGGCCAGGCACAGTGACACATGCCTGTAATCCCAGCAGCTTGGAAGGCTGAGACAGAAGGATTGCAAGTTCAAAGCCAGCCTCAGCAACTTAGTGAGGTACTAAGCAACTCCATGAGATCCTGTCTCTGAATAAAATATAAAATAGGGCTGAGGATGTGGCTCATTGGTTGAGTACCCCTGAGTTTAATCTCAGGTACCCCCCACCAAAAAAAGATAGATTAGGGATGGGGGGATAGTTCAGTGGTAGAACACTTGCCTAGTATGCACAAGGCCCTGGATTTGATCCCCAATCCATAAAAAAGAACAATTTCTGGTCCACAAAGCAAGTTTTAATGAATTTAAAAGATGCCAGCCAGACATAATGGTGCACACCTCTAATCACAGCTACTCTGGAGGTTGAGGCAGGAAGACCACAAGATCAAGGCCAGCCTGGGAAATTTAATGAGACGCTGTCTCAAAAACAATTTTAAAGACTGGGGATATATCTCAGTGGTAGAGCACCCCTGGGTTCAATCCCAGCACAACAAACACACATACACGGCACAAACCAAGGAATACTAGCAACCATTAGAAGCTAGAAGATTCAAGGAATGATTCTCTTCTAGATTCTATGGAGTAAGAATGATTACGTCAACACTTTGATATTCAATGTCAAAGTCCTTGGATTTCTGTCATCCAGAATTGTGAGGAATTAACTTTCCATTGTTTTAAGCCAAAAAGGTTTTTTGTTTGGTTTAATTTGGTTTGGTATCAGGGATTGAACCCAAAGGCACTTAACCACTTAGTACATCTCCAGACTTTTTTTTTGAGACAGGATCTTGGTAAGTTGCTGAGGCTGGCCTCAAATTTGAATCCTCCTGCCTTAGCCTCCTAGGCCACTGGGACTACAAGCATGCACACCACACCAGGCCCCAAAATATATTTTAAAGGATTCAAGTCAGGGGGCTAGGGTTGTGGCTCAGTGGTAGAACACTTGCCTAGCATGTGTGAAGCACTGGGTTTGATCCCCAGTTCCACATATAAATAAATAAAATAAAGGTCCATCAACAACTAATAAAAATACTTTTTTAAGAAAAGGATTTAAGTCAAACAAATTATGTTATTTGACCACAATGGAATAAAATTAGAAATGAATAATAGAAATATCTCTGGAAATCCAATTCCTGGAAATCAAACAACACACTTCTCAACAACAGGAATCAAAGAAGTACTCAAAAAGGAAATTATAGAAAATGCTTTGAATAGAATGAAAAGCAAAACAAGTGGGAATTCTAGAGCACTTAATGCTCACATTAGACAGGAAGGGTCTCAAATCAATGGCCTCATCTCCCACCTTAAGAAATTCAAAAAAGAAGATGAAATGAAATTCAAAGTAAGTGGAAGAAAGGGAATTATAAAGGTCAGAGTTGAAATCAGTGAAACAGAAAATATAAAAGAGAGTCTGAGATAGTGACACACACCTATAATCCCAGCTACTCAGGAGTCTGAGGCAGAAGAATTGCAAATTGGAGGCCAGCCTGGGCAATTTAGAAAGACCCTGTCTCAAAAAAAAAAAAATTTTTTTTTTACAGTACTGCAGATTGAACTCAGGCATGTAGTACCATTGAGCTACATCCCCAGCTCTTTTATTTTATTTTATTTTATTTATTTATTTTGGAACCAGGGATTGAACCCAGGAGTGCTTAGCTACTGAACCACACTACCAGCTCTCTCCATATAGAGACAGAATCTCACTAAATTGCTTAGGGCCTCGCTAAATTGCTGAGGCTGGCTTTGAACTTACTATCCTCCTTCCTCAGCCTCCCAGTCACTGGGATTACGGGTGTATACCACTGTGCCCAGTTTATTTTCATTTTTGAGACAGGGTCTCACTAAATTGTCCAGGCTGGCCTCAAATTTGCCATCCTCCTGCCTCTCAACCTCCCAAGTCTCCGGGATTACAGGCATGCACCACCATGCTTGGCTCAAAATAAAAATAATTTTTGAAAAGGGCTGAAGATATAGCTCAGTGATAGAGAGCTTGCCTATCATGTGTGAGGACCATGAGTTCCCTCCCCAGTACCACAAAAAAGGAATTAAAAAATATAGAGAAAACCATTGAAATTGAAAGCTGTTTCTTTCAGAAAATTAGATAAAATTAATAAGCCTCTAATGAGACTGATTTTTAAAAAGAAAGGCAAATCATTAGTATCAGAAATGAGAAAGAAAGCTGGGTGCAGTGGTACATGCCTTTAATCCTAGCAACTTAGAAGACTGAGACAGGAGGATCACAAATTCGAGGCCAGCCTGAACACCTTAGTAAGACACTGCCTTAAAATGAAAAATAAAAAAGGCTGAGGATGTGGCTCAGTGGTAAAGCATCCCTGGGTTCAATTCCTAGTACCAAAAAGAGAAAAAAAAAACAAGAAATAAGAAATGACACTGCTAAGGATTGATATTAAAAGGATAATACAGGAATATTATAATAAACAACCTTGTGCCAATAAAGTTAATGGCAAAGATAAAATAGCCAAATGCCTTTAAAGACACATACTACCAAACACATTCAAGAAGAAATAAATAACCTAAATAGCTATCTGTTATAAAATAAATTTAATTTGCAGTTTAAAACTTGCTTATGAAGAAAGCACCAAGAGACAGCTGGGCTGAGATATGAGATAGGGGTGGTCATTAGCACTGAGGAGGTAGAGGAAGTCATGGATCGGAAGAAACTTCTTAGAAAGTATTATAAGGCTGGGCATATGGCTCAGACCACATGAGGCCCTGGGTTCAATCCTCAGCTCTGGAAAAAGAGAAAGGGGGTGGGGGGAAGCATAGCAGAATCCTAGAGATTCCCTAGTGCTAAAGAAGAAAGTTTAAAAGTCTTTTCCCATCCCTAGCACTGCAAAAAATACAACAAGATTTTAGCTGAGATAGCACCATTTCATGGAGCTTTCTTGTACTTTTAAATCTTGATTTCTAGCCCTTCCTCCTTAGTAAATGAAAGTTAGAATGCCAAATTGAGTGCTTTAATGTACTAAGGGATTTTAATATAGTCCAAATGGCAGGGAAACGGGACACTAAATTGGGAGAGATAAATAATGAGGTAATGTAGATCTTGGATTCAATACATACAATAAAATGTATGAATGTACCACTGAATGATTTTGACAGTACATACACCTGTGCAACTCAAGCCTCTACATGTATACAGAATGCTTTCAACACTCCAGAAGTTTCCCTTACTTCACCAGGACAGGTAATTCCTCCTCTAGTCCCTGGAGACCGGCACCATTCTGTCTGCTGCTCTCCATACTAAAAAAAAAAAAAAAAAAAAAAAAAAATCTCTTAGAGGCTGGGCTGTAGCTCAGTGCTCTCAATGGTAGAACGCTTGCCTAGCATATGTGAGGCCCTGGTTCCATTCTTAGCACTGCAAAAAAAAGAGAATTTTAAAATCTTTTAAACTTGTGGGTTATTCAAAGAAAGTATGGATGATCAGGTGGCAGGATCAGGGATGGGGAATATGAGTCTGAATGCTGCTTAAGATCATTTATTCCATGTAATTTTAAAATCAAGTCAAATAAAGCAGCTTCTCTTCTCCACCAAAGAGAAGTTTTGCAAGAGTTGACCTCCAGCCTTCAGGGTCTTCCTGACTAGGGAAGAGGGAGGATTTGTTTAACCACTTTGTTCTTTCCTTTTTAACCTGTTTGTATTTAACCAGAACCCTGTTAGGCATTTTAATAACCTTTTTGTTGTTGTTGACTTAAGTAAGAGATGAACTTTAGATATATGTCCAAACTCCAAAGTTTAGGTTCCTTGCACCCTAAGTCTCTACCGACACACACACCCCCACCTCTTCCCAGAGTGGCTTTGCAGGATTCTTCCAGCCGTGGGAAAGGAATGTAATTTTGGACCCAGGAGAGGGAAGGGCCAGCAAGTGGGGTAGCTGTCCGCACCTGTCTCCAGGCCTGAGGTCATCCACCTGCCCAGTCACAGTGCCCCAGGCAGAGATTCCCCTCCCCGCGGTCCTCTGCCAGACCTTTTGGCTGCTGCATAAATCACCCGACCCGACCTGGGTGAGTGCCCGGGTTGGGCCTGCTTCCCCACCCCCTCCCTGGAAAGGAAAGGCCCAGGCAACTTCGGTTTGAGACCCACAGGACCCAATTTCCCAACCGCGGGAAGCCGGAAGGAGATCGATTGCCCCGTGCCCAATCGTGCCCAATCCTGTGCCCTGGGATCGCTTCCCACAGGCCCTGGCGCCCACAGCAGAGCTCCGCACCAGGAACAAGGCAAGCTCAGCCTGCAGCTTCCCCGTGTCTCGCTATCGCTGGCGCTTCTGTGATCGTTGCCCCGAGGCTGCAGGGGCACTACCAGATTGTGCAAAGACCCTGTCTCTCTGCACAAATACCCCAGGTACAGTGCGGGCCCCTGATGTTTGTCCCCTCTCTCCCCGCCCTGGCCACCCTTAGGCGGCCAGGGCAGGGGTTAGAAATGGGACATTTGGCAGCCCCCAACTTGCAGGATACAGAGATAGAGATAGAGCCTGGGGTTGAAAGTCACTATTGCAAAAGCGCTTGTCTGATCTTGAGGCTTATCTAAGACTGATAGCATGAAGGCCTTTGGAGTCTGAGCCAATATTTAACAGCCAATGAACATTCCAGATGCTAGGAGGCTGGCAGGCAGTATCTGAGTTTGAGCTGTGAGTTTAAAAAAAAAAAGTGTTTTTGAAGGAAACATTAAACCAAAGATTATTTTTCCTTTTTTCTCTGTCTTCTATTCATTTGCCCACCCATGTGGATGACTTCTTAGCTCAAAGCAGATATAAGACAGAAGCATGAAATTGCAGGAAATTTTTATCAGCACTGGAAGCCCGCTCACTCAAGGAAGACTTGGGGAAAGAGGAAAGTTGCCTTTCACATGGGATGCTTATCTGATGTGTTTTTTTTTTTCCTGGATAATTTTTCTTTTTCTTCTCCCAGTTCACTCATCACCATCTCTGGCCTAAAGTCCCAGCATAGAATGTTCCTTGCCTGTGTTCAAGACTCTTTGCCAAACTGGCACCATGCCTTCTTAGGAAGCAAGACATAGCAGAGGGGCTGTTGGTTCCTCCACCACTTGTACCTTGCTAATGTCCTTTTACCACCCCTTCCATTGCCTGTTTTTTTCTTCTTTTTTTAAAATAATTTTTTAATTGTAAATGGACATAATGCCTTTATTTTATTTATTTTTATGTGGTGCTGAGGATCAAACCCAATATCTCACACGTGGTTGGCAAGCACTCTACCACTGAGCTGCAACCCCAGCCCCCAGCATTGCCTGATTTTGAAAATGGATGTTAGGAGGTATTTTTTTGAGGGGGAGGGAGTTATGCTGGGTATTGAACCCCAGGGCCTAGCACATGCTAGGCAAGTGCTCTACCACTGAGCTACACTCAGCCCTGGATATTAGTTCTAATTCAGTGTATTATCATTGGTGAACATATTTCTAAAAATGTAGATCAGGAAGGTCCTGGCCTCCAAGGGGGATCAATAGCACCGACAGATGGGTAAGGGGGAACAAGCAAGAGAAGGTGACCTGCAGACACCCAAGTCAGCCACCAATGAGAGAATTGCCCGCCCCTGACCTACTTTGGGGACCAGGGTGCTGGCATAAAGGGTGGCCTTGCACTATCTGAACAGCCAGCTCTGCTTTCTGAGGGTCACTAGCACCAAGGTGTGGATACTTTTTTTCTTCTTTATAAAAAAGAAAATCCCACTGGTAAGTTGACTGAAGCTGTCTCGTGTTATCTCTTATCAGCTCTTTCTTCCTCCTACATGTCTCCTCCTGTCACATTGCCTATCTTGTTCTGACTTTGGGAAAGTATGCCTTGCCTTTCCAGTTCTAATGAAACAGGTGGCAAGTGCAGTGGCATATGCCTGTAATCCCAGCTACTTGGGAGGCTAAGGCAGGAGGATGACAAGTTTGAGGCCAGCCTGGGCAGCTTAGCGAGAACCTGTCTCAAAATAAAACTTTAAAAGGACTGGGGGTATAATTCAGTGGTAAACTGCTTGCCAAGCATGTGCACGGTCCCAGGTTTAACCCCCAGTAATTGAAAAAAAAAAAAGGCATATCTCAGAGAGATTTCAGGTTCACTTCCAGAACACTGCAATAGAGTAAATTGTCTAATAATAAAAGTTATGTTTAGGACTGGGGCTGTAGCTCAGTGCAAAGTGCTTGCCTAGCATGTGTGAGACACTGGGTTCAATCCTCAGCACCACATAAAAATTAAAAAATAAAATAAAGGCATTTTGTCCATCTACAACTACAAAAAAAAAAAAGTTACGTTTACGAACAGGGCACAGTGACTCATGCCTATCATCCCAGCAGCTCAGGAGGCTGAGGCAGGAGGATTGCAGGATCAAAGCCAGCCTCAGCAACTTATGGAGGCTCTAAGCAACTTAGCAAGACCCTGTCTCAAATAATAATAATAATAATAATAATAATAATAATAATAATGGGCTGGGGATGTTACTTAGTGGTTAAGCAGCCCTGGGTTTAATCCCTGGTACCAAAAAAAAGTTATGTTTAAAATATCCAGTATTCTATTAAGTGTGAAATAGCATTATGCTTAAAATGTGCATAGCTTAATTTAAAATATTTTATTGCTAAAAAAATGTTCAGTATTATCTGAACTGTTAGAACAAAACCAATAGGTTTGTTCCACTCAGGGTGTCACAAACTTTCAATTTGTAAAAATGCAATATCTGCAAAATACCATAAAACAAGCTATATGTGTAGTCTGTATTGGGTTTTAAAACAGGTGTGGTGCTGAATTTGGTCTATGCAATTACATTTCATCTGATCTCTGTTACCTTCAATAGGTCTCTCCCACGACAATGTCTTCCATTAAGATCGAGTGTGTTTTGCCAGAGAATTGCCGATGTGGTGAGTCTCCAGTATGGGAAGAATCATCCAACTCTCTGCTCTTCGTAGACATTCCTGCAAAAAAGGTGTGCCGTTGGAATTTGCTCACCAACCAAGTGCAGCGAATGACCGTGGGTAAGGATGAAGTTTGCCCTCACATCTTTACAGTTAGGGGAGGGATGGTCTCCTTGTTTGTCATTCCCCTGGGATTCTTGTTAAAGCATACTTAATGTGCTTCAAGACCTTTTCGATTGTCACATTCTCTGTGTCAGAGTTCTGTGTTCTCTCACTTTGACCCAGAAGTAAATTATGGATCATCAATGCTTCCCTCATCCACTTAAAAAGTGAGGGGCATATTCACAGTTTTGTTTGATTGGTTGTTTTTTTCTTTTTGCAGTGTTGGGGAGGGAACCCAGGGCCTAGTGCGTGCTAGGCAAGTGCTCTACCACTGAGCTGCACCTCCAGGCCTCCAGTTTTGTTTTGCTGTGGAGGAACTATAGTAGCTATCTTCCCTTAACATCTTTAGATAACAGCACTGAAAATTGGAAGACTTGGTTAGTGATACTTCAAAGGCCACCTATCTTAATTTTCAAAATAATAAAAAAATAAAAAACATATCCCTTCTGTGAGTGTGAAAATAAGAGTTTCTGAACTTCAAAATCATCAACCAAGACTAACTTTGATCACTGCACAAATGTAGAATTCCTGATGGAATTTCATGTGCCTTTCAGTGTGATACCATTTAGGTCCCTGCACTTTCCAGAGAAGGAGTTTATTGCTTTCTGTGGCCCAAGGCAATGAGCTGGTGTAATTATCAAAAGAGAAAGAAGTTTCTTGTTTTCATTATTGTGTTCATGGGAAAAGATATCAGGAATTCCTGTAACCTTGGGAATTCCTGATTTCTGCCCATGAATTCAGTTGGAAAACTGAAACTTTCTGGGCAGGGAGTGTGGGGGTGGTGATGGGAATGGACCCCTTTCACATGCTAAGTATGCACTCTGCTACTGAGCTACACCCCAGCCTGGAAGCAGCCTTTTAATTCTCCTAGGGAATATGACTGCTGCTTGGGGCAAAATGACTGTGACCTGGAGGATGGAGGGAATTGCCTTCCCTAGTTCTCTTTTTTTCTTTTCTTTCTTTCTTTCTTTCTTTTTTTTTTTTTTTTTTTTTTTTGATACCAGGTATTGAAGCCAGGGGTGCTTAACTACTGAGCCACATTCCCCAGTCCTTTTTTGTATTTTATTTAGAGATAGGGTCTCACTGAGTTTCTTAGTGCCTTGTTAAGTTGCTGAGGATGGCTTTGAACTAGCAATCCTCTTGCCTCAGCCTCCTGAGCTGCTGGGGTTACAGGCATGCACCATCACACCCAGCCCCTAGTTCTCTTTTCCAGTATGTACACATGTCTACCCCTCATCTGTAAAGCACTCCACCCCAAACCATGAAAAGGGCTTGTGATGTCAGCAGTTGCTTGGTCTTAGTCTATAGAATAAGATCCTTGAGGAGGGTCTGACCCTCCTAATAGTGTCCTGCACATTCCTTGGTACCCTCAATAACTTGACTTGATCTTTGAGCAGGGTTTTGAACTAAGAGAGCCCAGTACTCTACACCAATTGATTAGGTGTTTAGGAAATGTTTTCAAAATAAATTCTAATAAATTCATTTCCTTTGACTTCTCTCCATAGTAACTCATCTCTCCACTTTAAAATATATATAAAAAATAGCTGATCCCCAGCACTGCAAAAAAAAAAAAAAGCTTTGTTATACATGGAAAAATATTAAACCCAGAAAAATCTAAATTTTAAAAATACAAAATATAGTAACATAATGAAGAGGTGTTACTATATTATCACTACATCTACATTTCTGCTATTTTTACCATGTTTATCTCCCAAACAAGATTTGAGAAGCAATGTTCAGTTAGATACGGAAAAATATCTGGGGGTAAAACTCAGTGGTAGAGCACTTCCCTAGCATGCTCGAAGTCCTGAGTTCCATCCCAGCACTGAAAAAGACAAGTATTGTATCGAAGAAGAGAGATGTCACAAAACCTATTTTCTGGAACTAAAGTTCAAGTCTCCAAATTTCCTGGAAGTCAGGCAAATTGAGTATCACTCACTCTATGTGGACTCTTTTGGTACCCCGAGATTAGGGACTCACTCTGTAGATTTGAGGTAGTGCCTGCCCAGGTGTATTGAGGCTGCAGTGATTTTTTTTGTTTTGTTTTGTTTTGGTGCAGGGTCTTGAACCCAGGGCCTCATGCATGCTAGGCAAGCACTCTACCATAGAGCCACATGCCCAGCCTCAGTTGCTGTGGTTTGACTTCTCTTCTCCCCTGAGCCTGGGAGCTTTCAAAGGAGTTGGATCATATTCACCTTCCTATCTTTGCTACCCAAAACAGCATATAGAGTTCATGCTCAAAAAAATATATTGAGTTATGTAGCCTTTGCTATTCAACAGGAGGAAGAGAACGCTCCCATTATCAAAATCAGTAGAGTCCTTCTTTAAGAGATGTCAGGTAACATCATGGCCTCAGTGTGCTGCTTAGCCACTGGACTGTTTGTTGTCTTCTAACTATTGCTTTTGCCTCTACAGATACCCCAGTCAGCTCAGTGGCCCTCCGCCAGTCAGGAGGCTATGTCGCCACAGTTGGAACAAAGTTCTGTGCTTTGAACTGGGAGGATCAATCAGTAGTTGTGCTGGCTACAGTGGATAAAGACAAGAAAAATAATCGATTCAATGATGGGAAGGTGGATCCCGCTGGGAGATACTTTGCTGGTATGGTTTTTTTCTAGCATCTGCTTGCTGAGATTTGAAGGAAACACTATGACTTGGAAAGTTCTCACTGCTGTAGTAGTCAAAGTGTTATTCAAGAGGGTCTTAGATTTTGTTTGTTTGTTTTGTTTTTGTGGTGCAGGGGATGAAACCTAGGACCTCAGACATGCTAGGCAAGCAAGCACTCTACCACTGAGCTACATCCCCAGTCCCTTTAAATTGGAAATAATTTCAATTTTACAGAGCTAGTGCCACTGTGCATGCTGTAATCCCAAATACTCAGGAGGCTGAGGCAGCAGAAAGTTAAAGGTCAGTCTGGGCAACTTAGCGAGGTTGTCTTAAAATAAAAATAAAAAGGGCTTGGGGTGTAGTTTAATAATAGAGCACTTGCCTAGCACGTGTGAAACCCTGATTTTAATCCCCAGTACCACACACAAAAACAAATTTACAGGAAAAATGTAATAATACTAAAACAACTGTACACCTTTTGCCTAAAATCACCTGCTAACATTTTGTTCCTCTTCCTTTAACATTTGCTCTGTCTAAACTTAACTATCTCCAGAATCATTTGAGAATATGTTGCATATAAATCATGAGTCTTTACCCCTAGACTACTTGAGTGTGAATTTCCCAAGAAAAATAATATATTCTTCCAACGTGAAGAAGTTTAACATTGATTCAATAACTTTATCTGATGTACTGTCTATATTTTAGTTATGTGAATTGACCAAATATCCTTTATAGAATTTTTTGGGCTGTGAGTATAGCTGAGTAGTGGAGGGAGTACCTAAGCATGCCAAGGCCCTGGGTTCAATCCCCAGCAGCACACACACAAAAAGAATTTTTCTCCTTTTAATAAAGGATCAAATCTGGGATAGTGTGTTAGACTTTCTTGCCTTATCTTTTCATCCTCTAATCTGGAACACTTCCATGGGCTTTCTTTGTTTTTTATGGCATTACCATTTTTAAAGGATTCAGTCCCACCTAACTCCCCCAACACTTTTTTTAATAGAACATTCTTCATTTTGTAGTAATCTGATGTTTCCTTGTGATTAGTTTAATGTTATTCACTCTTGGCTGGAATACTGTGTAAGTGATGTTCTGTCCTCAGAGTATCTCATGTGGAGGCACATGATGTCCCTCTGCCCCTCATTGGTGATGTTAATTTTAGTCACCAGGTTAAGGTCCTGTCAGATTTCTCTATTTCATAGTAAGTGTGTTTTGTTTTGTTTTGTTTTGTTTTGCTTTGCTTTGTTTTGTGGGTTTGTGTGTATGACAGTAGGGATTGAACCCAGATGTGTTCTGCCACTGAGCCACATCCCTGGCCCTTATTTATTTATTTAGAGACAGGGTCTTACTATGTTGCCCAGGCTGGCCTTGAACTTGTGATCCTCCTGTCTCAGCCTCCCAAGTAGCTGGGATTACAGTTATGTACCTCTGCACCTGTCTACAATAACTGTTTTTTTACTGCATTTTTTTTTTGGTACCAAGCATTGAATCTAGGGACATGAAACCACTGAGCCACATCCTCAGCTCTTTATTTTATTTTATTTAGAGACAAGGTCTCACTGAGTTGGTTAAGGCCTTGCTAAATTTCTGAGGCTGGCTTTGAACTCCGAGATCCTCCTGCCTCAACCTCCCTCTCAAGCAGCTGGGATTACAAGCATGCGCCACCACACCCATGCCCAGCTTCACTGCAATTTATAAGCAGTTTGTAGGATTTGTTAGTTATATCACTATGTAGCAAATTACCCTGAAAGTTAGTGGCTTAAAATAACAAATACATATTATCACACGTATTTTCTGAAGGTCAAGAATGTGGGTGTAGCTAGATGATTCTGTTTCATTCTGTCTCATGAACTTGTAATCAAGCTGTCAGCTGGGGATGGATTCTCTGAAGGAACTTGGAGGATTTGCTTCCAGGTTCACTCACATAGGGGTGGACAAGAGGGAATCTTCAATTTCTTACTACATGGGTATTTCCATAGGACTGTTTAAGACAGACTTCCCCTAGAGCTAGTGATGAGGGGCAGGGGAGAAAAACATGCAGGATGAAAGCTATAGTCTTATAACAAATCCTAGAAGTGATATATTATCGTTTCTGCTGTCTGATATGGATCACACAGACAATGATGGATGGAGAGGTCTACACAAGAGTGTTAATACTGAGAGGCAGGGATCATTTGGACCTATCTTGAAGCCAAATCCCAGCTACTTGGAAGGCTAAAGCAGAAAGATCACAAGTTTCAGTCCAGCCTGGGCAACTTAGTGAGACCCTGCTTCAAAATAAGAAATAAAAAAGGTCTGGGCATGTAGCTCAGTGGTAGAGTGTCCCTAGGTTCAATCTCTAGCACTGAAAAAGAAAGTTAGGTTTCTTGAGGCTGGATGCAACATGGAGAGATACTTTAAATCCAAGCAAATACTCTGGTACTCATCCAAATTGCTCTGGTACTCATCCAAATTGCTCTGTTAAGTCATTGTTAATTCTTGTTTGAACCAATCTTGACTATGATGGCTGCAGAATGACTTCTATTCAGCTTTGAAAAAATTTTAGTTAACAGTTTCAAATTAGATATTGCACTTCAGACATATACCTTACATCATTAACAACCTTATAAATTAGCCAAAGTTGATCTTCGTCCCTGATATTTCCACCTTCCCACGCTGTCCCTTCATGGCTGTTGATGACACTATCCTGGCTCCATTCACTGTCACCATGGAAGGCACATGAGATCTGAGCAGCTGGCTGTAAAATGTTCCCCAACTTCCTGGACTTTATATGACCATAGATATTGTGCAGGGCAGGTTGAAAGGTTAAAGATGAAAAGCCACTAGAAGCCCTTCTGCCAGTAATTGCTTGAAGATAAAGAATTATAATTGGATCTTTTTTTTTTAATTTTTTATTGTTGGCTGTTCAAAACATTACATAGTTCTTGATATATCATATTTCACAATTTGATTCAAGTGGGTTATGAGCTCCCATTTTTACCCCATATACAGATTGCAGAATCACATCAGTTACACATCCATTGATTTACATATTGCCATACTAGTGTCTGTTGTATTCTGCTGCCTTTCCTATCCTCTACTATATAATTGGATCTTCCTAATGAAGTCAATTTTTTTCTCTCTCCCTTATGCCTAGAAGTTTACAGTTCTGTGATACTTTATGAGAAAAAAGATATCTTCTAAGGCCTGAGTTTTGCTTTGTTTTGCTGTCCTCAATACTGGGGATTGAACCCAGGGGGGTTCACTTGATCCCTAAGCTACAATCCCAGCCCTTCTTATGTTTTTATTTTGAGACAGGCTCTGTCCAAGTTGCTTAGGGCCTCACTAAGTTGCTGAGGGTGGTCTCAAATGCAGTCCTCCTATCTCAGCCTTCCAAGCTACCAGGCCCATCCTGAGACCTGAGTTCTTAATCTGGAGTCTCTGGGTCATCAGAAAACCCCTGAAAATTATGTCATCATGGTTGTACCTACTGGTGGTATGCACTGCCAGAAGCACCTGGGGACATTTTTCAAGAGAAGGGTCATAGTTCTCAGCAGGTGCTTAGAAATGTCTCAGGCCCAGAAAAGAGACATCTGACAGTCTAGAAGGAGTCTCCTGGTGATCATACCCTGGAAGTATCACCACACCCAAGGTCTGACATGTCTGTGCTCATTACTACATGGTAAAGCACACACCAGGTTATTCTCTCTCAATAAGGAAAAGCCCTTTCCAAGGAGGCCTTTCACATTCATGTTCCAGGCATCTCTTCCTGTGAGACAGATAGTGTAGATGAATATTCATGAAACAAACTCAAATGTCCTATAACAAGAAATTGCTCTGTGATCATCCTTCTTCCCAGGATTGGAAGAACTACCTGGTCTTGCTTGCTATTCAGGTTTCCCATTTATAATTCATTTTCCTCCTCTAACTTGCTTTTCTTTCAGATGATATATGATACAGTAGGTGAGCTTTCCAGTTTCTTCATTATAGTCAGATTCTGCTCTGTTCCCTGAGGTCACACTCAAGTTCAGAATATCGAATAATGACTACAATAAATAAAATATTCTATATGCATTTGAGAAGAATGTGTCTTCTGTTGTTGGATGGAGTGTTCTACAGATATCAATTAGATTCAATTGGCTGAGGGTATTCCATTCTTCTATGTCTTTACTGATTTTATATCTACTTGTATCTATTACTGAGAAAAGAATGGTGATAGTCTCCAACAATAATTCTATATTTTTTCTATTTCTCCTTTCACTTCTGACTTTTTCTATGTGTGTGATGCTGGGGATTGAACACAGGGCCATGTGCATGCGAGGCAAGTATTCTACCAACTGAGCTAGATCCCCACTTCTGACTTTTGCTTTGCGTATTTTGAAGCTCTGTTGTTAAGCACACACACGTTTAGGATTACTATATATTCTTAGTAAACTGACCATTTTAAATATTTAGTTCCTTTCTTTGTCTCTGAAATCATTATTCCCCTATGTGTAATGTGTCATTTTTCTTTCATTGCTTACAAATTTGATTTTAATTTTCAGCAATTTGATTATGTGTCTAAGCATGCATTTATCCTGGTTTGGAGTTGCTCACCTTCTTTTTCAAAATGCCTTTATTTCATTTGTTTATTTTTATGTGATGCTGAGGATCAAACCCAGTGCCTAACATGTGTTAGGCAAGTGCTCTACCACTGAGCCACAACCCCAGCCCTCGCTCACCATTTTATTTTTATACCAGGTATTAAACCCAAGGGCACTTAACCACTGAGCCACATCCTCAGCCCTTTTTGTATTTTATTTAGAGACAGGGTCTCACTGAGTTGCTTAGGGCCTCAATGAGTTGCTGAGGCTGGCTTTGAATTTACAATCCTCCTTCCTCAGCCTCCAGGATTACAGGTATGTACCACCATGCCAGGCTTGCTCACATTCTTGGATCTATAGTTTTATGCTTTTCCCCAAGCGTGGTGGGGGCGGTGATGCATTAGCCTTTTTGTTCCATTGATCCCTGAGGCTCTGTTCCTTTTTCTTCCAATATTTTTTCTCTTCCTCTCCGGTTCAGATTGTATAATATTTGCAGGGGATGGGGAGCTGGGGATTGAACTTAGGGCCTTGCACATGCTAAGCATACTATCTACCACTGAGCTATTCCCCTAGTCCCAGATAGTATAATTTCTATTTGTCTATCATCAGGAACACTGATTCTTTTCTGTCATCACTATTTTGCTATTGAGTCAATCCTAAAATTTTCAGTTCTAAGCTGGATGTGGGGATGCATACCTATAGTCCCTGCTACTTGGGAGTCTAAAGCAGGTAGATTACTTGAGCCCAGGAGTTTGAGGCCAGTCTGGACAAAATAAAAAAAAATCAGTCTCAAAAAAATCATTTCTTAAATCTTCATTTGGTTATTCTTTATATCTTGTATGTCCTTGCTGATATTTTCAATTTTGAGTTTTGTTTGAAGACTGTTTTTGAGTTGTAGTAGTCTTTGTGAAATAATTCCAACATCTGCCATATCATTTTCAGCATCTGTTGATTGTAGTTTCCTATGTGAGTTTATTTCCATGTCTCTTTATGTTACCAAGTGTATTAGTCAGTTTTCTGTCACTATAACAAAATATCTGAGGGAATCAACTTGTAAAGAGAAAAGTTTTTGGATCTGGAGTTGTAATTTAATGGTAGAGCGCTTGCCTAGCATGTGTGAAGCACTGGGTTTGATCCTCAGCACCACATAAAAATAAATAAAAGCGTTGTGTCCATATATAACTAAAGAAAATTTGTAAAAATTTAAAAAGAAGAGAAAAATTTTATTTGGGCACACAGTTTTGGAGGTCCCAGTTCATGACCCATTGTTTTGAGTCTCTGGTGAAGCAGCTCATCATAGTAGAAATGCATAACACAGCAAACTGCTCACCTCCTGAGTCAAGAAGCAAAGAGTGACTAGACCAGCCAGGGTCCCACAATCCCCTTCAAGGGCACCCCCCACCCCATTACCTAAGGACTTCCCATGAGACCTCACCTCCTAAAGATCCACAGCACCTCCTAGTAGCACCACCCTAGGGACCAAGCCTGTTACACATGGACCTTTAAGGACATCCAATACCCAAACTATAGTATCAAATCATCTTCTGTTGTATCTTAGACATTTTGAATATGAGAAGCCCCTGAGTCCTGTTTAAATCCTATAGAACATGTTGTTATAATTGTCTTAGCAGGCACTATATATGTTTAGGGTAAGACCACAAATTCCAACATGCTTTCTATTAGGTACTATGAGCATCTGTCCCATATGTGTGCCTGTCAGTAATCGGTCTGGTATAGAAGGTCCATTGGCTTCACTCCAAAAATCTTTTTTGTTGTTTTTGTTGGTGGTGGTTCTGGAAATTGAACACAAGAAGGTTCTACCTCTGTGCTACATCCCAAGCCCCTCTTTTTTGTTTTATTTTGAGGCAGGGTCTCACTAAGTTGCCCAGGCTGGCCTTGAACTTGTAATCCTCCTGCCTCAGCCTCCTAAATAGCTGGAATTATACCACGCTGGGCCCCAAATCTTTAATATACTGATTAGAATCCAATACATGTATGTACAAATTGGGGGTGAGCCTAGGCGTTCCTAAATAGCTTTGGAGGATTGCATTCCTCAGCAACTGCCTCTTTATTATCTCTCAGTACTTTCCAGTTTCCTGGAGCTCTCCTTTTCATTTCTCTAGCCAGAAACCACCCATTTCTATGATGATGCTGCCTATGGGGCCAAGCAGCAAAAGGACAGAGAAGAAAAGAATTTAAAAGCAAAGGGTTTAAAAAAGAATCAAAGTGAAAGTGCTTGGCATGCAGCATAACCAAATGGAAAGGAATATCCCCTTCTTTCAGAGTTTTGATTCCTGTAGTTTCCTATTTCTGGCCACTCTGCTGTTGCTACCCCTGCTAGCAAACTGTCTAGAGACTGGTGCATGAGAAAAAGGAGAAAACAGAATGGAAAATAACCCAGGTGCTTCTTCCATGCCCTCTGAGCTTCAAGATTTTCCTTTTCTTGACCAGGCATGGTGGTATATGCCTGTAATCCCAGTGACTAAGGAGGCTGAGGCAGGAGAAGAATAAGGTCAGCTTTAGCAACTTAGCAAGGCCCTAAGCAACTTAGTAAGACCCTTCAAAATAAAAATTAGGGGACTGGAATTGTAGCTCAGTGGTAGAGAGCTTGCCTAGTATGTGTGAGGCACTGGGTTCAATTCTCTGCACTGCATATAAATAAATGAATAAAATAAATGTCCATCAACAACTAAAAATATACTAATAAATAAATAAAAATATAAGGGCTGGTGATGTAGCTCAGTGGTAAAGCACTTGCCTAGCATGCACAAGGCCTCAGGTTCTATCCCTAGTGATACATAAATAAATAAATAAATAAATAGCTGTACCATGCATGTTGTCCAGGTTTTAGAGTTGTTCTCAGTAGGAGAAAATGAAGTTGGCACATGTCTACCCCATCTTATTAGGAATCGGGATGTCTCAGCATAATTTTTTCTTAATACCTTTATTTTATTTGTATGTGGTGCTGAGGATTGAACCCAGTGCCTCACACATGCTCTACCACTGAACCACAACCCCAGACCCTCAGCATAGATTTAATTTGCATTATAAGCAAGGTATTTGTCATTTTTAAAAATGTAAAACCTAAATTTGGTGTAGTGGTGCTTGTCTATAGTCCCAGTGACTCAGGAGGCAGAGTCAAGAAAATTGCAAGTTTAAGGCCAGCTCAGCAATTTAGGGAGACCTTCAACAACTTAATGAAACCCTGCCTGAAAAAATAAAGAGTGAGGCATGGTGTCTCATGCCTGTAATTCCAGTGACTTAGGAGGCTGAGGCAAGAGGATCACAAGTTCGAGGTCAGCCTCAGCATCTTAGTGAGGCCCTAAGCAACTTAATGAGACCCTGTCTCAAAAAATAAAGGGCTGGGGATATGGCTCAGTGGTTAAGCACCATTGAGTTCCATCCCCAGTACCAAATAAATAAATAGGGCTGGGGATTTAGCTCAATAGAGCACCCCTGGGTTCAATCCTTAGTACCACAAAAAAGTAAATATATATGCATATATACATATATATGATGTGTATCCCAACTTGAGATGTATAGTAATTTCCTGGTTTATTTTTTTAAGATTATTTATTTTTTATTTGGTACCAGGGATTGAACCCAGGGGCGATTAACCACTGAGCCACATCCCCAGCCCTTTTTATTTTTATTTTTTTAAGATGCACACCTATGGGGCTGGGGATGTGGCTCAAGCGGTAGCGCGCTCGCCTGGCATGCATGTGGCCCGGGTTTGATCCTCAGCACCACATACAAACAAAGATATTGTGTCCACCGAAAACTAAAAAATAAATATTAAAATTCTCTCTCTCTCTCTCTAAAAAAAAGATGCACACACACACACACACACACACACATACACTCCTTTTCTTTTTTTAAATATTTTTAGATGTTATGAACCTTTATTTTATTCATTTATTTGTATGTGGTGCTGAGAATCGAACCTAGGGCCTCACACATGCTAGGCAAATGCTCTTACTACTGAGCCACAACCTCAGCCCCTATTTTTATTTCTATTTTTTTTATTTTGAGACAGGGTCTCTCTAAGTTGCTTAGGGCCTCACTAACTTGCTGGGGCTGGCTTGGAATTTGCAATCCTCCAGCCTCAGCCTCCCAGCCCACTGGAATTAGAGGCGTGTGCTACTATACCTGGCAATTCCCTTGATTTAAACACTGGAAAGGATCTCTGATGAGAAAGAATGGTGTTGTGCATGGAATGAGATACTGTGGGGCCCAGCTCAGTGCTCTTTGGTTTTTGTAGGTACCATGGCCGAGGAAACAGCCCCAGCAGTACTTGAGCGACACCAAGGGTCCCTGTACTCTCTCTTTCCTGACCACCATGTGAAGAAGTACTTTGACCAAGTGGACATTTCCAATGGGTTGGATTGGTCCCTGGACCACAAAATCTTTTATTACATTGACAGCCTATCCTACTCTGTGGATGCCTTTGACTACAACCTGCAGACAGGACAGATCTGTATGTACTTTATCATTATTTTTCTCAATACTTCTGGTATATTTTTCATGTTTGTGATTAGTAAGGCACCTCTTCCTCAACCCATGTGAAGAGGTCCTTACTGTCAAATACAGAATTTTCCAATGTTATTATTCCCATATAATAATGATTACACAGACTTAACTGAACTGCTAAACTGTGGCCCTCAACACAATGAAAATGTGGTCAAGATTGGCCTAATATGCATAGACCATTAATCCTTTCTTTCCACCATCATCAGAAAGGTATTCTCTGGAAAAAGAATCCTGTTCTAACAGAAGTACCTAAAGACCAATAATATAGAACAGTGTGAGATAAAAGAAAATTAGAGTTTGGTTCATAATCTTTATTTGTACTTTACATGATCATGGACTAGTACTCAGAGACAAATTAACAACTTTGAAAACAGAAAAGCAGTTACAGGTTGGTTCAATTCCATCAATGTGCTGTAAATAAGACATATTTGGAAACTAGGAAGGAAGGAATTATTTAGAAAAATCTAGAAGGGAGTCCTTGAACTGTTTGATGAAAGGTGCCAGACCAAAAGAGCAAAACCAATCATAAAAATGACTTGAAAAAAATCACAAGGCTCTCCATGCAGATTTAATCAGAGGTAAAATATTCTAGTACAGATACTTTTGCTTTGAAATATGTAGTGTTCTTTTTTATGACTGTTTTTATCCATTTTCCTTACACATGGTTTGAACATTTTTCCATTATATTTCAATCTGATTACTGTAGTGACCTGATTTTTTTTTTCCTTTGGTAAGGAGGGTTGAACACAGAAACACTTTACCACTGAGCTACATCTTCAGCCCTTTTTATTTTTTATTTTGAGAGAGGGGCTTGCTAAGTTGCTTAGACTTGTGATCCTCTTGCTTCAGTCTCCTGAGTTGCTGGGACTACAGGCATGCACCACCCAGTCCTGTACTTTTTGATGTGTGTTTTTTTGTATACCATGATCCCCCACTTTAACCAGGCAATGGGTTTCAGGATGTCCCTCCTTTCCTATGCAATTTCTTCTAATATTTAGTCTTGATTTTGGAACATGTGGTCAGGCAGAAAAAAAAATCTCATATATCTTCCTAGTTTGAGGGCACAATTTGTTCACCATTAAGTTGCTTTATAGATCTTAGACTTAATCAAAGTAGGCATTTTTGTAACTAAAACAGCAAAAGTGTAACCACAAGACTAAAGAGTATCTGAGATGGGCCTACAGGGCCTTAGTTCAGGTCAGTCTCAAAGATAACTACCTATTGATATTTTTATTAATTTATTTTATTTTTTTAAACAAATGGAGCACAACTTTTCATTTCTCTGGTTGTACATGATGTACAATCACCATGCATGCAATTATACCCATACATAGGGGTAATAATGTCCATTTAATTCTACCGTCTTCCCACACACACACACACACACACACCCTCCTCTCTGCTCGATTGATATTTTATTAAGAAGTTTACTTGGAGCTGGGCACAGTGGCCCATGCCTGTAATCCCAGCAACTCAGCAGGCTGAGGCAGAAGGATCACAACTTCAAGGCCAGCCTCAGAAATCTAGTGAGACTCTGTCTTGAAATAAAGAATAAAAAGGACTGGGGATGTAGCTCAATGGTAAAATATGCCAAGAATCAATCCCCAGTACCAAATAGTACCAAAAACAAAGAAGTTTACTTGGATTGGAGGACAAACTCAGAGGTAGAACACTTGCCTAGCATATGTGAGGCCCTGAATTCCATCCCCAGAAACACAAAAATAAAATAATTCTTTTTTTCCATCTTCTTCTGAAAGCTGAGGCACATATGTCTGTACCAAAACAAAAGGGAGTTAATTCACCCCAAATCATGTGGTAATAATCCTTTGTTCACATGCCAGACACTGGATAAGCAGAGGTGATCAGTATTTATAATCAGCTTAAGAGTTCATTGTGTGATTCTCTGTATTGAATGGCCTGTTGCTTTCTTGTGTTTTTGGTTTTGTTATTTTAACCATAGCCAACCGAAGAAGTGTTTACAAGCTGGAGAAAGATGAGCAAATCCCAGATGGAATGTGTATTGACACTGAGGGGAAGCTTTGGGTGGCCTGCTACAATGGAGGAAGAGTGATTCGTTTAGATCCTGAGACAGGTAGGCCCACAGCAAAGTGCAATCTTTGCCAAGTCTAGAAAGCACCAGATGCTAGGGACTTCATTACTAGTAAAGTTAGAGATATATTCACTGGTCTCATCTGGATGATTTTAGAAAAGGCCAAAGATATAACCCAAAATTTACAAGCAGAACTTCTTTTCCTATAGAGGTAAGTCTCTTTGCTCAAAATAAATCATCAGGGAAGGCAACTTAAATACATGGATGAGTTCTGACCTGTATGGTCTTCTTAGAACTCCACAAGGGGTCCAGAAATACTTTACAGGTTGGAATCTTTTAGAACTAAACTTCAAATAAACTATTTGGCAATTTAGGGAAAAGACTCCAAACAGTGAAGTTGCCTGTTGACAAAACAACTTCATGCTGCTTTGGAGGAAAGGATTACTCTGAAATGTATGTCACCTGTGCCCGGGATGGAATGGACTCTGAGAGTCTTCTGAGGCAACCTGAAGCTGGTGGAATTTTCAAGGTAATATAACTATTTCTTTTATTTGGGGGGTGAGGTAGAGAACTGAGTGGTGCTTTTGCATACTTTCAAAACATAATTCTAGTTGATGTGTTAAGCTTATCATGCTAGACCTAAAAGTATTTTATTTAGATTTTTTAGGCTGTTACCTAGAGTCCAGGATGATATATTTAACCTACTTTGTACAGTATTTTAAAATATTTTTGAGCTTTAGTAGTATTTGTTAGTATCCATCAAATGAATAAAATGAGCTTGGAAAACTGATGTCTGAAACATGTTTACAAGATCACTTGATTATTTTTATATCTTAAGAATATTTTCAGGGATTTTTTAACATTTATTTTTCAGGTGTAGATGGACACAACACAATGCCTTTTATTTTTAATGTGGTGCTGAGGATTGAACCCAGGTCTCACCCCTGCTAGGCGAGTGCTCTACCGCTGAGCCACAATCCCAGCCCTATTTTCAGGTTTTTGATAATTTATTTTTGCAACAGAACAAACATTGACAAAAATCACAGACTTTTTTGAGCTGAAAAGAAATGTAGAAATATAGGAATCACTTCCTTAACAGGTAGGAAGATGATAGAAATAAATTTGATGTCTCTGTGGTCCCAGAGAGTAATCCCAGAGACCCAGGAGGCTGAGGCAGGAGGATCAAGAGTTCAAAGCCAGCCTCAGCAATTTAGCAAGGCCCTGAGCAACTTAGCGTGACCCTGTCTCAAAAAAAATTTTTTTAAAACAGGCTAGGGATGTGGCTCATTGGTTAAACACCCCTGTGTTCAATGGGGAAGGAGGATGCTTTTGAAGAATATTTGTGAATTAACTTTTTTCAGAGTTTCTCTCTTTTCCAACAGATAACTGGCCTGGGGGTCAAAGGAATTGCCCCCTATCCCTACGCTGGATGAGTAACAGATTTTCCTTCATGCTGAATGAGGCTTTGAAGACAAGCAGAGAATACTGGGGCTGAAATTTCAATCTAGATTAGAAAAATGAAGCAATGATATTAACAGGGTTAAATTTTGATTTTACAATTTTGGGGTACTAGTGATTGAACTCAGGGCCTCATGCATACTAAGTACATGCTTTTTCCCCTAAGCTATAACCCTGCCACATTAATTTACATTTTTTTTTAAAGTATAGCATTTTTAACAGGGGATGTCAGGTGGTTTTGTTAACACACTCTAAGACTTTCAGTAAAAGGTCTTATAAAAATGCAAAGAGTTGTTCAACTATCAGGGGTTGGGGATGTGGCTCAAGTAGTGGCGCACTAGCCTGCCATGCATGAGGCACTGGGTTCGATCCTCAGCACCACATTAAAAAAAGATTAAATAAAGATTAAAAAAAAAAAAGAGTTGTTCAACTATCAACCAGCCTCTTAACTTTTACAAGTATCTCAGGGTGGTTGGAATGGGACCATATCTGTTCTTTATTCTGCATTCCCTACTTACTTTATCTAAAGATTCAAAAACTAATAAACAGAAACTTGATAATGATTTATTACAATTATGTTCCTTTTTGTTTTCATCATAATCTCATAAAATATACCATGAAGCTAACCTACCTTATTATTACTCTTTTGGGTTTGGTTCTGTTTGTTATTATTTTTTGCTTGTTATTACTCTTCCCATATGTTATTTTACAAACTAAAGTACTACTGGAGGATAAGACGCTAACACTCTGGCAAAATTCCTGGTTCCAACTGCCACCTACTGGATATAAAAGTAGTATGACACTTTGGAGAGCTTTGTTTTTGTTTGGTTTGATTTGGGTTTTGGTACTGGGGATTGAACCCTGGGGCACTCTACCGTTGAGCTACATCCCAGCCCTTTTTATTTTTCATTTGAAGACAGGGTCTTGCTAAGTTGCTGAGGCTGGCCTTGCACTTGTGCTCCTTCTGCCTCAGCCTCACAAGTCACTGGGATTATATGCATGCACCTCAGCATCAGGCTTGGAGAGAATTTTTTAAGTAGCTTTATTGAGTTATAATTAGGCTACACATATTTAAAGTGTACAATTTGACAAACTTGTCATGTATATGTATATATATACATATGTGTATATTTTGTCAGATATATACGCACATTAATAATACAAACACCATAAACAAGGTAATTAATCTCTCTACTACCCTCACACTTTTCTTTATGTCCCATTGTAATCATTTCTTTGATTTCTCTGTATACTTGTGTCCTATTCCCAAGAAGCCACTAATATGCTTTCTGTCACTATAAATTAGCCTTAAAATTGGGTACTGTGATCCTCAGTACCACATAAAAATAAATAAATAAAGGTATTGTGTCCAACTACACCTAAAAAATAAATATTTTTTAAAAACAAAAAATAAAAATGGTTGGTGATGTGTCTCAGTAGTAATGTACCTCTGAGTTCAATCCCTGGTACCAAGTAGTAGTAGTAGTAGAAGTAGTAGTAACAACAACAATAATAATAATTATCTGGAAAGGATAGTGTGTAATTATGGTTATTTAGTCTTTAAATATTTGGCAAAGTTCCAACCATTTGGACCTGGAGATTTTTCCTTTCCTTCCTCTCTCTCTCTCTCTCTCTCTCTCCTCTCTCTTTCTTTCTTTCTTTTTTTTTTTTTGAGACAAGTCTCTCTATGTTGCCCAGGCTGGCCTCCAACTTTTGGGCTCAAGCAATCCTTCAGCCTCAGACTCTCAAGTAGCCCAAGTAGCTTGGACTACAGGTATGCACCATAGTGCCTCGCTTTTTGAATTTTATCTTGGAAGACAATTTTTTTTTTTGCAGTGCCCAGGAATCAAACCCAGGACATCTCACATGCTAAAGCAAGCATTCTAACACTTAACTACACCACCAGCTCAAGAACTAGATTTTTTTTTCCTTTGGTACTGAGAATTGAACCCAGGGGTGCTTAAGGACTGAGCCACATCCCCAGCCCTTTTTTACATTCTATTTAGGGACAGGGTCTTCTGAGTTGCTAAGTGCCTCACTAAGTTGCTGGGGCTAGCTTTGAACTAGTGATCCTCCTGCCTCAGCCTCCTGAGTCACTAGGATTACAGGCTTGTGCCACCACACCCAGCTCATATTTATATTTTGTCCATCATCTTACTTGAAAATTACCTGAGTCATTATATTTTGAGTTTCTTTATTTATCATATAGTTGGGCCATTATTTTATCCTTCTGACAATCTCTGTATTTTCATTTATGTGTGTATACCATTGATATTTGGTATAATTATTGATATGTTTAGATTTAGGTCTGCCATTTTATTATTTGCTTTCATTTTTCCTGTTTATTTTTCTGTTTCCTTTAGGGCCTTCATTTGGGTTATTTGAACATTTTCTTGTACCTTTTGATTCTAACTATATCTACTTACATAATTTTTTCAGTGATTGCTTTAGGGATTATAAAATACAAAGATTTTTATTTTGTTTTGCTTTGTTTTTTGTGGTGCTGGGGATCAAATCCAGGGCCTTGTCTATACTAGGCAAGCATACTACCACTGAGTTAAACTCCCAGGCCCCAAATTAACATTTCTTAGTCTATTAGAATCAATACTTTACCACTTTCCTTTTGATGTATAACCCTTACCCTTCCTCCTTCTTGTTATGTTATTATATACTATGTCTGTATACAGTTATGTGCCACATGTTTCAGTCAAGGGTGGACCACATGCATATACAACAGTGGTCACATAAGGTTATATTGCCTAGCAATATATTCTTACATGTCTGTAATCCCAGCAGGTTGGGAGACTGAAGCAGGAGGATTGTAACTTAGTGAGGCCCTAAGCAACTTAGCAAGACCTTGTCTCTAAGTGAAAAATAAAAAGAGCTGGGGATGTGACTCAGTGCCTCTGGGTTCAATCCCCAGTACAAAAAAAAAAGACTATATTGCCTAGTAACATTGTACCATAGTAACCATCTAACTTGTACAAGTATACTCTGTGATGGTTGTACAATGACAAAACTATCTAATCATGCATTGCTCAGAACATATTCACCTTGTTAAGTGGAGCATGACTGTACTTTCACTCAATGTTACATATTTTGCTTTTAACTATGAAGCAAGTTTTAAAGAACTCAAAAGGAGAAAAATAGCTCATGCTGCATGCAGTAGCACACACCTATAATCCCAATGGCTTGGGGAGGCTGAGGCAGGAGGACTTCAAAGCCAGTCCTCAGCAACTTAGCAAGGCCCTGTCTCAAAATAAAATATAGTCATATATAACTAATTAAAACAAATTCTTTAAAAATAAAATATATAAAGGGCTGGGGATGTGGCTGAGTGGTTAAGTATCCCTGGGTTCAATCCCCCCACCCCACCCCCACAAAAAAGCTCATTATGTTTACCAAGATATTTACCATTCCTGTTGTTCTTCCTCCTTCCTGATTTTCTGAGTTTCTTTCTTTTATCCTTTTTTATTGTCTAAAGGATTTCATTTAATACTTCCTCTAGGCCAGGTATGCTGCCTGCGACTTCTCTTAATTTTCTTTCATATAAGAATGTCTTGATTTCACCTTCATTTCTAAAGGCTATTTTTACCAGATATGGAATTCAGGGTTGCTAATTCCTTTCTTTTAGCATTTCAGCATTTTAAAATGTGCCATTTCCTTCTGGCCTTCTTGGTTTCTGATAAAAAAGCTACAGTTGTTCCCCTTCAGGTAAATGAGTCATTCTTTTCTCACTGCTTTCAAAATGTTTTGTTTTTTGTTTGCAACAGTTCTGATGTGTCTGGATGTGGATTTATTTGACTTTATCCCATTTTGAGTTTGCTCATTTTTTTGAATCTCTAGGTAGATGTCATTATCTAGCTTGAGATATTTGAAGCCATTATTAGTTCAAATATTTTTACTGCCCCATGAACCTTTCTTTCTAGGAACCCAGTGACTTGAATATTAGACTTTTTGTTGTTTCGCCTGAGATTGTTGAATTTTTTCAATTTTACCCTTTCTGTTGTTCTGGTTCGATAATATTTCTTGATCTATCATCAAGTTCACTGGATTGTTCCTCTGTCATCTTTATTCTATTCTTCTACTGATCTCATCTAGCACTCAATTATCTTTCTTTGGCAGGGGGCAGTAATTGAACCCAGGGGTGCTTATTTTAGTCAGCTTTTTCACTGCTATGACTAAAATACCTGACAAGAACAATTTTAAGGAGGAAAAGTTTATCTGAGGGCTCACAGTTTCAGAGGTCTCTGTCCATAGACAGCCATTTCCATTCCTCAGGACTCAAGGTGAGGCTGAACATCATAGCAGTGGAATGTGGTAGAAGGAAGCAGCTCACACGATGATCAGAAAGCTGATCTACTTTCCAGATACAAAATATATACCCCAAAACCACACCCCCAGGCACTCACTTCCTCCAGCCACACCCTACCAGCCCTCAGTTATCACTCAATTAATCCCTGTCAGGGGTTAATCCACTGATTGGGTTAAGGCTTTCATAACCCAAACATTTTTCCTCTAAACCTCTTGTGTTGTATCACACATGAATTTTTGGGAGATACCTCATTTCCAAACCATAACAGTGCTCTACCACTGAGCTATACCCCAACACTTTTTATTTTTTATTCTGAGACAGGATCTCACCAAGTTGCTGAGGCAGGCCTAGAACTTGGAATCTTTCTGCCTCAGCCTCCCAAACTGCTGGGATTACAGGTGTGTGCCATCCAGCCTGGCCACCCAGTTATCTTTCTAATTTTATCTTTCATTTCTAAAATTTCCATTTTGCTGACATTTACATGTTCTCTTTTCTATTCAAATACTTTCCATTTTAATATTTGTTCTGAGAATTTTCATGATTGCTCATTCAATCATTTTTTTAATAATGACTGCTTTAAAGTTCTTCTCAGATAATTCCAGTGTCTGAATGATCTCATTCTTGGCATCCATTGGTTGTCTTTCCCCATCTGAACGGAGCATTTCATTGTTCTTTGTATACTCAGAGATTTTGGATAGTATCTGGGACATTTTGGATATTACATTGGGATTCTGAGTCTTGTTTAAATCCTCTGAAGAATGCTGGTATATTTGTTTTAGCAGGCAATGGTTATTGGTTAGCTTCAGGCCATCAGCTCATTCTGTCTTCTGTGGATGTGGTTTCAATGTTAATTCAGCTTTCATGGGCTTTGCAATGTTATTCAAGACTTTCACATTTGTGTACCACCCACTGGTTAGTCTTGGACTTGGATAGAGGTCTAGCATTAGCTCAGTTCTCAGTCTTTGGTATGTTAATTAGAACCCCTCTGGGCGAGATGGCCCAGCAGCTCCAGAGGCTGAGACAGGAGGATCCTGAGTTCACAGCCAGTCTCAGCAGAATGTGAGGTGCTAAGCAATTCAGTGAGACCCTGTCTCTAAGTAAAATACAAAATAGGGTTGGGGATGTGGCTCAGTGGCCAAGTGCCCCTGAGTTAAAAAGAAAAAAAAAACCCAATGCATGAAAAGCAACTCCATAAAGTGCATGAAAAGCAACTCCATAAAATTGTTTCTGAACACCTGAGCTAAAACCCAACCTGCAAAGACCTTTTCATAGGGGATCTCCAGGGAACACAGTGGATTTGTAAGCTTCAGGCTGGCCTCTTCCTGCCCACTCCCAACCCTCACTGCAGTCCACTAATTGTCTGGTCTTTAATTAGTTCCTTCCCATCCCCATTTCTCAATTGAGAGAGTTCAGAGAGTAACAGGGCTGGGACAGGGTTCCAAAAAGGGCATAGACTTTTGTGGACTATCAGAAGACCAGAGATAATCTGAAGTTTAAAATTGAGCATCTCACAGGGCATGTTAGAGCACGCCCATAATTCCAGTGGCTCAGGAAGCTGAGGCAGGAGGATCACAAACAAGTTCAAAGCCAGCTTCAGCAAAAGCAAGGTGCTAAGCAACCCAGTGAGATTCTGTCTCCAAATAAAATACAGAAAATAGGGGTGGGGCTTAATGGCCAAGTGCCCATGAGTTCAATCCCTAGTACCCCCCAACACACAAAAAAAATCAGACATCTCCTCTACCCATATAGCTAGCTAGCCTCCTAGCAGTTACTTTCTGCCCATTTCTCTGTAAAGGTGGGTTAGAGAGTAGTGGAATGGCCAAGGAGTTCTAGGGGCTATGGTGGAGTATTCTGAGAACTCTGAGGAGCAGATCTCCTGGAAAAGCCTCCAACATAGCTCTACTGCCCCTGGACCTGGATACTCAATCTTGTGGGCCACAGGCTCTGGCCTCTTTCCCCAGTGATAGAAGACTCTCTCTGACAAACCTCTTGCACTATCTGAGTCTTTTCTGGTCAGTGGTCTAAAGAGCCATCTAATCAAATAAAACTTCTAAAAAGAACATCTGGTTGATAGTAAATCAAGACATCTGGTCAACCTGTGAACCCAGACCTAAGGTCAACACCCAAATCAGAACATTTTGTCAAACCACAGAGTAGGCCATCTGGTCAATCTGACTTGCCAAAAGACAATCTGCCAAGGTCCCTAAGGGTCCCTACACATTCTTTTGAGACATGCCAAGATAAAAGGCCTTGGATCTTTACACAGTCAATTGCTCAGTGAGCTCCCTTGAGAAATGAAATAACATTTCCTTCCAGAGAAAAAGCAGACTTTTTACAGCTCTATAAAAGCCATGAGGGGGCTGGTGATGTGGCTTAGTGGTAGAGTGCTTGCTTAGCATGTGTGAGGCCTTGAGTTTGATTCTCAGCACCACATAAAAATAAATCATTAAAATAAAAGTCCATGGACAACTAAAAAAATAATTTAAAAATACATGAATCCCCCACACTCAGCGTTCTTCTAGTGCAATTCCACTCACAATGTGTACAGACATGCATCTAGGCCCATCTGCATTAACCCCTTTAGTCCTGGGAGCATGGAAAACCAGCCCAAACATCGTGCGTACTCTGACTATGGCTCTTTCTGTGAATAGTAAAATTCTTTATCTCTAACTAAGGAGAGTTGCGTCTTCTGATTGCATCCACAAAATGGGATAGCTTATTGTCTTATAAGTAGAATAAAATCTCAGACTGTTTATAGTTCTGAACATCTCCCATCAGACATTTGAGTCCAAAGCCAGGAACAAACACCAGACTCCTAATACCAGGCACTAAGTACTGTCTTCCCTCTGCCAGATATCGACTCCCAACTTATGCTGCCAAGTACTGCTTCCCTAGTTCCCCCGTGAGTGGCTAACTCTACACTATTAGCTCCAGAACCTAAATCCCACTTTTTGCTACAGAGACTAAGCACTAACCTCTTCCTCTAGAGAGTGAGTCCTTATTTCTCCTGCCAGAAATCGAGGAAGGATCTGTGTCTCCAGAGGATAAATCCCAACTTATGCCACCAGCATTAGGTTTCCCAATTCCTTCTCTAGGGGCCAAATCTCCACTCTTTCTCCAGATAATAATTCCTGATCTTAGCCCCAAAGTCTAGTGCCTACATTGTGGGTATGGGGTTGGGGGAGGGTACTGGGGATTGTACCTAGGTGTGCTCCACCATTGAGCTACATTCTCAGCTCTCTTTTATGTTTTTTATTTTAAGACAGGGCCTCACCAAGTTGCCCAAGCTGGCCTTGAATTTACAATCCTCCTATATCAGCCTCCCAAATCACTAAGATCACAGGCATATGCCATTATGCCTGGCTAGTCCTTACTTCTTTTTTATTAAATATTTTTTAGTTGTAGATGGACACAATACTTTTATTTACTTATTTTTATGTGGTGCTAAGGATTGAACCCAGTGCCTCACACATTCAAGGCAAGCACTCTGCCACTGAGCCATAGTCTCAGCCCTAGTCCTTACTACTTAACTATGAGTTAAAGTCTAATTTTCTCTACAGAGGATAAGTTAGTCCCATCTTTCACAAGCAGTCATTGAAACTCTCCTACCACCCAGCCTCAGCCTGGGCATTTCACAACCCCATTTCTTTTCTTTTCTTTTAATAAGTATTTTTTAGTTGTAGTTGGCAGAATACCTTTATTATATTTATTTATTTATGTGGTGCTGAGGATTGAACCCAAGGCCTCGCATGTGCTAGGTGAGCGCTCTACTACTGAGCCACAACCCCAGCCCCACACCCCCATTTCTCATGCAGTGGGAGAAAGGAGAGAGGAGGGATGGCAGAGGTAGCCCTGGAAACTTCCACTGAGGATTCAGTTCTTTTAGAAATAACCCTAGGGAAAGCAGGAACAATAGGAGGACCTAATCAGGGCCTCCCATCCTCTGAGGCTAATTGGTTTTACATAATAACTCAGGCATCTAGTGGCCCCATTTCTAGGGTAGGGGAGTTTGGAGAGGAGCAAGGACAGGACAATGCCAGGAGTCAACACCAAGGGTGCCAAGGCCTTTTAGGAAGGGCCCACTGGGAACAGAGGCAAACCCATACACCAGCACTTACTTCCCCAGCAGAGCCATACAGACATGCAACTTGATACTTAGTGGCCCCATCTCTTGGGCAGGGAAGAAAAGAATTGGGGAAGAATAGCACAGGTCAGTCCTGGGGTTCTCCATGGGGAGTGTTGTCACTTTAGGAGAGGCATGATAGGAACTGGGGTATCTGAAGCCACAAGAAGCACCCCTCATGCAGTCAGCTGGTTTTGCAATAACAAGCACAGATTTATGGCCCTGCTCATTATACAAAGGAAGTTGTAGAGTATTGGAACCCTAGGGACAACCCCAGAGGCCAATATGAAGAATGCAAGAAATTTTCCGGAAAGCTGGGCATAGTGGTGCTCAGAGGTGACTCTGGAAACTGAGGAAAGGAGAATTGCAAGTTTGAGGCCAGCCTGGGCAACTTAGGGAGACCGTCTCAAAATTAAAATAAAAAGGTCTGGAGGGCTGGGGCTGTAGCTCAGTGGCAGAGTGATTGCCTAACATGTGTGAGGCCCTGGGTTCCATCCTCAGCACACATGAAAATAAATAAATAAAATAAAGGTATTGTATCCATCTACAACTACCAAAAAAATGATTTTTTTAAAGGGCTGGGGATGTAGCACAATGATAAAGCACCCAGGTTCAATCTCTACTACTTTAAAAACAAAACAGCAATAACAAAAAAAAATTCCAGGGAGACCTTCTGTGGAACAAGGTTCCATTTGAAACACCATCTGAGTTCCACCCTCTTTAGTCAAACTGGTAACTCTCTGATGTCATGATCCGGAAGGTTTATTGACATGCTCAACTCATTTGTGGAGGCTGGATTGACTTGCTCAGGCCCCAGGGACCTCCACACAGGGTGCAGAGGCCTTTTTGGAGGTCCTCTGCAGGTATCTAGCTCTAGGAAAAGTCCCAGATCAAGCTCTTCAGGGGGCTCTCTCTTCCACCTGTCCATCCCATCAGCCATGGATTTCTAACCCCTGTTCTTAGGCACACAAGATCAGACAGAAATAGAACAGTTTTACTAGTCCTTTGAAGGCTTCAACAGAGGACAGGCTTGCTGGGGCCCCTGCAGTGAGCGGGACCAGCACGAGCATCTCCTGGGGCTTCTGCAGACCATACAGAGGGCTTTTTGTGTGTGTGGTACTGGTGATTGAACCCAGGAGCACTCTACCACTGAGTTACATCCCCAGTCCCTTTTTTATTTTTTATTTTGACACATGATCTCACTAAATTGCCCAGGCTGGCTTTGAACTTATGATCCTCATGCCTCAGCCTCCCAAGTGGCTAAGATTCAGAAGCCTTTTTAAGACATGACCCAACACCCAAGACTGGTTCCTGCAACCACAGCAGGATAACAGTGCTACTTCTATGTAGTACCTTCCCAGCTCTGGCCCTCAACTGGGAGAAATTAAAGTGCCTGGAATGACTGGGTGAGTCCCTGTGGAACTCTAAAGTGAAGAAGACTTTTAATCTGGGTATGGTGGCACACACCTGTAATTCCAATAACTTGGGAGGCTGAAGCTGGAAGATCACAAGTTCCAGGCCAGCCTGGATAACTTAGAGAGACCTTGTTTCAAAATAAAATAAGAAGGGCTGGAGATACAGCTCAGGGGTAGAGCACCCCTAGGTTCAATCCCCAGTGCTGCAAAACAATGACAACAACAACAAAAAAGCCTTTTAGTGGGGATTACAGTAGACCAAGGGCCATCCAAAGCTCCATATTGTGCTTCCCAATTGCAGATAGCTACCTGATTGTCCTCCCACCACCATTCTTATTTCAGTGAGAGAAAGGAGCAGGACCAGCACCAGAAGGCTTGAGGTACTTGTGAAGAGGATGCAGAGGCTGTTTGTGAGGGATGCCTCTGAGAAATCCACTGCAAACAGACAATACAAGGTTTAGAAGTTTTTCAGAAGATGCCTTTCATGGAACTGGGGTGATCCAAAGCCCTAAAATATGCCTCCCAAATCCCAGCTATAGCCAGCTTATTAACCAATGTGAAGTAGGAAACTGCCCACCCCTATTTCTAACCCATACCAAATCTTCATCTTGACAGTAAAATCCAACAATTGAACACTGACCTCAAACTAAATTTAACCCTAACACTGACCCTTACCATATACCTGACCCTAATGCTAATCATAACCGTAAACTTGATTCTAATTTGACTATGAACCTTAATTTGGAAGCTAACTATGAACTAGATTCTAAATATTACATGATCATGATACTGGCTGACTCTAACCCTTAACCTAATGCTAAACGTGATCTCTACCCTAATTATTTTCCTAACCATGAGCCTGACCCTAACCTAAACCTAACCAGAATACTGACATTAGACTAGAACCTGACCTAAATTTTTTGGTACCAAGGATTGAACCCAGGGACACTTAACCACTTAGCCACATTCCAAGCTCTCGCTAAATTTCTGAGGCTGACTTTGAACTTAAAATGCTCCTGCCTCAGTCTCTTGATTTACTAGGATTATAGGCATGCACCACCATGCCCAGCCTAACCCCAATCTTAAAATTGACAATAAACTTGACTCATTCTGACATTGATCTGAAATTGGCATTTATTCTAACTGATCATGAACCTGACCCTGACTTAACACTAATTATGAAATTAATCTGGCCCTTACCCTGATCCTAAACCTAACCATAACCCTGAAACTAACATTATCCTTTAACATAACCTTAATGCTCACTTTGTGGGGAAATGTGTTCTTCTGATCTTATTTTCACATATACTGTTTATAATAAGTTTCTTTCTAATTAGCCATAAGAAATTGCTTTTAAATTTGGTGTGGTGGCACACATCTGTAATACTGGCTACTTGGGAAGCTGAGTCAGGAGGATCTCAAATTCAAGGCCAGCCTGGGCAACATGGCAAGACCCTGCCTCAAAATAAAAAAATAAGAAGGCTGAGGATATAGCTCAGTAGTAAAGCATCCCAGTACCACATGCATGTGCATGCACACACGCGCACATGCACATGCGTGTGCACACACACACTCTCCTTTCTCTCTCTCTCTCTCTCTCTCTCTCTCTCTCTCTCTCTCTCTCTCTCTCTATATATATATATATATATATATATATATATATATATATAATTTCAATCCAAGGGAAGATATTGCCAGACTGGATTAAAAAGCAAGACAAGCTGAGCATGGCATGTAGTCCCAGCAGCTCAGGAGACAGAGGCAGGAGGATAGTGAGTTCAAAGCCAGCCTCAGCAACTTAGCAAGGCACTAAGCAACTCAGTGATACCCTGGAAACCCCCCTCCCGCAAAAGAAAGCAAGACAAAGCTCAATGCTGCCTACAAGAAATGTACTTCAAATATAAACACACTCATAGGTAAAAATAAAAGGATTAAAAATCTGGGTGCAGTGGCACACGCCTGTAATCCCAGAGGCTCGGAGGCTGAGGCAGGAGAATCACAAGTTCAAAGCCAGCCTCAGCAAAAGTAAGGTGCTAAGCAACTCAGTGAGACGCTGTCTCTAAATAAAATACAAAATAGGGCTGGGGATGTGGCTCAGTGGTCGAGTGCCCCTGAGTTCAATCCCCGGTACCAAAAACAAACAAACAAACAAAAAAACAGGATGGATGTAGCTCAGTAGTAAAGTGCTCCTGAGTTCAATCCCCAGTATGCAAAAATAATTAGTTAAAATTTAAGAAAATCTGGGGGTGTAGCTTGGTGGTAAAGTGCCTCTAGTTTCAATCCCCAATACTACAAAATTGAAACACACAAAAACCAAACCAAACCAAACAGTTACAAAATGCATGAAGCACAAATTGATAAAACTGCAAGGAGAAAAAAGTAAATTAACAATTACAGTAAGAGATTTATATAAGCTCCTCTTAATAATTAATAAAACAAGTAGTCAATCAATATCGGCAAGGACATAGTAGACCTGAACAACACTACTAACCAACTTAATTCCATTGACATTTATGGAACATATTGTTCAACAGCAACAGAATACACATTTTTTCAAGTGCACACAGAACTCTTACTGATACATCATATTCTGGCCATCCATAAATTTCAGGCCTGTCATGGTGGCACAGCCTGTAATCCTAAGGACTCGGGAGGCTGAGCTAGGAGGATTGCAGATTTGAGGCCAGCCCCAGCAACTTACCCTAAGCAACTTAGCAAGACCTTGTCTGGAAATAGAAAATAAACGGGGTTGGGGATGTGGCTCAGTGATTGAGTGCCCCTGGGTTCAACTCCTGGTACAAAAAAAAAAAAAGTTTCAATAAATAAAAATGAATTCAAGTGAAAGAAAAAAATGTTCTCTAACAACATAGGGATCAAATTTAAAATCAGGGCTCAGGGATGTGTGTATCTCAGAAGTAGAGCACTTGCTTAGCATATGTGAGGCCCCAGGTTCCATTCCCAGCACTGCAAAAAAAAAAAAAAAAAAAATCAGTAACAGAAAGACCCTTGTAAAATCCCCAAATATTTGGAAACTAAATAACACACTTTAAAAAATTCATTGGTCCAAGAAATCAAAAGGGAAACTAGAAGGCATCCTGAAATGGATGAAACTGAAAGTATATCAAAATTTCTGAAATAACTGCAAAAGCAGGACTTACAGGGGAGTTTACAGCACAAAATGGTTATGTTAGGAAAAAAAGGAAAGGCTTCAAATCAATACCCTCAGATTTCACCTTCAGAAACTAGAAAACAAAGATCAGATTAAAGCCAAGGTACACAAAAGAGAGGAAATGTCAAGATCAGGGCAGAAACCAATGAAATAGAAAACAGAATAAATGAAAAAAAAAAAAACCAATAAAGCCCAAAGCAGATTCTTTGGGTAGATAAAATTTATGTCTAGCCAAACTTATCATGAAAAAGTACTAAGACACAAATTATCAACATAAAAAATGAGAGGTGACAGATCTACAGATATTAAAAAGGATATGGAGATATATATCTGGGAATTGAACCCAGATGTGCTCTACCACCGAGCTAAATCTCTAGCCCTTTTTATTTATTTATTTTATTATTTTTTTTTTACTTTGAGACAGGGTCTCACTAAGTTCTTTAGGGTCTAGCTAAATTCTTTTTTTTTTTTCTAGCTAAATTCTTGAGGTTGACCTCAAACCTGAATTCCTCCTTCTTCGGCCTCTTGAGTCATTAGGATTACAGGCATGAGCCATCCACACCTGGTAAAATGGGCATATTTTGAACAACTCTTTGCAAATAAATTCCACAACATATATGAAATTGGAACAATTTACCAAAGCTCATTCAAGAAGAAATAGGGCTGGGGATATAGCTCAGTGACAGAGCACTTGCCTAGCATGTGTGAAGCCCTGGGTTCCATTCCCAGGGCTGCAGAAAAAAAAAAAAAAAAAAAAAAAAAAAACAAGGAGAAGAAGGAGACATAGATAACTTGAATAGTCCTATATCTGTTAAAGAAATTGCAGCTACAGTTAAAAACCTCTCTCCCACCACTGAAAAAAAGAAAACTTCCAGGCTCAGATAGCATAATTGGTAAATTAGAAAATTTAAGGAAGAAATAACTATTCTATTTGACGATGAGGGACTACTTATAAAGTCATTACATGAGGCCAGCATTAACTTGATGCCAAAATCGGATTTCTCATGTACATTGATACAAAAATTCAGCAAATCTAATCTAGTGATATATTAAAAAAGATATACATCATGACTAAGTGGGATTTAATCCAGGATTTCTAGGCTGACATAACACTTCAAAATGAATCATTGTAGTTCAGAGTATTGACTAACTGAAGAATAAAAACCATATGATCATCTCAATAGATGAAGAAAAAGCATGTGACAAAAATCAAATATTCTTTTTTTTAAGAGACAGTGGGAGAGAGAAAGAGAGAGAGAGAATTTTTTAATATTTATTTTTTAGTTCTCGGCAGACACAACAGCTTTGTTTGTATGTGATGCTGAGGATTGAACCCGGGCCGCACGCATGCCAGGCAAGCGCGCTACCGCTTGAGCCACATCCCCAGCCCCTCAAATATTCTTTTCTTTTCTTTTCTTTTTTTTTTTTTTTTGTCCTAGGATTGAACCCAGAGGTGCTCTACCACTGAGCTACATCCCCATTCCATCTACATTCCTTTGGGTTTTTTTTTTTTGTGTGTGTGTGTGTGTGTGTGTCTTCTTGTTGTGTTTTTTGTTTTGTTTTGATTTGATTTTGAGACAGGGTCTCACCAAGTTATTGAGAGTTTCTCTAAATTGCTGAGGCTGGCCTTGAACTTGTGAGCCTCTTGCCCTAACTTACCAAGTTGCTTGTATTATAGGAGTGCACCACCATAGCAGGCTTTTTTTTTTAAATAAAAACTCTCAAATGATAGGCACAGTGGCACATATCTGTAATCCCAGCAATTTTGAAGCCTGAGGAAGGATTGCAAGTTTGAGGCCAGCGTGAGCAATTTAGCAAGATCCCATCTCAAAATAAAATAAAACAAGATGGAGTGTATCTCAGTGGTAGAGCATCCCTGAATTCAATTCCCAGTAACACAAAACAAACAAAAACCTCTCAGTCAACTAAGGACTTCCTCAATGAAATAAAAGGTGTGTACAAAAATACTGCATCTAAAATAATGAGGTAAAAAAGTTAAAGCTTTCCTCATAAAATCAGGAATACAATAGAAATAGCTACTTTTGCAGGGTGCAATGACAGATGCCTATTTTCCCAGCAGCTCAGGAGGCTGAGGCAAGGGGATCACAAGTTTGAGGTCAGCCTCAGCAGTTTAGTGAGGCCCTAAGCAACTTAGTGAGACCCTGTCTCAAAATAAAAAAAAATAAAAGAGGCTGGCAACGTAACTCAGTGGTAAAACATCTCTGAGCTCAACCCCCAGTACCCCTGCAAATCAACTCTTCTCTCTTCCATATTATACTGGAAGTTCTAACTAATTTTATCAATGAGTTTTATCAAGTATTTAAAAGGAAAAAAACACCAATCCTACACAAACTTTTCCAGAAAGGATATCACAGACCTTAGATAGCACAAATAGTATGAGGAATTATTGTGTTAGAAACAATTTTACATAAAGGAATGCCTATACTCCTTCTCTCCGCAGTTTCAATTTATCAGCTTCTGAATGTGCATCTCAGACCTTTCTGCAGAGCCCTAGACACACAAATCTAAATGCCTACTGAACATTACTAATGGCTTATGAATATGTATGTGTGTGTATGTGTGTGTGTGTGTGTTCAGAACATATATTTTTCTGTCTGTGGGGGTTCCATGAGAACAAGGTCTTTGTCCTACCTTGTTCACAAGTGTATATGTGTTTGAGGTACATGGTAGGTGCCGAAGCTTGGCATCATGGGGTTTACCTGTAATCCCAGCTACTGGGGAGGCTGAGGCAGGAGGATCAAAAGTTCAAGGCCAGCCTCAGCAACTTAGAGAGACGCTCAACAACTTAGGAGATCCTATCTCAAAATAAAAAAATAAAAAGCTGGGAATATAGCCAATGGTAGAATAACCCTGGGTTCAATCCCCAGTATCAAAACACACAGACATGTACACACACACACACACACACACACACACACATAGTAAGTGCCTGAAGATTTTCTTTCTTTTTTCTCTCCAGTACTGGGGATTGAACTCAGGGCTTCATGCATACTAGATAAATGCTCTTCCACTGTCTGCATCCCTGGCCCTTCTTAAACTTTAATTTTGAAGCCAGGTGTGGTGGCACATACCTGTAATCCCAGCAGCTCTGGAGGCTGGGGCAGGAGGATCACAAGTTCAAGGTCAGCCTCAGCAACTTAGTGAGACTCTGTCTCAAAATAAAAAATAAAAAGGGGGATGGGGTTGTGGCTCAGCGATCGAGTGCTTGCCTAGCATGTGCGAGATGCTGGGTTCAATCCTTAGCACCACATAAAAATAAATAAATAAAAATAAAGGTATTGTGTCCAACTGCAACAAAAAAAAATTTAAAAATAAATAAATAAAAAATAAAAAGGGTTGGGGATGTAGCTCAGTGGTAAAGCACCCCAGGGTTCAATCCCTGGTACCAAATAAACAAATAAAATTTTATTTTTAGACAGAATCATGCAAAATTGCCCATGCTGGCCTTGAACTTGAGATCCTCCTGACAGTCTCTGGGTAACACATGCATCATAGTACCCGGCTAAGAGTTTACTTCTTATTTGAAAAATACCTTCCCACAAAGAAAATAGTAAGCCTAGAAGCTTCACAGTCAAGTTCTACAAAACAGGGCTAGGGATATAGGTCAGTTAGTAGAGTGCTCACCTTGCATGCACAAGGCCCTGGGTTCTAACCCCCAGCACCCTACACACAAAAAAAAAAGTTTCTACAAAACATTCAAGGAACATATAACTTAATATCTTATCAATTCTTACAGAAGATTGAAAAGAGGTTGGTTAAATCCCTAATTCATTTTATGAATATAGTGTATTCATTTCCTAGGGCTGCTATCTAACAGAGTGCCACAACTTGGAGGCTTAAAAATAATTAAAAATTTTGAAAAAATAAACTCACACACACACACAACAGAAATTTCTTCTCTCTCATGATTCTGGACGATAGTAGTCTGAATTCAAGCAGTCAGCAGGGATGAGCTCCCTCTGAAACCTTTAGGGGTTTCCTTCCATCCTCCTTGCCTCTTCCTAACTTCTAATAGTTAGCTGGTAATCTTTGGTGTACCTTGGCTTGCAGGTGTATAACTCCATTCTCTGCTTTTTGGTTGTTTGTTTTGTTTTGTTGTTTTGCTGGTACTAGGATTGAACTCAGGGGTGCTTTTCCACTGAGCCACATCCCCAGCCCTTTTTATTTATCTATTTTGAAACAAGGTCTCAGGGTCTCATTAAGTTGCTTAGGGCCTCCCTTGCTGAATTGCTGAGGCTGGCCTCAAATTTTTTTTTTTTTTTTTTTTTTTTTGGTACTGAGGATTGAAACCAGGAGCATTTTACCACAGAGCTACATCTTCAGCCCTTTTTATTTTTATTATTTTATTTTGAGACAGGGTCTTTCTAAATTGTGTAAGGCCTCATTAAGTTGCTGAGGCTGACTTTGAACTTGCTATCCTCCTGCCTCAGCCTTCCGAGCCACTGAGATTACAGACATGTGCCACCATGCCTAGCCAATCTCTGCATTTTTAAGGACTCAGCAATATCAGATACCTGCCAATGGTAGGCAGCACAGAATGTCTGTCCAACACTTTGACTCTTGACCCATGGTTGTGTGGCCTTTGTAGCAAAAGGCACATCACTGTCACACTGCAAATGATCTGTGAGGAAAAAGTGGAGTCATTGTGTGGGGGAGATGGGAGAGAACCATGATGGTAGATGCATTGCCGTATTCGGGAGACAATGGTAGTGATGTGCTGCACAGACTCCATCAGCTGCTTGATTCCAGACAACATGGGTGACCCAGACTGACCTCAACCACTGTCTCCATCACTCATCTCCCACAGACCCCCATCGTTGTCCCCAGAACTCCCCATCAACCACCACAGAGACCCTTTCTCAGAAACAAGTCCCCTCCAACATGGCATGGTAGTGCACACCTGTAATCCCAGCTGCTGGAGAGGCTGAGACCAGAGGATTGCAAGTTCAAGGCCAGCCTCAGAAACTTGGTGAGACCCTATCTCATAATAAAAAGGGGTGGGACATAACTCAGAGGTAGAGTGCCCCTGGGTTCAATCCAAAGGAAGAAAGAGCCCCTCTCTCTCACAGATTCGCAGGCCAGGCAACCTCATATCAAATTCCATTCCTATGTCAACTGCCACCCCTAAGACTCTCTTTCCAGGGGCTACTGAATAGGAAGCCACGTTTCCATACAACATAAGAAAGCCAAACTAATTCTAAAGCTGTGATTTTTAAACAGATAAGGGGGCAGGGCTACCGATGGAATTAGGGTTTCTTAAAGCAAAACAAGAGTCAGTTAAGGTTTTGTTTTGTTTTTGGAACTGAGGTTTTAACCCAGGGGCAATTTACCACTCCCCTTCATCCTCAGGCCTTTTTATTTTGAGTCAGGGTCTCACTAAATTGCTGAGGATCAAACAAACCCCGTTTTTTCTTCCGTCAGTCGCCCCACACCCACCTCAAGCAGACCTGCTTATTGGATGACCAGTGAGTTAGTCAAAACAAGAACCTACCCTTTACTGCCAAAAGACACGTCTACCCAAGGGATCCTGACTCGGAGGTTCTCACTGAATGCAAAGACTCTCTCAAGCTCCGATCCCCACCCACTTCGCGCAAAAGAGCGGCGGGTGCAAACCCGGGGCTCACTGCTCAGCCACTTTGTCAATCAGCCCTCATCCTTTAGCTCAGCACACACTGGCACCTCAAAGCAGTCTCTGGGTTCTTGATTGGTCCGCCTGGCAGTCTTTAAAGAGTGTCAAAGCTCCTCCAAAGGACAGGGGACAAAACTAAGTGCTGTCTCTGGCCCACAGATACCTATCACCACTGGCTCCGCCTCTATTGGCACGGATGGGCGGGTCTGGAAAATAGTCCCTGAGCCTATCCCAGTTTTTCTCTGCTGGTGTTTTGTTTTGTTTTGTTTTGGGAACGGAGGTTTTAACCCAGGGGCAATTTACCGCTCAGCTACATCCTCAGCCCTTTTTATTTTGAGACAGGGACTCCCTAAATTGCTAAGGATGAAGCCAGCAAGTTCAAGGCCAGTCTCAGCAACTTAGTGAGGCCCTAAGCAATTTAGTGAGACCCTGTCTAAAAAATAAAAAGGGCTGGGGATGAGCATCCTCCTGTCTCAGCCTCCTGAGCCACTGAGATTACTGGCGTGTGCCACTCTGCCTGGCTCTTTGCTGGTCCTTTAAGGTGTCTTTTTCCGTGGCCAATGTCACCGGAGGAAGGAAGGCAGCCCAGCAGCGTTGGTTTTCGTGATGTAAATGGCAGCGGGGCCCAGAGTCTCAATGCAGCCACAGTATGTAAAAACAAAAATCTGGGGACGAAAATCAAAGGGAGATCTGCAGAGGAAAGGGACTAGCAGGTGGGAGGAGGAGCAGGAGGGGGGGAAGTGCTGGGGAGTGATGTGAGCCAAATTATATTGTTAAATTGTGTGCAAGTACGAATATGTAACAGCAAATCCTGTCATTATGTGCAACTATAATGCACCAATAAAAAATGTGGGAAAAATCTGGGGATGGGGCCAAAACACTTTAGGATTAACTCGATGTGCTGCTGTTATGGTTTCTTCTATAGCATTTAGGTATTGGCTTTCATCCAAACTGCCAGGGTTGAAACCCTGTATGGGAAATGATGAAAGCTTGTGTCTGAAACTGTTTTATAATACATTTAAATTTGATGAATCAAAGCCTTTTAGAGGCCAGGTGTGGTGGCATAAACCTGTAATCCCAGCATTTGTGAGGCTGAAGCAGGACGATGGTATGTTGGAGGCCGTCCTCAGCAGTTTAGCAAGGCCCTTGGCAATTTAGCGAGACCGTGGCTTCAAATGAAAAATAAAAGGAACTGGGAGCAGGGCACACCTGTAATCCCAGCAACTCGGGTAATCCCAGCAACTCGGGAGGCGGAAGCAAGAGGATCACTCAGGAGATCAAAGCCAGCCTCAGCAAAAGTGAGGTGCTAAGCAACTCAATGAGACCCTGTCTCTAAATAAAATGCAAATAGGGCTGGGGATGTGGCTCAGTGGTTGAGTGCCCCTGAGTTCAATCCCCGGTAAACCCCCACCCAAGAAAAAAAAAAACTGGGGATGTGGCTTAGAGGTTAAGCATCCCTGGGTTGAATGCCCAGTATCAAAAATAAGTAAATAAATAAATAGATAAATAAATAAAAATAAACAACCTTTATTGGGTTAGATCCCAAACTGACTTCTTTGAATTCATTTTTTCAAAATGAAAGCTTCCCCCCAAAAGAGGCCACGTTCATAAGGCAAGTAGAATTTTTTGGGGGAAGAAAGCATTCTGGGTGAGGACAATGGTGGCCCCTGAGGTCACTATGACTTCAGATTTTTAACGGAAACAAAGGCTGGGAAGTGACCACAGACCCAGTGTTTAACATTTAGGTGGAACCTATTGGAATCCTAGTTTGGAAACGTGAGAATGTTGTTGCACTTTTGTTTTTAATAGTTTGGCCTCTTCATTTTTATTTATTTTATGTTCACTTAGTTTTTAATCTTATAATTTTAGTTTTGCTATTTTATTTTCAAGTTTTATTATTTGTAAAAATTTTATAAGTTTTAAAAATTTTATTGCTGCTGGTTTTTTAAATTAAAATTCCAAGAAAATGCATTTATGCCTCTGTTAACAGGTCTAAGGGCATATATTTATAATACTTTGGAGCCATTGATATAGAGTATTTATACATATTCATTAATTCATTCCAAAAACTCTGTTATATGTACTCCAATAATATGAAGGTCTTGTAGGAGATATCTTATTAACACTAGTAATTACTAATTATTAATAAGCTTAATTATTAATAAGCTTACTAATTATTAATAAACAGTTAATAGCTGGATGTGGTGGCACGTGCCTGTAATCCCAGCAACTAGGGAAGCTGAGTCAGGATGACCAAAAGTTCTCTGAGACTAGCCTGGGCAATATAGACAGACCCTGTCTCAAAATAAAATAAAGCAGGCTGAGGATGTAGCTCATTGGTAGAGCACTTGCCTAGCTTGTGGGAGACCCTGGGTTCAATCCCCACTACCACAGATAATAATAATAAAAGTTAACGAAAATAAAATAGAAACTCTGATAAGAAATGCAATTAAGTGCTGTATTATTTAGTGTTGATGTGTGCTAGTAGGATTCAGTATGCATTGCATAGAAATGTGATTGTCTCTTTTTATCCTAGCTGGTTTATGTGAAAAATGTGGGCAGTTTTTTTTAAAGAGGCTTTAATGTCTGAATAACATTTTGTGTGTATGCATATGCATACGCTCTCACGCTGGGGATCAAACCCAGGGCCTTGTGCTAATCACTAAGCTCTCACTGAGCTACAACCCCAGCCCTTGACTAACACTTATTGACTGCTTGTTTATCCTAGGAACAATTCTAAATACCTTTAGATGTTACCTCATCTAATCCTTACAAATAGGCACATTTATTATCCCCATACTACAGATGCAGAAACATCTGTAAGTGATAGAGCTGAAATCTGAACCAAAGCCGTCTGTCTCTCTCTCTCTCTGTTTATCTCTGTGTGTTTCTCTCTCCTCTCTCCTCTCTCTCTCTCTCTCTCTCTCTCTCTCTCTCTCTCTCTCTCTCGGTTTGAACCCAGGGCCTCTTTACCACTGAGCCACATCCCTAGCCCTTTTTATTTTTTTTATTTTTGAAAAAGGGTTTCCCAATATTGCTTAGGGCCTCACTAAATTTCTGAGGATCAAACTTGTGTTCCTCCTACCTCAGCTTCCAGAGTCACTGGGATTATTGGAGTGCCACTATACCTGATGAACCAAAGCAGTCTTGAAGGCTTCGCTAGAATAGTGCATTGTTCTTCCCTGTAAAATGAGCACAATAATGTGTGTAAAATGATTAGGATATATAGTCAACTCTAATTTGTGTCAACATTTATTAGTATTATAGTCTGCTGAAGGCTCTAAACCATCCCCATGGATTAGGTACTAAAATGACCCCCTCCCCTTGTCTACAAGAGGAAACAGGTTCTGAGAGAAATGACTTTTCCAAGGCCACTCAGTTGGTACACAGTCTAGCTGTGCTCAAGCTGTGGTCACTTTTCTGCTATAAACTCTTCGGTTCCACATTTCTCTCTGGATAAAGTCTTGACTTTTCCAAGCTTGTGATTCCTAAAATTTCAGTATATTTCCAAAAACAAAGAAACAAATAAACAAACAAACAAAAAAAACCCCACAAACATAAAAGAAAAAAGAAAAAAAAAGTTTGGCCAGGCACTGTGGGCAGGCATATAAGTCCCAACTACTCTGGAGGCTGAGGCAAAAGGATCACAAGTTCAAGGCCAGCCTGGTCAATTTAAAGAGACTCTGCCTCAAAAAACAAAAACAACCTTAAACACACACACACACACACACCAGTTCCTGCTTTATCCTAATGAGTTCTTTTATGGTTTCCTTCCTCTCTCCCTCCCTATCTTCCTTCTTTTCTTCCCCTTTTCTTCTTCTCTCTCTTTAAAAGAACATAAGCATGCATGAGGCCCTGAGTCCAATTCCCAGTAGAACAGTAAATACATAAATAAATAATAATAAAATAAGGTAGAGCTAGGGATGTAGCTCAGTGGTAGAACACTTGTCTATCATGTACAAGCCCCCCCCCCTTTTTTTTTACTTTGAGACAAGGTCTCACTAAATTGGTAAGGCTGCCTTCAAAGTTGTGATTTGCCTACCTGAGCTTCCCCAGTTTCTGGGCATGCACCATCACACTGGCCCAAAATTTTATTTTTTAAGGGCACTTATTTTTTAAAAAAACTTGCATGATCACTCATTAATATTAATGAGAATTAATTCACCTGGTCAATATTTACAAACAGCTAATCTGTGTGAGACAATGTTGTAAATACTCATTAATCCTCTCAAAATCCTTATGAGGTCCAGGTGTGATGGTATATACCTGGGGGGGGGGGTGGGCAAGGCAGGAGGACTGCAAGTTTGAGACCAGCCTCTGCAACTTAGTGAGACCCTGTCTCAAAATCTAAATAAATAGACAGGTGCAGAGGCACATGCCTGTAATCCCAGCAGTTTGGAGATTGAGACAGGGGATGGCAAGTTCAAAGCCAGCCTTAGCAACAGTGAGGCACTAAGCAACTCAGTGAGACCCTGTCTCTAAATAAAAAATACAAAATAGGGCTGGGGATGTGGCTCAGTGGTTGAGTGTCTCTGAGTTCAATCCCCAGTACCCTCCCCCAAAAATCTAAATAAATAACTAACAAGGTCAAGTGATATAGCTCAGTGGTAAAGTGCCTTGGGTTCAACTCGCACTACATATGTATTCTTATGAGTTAGTTAATATCATTAGCCCTTTTACAGAAGAAAGCAAGGGCATAAAGGCATACATTTGGTATGGAGGGGGTTTGGATTTTTGCCCTGACAGTCTTGGCTGCCAGTGCTGTGCTCCTAACCATTAGGTTTATCTATCTTGAGAACTTAGCTCTTGTTCAAAGAGCTCTCTTTGGATTGGGGTGTAGCTCAGTGGTAGGGTGCTTGCCCAATATGCACAAAGCCCTGGTTTCAATCCCTAGCACTGGAAAAAAAAGAAAAGCCAGGCACAGTGGCACATGCCTGTAATCCCAGCAGCTCGGGAGGCTGAGGTAGGAGGATCACAAGTTCAAAGCCAGCCTCAACAATGGTGAAGTGCTAAGCAACTCAGTGAGACCCTGTCTCTAAATAAAATACAACATAGGGCTGAGGGTGTGACTCAGTGGTTGAGTACTCCTGAGTTCAATCTCCTACAAAACAACAACAACAACCAAAAAAAAAAAAAAACATAAATAACACAAAGTTTTCTCCTCAATTAAATACTTCCCTCAGGTCTTTTTTTTTTTTTTTTTTGCGGTTACGGGACCTTGCGCATGCCAGGCAAGTACTTTACCTCTTTACCTCTGAGCTATATCCTTAGCCCTCAACAGTTCTTTCAGTGAGGACTTTTCCTTGGCCACTTGAACTAAATTTTCAACATATATACATGCGCATGTGGACACAAACAAAACCACAGATACACACATGCATAAATGTGGGTACATATGATACCCTTTTCTGCTTCATTTTTCTCAACATTTATCACTGTTACATATTTTACTTATTTATCTAGCAATTACCATTACCCCTAAATTGTTATTCCTTAAATGTATTGTCTGATAAAGGCCACAGTATGCTGAGCACTCTCCCTTATTACCTGGAAGACTGCTGGCTTGGTTTCTTTCCAAGCAAACCTGGCTTGATGCTCAAACCCCTTCTCAAAGCCCCAGTGATCATTCATTCTACAGGAACAAAGTATGGATCAGCAGCTAGCCTCCCAACCCAGAGGAGCTGCTCACAAGCTACATGGCTGGTCCTGAAACCCTGGGCTCAATACTCACTGAGGCCTCTGCAGATGCAAATGAATGATGGGACTAATAATAATGCCAGGTCTTCTGCAGAGTTATGTACTTTAAATAAAATTAAAGGGCCAGGTGCAGTGGAACATGCCTGTAATCCCAGTAGCTTGGGAGGCTGAGACAGGAGAACCGTGAGTTCAAAGCCAGCCTCAGCAAAAGCGAGGTGCTAAGCAACTCAGTGAGATCCTGTCTCTAAATAAAATATAAAATAGGGCTGGAGATGTGGCTCAGTGGTTGAGTTCCCCTGAGTTCAATCCTGGGTACCCCAAATAAAAGCCCCCTCTTCCTGCTGATGGGCAGAATCACAGCCTTTCGGACAGGAGTCCCCTGTATTTCTCCTTTGCTAGCAAAGCAATAAACCTTCTTTTTCCTTTTTCTAAAAAAAAAGATATTTTAGTTTTATTTCCTGGACAATCCATGAGAAGAACTGTAAGCAATCCCATTTAGACAGTCCAAAATTTTCTGGGATGTGCTTTGCTAATCTGTTTTCCATAAGCTTCTGGCCAACTTTGTGCAGTGTATAAAATCTAAGCTCTTTCTAATTATGGACCATGGAACCTTACTGTTCTGGCCCCTGACCACTTCCATAACCTCATCTCTAAACACTCTTGTCATCATAATAGTCCAGCCACACTAGCCTTCTGGTGGGATTTATCTAATGCTTTGTGTGCTTATTTATCCTCACCTTGCCCTTGTTAAGTCAACTTTTGAGACTAAGAGGCCTCTGAAATAAAGGGTTTCTTGAGCTATTACAGATAGTAGGCAAAGGTGAAAAGACCAGTTCTGGGACAAATTTCCTAAGTTACCAGCAGTATAGCCAGATAACAGTTGGAAAAATGTCCACTGAACCTAAGGGGCCAGGGTGTTGTATAATGAATGAATTGTGGGGAGAAGAAACATAAATCATTTATATTGGACATACACTGACTATAGATAAGAGGGGCAGGACACGGCCAGGTGAGCAAAGTCCTGGGATAGGCGGTTAGTCCATAAATAGAAGTTTTTGCTGCTTCTTGCTTGGTTGATTCAAAGCAGAATGCAATATTGCCTTGAGGGCTAATCTGCAGCATACAGGAAAGGAAATTTGGAGCAGTTTTTTTTTTCTTTGTTGATTTAGCTTGAACCTGTCAATTAAAATGACCTCCACTTATCTCTGCCCCCCTCCATTCTCTGGCATGTAACTCAATTTAGGATATCTCAGAATGTCACCTACCAACCTATAAAGTCCTTGAGGACAGAGACTGTCTTATTTTGGGTCCCCCGAGAAGCAGACTCTGAGACAAGGATTGAAGTCAAGTAGTTTATGTAGGAAGTGATTCCAGGACATGCCCACAGGGCATTGAAAAAGTGAGGAAGTGAGACAATGAAGAGAAGGCAACCAAGGAAGTGTTGGAAGTGTTGTTTTGGTATCAGGGATTGAATGCAGGGGTGCTTAGTCACTGAGTCACATCCTCAGCCCTTTTTATTTTTCATTTTGACTATTTTGTTTTTTAGTTTTATTCTTCTTTTTCTTTTTTGTTTCTTATTTTTTATTTTGAGACAGGGTCTCACTTAGTTGCTTAGGGTCTCGCTAAATTGCTGAGGCTGGTCTCAAACTTGCGATCCTCCTGCCTCAGCTTCCCAAGTCTCTGGGATTACAGACATGCGCCACCACACATAGCAATCAATAAAGTGTTTTTTCAGTTGTTTATCACTGTGGGCAACTGGAGCATATTCCCACTGAGGAGTTTTGGGGCCAGTGGTGAACACACAAGTTGGACCATCTGAGGGGTGAGGGGAGAAGAGTATTTATCCACCAGCTCTCATCAGTCAGGGTTGAAGGCTACTTTGGGGCAGGGTGGGGGTCTTCATTTCATGGCACCTGCAATCTGCCTTCCAGAAAAGCCACGTAGAATCTGATGGTTGGAAGTTGGCCAGCGTACACTGGAACTGTAAGGCCTCAGGGCTATGGACAGGGAAATGATAGTACCTGCCACAGGGACCGCCTTGTTCACTGGGCCTTGTGCAGAAGAAATGCTCTGTTAGACTGAAGGATGGAGTTTGGTATCTGTTATGTTAGCAAAGCAAGTCTGGATCCCAAAATATCAACATTCAAATGGCCTTGGGGTCGAATGGTAGGATGAAACATGGTGATTATGTTCTCTGACTACTCACATCAGGCCCCCACCCTAGTCCTGGGATTCCTGAGAATAGAGGTTCATATCCACAGTGCCTGGCACACTGTAGGGGCCTAACACTCCATAGACACTCAATTTCCACCCCTTAATCCCAATGTGGGCCCTAAAATATCAGTCACCTGCCAAAATGGATACAATGGAAAAGATGGAAAAGGATAAATGATGGTGACTCTGCCACAGGGGAGTGTACATTGAAAAATTGGCATGATCTACTAAAGTTGATTATGTTTACTCCATAACTTAGCAATTGCATTCCTAGATATATTTCCAAGGGAAATGAATGCATATGTCCATCAAAAGATGTGTACAACAGGGTGTGGTGGTACACACATGTAATGACAGTGGCTTGGGAGGCTGAGACAGGAGGATTGCAAGTTTAAGGCCAGCCTCAGCAACTTAACAAGGCCCCAAGTCCCCTGTCTCAAAAAATAAGAAGGGCTGGGGATGTAGCTTGGTGGTAAAGCACCCTGGGTTAAATCCTAAGTACCAGAAAAAAAAAGATGGGAGATGTACACAAGAACATTCATAAAGAGCTAGAGATATGGCTCAGTGGTAAAGCATTTGCCTAGCACGTGGAAGGTACTGGGTGTGGTCTCCAGCACCACAAAAAATTATGTTAAAAAAATGTTCAGAAGCTGAGTGTCGTGGCACATGCCTATAATCCCTGCAACTTGGGAAGGGTAATCACAAGGCCAGCCTCTGCAACCTAGTGAGACTCTGTTTCAAAACATAAATAAATAAATAAATAAATAAATGGTTAGTAGTATAGCTCAAGTGGTAAAGCACCCCTGGGTTCAATCCCCAGTATCAGAAATCAAAACAGCTTGATGAGGGAAGTGTTCATCCTTAGGGCTATAAACCTGAAGGGCATGGATGGGCAGGGGATGTCAGCTACATAAGAGGTAAGTACCAAAAGTTCATCAAGGGCTGGGGTTGTAGCTCAATGGTAGAGCGCTTGCCTAGGATGTAGGAGGCACTGGGTTCAATCTTCAGCACCATATAAAAATAAATAAATAAATAACTGAATGAAGGTATTGTGTCCATCTACAAATAAAAAATATTTTTTTAAAAAAGTTTATCAGACACATTCTATGCCAATCACTGCTCTAAGTAAGCAGGACATACCTAAATCTTTGCCCTTCTGGAGTTTGCATCCTGGTGTGGCGGGGTGGATTCTCTGAGCCACAGACTGAGATTATTATGGGTGCCTAGGTCAACATCCCCTTTTCACTTCATTTTGGCAAATACAGGTTGGAGGGTAAAGAGTGCTCTCTTTGGGACCTATCCTTGAGTTGGTAGAGTGGCCCTAAGGAAGCACTCAGGTAATGATAGTCCTCATTTACAGGAAGGCTCATGTGGATATGGTTCCTGCTTTAGTCACATACATGTGGACTAGGGCCAGTCCTAACACTCACTCATCAGCCAGGGGCAGACCATTGCCTCTGGTGGTGGGTCCAGCAGGCCAGATGAGCAGGGATGGGGGTGGAGGTAGGGTGTTAATGCCAGCAGACAAGGGAAGGGAGATAGTCTATTCTCAGAGAGAAAATGAAGGGAGGAAGATTTCTTATTTGAGAAAGAGAATTGGGGCCAGGAGAGAAACACACACATGCAGAGATGTGGATTTGTCAAAATCTAGAGATGGAACCCAGGACCTCATATATGCTAGGCAAGTGCTGTACGAATGAACTAAACCCTCAACCCTGATGTGTCTTGAGTAAGAGACAACCCAGATTTGGAACAGAACGGAATAGAGAGCTACCTAGACTGATCAAGATATAAGACAGAGGAAGATATCTCCAAAGCCAGAGAGCAGCAGAGAAAGGAAATAGACAAATACTCACCCTCAGCAATTGAAAAGCTGTTCTCTCATGCATCACCCTCAATCTTTGGTCATCCCATTCCATCTTCAAATGTAGGCCCCAAAGTGCTAGCTTATTTCTAAAGGTGGCTGCCATCAATATCTTCCTATATGCTACACTGCCACCCAGAGAAGCCCTTAACAACCCCATAAGAACTCTAGGGTAGTCTGTTGAAGAGAAGCCATGTGAAAGAAGACTGAAATGCCAGGCATGCGGGTGAAGAAACCATCTTGGATGTCTAGCTCAATTGAGTTTCAGATGACTCTAGCCCCAGCCATCATCTAATTGAGATCCCAAGAAGGGCCACCTAGTTAAGCCCATGCAACCCACAAATCATAAAAAAGATAATACTATATTATAGTTTTCAGCCACTAAGCTTTAGGATGTTTGTTACACAGTAATAGATAACCAGAACACCCAGGAAAGGCTGCAGTGGCCCTTTTAAAGCTTGTGACACCCCCATCTTCAAACCCCCTTCACAACAAAAGCAATGGTAGCCAGTCAGATTTTTCAGTCCCTTTAATTATGCCCTCTGAAGAGTGGGTAGAATGGCAGGTAGCAGGTAGGGAAGGTAGTGCATCTTGAGCCCCACTCAGCAACTGGTCAGTCATCATCAGGCAGCTGGATTTTGCTGGGGTCAAAGCAGTTGGATTCCATGACGGGGAGGCCATTGGCCTCTCGGTATTTCACAAGCCTCTCAGCTTCCCGGCGGGCCCACTCCCGCATCCTGGAAGCAGAAGCAGTGGGGGGATATGAGGAAACTTCACTAGAAAACAGTACCTCACCTCCATTTCCCAATGGTGCAGGCACAGGATTTTCAGCAGAGAGCCCTGCAACTTCTACCCCTTCCTCTGCCTCCTACCCAGCCCACTCTCTCAGATACCCCTTGTACCTGTAGTCAGGCAGATAAGCCACAAAGGTGGTGCCTAAGACCAGGACAATTGAGACACCAAAGAAGAAGATAACCCGCATGTTCCAGAGGTCCACAACAGGGTCCTTGTCGTAACCATGAGAGTCTGGGTTCTGCGAAAAAAGGAGAGGTGAGTGAAGGCTTCCCTTGCGCCATAAAGCTGTATGCTGGCCCTGTATAACCTGATCTCTAATCTTCCCTCAGATCCATCTCCTCCCTAACTTCTCTGTCTTTAGGATATGTTAAGTTCCTTCCCATCACACAGATTTTGCACTTGCTGTTGTTTCCTCTGCCTAGAAAGCCTTTCTCCCAGATCTAATCATGACTGGATCCATCTCCTCATTCAAGGTTTTGATTTCATTGCCAAATGAAGAGTTGGCTCCACCAATTACTTTAGGAGGTATCCCCTAGTCACCTTGTTAATAGATAACATAGGAACCATAGAAAACTGCTATTTTTATAGGTTAAAAAATATGGTTGAATACTGACAAGTTCTTATGGTTCAACCTAATAAAACAGCACCCTGCACCCTAGTTACTCTCCACGTACTTACCCTACAGCATCCTATATATCCAGTATCCTCAACCAGAGATAAGTGTTGATGAAATACTTAGTATGTGCCAGGTCTTTTCAAATATGCAAACCTCACAACATCTTAGAGGTAGAAAGTGGCAGTAATGAACACCTTTTAAGGTTGAGTACTTTCAAAGTGCCAGTTGCTGTTTTGGCCATTTTTGACTCATTTAATTACATGAGAACAGACTGTGTTTTTTTTAAAGGTGTCCTATTACTTTTCCTATTCTATAAAGAAACTGAGGCACCAAGGGTTTAAGCTACTTGCCCAAGGTCACACAGATAACTGTTAGTGCTTAGATTCCAACTTGGGCTGTCTGAGTCCAGAGCCTCTGCTATTGACACGGCACAGGAGACCTGGTAGCTCTAAGTTCAAATACCGGTTCCACATGTATTCAGTTATGTGAGCTTGGGCAAGAAACTTCGCATCTCTGTGCTTCAGTTTCTTCATCTGTAGAAGACAGTCCCTACCTTAAAATCGGGTTGTTTTGCAGACTAAATGAGTTAATGTATATAAAATGTTTAAAACAGGGAGGGACACCAGGCAAGTGCCCTGTCACTGTTTAGTATTAACGTGATTCTATTTTTTTCAAACGTGCCTGAGCGCTCCGCACTTCAGGTTTAATTTCTGTTTCCAAAATAAGGTCAATCCAGCCTCTGGCCCTGGACCGAAGATATCAGGGCACAAAGGACGAAAACAAGCTAGGCAAAATTCCCAAGTCTTCAAAGATTTTGCCGGCTGAGCAATTCTCAGCACCTAAGAACGTCCTCTACAACTCCTGGTCCTCGGGTCCCTGATTGACCCCTCCGGCGTCCCGTTCCCCCTCCCTCTCACCTTCTCATAGAGGTTCTCGTCCTCGGGTTCTGGGTCCTCCTGCCAGCGCATGGTCGGTTCCGGCGGCCGCTTTCCCGCCACAGCAGACGGAGCGACCACAGCCCTTGAGGAGCTGGATTCCCAGCGAACGCGGGCAGCGGGGAGCCCTCGTATCGCTGCTGCCGCCAAAAGGCGGCGAGCGCACAAACCTAACAGCTCGGTCGCCATGACAGGTTGTGCTACAGGGTCTCAGGGGCGGAGACGGAAATGGAACTGTGCGCAGCTGCAGTTGACTCAACCGCGATCATTGTCGCTCCGCCCCCACCTCACTAAATAGATCCCGGGTTCAAGTTTGTGTTCATATGAGGCGGGGCGTCGAGGAGTCCTCCTTTCCCTCCCTTGTCATGGCCTCATGGGACCCACCATGCTCTTATCCTCTTGGTCAGGCTGAGAAATTTCATCTTGATAGGAAGAAAGCGGTGACATCTGGCAGGCCCCGTGGGGAAAGAGGTGGAGCTTCCGCTTCGCTTTCAACTTCAAAGGAAGCCAAGCTTCTAAAAAGCGGGCCTTGCGGGATTGGCCAATAGCTACTCTTTTTCTGAACTTGCGGGGCGTTTTCACGGGGAGTGGGGAGGTTGGCATACTCTTGCCAATCAGAAACGGCCAGGGCCGGCTGATGGCGGGCGGCGACCAATAGACGAAGCCGGCCAGAGCGCGCTCCCTTAGTAGGTGGATGGTGGTCGAAGCGCCGGCTCCCTTCTCCTCGTCGCCATTTTGTGCTGGTGATTGCGGCCGGCTGGGAGTAGGCGGCAGTGAGTTTCTTTGGGAGGGCAGCGCGCTTGGCGCTTCTCTCCTCCCCCCTCCTCTCTTCTGCCTCCAGCCTTGGACTTGATTGTTGAGCGCTCCGGCCTTGGCTGAGCTGGGACGGTTGGAGGAGGTGGCGGCGGGCCGAGGTGATGCCTGGGAGCCCTCCTTTGACAGCCCGGGCCGAGAAGGTGAGCGTCGACGCTGGTCGTGGGGGCGGAGGTAAGGGGTCCGGAGCGTGTGGGGGGTTGCTTAGAAGAGGCGCGAGGGCGGACTGCGGTCGGGGGTTCGCGTGGAGCCAAGGGATGTCTGTCTGGCCTGAACCGAGGAGGGGGGTGTCTTTTTTTTTTTCCCCCATGTTGGAGCAAAAGCGCGTGCGCGATTGGGACACGGGACGGGTGCACGCGGGTTGGGGGAAGGGAGGGACGGATGGGAGTGGGCTTCAGTGGCTTAGTGCGTTTGCCGCCCCGAACTTTATCCACGGGAAGGCGCATGTCTGCGACTTTGGTTTTTATCCATAAGGGAGGTATGCTGACTGACCTGTGTTACTTTGCTACTTATCTGTCCACGGAGAAATGTCCGTGGCTGTGGTCCTTATTCGTCGGGGAGGGGGAGGGTGCGGGTGCTGAGAGAGACTATGACTCTAGTCTTTATTTTGGGGATGTATATTTGTGACTCTGGTGGTTATTCTTGCAGGGGTTGTCTTGTTACTTGCCCATACCCACTTTAAGTGCAGAGCGACTGTCAGGGAATGTGTGATTTGCGCCCCTTTTCTTGGGGCGTTTCTGTGACACGGACGTTCATCAGTTGAAAAGGGGCTCAGTGTGTTGATTAGGCTCTTAACGTGGGATCCTTCTGTGATTTTGGTTCGTAGTTATTTGGGGCTCGTGTCTGTAACTTTGGCTCCTATCTGTGTGGATGCCAAAGTCTGGCCTTTTTGCCAGAGTCTGTTGAGGGTTTTCTCAGCCACCGGGGCCTGCTTCGGATTCTCACTTTTACCCATCTGGAAGCAGGTAACTCTGGTTCCCCCTGCCTTGAGGAGGAAGAGAAAATTAGTATGTATGTACAAGGAGGAAAGGTGTGGTGGCAACCTAGTGTTGGGCAGGTGCTGTAACCACCTGACTTCACCTGATTTCTGTTTAGAGGGTGGGGCATGATTCTGTGATATATTCTGACCCCTAGCAGGGTCACATGGCTCTCTAGACTCCCTTAGTTCTCATGGAAGCCCTGAAAGTTGGATGCAGTTCTTCTGCATCTCCATCCTAGCAGAAAAGCACAGTGTTTTGGAACAGCTCAAAAAGGGCCTCTTTTGCCTTGGAGAACTTGGCCTCAGAGCCCTGGGGAGAGAGCCACCTTGGGACCCGGCTGTACATCAGAATCGAGTTAGTTGCTGTGTGAGGGCCAGGGCTGTGTTTGGCCAGGAGCCCAGGGAGGTGGTGGCTGTCTCTTCTCATACTCCCCCAAAAGCCTTTCATGGTCTCCGCTGACTTGTTGGGTGCCGCCAGCATTTTGTTGAAGGATGAAATGGTACCTTGGGCAGGTGGAAGGTGCCTGGTGGAGGCCTGAGATTTCCATCCTTGCGAAGTCTCATCTCTGAGGTGCCTAATCTCAGGCAAATCTTTCTGCACTGGGAGTTCCCTTGAGGCAAGTAGCCCCCGGCTTGAATTTGCCTACCAGTCAGAAAGCCCTGATTCACTGAGAGACCCAACAGGTCTCTCCTGCAGAATGCTCCCTGATGAAGGCTTTGCTGTTTTCTCTGGCAGTGGGCTCAAGCCTCACGTTTGTGAGAAAAGGAAGAAGCAGGGGGGCCGCTTTCCTGCTCTGATGCACAGGAATAGTAGGAGGTTAAAAACAATGTCCCTGGGCTGAGGGACAGCAGAGAGCCTTGACAATGAGGGTCTCTCAAGGAGACCCTCTCTGCCCCCAACTGCCTTGATCCCTTTCTTCCTTCCCTTCTCCCCAGAGTCCCTGCAAGAGGCATCACCCAGGCTGGCAGATCATGGTGGCAGCAGCGGGGGTGGCTGGGAAGTGAAACGGAGCCAGCGGCTGAGGAGGGGCCCCAGCAGCCCCCGCAGGCCCTATCAAGACATGGAGTATGAAAGACGGTGAGTTTACTCCCGCCCCTCCCAAGCAGCCTAGGTTTGTTCCCTTGTGAGAACTGATCCAGGAGGATGCTAGGAAAGGACTTCTGGGCAGAGGAAACACACATTGGACGAGTGGTTTCTTTTTGGCACACATTTATTTGGTACCTGTTGTGTGCCAGGACCTGTGGTAGGCTCTGGGAGTGCAGTGACGAATGAGACTTAAGATTGTAGGTCTCCCTTTTGAGACCTCTGTACTTAGGGTCTCATGAGGGAGACCACACACTTTACAGCTGATTACAAAACAGCTTGATCAGTACCATGGTTGGATGTGAGGGTGGGAAGAGATCAAGAGAAAGGGAGGAATGAAGGCTGAGGCCCAGGTTTCCAACTTGGGGGACCCAGATAGGTATGTGGTGCCATTCTCCAAAGTGAAGGCAGCCATTACAGGAGGATGAGGGGGAGGAGGAAAGGGAGAGATCAGGCCTGGGTTTTAAGAGTCAGGGATTTATTTGCCTGGAACATTGGGGCAAGCCAGATTAGAGTGGAAAGACTCCAGGAATGGGTGGGTTGCAGTTAGCAGGGTGCTTATCTTAGAAAGGATACTTACATACAATTTTATTTTTCAACTCTGATACAAACAAGAAACATTTGGGACACTGGGTAAATACAGAGTTCCTGGGTAAAAGTTTGTCATTCCTTGCCATCCTAGTGTATCCTTGCCACCCCAGGTGATTCTGAGGCAGGAAATCCGTCCACGACAAGTTTACCTAGGAAAGCAGATCTAACTCTCCCAGAAAGCCTCTCTTCAGAGTCAGTGAATGTGTAAAATGTCAGGGAGAAAACAATTTCTGAAACATCTTACAGAAGGTTTCTCCTTGCTGGGTGCAGCCTGTAATCCCAGCTGCTTGGGAAGTTGAGACAGGAGCAGAGGCTGAGACAGGAGGATCGCGAGCTCAAACCTCAGCAATGGCCAGGCCCTAAGCAACTCAGTGAGATCCTGTCTCTGAATAAAATAAAAAATAGGGCTGGGGATGTGGCTCAGTGGTCAGATGCCCCTGAATTCAATCCCCAATACCAAAAAACAAAACAAAAGGCTTCTCCTGAGCTGGGGAATTAATTCGGTGGCAGAGCACTTGCTTAGCAGGTGCCAAGCTCTGGGTTCAGTCCCCAGTACCACAAAACAAACAAACAAACAAAAAACAACAAAAAGCAAAAACAAAGGATTTCTCTTTTAAAGTGAAGAATTATAGTGTTTTGTTTTTTGAGAGGTGAACCCATATTTGAGATAGTATCATTGACTAATATGATTCAGTCTTGACCTTCAAATATGTCTTTTCAAAGGCATTTGATTTTGGACTGTATTCACCAAAAGGACTCCCCATGGCTGTTTCTGAGTTTGAGTACGTAACATAATTGCTTTAGACTTTATTACCAAGTAAAGCCACTGGCTTTCTTTTGGCTTTTCAAGGATCTGAAGTGCAGAGGTTTGAGTTAATCACACTTTGCAGTTCAGGGTAGGTTTCTATCATAGGCCAGTCAGTAGAAAAAGCCCTCCTCTTGCTGTGTTTATTTTTTTGTTTGTATTCCCAATTCCCACCTCTGTGGGCAGCTGCTCTATTTTGCTTGATGTGTATCCTTCTAAAATAGGTAGTGTTGTTTCAAGTGTCTGTGTTTTCAATTTACACAAACTGCATAGTGCTACAGTCCTGTTCTGCTTCTTGAACTTCGTATTACTCAGCACTGTATTTTTAAGCTGTGTCTGGATTGCCGTGTGTATATTAGTGCTTTGCCTCTGATTGCTGCCAAAGGCACCATGGGGTGTGCTGGCTGCATTTTACTTAACGATTCCCCCAAGGATGGTTACCTGTTCTTAATTTTGATGTGCTAAAATCAATACTTTTTTGCCTTTTAATTTGTGCTTTCAGAATCTTCTCTTTTTTTTCTGCCCCAGATCACAAAGATTCTTATACTCTGTAGTTTTACCTTTTGCATTCAAGTCTTTAGAATCTGTTTTTTAATATGGTATAAGGTGGGTTCTGGTTTCATTTTTTTCATATAGTGGGCAATGCCCAGTACCACCTCCTAAGTGTCCATTCTTTCTCTATTGATTTGTGGTACCTCATCTGATTTCAAGTTTCCTCGTGTGATCTAATTTGTTCCATTGGTCTACTTGGTTATTCTTGTGCCAGAACCTCACTGTTTTCATTATTATGCCTCTACAGAATGTCTGAATAACTCCCTCTTTGCTCTTATTTTTTAAAGTCGATTTAGATGGGGCATGGTAGTGCATGCCTGTAATCCCAGTGACTCAGAAGGCTAAGGCAGGAGGATCACAGGTTTGAGGCCAATCTCAGCAACTTAGTAAGGCCCTAAGCAATTTCATGAGACCCTGTCTCAAAATTAAAAGGACTGGGGATGAAGCTCAGTGGTAGAGCACGTATTTAACATTAATGAGGAGGGTTGGGGATTTAGCTCAGTGGCAGAGTGCTTGCCTAGCACAGGCAAGGCCCTGGGATGGGTCCTTAGCCCTGGCGGGGTGGGGGGGGCTAAAACAAAGGATTTAAAAAGACAAAAAAAAAATTAAAAAAGGTAACATTCATGCGGCCCTAGGTTCAATTCCCCAGTACTGCCATAGAAATTTATAAAGGGATAATGGGAACATGACATCTTCTGTGGGCCCTTCCCATGCCAGTTGTCTGTATTTTCTTAGTTTGTGCACCAACTAGATCCTGAGTCAGTTGATGTGATAATGAAAAGGAGGATGCCTGTGCCACAGATCCAGAGAATTCTGGAAGCTTTCATGCTGAAATTGTTGTAAGCTATGAGGCATCTGGATACTTCAGCAGGATCCAACTACTTCTTACTTTCATCTTTCACCTACATTAAGGCATTGACTAGTGTCATCTCAGTTAAAATTCTTGTTGAGTTTGTTTTTATTTTTTGCAGTACTAGGTTTTGAACTCAGGAGCATGCTCTACCACTGAGCTATATCCCAGCCTTTTAATTTTTTTTATCATGTATTTTGAGACAGAGACTCATGAAGTTGCTGAGGCTGGCCTCAAAACCTGGAATCCTTCTGCCTCAGCCTCTTGAGTAGCTGTGATTACAGCATGTGCCTCCATGCCTGGCATCAATATCAGGAAATTTAATAATGATATAATACTTTCATCTTATATAAAGCCCATATTCAGATATTATCAGTTTTCTCAATAATGTCCTTTATAGCTGGTTTTCCTCAATCCAGGATTCAATCCAAGATCACACATTGCCTTAAACTCCTTTGTATTTTTAGGCTCATTTAATCTCTCGAACAGTTATTTGGTCTTTGTCTTTTATGACCTTAGCATGTTTTAAGGTCAGTTCTTTTGTATGTAAACTGTTTCTTAGTTTGAGTTTTTTGAATACTTAGGAAATTTGGGCAGAAAATTTATTTAGTGATCTCTGTATATTTACTAAACTTCATTTGTAATTGTAATATTTAGGGTATTTGCATTTGTATTTATCAGTGATCCTATGATTTTCTTTTCTGTATTTATCTGGGATTGGAATCAAGGTAGTCGAGTGACATGAATTGAATAGCCTTTGCTCTTTCTCTTTTTATTGGAGAAATTGTTCAAAAATGTTACTTTTAAAACATGGTAGGTGTTGATAAGATACACACACACACAGGCTTGAATTCAGGAATACTTTAACACTGAGCTACATCCCTAGCGCTTTTTTGTTTTTGAAACAGTCAGTTGCTGAGGCTGCCTCTAACTTGGGATCCTCCTGATTTGCTGGGATTACAGGTGTGTACCTCTAGGCCTGGTTAGAACTCACTTTTAAAAGCATCTAGAGGGCTGGGGATGTGACTCAAGCGGTAGCACGCTCACCTGGCATGTGTGTGGCGCTGGGTTCGATCCTCAGCACCACATACAAATAAAGATGTTGTGTCCGCCAAAAACTAAAAAATAAATATTAAAAAAAAAATAAAAAAATAAAAGCATCTAGATCTGGGACTGGTGGCACACACCTTTCATCTCAGCAACTGGGAAGGCTGAGGAAACAATTTAGCAAGACCCCGTCTCAAAATTTAGAAGGCAGAGGGGGCTGGGGATGTGGCTCATTTGTAGAGTGCCCCTGAATTCCATCCTCAGTACTACACACACACACACACACACACACACACACCATCTGGACCTGGGTTTTTGTTTGTTCAATTTTGCAGTGCTGGAAATTAGACCCAGGGCCTTATACATGCTAGGCAAATGCTATAAGGCAAATGCTATAAGGCAAATGCTCCACTACTGAACACCCCCAGCCCAGGACCTGGGTATTTGATTATCATTCCATCTCTTTTTTTATATTTATTTATTTATTTATTAGTTCTCTGTAGACACAATATCTTTGTTTGTATGTGGTGCTGAGGATCGAACCCGGGCCGCACGCATGCCAAGCGAGCACGCTACCGCTTGAGCTACATCCCCAGCCCTCATTTCGTCTCTTTTTTCTGTTAATTTTGGTATTATGTGTTCTTTAGAAATATACTCATTTTGTGGAGGTCCCCATGTATTGTGTGTCTATCTTCCTCCAGTTGTGTTATAAAATGAGTCTGCCTTTGGAAGGTTTTTTGCTCTGTGGCCAATTAAAAGCATTTCCCACTATCTAAATATTTTTTGTCATCCTGGGTGTCACAGAGTTCAGGATTTCATCCAAGAATTTAGGGGGCTGGGGGCATTAACTTAGTGGTAGAATGCTTCCCTGGGTTTGATCTCCAGCATTGCCCCCATAATAAATAAGTATATAAATGAAAAAATCAAAATTTATTTGTATCAATTTAGTTCTTATATTCTGATAAAGAGTTCAAATAGCAAGGGATACCTATAGTAAACAAACATGGAAAGACCATTATATCCACAATCTTAAAAATAACTCATGCTATTGATGGGTGACTCTTTTTCAGTGCTGAGGATCAAACCCAGGGATTCTCTACCACTGAACCACATCCCAAGCTCCTTTTATTTTTTTAGTTAGAGACAGGGTCTCACTAAATTGTTGAAGCTGACCTTTAACTTGTGATCCTTCTGCCTCAGACTCCCACGTAGCTAGAAATTGCTGGGATTATAGGCATGTGCCACAACTAGCTTGACAGTAACTTCTCATTTAGGCTTTTATAGTAAAGAAACAATTGGGGTCCCAAGCCAAGCTCATAAGGACAGACTTCATTTTGTTCATAGCAGTATCTATAGCACCTAAATGGTGCCCAACTCATAGCAAGTATTATGATAATAATTGTTGAATGAACAAGTGAATGAACAATTATAAAAAAAAAAAATAGAAAACAAGAAAAATGGCTGGAGGCATTTTTTTTTTTTTCCATACTAGGAATTGAACTCGGGGCTTCACAGATGATGGGCAAGTGCCCTACTATTGAGCTGCATCCTTAGCCTTTTCCAGTATTTTAATATGAAATTTCAAGCATATAGACAAATTAAAAGACTTTTACAGTAAATTCCTGTCTACTCATCCACTAGATTATACCATTTCACTATACTTGCTTTATCTCAAGTATGTTATTTTTTACTCTTTAGATTTTTAAAAAAATATTTATTTATTCATTCATTCATTTATTTTAAGTGGTAGTTGGACACAATACCCTTACTTTTATTTATTTATTTTTATGTGGTGCTGAGGATCTAACCCAGGACCTTGCATGTGCGAGGCAAGCACTCCACTGCTGAGCCACAACCCCAGTCCCCTCTTCAGATATTTTTGATTTTTACAAAGCCAATTGTATCTGTTTTCTTTTATGATTTCTGCTGAGGAAGGCCTTTCCCATGCTTGAAGTAATGAGTTTTGTTGTTAGATTTCCTAGTACTTTTTATGTTTTCTATTTGGAGATTTAAATTTTTGATCTATCTGGAATTCATTTGGAATAAATGAGGTAGAGGGCTGGGATGTGGCTTAGTGGTAGAGCACTTGCCTAGCATGTGTGAGGCAATGGGGTCAATCCTCAGCACTGCATACAAATAAATAAAGGTTCTAATAAAACTAATAAAAGTATTTTTAAAAAGGTAAGGTAGAGGCACAGTGGTACATGCTTGTAATTCCAGCTACTTGGGAGGCTGAGGCAGGAGGATCACAAGTTTGAGGCTAGAAGTAAGGTAAGTATACAACTTTATTTTTTGGTGGTCAACACATTTTTTTCTGTAGAGATAGTGAATATTTTTAGCATTGCAGACAGTATGATCTCTAGTGAAAGTATTCATAGACCACATGTAAATGAAGGAGTATAGCTGTATTCCAGTAAAACTTTATTTAAAGTAACTGGATTTGGCTCATTAACTGTAATTTTCTGTTCCCTAGGCCAGATAGTTATCACCACTATTTATTGACTAATCCATTTTGCCTTGTTAATTTCAGACATAACTTTTGGATTGTACTAAATTTCTGTGTGCATTTTTATGTGCTGTGGACTCTATTTTGCTGATCTGTGTGTGTGGTCTTTTGTTCGTTTGTTTGCTTGTTTTGGTACCCCAAATTGAACCCAGGGGCACTTAACCACTGAGCCACATCCCCAGATCTTTTTTATTTAGAGACAAGATCTTGCTGAAGAGCTTAGGACCTTGCTAAGTTGCTGAGGCTGGTTTTGAACTTGCAATCCTCCTGCCTCAGCCTCCCAGCCACTGGGATTACAGGCATGTGCTACTGTGCCCGGCTCATGTTTTAATTGATCTACTTTTATAATATGTTCTAATACTTGGTAGAGCTCCTCTAGACATTTTATTCTCTTTAATGTTTTTATTATTGCATTACAGTTATATATACTAGTGAGGTTCATTTTGACATAATCATAAATGTATATAACAGTTTACTTATTTTCAATGCCTAGGACTTCCCTCCCTCTGGTCCCCTTCCTCTGCTGTACTGGTTTCCTTTCTGTTTATTTGTTTTTTGAACAGAATTTTCCTGACTTTGTAAAGTTGTTCCCTTGTCCTCTGCTATATTTGGCTTTTTCTAGAGTTGTTTTTGCAGTGCCAAGGATTGAACCTAGGGGCCTGAGCATGCTATGCAAGCACTCTATACTGAAGTACCTGCCCAACCCATTTAAATTTTATTTTGAGGCAGGAGCTCCCAGAGTTACTTAGGCCAGCTTTGAACTTGGGTTCCTCTTGCCTCAGCCTTCCAGGTTCTTGGGACTACAAGTGCATACCACTGTGCCTGGCTTCTTTGCTGTTTCAACAGTGCTATGATGAATAGTGTTTTTATGTATGTGCAAGTATATCTGTACTTTAAACTCCAAGAAGTAGAAACATGTCAGAGACCTATAGATTTTTTTTTTAGTTTTGCTGACTATTGCCAAATTTTCCTCCTTAGGAATTATTCCATTTTTACCTCTACCATCTACATTATTGAGAGCTTATTTCCCATACAGCTTTGTCAACAATTCATTGTCAAACATTTGGACTTTTGCAAATCTTTTGGGTTAAAAAAGTTCTATCATTAATCTTTATTAAAAAAAAAATCCCAAATATTATATGTATATACTCCCTCCTCTCCAGAAGGCAGAGTGTAATCCCTTGAATGTGAGTTGGTGTTAGTAACATGATTCTAAAGAATAGAGAATAGAAAGGGGAAAATAAGAGTTTTACTAGGGAGAAACCTGGCAGACACTGCCTTAACCAGGTGATGAAGGTTAACATCAAAAGATAAATCATGTTTGATATGTACACCCTGAGATGGTCTGATCAAAAGAGCATCTTTCTATTGTATGCTTCTCAAAACCCAAACTAAACCTGTAATCTCAACTTTAATCAGGAGAACACATTAGAGAAAACCAACTTCAGGGACATTCCACAAAATACTTGACCAGTGCTCTTCAAAACTCTTATGGTCATTAATACACACACACACACACATACACACATACACAAAAAATAAACAAAAAAAAATGCTGAACATGGTGTCCCATGCCTGTAGTCTCAGCAATTTAGGAAGACCCTGTCTCAGAAAGGACTGAATTATATATATATATCAATGGTAAAGTGCCCTTGGGTTCAATCCCCAGTAGTGCTAAATAAACAAAAATGAGTGGATAGCAATAAAAGACTTTCACAGACCAGAGGGGACTAAGGGGACATGTTGACTGAATGAAATACAGTATCCTGGATTAGATTCTGGGACAGGAAAAAGGACATATGTGAGAAAACTGATAGGATCTTAATAAAGTATAGTTTGGTTAATTTCTTAAGTTTTGATGTGGGCCATGGTTCTCTGAATATTAGGGAAAGCTGGTAAAGGGTATACTATTATCTTTGAACTTTTCTGTAAATCAGATTGTTTCAAAATAATCTTTGACTTCATCATAATTAGAAACTTTTGTACATGAAAGGACACCATCAAGAGAATGAAAAGACAACCCACAATGGGAGAACATATTTGTGCTTATGTTGGTAAGGAATCAATACTCAGAATATAGAATGAACGCTTACAGCAACAACAACAACAAAAAATGCAAGCCAGTTGAACAAAGGGTAAGGACTGTCAGGTGTGGTGGCTCTTGCCTGTAATCCCCTTGGCTTGGGAGGCTGAGGCAGGAGGATCGCAAATTCAAAGCCAGCCTCTCCTTAGCACCACAAAAAGAAAGAAAGAAAAATGATTGTCAGGTGTGGTAGCGTGCACTTGTAATCCCAGCAGTTTAGGAGGCTAATATGGGAAGTTTATAGGTTTGAGACTGTCCTCAGCAACTTAGTGAAACTCTGTCTCAAAAATTAAAAAGGGGCTGGGGAGATAGCTCATTAGTAAAGCATTCCTTGTTTAATTTTTGAATTAATTTCCCAGTTCCAAAAAAAGAAGAAGAAAGAAATTATTGTTGTTTTTTTCCATGTTTTCATTTCTTCTATTTAAATATCTGATTGATTTCAAATGTATCTTGGTGTATGTATGAAATATAGTCCTAGGTCTTGCACATGTTTAGATATTTAACCTTTTTAATGTAATTGTAATTGGTATTTTCCTATGTTCTAAACAATGGTTATCTGAGTATAGCAAGGTATTTATTTCTATTATTAATTTCATATCCAGCATCCTTATTTAATATTTTGTGGTGCTGGGGACTGAACCTAGGGCATGCTTGGCAGATGCTCTACCACTGAGCTACACCTGTGGCTCCTGATTTATTGTTTGTAATCACTTTTCAATTGATTTTCTTAGGCTTTGCAGGCTGACCCTCATAGCAGCTACAAATAATGCCAATTTTACCTTCTTTTCAGCTTTTAACCCCTTTTCTTCCTTCCCTTATTTAATTGCTTTAGATAGTATCTTTAGAATAATGTTAAGAATGGTGTCAATGATGGGACATTCTAGTATTATTTCTAACCAGATTTGGAATTCTATTGCATTCTTCTCTAGGGTCTGATTTTTGTTGATTGCTCATATTTTCTTTTTTAAAGTGAATATGTTGGTTGCTTTTTTTAGCCATGATTTTATCTGAAAAATAATTGTTGGTTCCTACTGAGTTAGGTACTATGCTAAACTTTTGGGAATAAGCCTCTAGGTATGGTTCCCTCATTTCCTGGAATTTGCTGTCTAGTCAGGTTTTGTGAGTATGTATACGTATATGTGTGTTTTGGTACCTGGGATTGAACCCAGGGAGTGCTTAACCACTGAGCCACATCCCCAGTCCTTTTAGAGTTTATTTTGAGAAAGAGTTTTGCTAAGTTACTGAGGCTGGTTTTGAACTTGTGATCCTCCTGCCTCGTCGGCCTCCCAAGTTGCTGGGATAACAGGCATTCACCACCACATCCAGTTAGTCAGGTTTTTATTTTGTATCAGGAATTAAACCCACTGAAATACATCCCTAGACCTTTTCATTTTTATTTGTATTATGAGACAGCATCTTACCGAGTTGCTTAGGACCTCACCCTCAAGCAGCTGGGATTAAAGGTGTGTACCACCTTGCCCAGCTAAAGTTTTTTTTGTTTGTTTGTTTGTGATGCTAGACATCCAACCACAGCCTTCTGTATACTGAACACAGGCTCTACCACTTAACTGTATCCCCAGCTCCATTTTTTTAAGGTGGGATCTCACTATGTTGCTTAGACTGGCCCTAAACTCCTGGGCTCAAGTGATCCTCATGTCTCAGCTTCCCAAGTAGTTCAGATTATAGACAGTAACTTTTTTTTCTTTAGTGGTTCTGATTGAACATAGTGGGGTCTTGAACATGGTAGGTAAGTACTCTACCACTGAGCTACATCCCCAACCCCAGTAGGATAATTTCAATGAGAGAACTATCACTGTTAGCAAGGTGACTGTGAATCAGGCAGGGTGGCATGCATGAGGCACACAGTGAGAGAAGTTGGCCAGAGACCTCCACACGCAGGATCCTGCAGGCCTGGTGGGACCTTGGTGAGCATTTCGGTATTTTATCTGGAGTCTAGAGGAAGCCACTGAAGGGAATAGCATTACTTGGTTTGATTTGTTTTGCTGTAGAGAACACTCCCGTTTGGGATGCCAAGACTGAACTGGGAGGGGTCTGGGTGGAGATGAGGAAACCAGTCAGGAGGCCACACCAGAAGTGTGGGGGACCAGAGAGGTGGGGGAGGAATTGAGAGGTGGGTTGGCTTTGGGATGAGGTTTTCAGAACCCCTGTCTGGGGGGTGGAACTGGGGACCTTAATTAAGGAAGGGGAATTAAGGACTGTGGGGATCACCCTTGCCTCTTGAACCTTTCAGAAAGGGTGGCCCTCTAATCCCCATCCTTCTTCCCTAGAGGTGGTCGTGGTGACAGGACTGGGCGCTATGGAGCCACTGACCGCTCACAGGATGATGGTGGGGAGAACCGCAGTCGAGACCATGACTACCGGGATATGGACTACCGCTCATACCCCCGCGAGTATGGCAGCCAGGAGGGCAAGCACGACTATGACGACTCATCTGAGGAGCAGAGTGCAGAGGTGAGGACAGAGCCAGGCTGGGCCAGGCCTGGGGGCAGCACTCCTGAAGGGCCTGTGTGTCTGACTGCAGCACCAGGTACAGGCAGCACTCTGCTCCCGTGCCTTCAGACTGCTCGGTGGCTTTACCTCACCTGGAGGGTCTGTTCCTCTCCCTTCTCTGAGGGTTCCTCTCCCAAGTTGGGTCTCCCTGGCTTCCACATGCTTGCCTCTGTACTTCTGAGGGCCCCTGGCCACTACTTCTTTCCCTTCTTCCCTGTTGTTCAGTTTGGGCCCACGATTCACTGCAAGACCTGTACTGCCTGCTCCCGGCTAATTTAGGGCATTCAAAGAGTCTCTCCTGTGGCACCCGGCGTCTTGGGTTGGGAGGGCAACTAGGGGCAGGATATTACCCAGTTGAGCAGCTCTTGGGAGGCCAGCTGTGGGCATTCCTGGTGTTTGACATCTCCTAGACAGAGAGAGGGAAAAGACCCCTAGGGGGAGCCAGTTCCATATGAGGTGTTTACCTCTAACCTGAGGGGGTGAGGCATAGTGCTTACCATCAGGGAAACCCCAGTTTGAAGGGGCAAACAGGCAGCTCCCCTGTCTAATAGGATGGACAGGGTATTCTTGTAAGCCCATCTGCCTGATGGTTAGAGTGTGAGCCACCCTCTGCCCTCCACAGGGCCCAGTGCAAAGACCCCATGGTGAACTGCCATCTTGTTCAGGAACCAGGAGTTGGAAGCAGCTAGGCTTTTCCAGATGCCACTGTCAAGCTGTGCCTAGATGTCTCCAGGGCAGATTGGGCGCTGGGGAGGGCCTGTTGGCAAGTGTGGGAGTAGAGCACCTAGTTATCTAGCTCTGGCCTGCTTAGTTTCTGGAATGGGTGAGTTGGGCAACACCAGAGAACCCAGCATCCACACCCTGTTTTGAAGGAAACTCATGATGATGGAGACTCAGCCAAGGGTATGGTCCATAGCTCTCATATCTTTGCCAGCTCCTGCTGGCCGCCTCTGGCCCACATCTGAAGCTGTTCCTGTGTGCCCTCAGCTTGGGTGTAGGGCCCAGTTCCAGGTTGGAAACTGTAGGAGATAGGTGTCACAGGGAACAACTGTGTACTTACCAGCTGAGCTGGCAAGGGAGGAGGAGGAAGAGAAGGGGAGATGTCGAGGGCAGAGTCTGGTGTGCCGACCCAGGCCAATGTATCCCAAGGAGGTTTAAGCTGTGTCTTGTCACCTGCCTCTGGGAGTTCCTCCCCCACACCAATACTACCATTTGGAAAGCAGTCCCTAAAAGTGTCCCGTGGAACATTCACAGCCCCAGAAGGGTTGCAGTCCAAAACCTACGCACCCTGTCTGCCTTGAACCTTTAGCCGGAGCCCGCCCACTCCTGGCTTTCAGAGCCTGCCTGCCTCAGAGAACCAGCGGCCAGCCCCTAGGCCCGCCCAGACTGACTGCCCGTCTGGTGTCTCTCGTCTCATTCTGTCGGCCAGGATTCCTACGAGGCCTCCCCGGGCTCCGAGACTCAGCGTAGGCGGCGGCGGCGGCACAGGCACAGCCCCACTGGCCCGCCAGGCTTCCCCCGAGACGGCGACTATCGGGACCAGGACTATCGGACCGAGCAAGGGGAGGAGGAGGAGGAGGATGAGGAGGAGGAGGAGGAGGAGAAGGCCAGTAACATCGTCATGCTGAGGATGCTGCCACAGGCAGCCACTGAGGATGACGTACGTGCCCCCCGTGGCCCTGGGCAGGCGGCAGAGCAGAAGGCCAGGCTGGGTCTCTTCCAGAGCCCTCAATTTCTTCTTACCCCTCCCTCATCCCCACCCTCATCACCCTTCCTCCCTTCTCCACCACAGGTTCCTATCCCTGATCATTGTCCATCCTCTGTGGGCAGGCCCTGTTAGCTCCTGGTCTGGAAGGGAGGAGTGTCAGATAGGCCGGATTGGCCCAGGGGCAGTAGCTGTGGGTGTCTGGCACTGGTGGGTGTGGGGGAGAGAACATCCCTCCTGCACATTCCATTGGTTTCTATCCTTTCTGCATGTGTGGATTGAGGGCCAGATCCTTACCAGGCCTGGTGCTGGATATTGCTGGTGGCAAAGATGATGTCAGGGCCCTGTTGCCATGGGGCAGTAGGGAGTGGGGGCCCATGGGATTTTCTGAAATTCCATTTTCATTCTCCCCTACTCCTTTGTCAGCAGCATCAACTCTCATCTCCAGTCTGGCCACAGCACCTTGAAAGGCTGCTAACAGTCTTTCCACCCTGTTTGCCTTTGTGATATTCTCTCCTTTCCATCTTTCTCCCTTTTCTCCTGTTCCTTCTCATAATGAGCCATATTACAACCCAAAGACACTAGATTAGCTTCCTGGCTAGCCTCCCTGATCCAGTGCCTCTGAGTTCTCTGAGCAGTTCTCTGAAGTCACTAACTAGCTGCCCATTTTATAGCAGTAGAAATCTTGGGTATGTGAAGGCTTGTAAAGTCTGACCCAAGCTGGGCATGGTGGCACACACCTTTAATCCTAGTGATTTAGGAAGCTGAGGCAGAAGGATCATAAGTTCAAGACCTGCCTGGACAACTTAGATTTTGTCTCAAAATTAAAAAAAAAAAAAAGAGGGGGCTGGGGATGTAGCTGAATAGTAGAGCATCCCAAGTTCAATCCCCCAGTACCACAAAAATAAATATTTTTTTTGTTCTAATTAGTTATACATGGCAGCAGAATGCATTTTGACTCATTGTACATAAGTGGAGCACAACCTTTCATTTCTCTGGTTGTACACGATTGCCCCATTCATGCAGTCATACGTGTACATAGATGAATAATGTAAATAGATTTTAAAATGCCTGGCCCACCTACCCTGTTCAGGGTCAGATAGTCACTGGTTGTAGATATTCACTGAGGATTTAAAAGCAGGCTGGGCCACGCACCAGATCTGATTGAAACCTCACAGTGGCTCTGCTATGAGGGTACCTCTGTAGTCTGTCCTACCAAACCCCAAGCAGCAAAGTGAATTGCCCCCAAGTTCCATAGCCAGCAAGTGGCACAATGGATTTGGGAGTCTGAACCTGGACAGCTAGACCCCAGAGCCCACATTCTTGCTGCTTCCTGAGCTCTTCCTGAGTGTTTGAAGTCCTCATAAGTTCTTCTGGATCTCTTTCCTTTTCAACCTTGTGTTGGGTGCATGTGTAGGCACGCATGCATGCATACTTACATAAGGCTATTTTCTTGTATGTTCTTTAACTTGATGAGGAAACTGAGGCCCCAAGGTGTGGAGACTCCTCCCCTGAGAGTGCCCAGCATAGGCTCTTCATCTTTCATTCAAGGCATCGTTGACCTAGAGACTTTGCCTCACCTGGTCCCAGGTTGCCCCTGCCCTGTTGCTCACCTCATCCAGGAAGGTTTCCAAACCCACAGCCATACCTTTTGTCTCCATCCTAAGTTCTCGTGGCTCTCATGATCTAGGGTATATGGGTGAAATTGACTCAGGCTCTTCTCCCTGGTTTGCTGTTTGTGTCATGGGTGTCTTTTGATGCAAGCCAGGGGAAGGAGCAATCCCCTTAAAAAGGGCTAGAATTACATCCCAGCTTTCCTTGCTTTATGGCTGCCCCTGAGCCCCTTTTCAGGTCGCTCTGCCCACCATTCTTCAGTTGCTGGCTCACTTGCTCTCCTTTTGTCTTTGTGCCCATGGGAGTCATCTCGCTGCCATTCTTTACCCTGCCCTGTGACCCTGACTTCATTTGACTCATTTTCTGCAAGTCTGGGGCTGGAAGCTGAGGATGGGTGTTTGGTGTGGGTCTGGGGCTGTCATCACTCAGGGTAAAGCTCTGAAAGAGGCAGAGGAGACTGTGTGTGTATCATCACTGATGACCACTAGGGGTTCGGAGGCCTCCAGTGGGCCTCACATACCCAGCTGCCCCCTTATGCTGAGCCCACCTCCTCTGTATCTCCCCATACAGATCCGTGGCCAGCTGCAGTCCCACGGGGTCCAAGCTCGGGAGGTCCGGCTGATGCGGAACAAATCTTCAGGTGAGCTTTCGTTCCTAGTGCCCTCCCCTTCTGCTGGCCAGCCTCAGCCTCCAAATCTCCCTCCTGCCTCTGCCTCTCCCTCACCCTCCCTACCCTGCCTTCTTGCCACAGCTGGGAATGGGCAGCTTTGGGGGGTACCCTCTTTTCTCCACCCCCCACTCTCCTCACAGCTCCAGCCAGCAGCTTCTATGGGGGGCTGTTGGGGAGGGGGTGCGGCTCTGGGCTGAGCTGAGTGCTCCCCGGGGGCAGGGCCAGGGCCAGGCTCCGGGGAACCTCTTCTTTGGGATTCTGAGTATCTGAGATGGTGACCCCTCCCAGTACACTCTCTTCCCTCTCCTTTCTCCTGCCCCTTGCTCTCCTCTACATTTTTCTGGCAACAGCCTCTGACCAGAAAGTGGGTCTGACATAGACCCACTCATGTATTCCAAGAGGGGAGGCAGGGATGGTTCTCATCCAAGGGTGCATCCCAAGGAGAAGCCAGAGCTTTCTGGCCTTGACTGTTCCCTCCCTCCCTCTTGCAGGCTGCTTGGAGCTGGCCTGAGGTTAGCAGGGTGGTGGGGGGAGTTATCTCTGCAGGACCTCTGCCCAGGCACCCCAAGGCAGGCACAGTGGGGCCTCACTCTGCCTGGGCTTCTCTCTCCATCTCAGTCTCTCTCCTCCCCACACCTCCTTTATCTCTTTTCTCTCTCTCCCTCCCCTCTGAGTTCACCCCTCCCTGCCATTTTTTCCATCTGTCTTTCTCTCTGACTATACCCTTCCATCCTATTGTGCATCCTAATGGTGATTTCTTTTGGAGATCAAGCGAGTCCCCTCCCAAGTCCTACCACATCCAAAGCCCCAGTATGTACCCACCTCTGAAGGAGATGCTTTCCTGAGGCCTCAAGTCCAAAACCCCTTACTCAGCCCTGGCCAGGCCTAGAATCTGTCTTTCTTACTGGCATATAAGTCTTAACTTTGCTTTACTCCATCTAGACCACACACCAACAGATCCTGGGTCTCTCCCCACGGAGATGTTCCAGGTGTGGCTTCTTAATGTCCCTGGACACTTTTCCTAGGCACCCACTGATTCATACTCTAAGGTCCTCATAGCCAATCCTGGTCACCAGTTCTTCTGTCTAGGAGGAGCTGGACTGTTGTTGGCTGTAGTCTCCCTGCCAAGGTAGCTCCTAGCAAGTCCTCTCTTCCCCTGTACCATGATGAGGCAGAGATGAGATTGTGCCCCTAACTACCACTACCACCCCACCTGTTCCCCATGGGCCAGGATCCCCACTAGCCTCACAGAGCAGCCTGGCCCAGCCTTTCTTTTGCTCCTTTGATTAAACACTTGATCCAGGACCCCTCCTGTGTGTCCCTGGCCTTCTGCTGAGCTCGCCCTTGAGTTATTTGCCCTGACCTGTATGGAGCCAGCAACCTGCCCTCCCTCCTCTGAAGCTAGATCTCTCCTTGTATCCTTTCTTTCCCAGCTGCTTCTCTCTGTTTCTGTCACCCCAGGCAGGCCTGGCAGGTCGGCCTGAGCCCCATCTCTCTCCATCTCTGCCCAGTTGGGGTGTTGTCTCTTCCCCTACCTGGATTTCCTATTTTCCTTCCCTTTCCTGCCCCTCTCAGCCATCTTCCTCACCTCCCACACCCCTTACTCTTTCTCTGATTGCTTCTTTCTCTTCCTTTCTCCTCTTTCCCCTTCCCTCTCTGCCCCTGGTCCTCTCCCCTCGGGTCCCGCCCCCTGGAACGCCGTGTGTCCAAAGCTGTTGACTAACCCACTGCGTCTGTATCTGAATGCTGTCTCCAGGTCAGAGCCGGGGCTTCGCCTTCGTCGAGTTTAGTCACTTGCAGGACGCTACACGATGGATGGAAGCCAATCAGGTTGCTTTGCCGCACTTGAACCCCCCCCCAAACAAATACTACTTTGTAATCGAGCGCTCCCCATCGCCTGATTCTTATGGACACGGTTCCCCGCCCTGTGGCCCTGTGTCCTATCCCCTCTGTCCCCTTTCTCCCTCTTCCTGACCCTCACTATCTCCTCTTCCCATCTCTTGCTACCCTACTGGGCTTCCCATCCAGAGCCCGCACTCACCACTGGCCCCTTCCTACCGCCAGACTCTAGTGCTGTCCCTCCACCTCTCCCGGCTGAGCTTTCAGAGAAAGAGCTGCCTGGGTGGGTTTGTTCCCCTAGCTTCCCATGCTCCCAGTGGGTGGGTGAGTCCCTGGGGGACCGCCCTACTCTAGAGTTATCCAAAGCCAGGACTTTGTTTCACTCTCAGGACCACTGGGGAATGTAGCTTTTGGCACATGAACTAGCAAGGCCCATTTTGTCAGCCTTCTCCCTGCATGTGCATTTGGCCTTTCGAGTTCCATGCAAATGGACACTACTCTGTTAGTTGAAAGTCCCAATCAAGTGTGATAGTTTTATTAACATCCTGGACTCACTTTGCTGTCCCCTCCCTTCCTCTCCCCTTCCCACTGCCCTTTCTACCCACAGTGGGCACTGCCTCTGCCTTCCCAGCAAGGGTCCCCGCACAATCAGCAATGGAGGGAGCCTGCTCCCCTCACACGGCATGGGATCCCAACCCAGCAACTTTGGGACCTTATGAGACCCAAGGATCTGCCTTTGCCACCCAGCCCAGACCCCAGATCCTAGACCCCTGGAGTAGAGCACTGGAGAGAAGCTTCAGGGGAGGAAGGAATAGCTGTGGTGAAGTGGAGGGTCCCAGCAGAGGCAGCCCTGGGGCCAGCTCTGTGGGTCATAGGCTAGTGCGGTGGGCCCAGGACCCAGCCAGCCTTGGGAAGGCGGCCTCATTCAAGGCGGGAACTTCCGTCTGTTAAATATGGCTCTTTCTTTTTCCCCTTCTCCAGCACTAGCGCGCGTGTGCGCTCTCTCTCTCTCTCTCTCCCCTTCTTTCCCTCCCCTCCCCGTCTCCCCTCATCCCCAAGTGTAGCCTGTGTAGTGCTGGCCCTGGGTGTGGCCTGGCAGTGTCAGGGCCGAGTGGGGGGTTCTCCCCATTGTCCACAGGCGTCGGTCAGCCGAGCACTGTGTGCCTGGTGGTGTGTGTTCACGTGTGTGTGTGTGTGCCCGGAAAAGCAGCAAGCAGCTGCGCCCGAGAGCTGTGGCGCTTTCCCTCCCTCCCTCCCTTCCTTCTTCCCTCCGTCAGTTCTCCGACCTCCCTCCATTCCCTGTCCCTCATCCATCCAGCTGAAGGGCTCGCTCACTCTCTTCTCCTTTGCTGAAACGGTGCGTGGGGCACTGCTGCCTGGACCTCACTGCGCTCTGCTTTTTCCCACAGCACTCCCTCAACATCCTGGGCCAGAAGGTGTCTATGCACTACAGTGACCCCAAGCCCAAGATCAATGAGGACTGGCTGTGTAATAAGGTACAGGGGTGTTGGGCATCGGGTGCTGTGGAGAAAGACAGCCCCAGCAGGGGTGGCAGCAGCTCTCTCTCAACCTGGGTGTCAAGGATTGGTTCTCCAGCCCTAGCCAGGCTCTGCCCTCAAAACATTTTTGCCTGGATTCCTAGTGGGCTTGAAAGAAATATTCACATAAATGGCTACTAAGTGATCATGTGGGCCTATTGCAGTGTATAGAATGTGTGCTCTGGAGCCAGACTGGCTGCAGTCACACCATCCTAGGTCTGCCTTGATGATGGTCGAGGTGCTTTTCCTCTCTTTGCCACAGTATCCCTGGCTTTAAGAGGCAAGTACTAATGAGGTTGTGGGGAGGTAGACGGCATCAATGGGAAGGTAACAGCCCACAGGCAACACAGTGTAAGTGTTCACTCTTACCATTGAAGAAAGGCACAGTACGTTCAGAGGACCCATATCAGGTGACTCAACCTTGAAGGAAACCCTGACACAGCCACCTCAAACGTGAGCCTGGAGGGTACAGCATGTAGGTTTTGTGGTTACCTTCATATTCCCTAAGAGGAAGCTAGGACTCAGAGGTGGAACTATGGCTGTATTTAGCCAGGATTTGCTCCTGATCACAGGGACCACTGGTTCCCTAATGGCCTCAGGTCTGCCCTGAGGGCCAGCTTTGCAGTTCCACAGCCTCATCTCCCATGGTCATCTGTCAGTCTTCAAACCGAATTAGAAGAAAGAACTAGTGGGGGCGCTGACCCTTTCCCAGAAAAGTAATCTGCCTATTCAGGGGAGAGTGGCATCTTCCCATCCTAACATTAAAAAGTCCTATCGGAGGGTGAGTGCTCAACCTTCCTGAAGAGGTAGGGACAAAGGAATAGTGGCATTCCATTCCTCCTATATTTTTAGATATTCCTTGAAACCAAGGTTCTCTTTGCTTCCTTCTCCTCCTTTATGCCCCGCATTCCTGTTGGTTGCCAGGTCCTGTTGCTTCCATCTCAGAAATGCCACCTTCCTTCCCTTGCCATTCCCGCTGCTCATGCCAATCCTCACGCCCTCCCACCCAGTCGCCGTGGAGCCCTCTCTGGTATGCTGGCCTCCTGCCTCTTTTTCCCACCCTCACCTATAACATTGCAGCTGAAACCAAGCTCTGACCATGCCCCTCCTTTTCTGCTTAAAACCCTTATAACTCTGAGCTTAAGCATGAGATCCTCCTGTTACCTAGCATCTTCCCATCCCAACTTTGTCTCTTGCTTCTCTGCTTGCTTCTTTGTGACAGCTACAGAAAATCTCTTGTTCCCTCTGCTAGGAATATCTTCCCAGCAAAACTAAACTTCTGGGCCTCCAAAATCAAACATCCTGCTTCTGTGTAGCCTTCCCTAAGCCCCTGTTGGTGCACAGTCCAAGCAGACCCAGCTGCTCTCCCTATGCTACACCTACCTCCGTGCTGTTAGGCTCCCCGGGCAGTTGTGACATCCTAGCCACATATGGCAGACTTGGCAAGGAAGCAATGTTTAGTACCTGATAGGGATAGAATGTGGTAGAACTGGAAGAGGTTTACAGAAGCTGGAATATCCAAGGAAAATTTCTCAAGAGTAGTAGGATTCAACATAGTCTTAAAGGAGGGGTGGATAGGAAGGAAAATTGACGGTTTCTGATTAGAGAAGCAAGTCTTGGGAAGAGAAACCTACTAAAAGGACTGAGCGGGGCACTCCTGGGAGTTGGTACCCCCAAGGATACAGAAGGAGTTATAAATTAAGGGAGTTGATTGATCTGGGGATGGCACTGAGGAACCAGTTTGAGACCATGTAAAAGAAGATTCACGGGACTGAGAATGACAGCAAAAGTTCCAGAAAAGGCCCCTGCCACCCCTACCTAACCCAAGGACCCCCCCTTCCTGGACCGTTGTGGGGAGGATCTCTGGATCCATGTTTAGAGGGTACAATGGAAAGCCCTGTCCCCTCTGACTACCTGGCCTGTGCCTCACAGTGTGGCGTCCAGAACTTCAAACGCCGAGAAAAGTGCTTCAAATGTGGCGTGCCCAAGTCAGGTGAGACCCACCTACCTCCCCAGAACATGGGAATGAAGGGCGAGGGGCTGGTGCTCAGGGCTTGGTATTGTGATGTATGTGAGGGTGACCAGCTGTGGAGCCTCCCTCTTTGTTACCAGCCTGTGTCCCACCATCCCCAACAGAGGCAGAGCAGAAGCTGCCCCTTGGAACAAGGCTGGATCCACAGGCGCTGCCACTGGGCGGTCGGGAGCTAAGCCAGGGCCTGCTCCCACTGCCACAGCCCTACCAGGCCCAAGGAGTGCTGGCCTCCCAAGCCCTATCACAGGGTTCAGAGCCAAGCTCGGAGAACGCCAATGACAGTGAGTCAGTCATTCCTTCCCTCTTCCTACATGCCCTTGGCGTCTGGGCCCAGCCCGCCACGGCCAGAGAAATGGTAGTGAACAGGACTGGGGCCTTAGAAGTATCCACCTGGTATGGGGATAGACATGTGATATAGGGAAAGCTGGGGGGAGGACCAGATGACGATGAAACTTTGGGGGTGTATTGGAAAGGTTTTCAGCAGGAGAGCAACCAAGTTGGCACCTGGGAGGAGGAACTGAAGAAGCAGCAGGTGCACACGCTTAGAGGCTAGAGGACAGGGAGCTGTGGGGAGCCACTGGTTAGGGGCCAGAGCAGACTGTCATGGATGTCTCCTAACACTGGGACACTTCCCACAGCCATCATTTTGCGCAATCTGAACCCACATAGCACCATGGACTCCATCCTGGGGGCCCTGGCACCCTACGCGGTGCTGTCCTCCTCCAATGTGCGAGTCATCAAGGACAAACAGACCCAACTGAACAGAGGCTTCGCCTTCATCCAGCTCTCCACCATCGTGGTGAGGGCGGCACAGGGGGGGGCCGGGCAGCCAGGGTCCCGGCCCCCGGGGGTGGGGAGGAGGGACCCTTCCCCTACCCCCCACCGCGGCCCCAAGCCTGGAAATGGGGCAATGGAGCCGGGGGCCTCCCCGGGCCTGACCCTTCTGTTCCCTGCCGCCCCTCTACAGGAGGCAGCCCAACTGCTGCAGATCCTGCAGGCCCTGCACCCGCCACTCACCATCGATGGCAAGACCATCAACGTCGAGTTTGCCAAGGGTTCTAAGAGGTCAGGGCCCCACCTGTGTCCCCTCCCAGCTTGCCCCCCGGCTTGGGGCCTCCCATTTCACTCCCAGTCTCTACCATCCTCTCCAGGGACATGGCCTCCAACGAAGGCAGTCGCATCAATGCTGCCTCTGTGGCCAGCACTGCCATTGCTGCGGCCCAGTGGGCCATCTCACAGGTACTCAGCCCCTCTGCCCCCAGCACCCTGACACTTGGCTTTCTCAATCCTCCTGTACCCTCTCTGCAAACAGCAGGGCTGGCTTGCTATCTGAGGATACAAATCCCTGTCACAGTGGCTGGTGCGGGCCCTCCACCTTGTTCCCAGCTCTGTAGACAACTCCGTCCTCTCCAGCTTCTTTCCAAGTCACCTCCCCGGCTTTCACTGACAGCATTCAGGGCTGGTGCTCTGTTCTATTGGGTGAAATTTTTTTATTGTCCTGAATTGGTACAGTATATTACATAATCTACAGACACAGACACACACACACACAGGCACACAAGTACGTATATATACCATATTCCTTAATAAAAATGAATTCTTAAGTGGATGAAAGAAAATTGAGAGAAGAGAATAAAGAAGTGGGAGGATGGGTGTCTTCCTTGATCTCACACCCAGCACACATGTCACTCCCTCACAACAATATCAACCTCAGGAGCATTGGGGTGTGTATTGTTTTTTGAGTTTTTTTTTTTTTCTTCTTCTTGTTTTCTCCACTACCCTGTTCTCTCCTGGTTGGATGGCTCTGAATTTTCACTTGTCTTAAGGTTGCATGCTTATTGGTCAGGCAGATACATTAGCTTCACACATAGGACAGACGCTGCCATCAGGTCTCCCTACTTAATATCCCCTCCTTTTCTAATGAGCCCCTCCCACCTGCCCCTCAGGCCTCCCAGGGTGGGGAGGGTGCCTGGGCCACCCCCGAGGAGCCACCGGTCGACTACAGCTACTACCAACAGGATGAGGGCTATGGCGGCAGCCAGGGCACAGACTCCTCCCTCTATGCCCATGGCTACCTCAAGGGCACCAAGGGCCCCGGAATCACTGGAACCAAAGGGGATCCAACAGGAGCAGGTGAGCCCCAGCTTCTCTCCCTAAGCCCAACTTGGGGCCCACAGGCATAGAATCCCCCGCCTCACCATTCATGGGCATTCTCTCTTGGTGTCCCTCTTCCTAGGTCCTGAGGCCTCCCTGGAGCCTGGGGCAGATTCTGTGTCACTGCAGGCTTTCTCCCGTGCCCAGCCTGGTACTGCCCCTGGCCTCTACCAACAGTCAGCAGCTGAGGCAAGCAGCAGCCAGGGCACTGCTGCCAACAGCCAGGTGAGTGAGCTCTGGGGATATGGGGCGGGGTGGGACATGCAGGGGACATCCTGGATTGGCAGGGGTAGGATTGGCAAACACTGAGCCCTGTTCCTGTCTGGCCCCATGACCAGTCATACACCATCATGTCACCTGCTGTGCTCAAATCTGAGCTCCAGAGCCCTACCCATCCCAGCTCTGCCCTACCACCGGCCACCAGCCCCACTGCCCAGGAGTCTTACAGCCAGTATCGTGAGTAGCCACACTTGTGGGTAGGAGGTGGGAAATTCTTAAATCAGGGAGGAGTGTGACCCCCTCACGTTTCCTTCTTCCCAGCTGTTCCTGATGTCTCCACGTACCAGTATGATGAGACATCTGGCTACTACTATGACCCTCAGACCGGCCTCTACTATGACCCCAATTCCCAGGTGATGGGACAGCCCAAGGAAATCTGGGGAGGGGTCAAATGGCAGTTGACTCTCTGGGTCCCTTTCTCGAGTTCTTTCCTCATGCTCCCCCTCCTTCCCTGTCTCCCAGTATTACTACAATGCTCAGAGCCAGCAATACCTATACTGGGATGGGGAGCGGCGAACCTATGTTCCTGCCCTGGAGCAGTCAGCTGACGGACATAAGGAGACAGGGGCACCATCAAAGGAGGGCAAAGAGAAGAAGGAGAAGCACAAGACCAAGACAGCCCAACAGGTGAACCCTGAGCCTCTGCCTGGCTATTTGGTGTCTGTTCTGTCATCTCTTGCTCCTTCCTGCTGAGGGAAGTGGGATGGTGAGAGACCATGAACCTGGGCAGTAACTATTCCAGACAAGGATTTATAAGCCAGAGGAATTCTCATAGGCCTATAAGGGAGTGGGAAAGAAAAGTGAAGCCATTGCAGGTGGGTGCTGTGGCATACACTTGTAGTCTCAGTAACTCAGGAAACTGAGGCAGGATCACAAGTTTGTAAGCCGGTCTCAAAAAATAAACATGCCTGGGGGTGTAGCTCGGTGGTAGAGCACCCCTGGGTTCAGTCCCCAGCACACATACACAAAAATAACGATTGTAGTGTTTTGTCATAGTAGGCAGTTGCAGGGAACTTCAGTATCTCTGTGGAGAAAGATTATGGCATTTGGGGCACAGTTTCTAGAAACAAGGACTAAGTGCTCAGCAACCCCCTAGGAAGTCCCATCATCAACCTCACCATTCTAAACATGATGGCATGCCCCAAGGAAAACAAAATGGAATATAGCATCATGTCACACATGTAAATTACAATGGCATGCACAGGTAGACCATCCTCTGCATTGTAGAAAGATAAAGTGAAAGCACAGCAAATGTTAACAGTGCGGTGCCTGTCAGAGGAGGGGTGCAGCTAGAGGGACTTGATGAGTAATGCTGGTAACCAATGACACAGAATAGGAACTTGCACTGCCACCTCTCTCGCCTGCTTGTTCAGCTTTCAACTTCATCTGCCTCCCAGATGGGCCCACTCTTCTTCCCAGATTGCTTCTGCCATCTTGTCCTTGCAAATCAAAGTGGGTGGGGGGGGCATAGAAGGGAAGTGAGGGAATGTTGAAAGATGGGGCCAGTAGGAACCAGGGTGCCAAGCACTTTGCAGGCCCTGGTCCCAATTTGAGTTTGTTCTTGGTGGGATGTGACAAGAAAGAGTTTGAAGGAAATTTTGTTTGGGGATAGTTTATAGTTTGTAGGAGAGCAGTAGATGGTTATGGGAGCTGTAGCCCAGAGGTCAGTTATATCCCTTTGCAGTCATTCTGACTAGAGAGTTATGGGTTTGGGGCTGTGGGAGAGTGGTCTACCGCAAGGACTGTGAGCCAGCAGATTGTGGATGGTCCCAGCAGTTTGAGGGTTCTTAGGAGTCTCACCTCCACTCTCAACGTCCAGATTGCCAAGGACATGGAACGCTGGGCCCGTAGTCTCAATAAGCAGAAAGAAAACTTCAAAAACAGCTTCCAGCCTATTAGCTCTCTACGAGATGATGAAAGGCGGGAGTCGGCAACTGCAGATGCGGGCTATGCCATTCTTGAGAAGAAGGTATGTTGTGGCCACCCATCTGTACCCTGCCTGTGACTTCATCATTCCTCTGAGCCCTCTGTGGAACCCTGAATTTCTGTGTCCTCCACCCCAGGGAGCATTAGCTGAGAGGCAACACACCAGCATGGATCTCCCCAAATTGGCCAGCGATGACCGTCCAGTGAGTGCCGGTAAAGAAAGGGGTAGGGAACTCTGATCTGGCCAGATCTGACCACCCACCCTCATTCTCTAACAGAGCCCGCCTCGGGGGCTGGTGGCAGCCTACAGTGGGGAGAGTGACAGCGAGGAGGAGCAGGAGCGAGGTGGGGGCCCTGAGCGAGAGGAAAAACTCACAGACTGGCAGAAGCTGGCCTGTCTGCTCTGCCGGCGCCAGTTCCCCAGCAAGGAGGCACTTATCCGGCACCAGCAGCTCTCTGGGCTCCACAAGGTGACTGAGGGGAAGGTTGTCAGGGACACCCTGCACCTGGCCCATCCCAGCTCAGCCACTTGATTTCATGTCCTATACCCCTTTGCAGCAAAACCTTGAGATTCACCGGCGAGCCCACTTGTCAGAAAATGAGCTAGAAGCACTAGAGAAAAATGATATGGAGGTGAGGTGTGATCTACTTCTCCAGTCCCTCTGTCCCTTTGAAGTCCCCATTCCCCAGGCAGCAGGACTTCAAGTCCTTACCCAGGTACAGCCTGGCAGCCTCTAGTCTTTCTATCCCTGTGAGACCTCTTTCCGGTTCCCCCACCCTCAGGACCTGGGACCTACTGGCTAGATCAAGTTCCCCTTATGAGCCCATCCCATCCACACCCATGTTTCCTAAAGACAGTAGCCAGCTCCCCAACATTCTCACACATAAACACACACAAAATTTTCAGCAAATGAAGTACCGGGACCGTGCAGCTGAACGCAGGGAGAAGTATGGCATCCCTGAGCCACCAGAGCCCAAGAGGAGGAAGTATGGCGGCATATCTACAGCCTCCGTGTGGGTACTGGGCTGGGTGCCAGGTGAGGAGAGGTGGGGCTGGCGGACCAACGACTCACACCGTACACTGTCCCCTGCAGGGACTTTGAGCAGCCCACTCGGGATGGGCTGGGCAGTGACAACATTGGCAGTCGCATGCTCCAGGCCATGGGCTGGAAAGAGGGCAGTGGCCTGGGCCGCAAGAAGCAGGGCATTGTAACACCCATTGAGGTGAGACTCCGTGAACCCATCCCTGTCCCAGTACTCAGCACTGTGTGCCCCCCAACCTGACTAAGCCTTCCTCTCTCTCTCACAGGCCCAAACACGGGTGCGGGGCTCAGGCCTAGGTGCCCGGGGCAGTTCCTATGGGGTCACCTCAACTGAGTCCTACAAGGAGACACTGCACAAGACAATGGTGACACGCTTCAATGAGGCCCAGTGAGCAACTGCAAAAGCAATTTCTAGAGATGTTGTGTGTCCATCCAGAGGCAAAGGAGGATGATGAGGTGTTGGGTGGTCTGAGGGAGGTCCTGCTCCTATATACTGGTCTGCTCCCTGGGCAGAGAGGCCCTGACCAAATCAAACTTTGAGTTGGTGACTTTTGTTGGGAAATTGGGCTGGGATCATGTTCTTTTTGTAATAAAAGCTGAAAAGCCTGCGCCTTACATCTCTTCTTTCTCATGCCCTGGCATGGTTTATGGCCCATGCAGACACAGGAACACAAACATAGATGGACAGGAAGCCTCATCATCAGGTCAACACTAGTGGCACTGGTGGCATTAAATATTTAGTGCATGATTGCTACCAGAACACAGGCTTCTGGCATGCACCACAGTCCATAAGATCCTGGTCAAGGCCCCTTTCCCTTGTCAGACTCTAGCAGGTCCTGCTGTACCAAGAAATCCACCACAAGGCTTGTAGTCCCCTGAGAAATCCAGCACCACAAGGCTTGGAGTGTCAGAGCCAGGACTAGGAATCCCTCTTCCCCTGTCCTCACTGCCCCCTAGCAGCACTTAGGCCTATGATCCCAAGACCAAATTATGCTTTGCCATCCCTGGAGTTGGAGAAAATCCTCTCAGGCATCGCCATGGAGAAAACAAAGGATGCTCAGGTGTGGTTGGCCCTGGGCCTTCAATATAACTGATGACACCAGAGGAAGCTCAGCCTGCAAATTCCGTGACCATTGGGGCCTACCTTCAGCCCCCTCCTCCACAGCTATTATCCAGTGCCCCACCCCTCTGGCCTACAACCTCTGAATCCCAAGCAGGTGTCTGACCTCTTGGCAGAGGTTCTGGATGCAGTGGAACATGAAGCTGAGGTTGCCCTCCCCCAGACCTCAGAGGGCTGAGCTGTGAAGTGGGGTCAGGAATACACTCAGACCCCCCCACGCTTATATAAAAGAAACATGGAAAGAAGGGAGTGCTGGAAAGCAATTGATATGAAGTCCCATTCCCACTTAATATTCTTACCACCCAGCACTAACATTGTTTCCCCCCCCACCAAAGAGGCTACGCTCCACAAATATTCAGAATCAAAGCTGGCTTTTACTTATTTTTATGTGTTGCTGAGGATTGAACGCAGGGCCTCACAAGTGGTAGGTGAGCACTCTACCGCTGAGCCACAACCCCAGCCCCCCCCAGGCTGGTTTTTAATAAAACATCCTAAGAGGCTGTAGGCAGGGCTGGGGTTGCAGCTCAGTGGTGGAGCACTCGCCCTAGCATGTGTGAGGCCCTGTGTCCGATCTCAGCACCACATAAAAGTAAAGGTATGAAAAATACAATGACATTTTTTATAAAAAAAAGAGTCTCTGGGTGAGGAAGGGTTTAAAGAGAAAAGGTCAAGATGAGACAAAAGGCAGGAAATGTACATATGCAGATTTTGTTAAGCCCCTGCAGGGGGTAATCTCAATTCTGTTTTCTGAGCATCTCCCAGGTCAGTTGGGGCAGCATTTCAGCCTTTCCTCTCAGCCTGCTGAAGTTGCTCAGTTGTAGGGGGGGGCCCAACTTCAGTCTCTCACTGTGCATTGTGACACCACCCTGCATCCTATTGTGAGATGCAGGGCTAGAAAGAAGGGGTACCAGGAAGTGAGATATGCTGATCTGGGATGAGGTTGTTGCCCTGAAGGGAGGGAATGGAAATGGGAATAAAAAGAGGCCACCTGAGCCTGAGTCTCAGGTGTGTCTTTAATCCGGACTCTAGGGCACTTCCTTCCTTCCTACCCCAGAATACCAGCCAGGAACCCTTATGCCTCGCTGGTGGTAGTGTACAATAGTATAGCCACTCTGGATGTGTGAAGTTACACATATGCTTATCCTATGACCCAGCAATCCCACTCTTAGATATTTAGCCAGCATAAAAAAGAAAAACAGGGCTGGGGATATAGCTCAATGGTAGAGTGCTTGCCTAGCATATGTGAGGCTCTGGGTTTAATTCCCACCACTACCAAAAAAAAAAAAGATACTTAGCCAACATAAATGAATGCATGTCAACAAAAAGACTTGTAGCCCAGCTGAGTGGCACATGCCTGTAATCCCAGTGGCTTGGGAGGCTGTGGCAGGAGGATCGTGGGTTCAAAGCCAGTCTCAGCAAAAGGTAGGCACTAAGCAACTCAGACCCTGTCTCTAAATAAAATACAAAATTGGGTTGGGGATGTGGCTCAGTGGTTGAGTGCCCCTGAGTTCAATCCCTAGTACCCCTCCCCCCACAAAGAAAGACATATATGTATATTCATAGCAATTATAATAGCCCAAAACAGAAAACAGCCCAAATGTCCAACTAAAAGACAATTGGTAAATTGTCTTATATTCATATAATGAAACACAATTCAATAATAAAAAGGAACAAAATGTCACTACAATTATTGACATGAATATTCTAAACAGTTGAGTGAAAGAAGCTGGACACTAAAGAGTGCATACAGGATAATTCCATTTATGTGAAGTTCAAAATCAGAACAAATTTATGGTGATAGCAGAGCACGATTGTTGGGCGTAGGGTGTTACTAGGAAGAGTTGCACGGTAGCTTTCTGGAATGATTAAAAGGTTTTATATCTTGACTGGGATACTGGTCATGTGAGTTCATACCTTATGTAAAAATCCAACCTCAGCATTTTATCATATGTAGATTATAAAGAAGTTGGAAAAAGACTGCCAAACCAAACCTCAACTAGAAGAAAATAGAGTGGTTCTTTGGTATCTGCAGGGAGTGGGATACTAAAATCCTCAGATCCTCATGTCCCTTATATAAATATGGTGCGGTATTTGCATTAGAACCTATGCATACTTTAAATTGTTTCTATATTACTTAGAATATCCAATACAATGTAAATGTTATGTAGATAGTTTTTAAAATTTTTATTTATCTTTATTTGTTTATTTTTATGTAGGGCTAAGGATCGAACCCAGTGCCTCACACATGCTAGGCAAGCACTCTGTCACTGAGCTCCAGCTCTAGCCCATGTAAATAGTTTTTATACTGTATTATTAGACAATGATGACAAGAAAAGAGTATGTGTTCAATAGAAATGCAACCCCCTACTCTGCCCCAAATATTTTCCATCTGTAGTTGGTTGAATCCTCAGATGTAGAACCCACAAATAATGACTGTACTTTTTAATTCCAAGAGGGAAAATAGTAATTTTATAGGAGAGAAAGCTGGCAGACACCATCTTAATAAAGGAATTAAATTCTTGTAAAATACTGGATTGTAATTTTAATTTTCTTTGTTCTTGAAAAAATAGAATTGTGAAATGTTTCAGTGTATATGTACTACAAATCACTGTTATCCAATACATACAATTTTATGTCAGTTTAAATGAATAAAAACTATAGAAACAAATATGAAATATTTGATATATACAAAATAATTTGTGCCAAATGTATATAATAATGAAGTGAAATAATAAACACCCAACATGAGAAACAAACAAAATTCTTGTAAAATACTATGTAATTTACACTCTCCTTAATTTCCTTCATTGTATTCCTCACTGGAATGAAAGCTCCATGGGGGGAGTCTGAAGGAAGGGACTTGTCTGCCTCCTTACCACTGTGTCCCCAATGTCTAGAACAGAAATTGGCACATACCAGAGCTTAGAGGCAGGAATAAATGCATATACAACTGTCTAAATTCATCTCATTGTCAGTATTCTCTCACACACACACCTTTGTGTGAATATTCAGGGCTGAGGATTAAACCGGGGCCTCACACATGCTAGTCAAGTGCTTCTACTAGTGAGCCACACCCCAGTTCAGGATTCTATTCTTATTTATTTGTTTGTTTATTTATTTTTGGTATTTGGGATTGAATCCAGGGGCTTTTACCACTGAGCCACACCCCCAACCCTTTATTTTAAGACAGGGTAAGTTGCATAGGACTCACTAAGTTGCTGAGGCTGATGTCAAATCTGTGATCTTTCTGCCTCTGCCTCCTCAGTCCCTGGGATTACAGGCAGATGCCACCATGCTCCGTTAAAGAACTCCATTTTTTTTTTTCACTCGGGGGCACTCCACTACTGAGCCACATCCCCAGCCAGTTTTTGTATTATTTAGAGATAGGGTCTCACTGAGTTGTTTAGTGCCTCGCTTTTGCTGAGACTGACTTTAAACTTTAAAACTTTTCTCCTGCCTCAGCCTTCCAAGTTTCTGGGATTACAGGCATGGACTACAGCACCCAGCCAGAAGTCCATTTTTAAGAAAGCTCTGCTGTGTCTGTGCTAGCCTCTTGAGTAGTTCCAGCCACTAGGAGGGTAAAGTAGAAGGATCACTTGAACCTAGGCATTCAAAGCCAGCCTGAGCAACCCAGAAAGACCATTTCAAAAGGCCAAAACAAACAAAAAACAAAAAGGGGGGGCTAATATATAGAATTCCCAAGAAGCCATAAAAATGCGTCCTCTCAGTGAGGCTTTACATTTCTGGAGGCAGTGTAAAATGCTCCAATACTTTCTTCCATTCCCTCTCTCCTTTGCCTACTTTCCTACTTCACAGTTATTTTTTTTCTATCTGTTCCATCCAATTGAAATGTCCTTCCCTCTCCCATGGGAAAGTCCAAATCCTGTTTCAATTACTGTATATGCAATATGACTATGTACAATATACTTAATACATCACTGATACAACTGAAAACAATTCAGAGAAGAACTCAGCCACACTCATTGCTTCAGGTGCCACCTCTGCTGCTCCCCAAATTCAGATCTCCTGTGCAGACTCCACCCGCTGAATTCCAGACTCTGTCCCCAGACCAACATCTCTACTTGGTTGTCTGACAGGCATCTCAAATGTAACAGCCAAAACCAAACTCTTGATCTTGCCTCTCATCCACTCCTGTTGGAGTATTTCCCATGTCAGTTGATGGCAATTCCATCCTTCCAACTGCTTAGGCTAAAAACCTGGAGGCTCAGCCACAGAACTTCTGTTTATCATACCCCACATCTAATTTCAGTAAATCTGGCATTTTTGCCTTCAAAATAAATTCATAAACCCGGTGCGATGACGCATGACTACAGATCCAGTACTAGGGGGGCTGGGGCAGTTGGGAAGATCACTTGTGCTCAGGAATTGAGACCAGTCTGGACAACATAGAGAAACCACGTCTAAAAAAAAAAGTTTCTGGACATGGACATGGTGACATATGCCTGTATGCCTTTAATCCTAACTACTCCAGAACAGGAGGTTTGAAAGTTAAAGGCCAGCCTGGGAAATTTAGGGAGATCCTGTTTCAAAATAAAAAAATAAAAAGGATGTAGCTCAGTGGTAAAGAGCCCTGGGTTCAATAACCAGTACCACACACACACACACACACACACACAAAATCCTTAAAATGGTGAATTGGGGGCTGGGGATGTAGCTTACTGGTAGAGCCCTTGCCTAGCATGAAAGGCCCTAGGTTCCATCCCCAACACCACAAAAAATAAAACTAACCTAAAGGATCCCACCCTCTCCACTTCTATTTCCACCACCCACCATGGGCTGATTGATGATGTCTTATCATCTGCCACAGTCTGGCTGGGCACAAAATAACTGAGCCCCCACAAAGCCTTGTAGGTTCAAACAGCAACTCTTTATTCCCCAACTCTCACCGGCACTGCACACACACTACTCGGGAACACACTCCTTCCACGGAGCTCCTCGCCTCCAATCTCCCCGAACTCCCGCGAGAACTGCACGGGAACTCCAAAGTAGCAGGCGCCCAAGGCAGATTCCTGGAGCCGCCCTATTCCCGGAGCAGGGTCCATATACAACTCAATCAATCCAGCATCACAGCAATGATATACAGCTTAACTCAAATCATCATCTCAATGGTTCGCTGGTGTCACCTTTCAACCATTCCCTCTGGCAATATGCCAGGCATCATTTTGACTCTGGCTGTGGCTCTCAACAATCATCACTTCTTGGACTCTTGCAGATGCCTTTTAGCTGGTTTCCCTGCTTCTACCTTTCCCCCTATAGTTTGGTCTCTCTCCACACATAGCAGCCAGACTGTTTATTCTAAAACATAATTGGGGGTGGAGCTTAGTGGCAAAGTGTTTGCCTAGCATGTTTGAGGCACTGGGTTCTATCCCCAGCTCTGCAAAAAAAGTCAAATAACACACAATGTAATTTCTATTTTGTGACTCCCTGTTTAAAACTGTTATGGCTCCCCACGGATCGGTTCTTAGACTAAAAGGTAGACATCTCATCTGGCTTGCAATGCCCTTCCTGGCCTGGTCTTGCCTTTCCCAGACCTCATGTCATAATCCTCCTACTTTCTCTTTCTTCTTCAACTCTACAGATTTCTATGCTCTTCCGCAAAAATGCCAAGATGCACCTGGGCGTGGTAGCGCACGCCTGTAATCCCAGCAGCTCAGGAGGCTGAGACACAGGTTTGTGAGTTCAAAGTCAACCTCAGCAAAAGCAAGGTGCTAAGAGAGACCCTGTCTCTGAAAAAAAAATACAAAATAGGGCTGGGGATGTGGATCAGTGGTCAAGTGCCCCTGGGTTCAATCCTTGGTAACCTCTCAAAAAAAAAAAAAGTGCCAAGATGCTTCTAACATCAAGACTTATTGTACCTGATATTTCCTCTGCCCGGAATGTTTTTCCTCCATGTTTCCACATAGCTCACTTCCTCACTTCTCACCAGACATTTCCTGACTACTTCAAATGGTTACCAGAAAGGTCTCTCTGAGGTGAGGCAAGGAATAAATAAGAAACCAATCTGAGGGAAAATTATTCTCCACGATTATGAGGTTAGTCAGTCTCCTTGCTATAGGTCTTGCTATGTCACCAGTGCCCTGCACTTAGAAGGTGCTCAATATATCTTTTTCAAATGTGAAGGTCATTGAAAGGATGTGAGATAGAGAATTTGGGGTAAAGTGATAAAAGCATTTTATGTTAAACACCTTTGCTCATCATCACATCAGTGAGGCCTTCTTTAATTACATTAGCTAAAATTGCCACCTGTCCCCACAAATTTCCCCTTAACTTCCTCTTGCTCTATTTTTTCTCCATAGCATTTAGTAGTCATCATATATAGTGATGTGCCAAATATTGTTTTCATCAACAGACTGCATACATGACAGTGGTCCAATAACATTAAAATGAAACTGGAAAATTCCTATTGCTCATTCTTTCCTTCCTTCTTTCTCCCCACTCCTTCCTTTCTTTTTTATTTTTATTTTTTGGTACCAGGGATTAAATCCACAGGTGCTTAACCACTGAGCCACATCCCCAGCTCTTTTTTGTATTTTATTTAGAGATAGGTTCCCCTGAGTCGCTTAGGCCCTCGCTAAGTTGCTGACATTGGATTTGAACTCATGATCCTCTTGCCTCAGCCTCCAGAGTCACCAGGATTACAGACATGCACCACAGCACCTGGCTCCCTCCCTTTCTTTTTTGCAAGTGCCAGGGACTGAATCCAGAGTCTCATGCATGCTAGACAAGGCAAGTGCACAACCTCTGACCTACACCCCCCAAACCCAAACCCAAGACCCCCAAAGTCCTGATTCATTTTTGTTTTAAGAAGGGGTCTCGGGCTGGGATGTAGCTCAGTGGCAAAGCGTCTGCCTTGCATTCGCAAAGCCCTGGGTTCGACCCCGAGTTCCAGAAAAAACAACAAAAAAGAACCCCACCAAGAAGGGGTCTCAATGTATTGCTCTACCACTGAACCACAAATGCAGACCTTTATGTGTATTTTTATTATATATAATTTATATTATAGATGTAACTTTTAGTGGTAGAGGGCTTGCCTAGAATGCCAAGGTCTGGGTTTGTTTATCAGTACTGCAAACAAACAAAAATCAAGCCCACCCAGAGACTTGTTTCGTCCCAGCTACTTGAGAGACTGAGGGAAGAGGGTCACTTGAGCCCAGTATTTTGAGACCAGCTTGGGCAACAGAAGGGAGACCCTATATTATAAAAAATAAAATAAGTGATTTATATTATATAATCACAGATACCTACTATGATACATATTTATATGTGAAACTATAATTTTTACTTATTTTTTTATGTTTATGGTCTGTCTCACTCCAAAATATTAGTTTCACGAAGGCAAGACTCCCCATCACTTGGCCCACAGCTTGAGCTCCATAAACGACAAATGAATGAACTCCTTTGGCTACCTGAGCCTCAGTCTCTCCATCTGTAGGATGGGTGTGCCTTTTAATCTGGAGGCACCATCACTTTCCGTTTCCTTTTCCCACCGCACAGAGTACGGCTCCCGGAAATCCTCAGCTCATGCTTACATTTTCCCGAATTCTGCGCGCTGATACCCACCACGTGCACCAGACACTGGCCAGACAGGACTACCAACCCCAGCATGCCACTCGCGTTTGGGACGTACCATAGCTTGTAGGGGTATCTGGATCTGAAACGGGCGCCAGAAGCACTGGAGCAGAGGCAAACACCCCTCTTGCCAAGCATCTGTGGTACATTCCAGGCCGGGGGCCCTCTAAGGCCCCGCGCTTCCGACCTCCGCGCAAACTCTGGTTCTTCTTGCACGACGGAGGTGGTTTGCTCTTCCGTTGCCCCGTGGCTTCGGCTCATCTCCAAAAAGAAGGCGAGGCTTCCGCCCGGCACAGGGGGTGAGCTGGAGCACCTTTTCCCCAAGCCCCTTCCTTGGACAGCACTTGGAGGAGGGCGCTCCCCAATCCCAACTTTGGGGATCCCTTAATGGGTATATCTGGTGGCTACGGGCCCGGGGTGGCATTTATGGGATGTCTGCTTTTGAGAAGACCCTTAGTAGGCGGCCTTTGGGGGACCCTGGGGTGGGATTTGGGAGTCTGTTTCGAGGAGTACCCCTCGGAGGCAGGACTTAGGGGGAAGCTAGGGGAGACTTAGGGTCTGTATATGTGTACTCGTCCGGCAGGATTTGGGGTGTTTCCCTTGAGAGAGAGGAGAAGTTGGAGATTACTAACGTCTAGGCGAGGTTTGAGGAGGGCTTGTTTCAGGACAGGACCCGGTGACAGTGGGAACGTTCGGGACCGACGTGGCATTATGGAGGTATCTGTGGTCTTTGTGACCTCGGGTTCTATGATGAAGTCTCCGCGCCTGATGAGGTTACTCGGGACTGCGAGACTGGACACGTTGGGGCTCAGACCCAGGGAGAGGAGCCCCCCCAGCTTAGGCTGGGAAAGAGACCGTCTGCTAGGCTCTTCCTGAGCGGACGTAGTGCTTCCCGGCCTTCGTTGGTCGCGGCGGTTTTCATTATTCATAAGGAGGTGGGGCTGTGGTGGGAAGCAGTTTTTGGTCTCTTTCGCACCTGGTTCGCCAGAGGTATCTGCTTGCGAATTATTCTCGAGGGGGCGGAACAGCGTTCAGAAGGGGCATGCTGAAGGGGTGTTCCAAAGCCTGCCGTGCAAACTAGAGTTTATTGCTTATTCATACAACAATCAATCGAGGTGAGTAGTGCCCCGAGTTTTCTGAGACTTTTCTAGGGGCACTGTGCCCAATTTATGAGGGGCGTGGTTTTCACAGCTTCATCTGCATGATCCGCGGGTTAGATTTCTCTTATAGATTCCAGGATTTAAGCCCTGTGTCTGAAGGATGAGGCCTCGGCATTTCCTTCCTTCTGGCCCAGTAATCCCAGATTATCAACCGAGCCTCTGGATTCAAATCCCATGGCTTCATGCCAGTTGTGTGATATTTAGCCAAACTTCGAATGAGCATGAAAAATGGGTATCTGGATAACGGGTATACGGATAAAATCGCTCATTTAGCGACTTTTTAAAAAATATTTTTAGTTGTGGATGGACACAATACCTTTATTTTATTTATTTATATGCGGTGCTGAGGATGGAACCCACTGCCACACACGTGCTAGGCAAGCGCTCCACCATTGAGTTACAACCCCAGCCCTTAGTGACTTTATAAGTCCATTTTATCTTCAGAAAAATCCTAGGAGGTATGTTATTATTATCCCACTTTATAGATGAGAAAACTGGGACACAGGAAGGCTAAGTAATTTGCCTAAGATCACACAGTGGCCCAGCCAGGATTCAAACCCAGTCAGTCTAGTTCCTGAGTCTATAGTCTTAATAATCAAATGCTATAACATCCTTCCCCCAAGTTAATAGTAGCACCACTGCTGGGCACAGTGTTGTATACCTGTAGTCAGGCCACCAAGGAGGCCGGGGCAGGAGGATCACTTGAGCCCTGGTGAGATCAGCCTGGGCAATACTCTGTTTTTTTTAAAGGACACTACTATTGTTAGTTATATAGTATTTACTATGTATCAGTGTTCTAAACCCTTTCTACAAATTTAGGCATTTAAACTCCAACCCAAGCCAGGCACAGTGATGCAGGCTTGGTCCCAGCAACTCAGGAGACCAAGAGAATCTCAAGTTAGTGGCCAGCTTCAGCAATTTAGGGATACCCTGCCTTAAAATAGATAGATAGAGGACTGGGGATGTAGCTCAGTGGTAAAGCGCCCCTGGGTTCAATTCCCAGAACAAAAAAAAAAAAAAAGAGGGGGAAAGAGGAAAAAGAAACTCCAATGCAAGGTAAGTTACTGTTATTTTGATTTTCTGGATGGGGAAATAGTGGCCTAAGTTGGGGGTTTCTGTAGTGGCTGGAGATATCCTCACCCATAACTAGTTTTATATTAATGTAAATATGTTTGTATATAAATATACACACATATAGTATTTTAAATATATACACATATGTAATTTAAAAAAAAAATAGCAGTGTTTTGTGGCGATATTGTTCTAAGGCTCATTCCATAATTCACTTTTTCTGATTTTCATAATAAATTCATCTCTGTGAGGTGGATGGGTTCAATCACAATTTTAATCTTTACAGTTGTGGAAACCGAGGCACCTGTCAAAGGCAAATAGTGCATCTGGATTTGGTTGGACCAAGGCAGCCCTGGTTCCTGAGCAGTTAGTCAGGGATGGGAAGGAGGGGCTTATGCTTTCCACTGGGTTTCCCTGGTCTCTGCAGGGTCATCTATTATTACTCATGAACAGGAAGGCATGACCACATTGCCTTGACTATGTATCATAAATCCTTATTTGCTGGGATGGTTATCTATGAGTGTTTATGGCCATTCAACCTCATGAATAATTAATATACTGGGTGGGACCTTTGTTGACCTCTCTGAGTTTCCAGGTTGAGCTGCTGCAACAGCATCATTCATTATTCAGGAGCCAGGGGAGCACGGTTTTCCCTGCAGTAGCCCCATTTCCCTGAGTACAAGGTATTAGATGTAGCAATAGGCGGTCCTGCCTCTTTTGTTCCAGCCCACTGGGCCTTATGCATTATTCATGAATAAGATGCAGGCTTGGTCTCCTTGGCATCCAGGCTGCTGCAAGATTATTCATTATTCATGAGCAGTGGGTGTGGCTGCCATGTTTTAACATCCACTCTCTGGTTGCCTGGTGTTAGAACCAACTGCCTGGCTTCGTGTCTAATTCACAATCAGGAAGCGTGGCCTTGAGGTTCTTCCTTGGTTTCCATGACAGTCTGAGTGCAACAATTCATTCCTTATTCATTTTCCATGGGGCGTGGCCTCTTGTTTTACCTGTTTTCCTAGTTACTGCCACAGTACCCACCAGGTGGAGCTGTTCCCCTTCTAACCGAAAGAGTCACAACCGGGCAGGGAACATACATGATTCATGAGTGGGCGCGGCCCTCCTGCATCCGGGTTCCTGGGGGTGGGGCCCAGGGTTTTGTTCCGGCCTTGGGCTCTTCGGCCGCCATCTTGTGTCGGCAGAAGGGAAGAAGGTGGCAGGGAGCAGCACCACAACCACAACGGCCGGGGGAGGAGAAGGCGGCGGCGGCGGCGATTCTACGCGGCCCAGGCGGCGGGGAGGAGGAGGAGAAGGAGGAGGGTGGCGGCCGGGCTTGGCTTCGGCTCCTTGAGGAGTTGGCGGCGGCGCGACCCGGGGAACCGGCATTGGTAACAAACAGCCTTTCTCGGCACCTAGCCCCGGGGCAGGGGATTCGGGAGGCTGTGGAGAGGCCTGGGCTGGCGCTGTGCCAAGCTGATGTCTGGGCGGGCCGCTGTGACTCGGGCGCCAGTGATCAGCGGAGAAGGGAGCATGCCAGATTCAGGGGCGCGGCCGATGTTTCCCATCTGGGACCACCGGCTCTCTCTCAGGGGCTGCAAAATCTGACCTTGGGGTCGGACCCCCCCCCCCAAGATGTGCTTATGGAGACTCAAGTTTAACATCCTTAGTCAGGTACCTGACTCCATCTCGAACCTTATATCAGACCATAACTTCCTCCACTTTCCCATAAGGGCACTAGGATCAGCATTGCTGGGTTAAGCCCTTTCCCATTGTGTGATATTAAAGACTTTCCCAGAATCTCCCTTCAGACTCCTCGTGGCTTCCAAGAGGGACCAGACTTCAGGGAGGGTCCGTAAGGCCATCATTTCTGAGAGAGCACCTTCTTTAGTATTTCCCTTAAGACATCCGCTGGCCCACCCCCCTCCTCTGCCCCTTGCATACACTATCTGCCTTTAATGGGATTAGACCCTTTGAAAAGCCATTTTGCATTTTGGCCCTGGCCAGCCTTTTGGAGGCCCCTTTATACATCTGAGGTCTCCCAACCCCACCTGACCCCTAGCATCTTCTATCAGATACCCACTCTGGGCCCAGCATTTCTATTCAGAGACTGCTCTTAGCATCTGCCTTTAGAGATTCCTTTTAGTTCCTAGAATCTGCCGTTAGAAACTTTCACTACTTTGGGTAATTCTCCCTGTTATGTGTTTCTGGTGTTCTCTTCTGACACTACTGCTCACAGGCCTTAGCAACTTCCACATCAGATATCAGGGAGGAACTATTTAGATACATGATCCTCCATTAAAAATACCCTGCCACCATCTGTTCTTGCAGACCCTGTTGGCTTCTACCCCATTCTGTTGGACAATCCTCTTCCTGACCCAACCTCTGCCTTCAGAAGCCAACCAGGGTTTTAACTTCTCTTTTAATCGCACATCAGGCTTCAGAATCTGGTCTCAAATCTTTTCAGGATCCCCAGCAGCTTCAGTCAAAAGCCCTCAGCTTCTGCTTCCAGCCTCATAGAATACCAGTATCATACCCTAACAGGCCCACTAGACCTCCATCAGAATTGAGGGGACCCTCCCCCACCCCCCCGCCAAGCATCTACTTACAGAGCTTGCATGGGATCGAACATAATTGGTCAGAGAAACTAACTCCACTTGAGGACCTAGCCAGTGTTTACTTACTAACGTTTTTAAGGCTAAAACTGTCTGGATTCATCTTTCTTTCTCCACCTTGTCTGCAGCTATGGTACCTAGCATATCCTGTCAAGAGAGATCCATGAAGGGCCTTTGTGTTCCATTAGAAATCCCTCCCCAAGGGTCTGTCCTCAGAGACCTCTCCAGCCCCTCAGCATCCATTCTCACAGCCTCCTGGGACTTTAGGCATTAGTGTTATATACCTCTCATCCTGAGAAACAGTTATTTTTTGGTGGAGGGTTTTTCTGTGCCACCAGCATCCTTGGGCTCTAAAATCTCCCACCCATTCCTTGTGCAGCTTCCCCCAGCAACTGACCATCTTCCTCCTTGCAATGTCTGGGGGCCAACTGAAGTTTCTCGGACCTCCCCAAAAGATCCTTTTCCAGAGATGCAGATTTGAGTGTTTCCTAACACCATGGCTGGGTCCCCCTGGAACTTCTAACATCTCCTTTTCTATCTCCCTCAGAGCTCCTTGGGTTCAGACCCTGATTTTCCTTTTTCACATTCCCAAGGAATTACCAATTAACCCTTCCCAGGAAGCTTGGCAGGCCTTAGTATCTCTTTTCTGTGCCCTAGCTTCTCCATCCTGATCACTTGGCCCTGTGCCTGCCACTTCTCAAACCTACTTCAGGACTGTACCCTCAACTGTGGTTTGAGGGTAAAACATGCTCTGGCTTCACAATCATCAGTTTGGATACTGCAGGTCAGTTTTGAAACCCTCTAAAGCACAGTTCAGCTTTACTAAACAATTCACATAATATGCATTTGATAGGGGCCTGAGCGCTTGTTGAGGGTATACATGATGATGGTGGTTGTGGTGATGATTTTTGCTGGATGTGGAGATGTTTAGCTCCTTTCTGGGGGTTTCTACACCAAACTCCTCTTCACCTTGAGAAAGGGCTTTTCCAAACCTTGGCAATTGAAATCCACTTTTGATCAATTATCCCAAACCTGCTTAGGCCCTTGCTGCCAGCACTAGGGGTCTAGAGATAAAAGTTCCAGTTATTAAAGAACTTTCTGGCCCTGGATCATCTCCGATTTAAGGAGTAAGGAGAGCATATGTCCTAAACATACCAACCAAATGGCAAGGCAAAGATACAACTAAGTATTGGAGGTCCCTGCAGGTGTCCTTGCAGGATCTCACATGTTCTCAGGTCCGAGTTCTGACCACAGACCTTGACTTCTTTAACTCTCCTAGCAGTCCCTTGAGGACAGTTGTATTTGTCCCAGCTTTTGGATAAAATGGGGCTCAGAGGAAATGAGATCCCTACACTGAGTCAGGGAGCCAGTGAATGGAAAATAGTAATTGCCTTTGTCTCCTTCCTAACTCACCAAGCCTCTTCCTATCCAGGTTGGTTCTTAGCATTCTCAGCAATTTGATCAGCAGACTCATGGGCCCTAGCCAGCCTCCTACCTCCTCTTGTTCTTTCCCTTACCCTCTCATCCCTTAGCCCTCTGGGCAGGGCCTGGAGCTGGGTCCTGTTTACCCAGGAAAATTCAACAAACTATTCTCCACAAGCTGTGTGACTCTGGGTAGGCAAGTGGAGTTGTTTCTAAGCCTTTGTTTTCCCATTTGTGATTTGGGCATAGGGTTATGTGGTTCATGAGCATTGTTAGGATTAGACAAAGCCTTTTACCCTGGGATTGACTGGCAGTAAGCTTGGGGTAGACCATAGGGAGCTCTTGTCATTGTGGTTAGTGCTAGAGTGTGACAGGTGCCAGGGTGGAATCTTAAGTACTTGGTGTGGTTGGGTATCAAAAAAGGCTTGGTGGAGGATCAGTTATGTGAACAGAAAACTTCAGGGTAAGCAAAGGTTCAGTGCTTTGAGGAGGGAGCATTGGGGGTGAGGGGAAGTGATTGTGGGTCCTCTAGTCTCTAGCATCTAGATCTAGCCCCGCCCCCTCCCGTGGCCCCTCAGAGTTCATTGCCACTGCAGGCTGTATTCTGTCTCTGCAACCTAGTATATGACCCTTAGTAAGTCACTTGACTCTGAGCTCAGGTTTTCTCATTTATCCAGCAAAGACGCTAAATCCTGCCTTGTGGGGTCAGAGTCATTGAGGGGATGAAACTTGATAATACTGGGAAGTAGCTTGGGCTTCAGAGTCAGCAGATCCTGGTCAGGTCCCAGTTCAGCCATTCTCTGTGGGAATCTTGGTCAAGTCATCAAACATCTCTGAATGAATTTTTTTCTCCCTGTGTGAGTTGGGGGTTACTATTGTAGTCTAAACTCCACAGGGGTGACCTGAAGACAGATTGGAGACAAGGCTCGTACGATGTTTGGTATGGTATCTGGCACAGGGAGGACTCCTAGTGAATTTTATCATACTGTTAACCTGTTTAAGGGATTCCACATATAGATGAGACTTGAAATGTTTTCTTCTTTTTTTAATTGGCCTGGGCTCATTTTCCCCTCCCAAAGTTTGAGGTTGGATAGTTGGGCTTTGTAAAACTCCTCCCTGACCCCCTGGGGACTGTGTTCTCAGTAGGGTATCCCCTGCCATCACGCCACCCTGATAAGTGTGATACCCTGATGACTGTCCAAGCATTGTTTCCCTCTTGCACATCCCCCTATCCCCATCCCTGGGATAAAGGGAGAAGAGAGTGAGGGGAATGGCTGCTTGGTGTTGCCTACCTCCTTTGTGCCAGGTCTGTGTTTTTTCTCGTCTCAACCCCTTGGGGAAGGTAAACTGTATCATCACCCCTATTTTACAGGTGAGGAAATCGATCCCCATAGGGGTTAAATGATACCCGTCAAGGAGCAACATGGTCAAGATTTGAAACCAAGTCTATCCTGAATCCACATCCCTCCTCTGACCTCCCCACAAGTAGTCTTGTCGTTTCTTCACCCCACAGGATTGGAGTCTCTCCCTTATTTTCCTGGGCTGGGGAGAGGCAAATGGCTTAGTGGTCAACAACGTGGATTTGCAAGCCAGACCACCTGGGTTCAGATCTTACCCCCAACAGTGGTGTGACCCTGGGCAAGTCACTTCATCTCTCTATGTCAGTCTCTTGTAAAACAGGGTTGCTAATACATTAGTCTTCCTAACCCCATAGTCATATTAACAAGCAGGAAAATGTTCTTGTGTGCCCCAGGCTCACTTTGAACCTTCTTTTCCCCTCTAGATGTCCAGCTCGCCGCTGTCCAAGAAACGTCGCGTGTCCGGGCCTGATCCAAAGCCGGGTTCTAACTGCTCCCCTGCCCAGTCCGTGTTGTCCGAAGTGCCCTCGGTGCCAACCAACGTGAGTATCTTCTTCCTGGAGACTGACAGGCATGATGGTGGGTGGGAAGGTCCTTTGTATCGTTGTGCATCTCTCCACACCCCATTCCTGCACATCTCCCTAAACCTGTTCTTGCCCTCGATCCCTAGGGAATGGCGAAGAACGGCAGTGAAGCAGACATAGATGAGGGCCTTTACTCCCGGCAGCTGTAAGTGGGGCTAAGGCCTGGCTGGGGTAAAAGGGTAGGGTTGGGTGGGTCAGGCCCTGACCTGTAGTGCCCCCTAACTTGGCAGGTATGTGTTGGGCCATGAGGCAATGAAGCGGCTCCAGACATCCAGCGTCCTGGTTTCCGGCCTGCGGGGCCTGGGTGTGGAGATCGCTAAGAACATCATCCTTGGTGGGGTTAAGGCTGTCACCCTACATGATCAGGGCACTGCCCAGTGGGCTGACCTGTCCTCCCAGGTACCTCTTCCCAGCCCCATTCTCCCTGTTGAGGCACCGGCCCCACTGCCTGCCATAGTCTCTTCACTTTTTCCCCCCTACTTCCCTCTTTGTAGTTCTACCTACGGGAGGAGGACATTGGTAAAAACCGGGCTGAGGTGTCCCAGCCCCGCCTCGCTGAGCTCAACAGCTACGTGCCTGTCACTGCCCATACTGGGCCTCTTGTTGAGGACTTCCTTAGTGGCTTCCAGGTACTTGGGACACCCCCCACCCTCCTGCTTAATTCTCTCTGAGCCCATCTCTAGTCTGTTCAGTGTTATTCAGGATTTAACAGGCCAGCCTGGGCACCAGGTTTTGTGTTGGGAAGTCTACAGGATGGATGAATTCTAGCTTTACCTGCTGTATTTTGGTGCAGGTCACTTTGACCCTATGCCGTAGTTTTCCTGTTTGTAGACTGGGCATGGCAGCAGTATTGACTTCATTGGGCTTCTGTGAGGGTTAAGCGTTTAGAATAACAGCTGGCACATGGTAAGGGCTATATGGATGTTTGCTAAATAAAAATTCTGAGCTGGAACGAGGGACTGTGGGAGTTGAGGTTCTGTCTTAGGAGTCCTTGAGGGCCAGGGCACTAGAGCTGCACCCTAGTGCAGCAGTAGCCTCCCACCTCAGTGGGCAGGGATGGGCTCTTGGGAGAGAGCAGAGACTCAAAGATCACTGCCTGCCAAGCAGGCGTTGTCTTGAACCAGGAGCAGACGGGTATGGTAGGAGTGAGCTCAGACTTTGGCTCGAGACAGTTTTACTCCTCCTGGGTCTTGCAGGGCATCCAAGGTTGTAGGCAGAGAGCAGTGGGTGTTTGTCAAACAGGTGAGTCAGCTGTTCTCCAGGCTCTGCGCCTAGCTATCTCTTTAGCTTTCCTGACATAATGTAGGGATGCATTTTTCTCTACACTGAGTTTCACCCTTGCTAAGTGGAGTTGTACCCGCAGCAGTCTTCCTTAGGAAGACTGAATCAGAAAGACCCCAGACATCTATACCTTAAGGACTACTTGAGCCCTCCCCACCTCTGCCATTGTTTTCTCCCCCTTTCCCCTCGTTCCCCATAGGGCTGGGCCCTTGGCCTGAGCCTCCACTTCTCCACAGGTGGTGGTCCTGACCAATACCCCCCTGGAGGAGCAGTTGCGAGTGGGTGCATTCTGTCACAGCCGTGGCATCAAGCTGGTTGTGGCAGACACACGAGGCCTGTTTGGGTGAGTGCTGCCCCTGGCCCTCTTTCCCACTAACCCATATCAGGCCCAGGCCAAGACCCCCAGATTGTCACTGCCTTCATCCCTCCTCAACCACCTGAATTTTATATTTTGTGTGTTCACCTTTCCCCATATGGCATTGGCATATGATCTGATCCCCCCAGTGAGGCACTGAGTTTGTATATATTGACTGCACTTTGAAGGATGTGTAGGGCCTGTGTGCATGGGTTTGGCCATCAGTCTTGTCGTCTTCCACTATAGGCAGCTCTTCTGTGACTTTGGAGAGGAGATGGTCCTTACAGATTCCAATGGAGAGCAGCCTCTCAGTGCTATGGTTTCTATGGTCACCAAGGTGAGGAGACCAGCCTCAGGAGGCCTGGCATGCAGATGGGAAGTGGTAGTCCTCCCTGTCTGCTCCCTGAGCCTGCTTCTGAGGCTCACTCTTCTTTAACCAGGACAATCCCGGTGTGGTTACCTGCCTGGATGAGGCCCGACATGGGTTTGAGAGTGGCGACTTTGTCTCCTTTTCAGAAGTACAGGGAATGATTGAGCTCAACGTAAATCAGCCCATAGAGATCAAAGTCCTGGGTGAGCTAAGGCCATGGGGGCATTGGAGGAGAACTGGGTAGGATGTTATAGGGAGGAAACGTATCCCTGGGGTTCAGACTGAGGGGAGACACATCCTGAGTGGCTGAGATGAACCAGAAACAGACTCCATCAGTGCTCGTGGGCATGGGAAAGAATTTCTTTATGTTTGAACTGCCATTCCTGGGAGAAGGAATATGTAGTGTTAGAGTTGAGCAAGGGAAAGATGCTTGAATGGGGCAGATCAGGGGATCCACTCATGTCTGAGCTCATTTGGATAGGAGTAGAGAAAGGGTCTCCATTGGAGACTGGGGGCCAGGGACTACTCAGGGCCTCATGGGGTCTGAGCTGGCTCTGGGGTAGAGGCTAGATGTTTTTTAATGTCTAGGCTGGGGCAAGGATGGTTTTTTTCATTATCTTGTGGGCATTGTGGATTAGAAGGAGGGTGAATAGACTGATGACCTCCCCCATCTACCATAGGTCCTTACACCTTTAGCATCTGTGACACTTCTAACTTCTCTGACTATATCCGCGGAGGCATCGTCACTCAGGTCAAAGTACCTAAGAAGATTAGCTTTGTGAGTGTGTGAGGGGAGCAATGGGGTATGATTCTAGGCATTTCCAAATTCTTTGATCCTTTCTTTGGTTCTAATGTCCTTCTCCTATCCAACCCCCCAGAAATCCTTGCCAGCCTCACTGGCAGAGCCTGACTTTGTGATGACAGACTTCGCCAAGTTTTCACGCCCTGCTCAGCTACACATTGGCTTCCAGGCTCTGCACCAGTTCTGTGCTCAGCATAGCCGGCCACCTCGACCCCGCAATGAGGTAGTGGGGGGCGGGTGAGACAGCCAGGGCATAAATCCTTGGCTCTAAAGGCCCACCATGCCTCTCAGTCCACTTTCTTCCCTACCAGTGGCCTGACAGGGCCTCATTTGGTTCCTTCTGCCCCCCAGGAGGATGCAACAGAACTGGTGGCCCTAGCACAGGCTGTCAATGCTCAAGCCCTACCGGCAGTGCATCAGGATAGCTTGGACGAGGACCTCATACGGAAGCTGGCTTATGTGGCTGCTGGGGACCTTGCACCTATAAATGCTTTCATTGGGGGTCTTGCTGCCCAGGAGGTCATGAAGGTCAGCATGGGTGGAGTGGGCCTCATGCTTTCCTGACTCCATCATTTGCTGTCCATCTGTATCAGGCCCCAGTGAACCACTGACCACCTCCTTCCCCTCTCCTTCCCCCTTGCCAGGCCTGCTCTGGGAAGTTTATGCCCATCATGCAGTGGCTATACTTTGATGCCCTTGAGTGTCTTCCAGAAGACAAAGAGGCCCTCACAGAGGACAAATGCCTCCCGGTATGTGAGTGGAGCTCGTGGCTATGGGGAAGGCATCCTTGGTGGCATATCTGGGAAGGCCCCTCTCTGATCCTCTTTTCGCATTCCTCAGCGTCAAAACCGTTATGATGGGCAAGTGGCTGTATTTGGTTCAGACCTGCAAGAGAAGCTGGGCAAGCAGAAATACTTCCTGGTGAGTAATCCCACTGGAAAACCTGCTACCTTCCTTCCCCTGCCCTCTAACCACTTCTTACGTGCTTTCTACATCCTTAGGGGGAGGGTCTTTTTGTTTTTTTAACCACCTCACACCTTATTTTTGTTACCGTAAAGGAAATTCAGGTGTAGCCCCTGTTTTCTTCTCTGGTGCCTTGTCATTAAGATGGTTTTGGGCCAGTTATTTATTTATTTATTTAGATACTCAGGGGCACTTAACCACTGAGCCACATGCCCAGCCCTTTTTTTTTTTTTAATTTTTTAGTTGTAGTTGGACACAAAACCTTTATTTCACTTATTTATTTTTATGTGGTGCTGAGGATCGAACCCAGGGTCCCGCATGTGCCAGGCGAGCGCTCTACCGCTGAGCCACAACCCTAGGCCCCCAGCCCTTTTTTTTTTTTTTTTTAAAGAGAGAGCGAGAGAGTGAGGGGGGAGAGAGAGAGAGAAAGTTTTTAATATTTATTTTTTAGTTATCGGCGGACACAACATCTTTGTTTTGTATGTGGTGCTGAGGATCGAACCCGGGCCGCACGCATGCCAGGCGAGCGCGCTACCGCTTGAGCCACATCCCCACCCCCCCAGCCCTTTTTTTAAAAAAACTTTATTATTAGGGCTGGGGATGTGGCTCAAGCGGTAGCGCGCTCGCCTGGCATGCGTGCGGCCCGGGTTCGATCCTCAGCACCACATACAAATAAAGATGTTGTGTCCGCCGAAAACTAAAAAATATTAAAAAAATTCTCTCTCTCTCTCTCTCTCTCTCACACACACACACACTCTCTCTCTCTCTCTTTAAAAACAAACAAACAAACAAAAAAAAACTTTATTATTTATATGCAGTACTGAGAATCAAACTCGGTGCCTCACACGGGCTAGGCAAGTGTACTACTACTGAGCCGGCCCCCCAGCCCTTTGTTATATTAAGGTGCTCAAGGTCTTGCTAAATTGGCTTTGAACTTAGGATCCTCTGGCTTCAGTCTCCCAAGTCCCTGGGATTCAGGTGTTCACCACTGTTCCTGGCTATGGGTCATTTCTTAAAGTCCTGGAACCTGCAGACATGGTGTCAGACCTTCTGCTGGCTCTAGGACAAGTAAGGGGCCATGGATACTTCATATCAACCTGTGTCACTCTGATTTGCTTTCATCTATCTTGGCTGTTTCTTAGGTGGGTGCAGGCGCCATTGGCTGTGAGCTGCTCAAGAACTTTGCCATGATTGGACTAGGCTGTGGGGATGGCGGAGAAATCATTGTCACAGATATGGACACCATTGAGAAATCAAATCTGAACCGACAGTTTCTATTCCGGCCCTGGGATGTCACGGTGAGTCAGGTGTTGTGAGAGTTAGGAGATAAGGCTTTTTCCTTAACAGTATTTTGGGGTTCCCAAAACCACTCCCAAGCTCAGTGTGTTTCACTAAGAGGACTCCTACAACTGAATATTTAGTTGTACTTGTAGCTATGATTTATTACAGTTAAAGGACACACTGCACTATCAGCAAAGGGAAAGGAGCATGGAGTGAAGTCAGTTGCAAGTTCTTCTGAGTCCTCCCTCTTGAGGACATGCTTTATTTCCTCAGTTGCAAATTGTAATAAGACACATGAAATGTTGCTATCAGGGAAGCTTGTTAGAGATTAGCCACCCAGGGCTTTTATTAGCAGGTGCTCATGTATGGAACTCATGTGTCAAACTTCTGGACTCCAAGAAGGAACAAAGGTGTTCAACATAAACCGTGGTGTTTGCATCAACAGTTTAGGTTCAGTGAGTCAAAGATGAAAGTTTCTAGACTCTAGCCAAATGCCAACCTTGGAAGCATGCCTTTCTACAGATTGTGGTTTAGGCAGCTAGGGTCACTCCTCTGCACATATTTGTAACTGAGTTATACAGGGTTCTAGTGGAGAAGCCCATAGGGGACAATTTATATTTTAGCCTGCCCAGTATCTACTTTCCTTCCCTACTGGGTCATTCATTTATTATATGCCAAATAGTTATTAAGGTAGCAGGTACTATTCTAGATATGTGAGATACATTAAAGAATAAAACAAAGTTTCTGGTGGGGGAGACCAAATAGTAAATAATATATAAAATATTGATAGAATACATCAGTGAGCTGTACTGTTCATGTTGCTGGTGAGCAGTTCTGCAGATGATACAGCAAAAACACTATAAGGAAAGTTGAGTATACCAAGGTCAGTGTGCAGCCTTGATTACTGTGTTTAAGGAGAGGGCTGGGGTTGTGGTTCAGTGGTAGAGTGCTTGCCTAGCATGTGTGAGGCACTGGATTCGATCCTCAGCACCACATAAAAATAAATAATAAAATGAAGGTATTTCGTCCATAGTTAAAAATATTAAAAGTTAAGGAAAGCCTCATTTCTGCAAGACCTTAGTGGATGGGAGTGCCCTCTTCTGGGGAAGAGTGCTCCAGGCATAGATAAGACCCCACGGTTTATCCTGGTGGGGAAGGATTTTAAGCCAAGGAGGTGTGTGACCTGACTTAGGCTTTAAAAGGCCTCTGCCTTTCCTGTGTGCCAGCAACTTGGCTGTGTTTGGGGAAATCAACCCTGCGTATTGTTATCTGAAAGAACAATATATGTTGGGTTTAAAAAAAAAAAAAAAAAAGATGTTGCCCACTGTCTCTAATATGTACTTGTCCTCTGCTTCCCTGGCCATGTGGCATTGTCATAGGCTATCTCTTCTACTAAACCAGGGAGCTCTTGAACTCACGGTCTCCTTCTTCTCCAGTATTAAAATAAATCCTCAGGTGGATGGCTCTCTATAGATATGTATCAAGATAGCACAGAAATAACTGGGCCATGTTCCTCCACACTCACCCTGGAACTCTTCACCCCCTTAGAAGTTAAAGTCTGACACAGCCACTGCAGCTGTGCGTCAGATGAATCCACACATCCGGGTAACAAGCCACCAAAACCGTGTGGGTCCTGACACAGAGCGCATCTATGATGATGATTTCTTCCAAAACCTGGATGGCGTGGCCAATGCCCTGGATAATGTGGATGCCCGTAAGTTTGGAGGCGGGTGAGGAGGTCAGGGTCAAAGTTGTGTGTGGATGTGCATGTATGAGGGCTGTGGATCTTCCTGTCCTTTACTGATGTTAAGTTTCCTCCTCTCATATCTTTCCCCTCTATCTCCCCACAGGCATGTATATGGACCGCCGCTGTGTGTACTACCGAAAGCCGCTGCTAGAGTCAGGCACACTAGGCACTAAGGGAAATGTGCAGGTGGTGATTCCCTTCCTGACAGAGTCATACAGCTCCAGCCAGGATCCACCGGAGAAGTCCATCCCCATCTGTACCCTGAAAAACTTTCCCAATGCCATTGAGCACACTCTGCAGGTGAGTGGCTGTGGTGGGGAAGGAAAGAGGGTAGCCCTGTGGCTGCTGCTAGTCTCTCAGCCACAAGGCCCTTAGCCTTCGGATGTTGTAAGCCTAAGTGAAAGATGTGCTTTTTCTCCAATCTCTCCCCTTCCCCCACTTCTTGCCTGGCAGCCTAGGTTTCTAGGATGACTCATTCTTTTTTTCACTTCTATTTTTAAGTTTTTCTAGCATGTAGACAAGTATAAACAATACTATGCTGGTTACTCAAATGCCACTCCCTCTCTAGATTTAACAATTGTTAATGTTTTACCACATTTATTTCTTAGATTGATATAGTTTTTTATTCTTTGTGCTAGAGTGTCTTGGATATCACAACACTTTACTTCCTACTATTTCACTCTGCCTCTGCAGAGTAAGGATATATTTCTGTATAATAGGGTCTTTTAACCTCAGAACTATTGGCATTTGGGGGCTGAGTATTTCTTTGTCCTGGGGATGCTGTCCTGTGTATTGTAGGGTATTACCCAGCATCCCTGGATTCTACCCACTAGATGTCAGTAACACCCCCTCATCACTGTAACAGCTAAAAATGTCTACAGACATTGCCAGATGTCTTGGGGGATGGGGGTGTACAAAGTCACTCCTAGTCGAGAACTACTGCTATCTAAGCAAAGCACCATTTTCGTAATGAACAAAATTAATAGCCATTTTTTACCATCTCCAAGTTATTTGTTTTCTAATACTTAGTCCATATTGAGTTTTCCCTAACAGTTGTTCAAAATGAGTTTTACAGCTTGTTTGTCAGGATAATTCTGTCTGTATGACACACGCACATGCGGAACAGCACACATGTCATCTAGCTGAAGTCTTACAAAGTGAACATGCCAGACCACAATACAGAGTCTAAGGATAACCAGTGTTCTATCAGAATAAATCTCAGCACAGTGTTGGAGACCAAATCATTAGGACTGGTTAGGAGTATGGGGGTGGGAAACAGACCAGTTCCACCTGTCACTTTCCCTTGTGACTCTGCGGTTTCAAAGTGGACGTGTCTATATTTGTGCATCCACCAGTCTCATTAGACCATGTATGACCTTGAACTGAACCTCTTTGTGCTTCATATTCCTCCTCTAAAATGCGGGATAGCAGTAGCAACTACTTCACAGTGCAGCTATAAAGACCTTAACACTTACTATATAACTGGCACTGTTTCAAGGAACCTTTAAATATGTTCACAGGGAGCTGGGCCTGTAGCTCAGTGGTAGAGTATTCATGAGTTCAAGGTCACACATGGTCTAGTGAGAATGTGGTAGATGCACAAATATAGACACATCCACTTTGGAACCGCAGAGTCACAAGGGAAAGTGACAGGTGGAGCTAATCTTTTTCCCACCCCCATACTCCTAATCACACTGAATGGTTTGGTTTCTAACACTGCACTGAGAATTATTCTGATAGCACACTGGTTATCCTTAGATTCTGATTTGTGGCCTGGCACGTTCACTTTGTAAGACTGCAGTGGGTTAAATGCCCAGCTCTACAAAGAATATACTCACTAGCAACCCCATGAAATAGGCATTGCTGTTACAATGTCTATTTAGAGGTAGGGACATGGAAGTCAGGGGATTGACATGTATGCCTGAAGTTACAAAACTACATAATATACAGCAGAGTTGGGATTTGAATTGCAATCTCTAAAGTTTATATTCTCCAAACTACGTCACTAATGACTATTTCCTATCCTGGGAATTCTCAGAGGATAGAGCCTTTGTTGTGTTTTCTGCTGAGTCTCAAGAGCCTTTTTGTTTTTTTGTACTGGGGATTGAACTCAGGGGCATTTTACCACATCCCCATCCCTATCTATTTATTTTGGTACCAAGTAATGAAACCAGGGGCACTTCCTTACTACATTTTATTTAGAGACAGGGTCTCCCTAAGTTGCTGAGGCTGGCTTTGAACTTGAGGTCCTCCTGCCTCAGCTTCCCAAACGTGTGCCATCTCAACCAGCTTATTTGTTAATTTTGAGCTGGGTTCTAAGTTGCTTAGGGCTTTGGTAAGTTGCTGGGGCTGGCCTCGAACTTGTGATCTTCCTGCCTCAACCTTCTGAGTCACTGGGATTACATGTGTGTGCCACCACACACAGCAGATATTTTTCTTTTTTATTGTGATGTAGCATATGTAGAGTAAGATACACAGAACTCAATTTTTTTTTTCCTGATACTAGGGGTTGATCCTAGAGGTGCGTTACTGCTGAGCTATATCCATAGTTTTTGTCATACATATGTTGGTGTAATTATTGTTCAGATCAATTCAATTGTCTTTTTTTTCTTTTTATTTTTTTTGGTACCAGGTATTGAATTCAGGGGTACTTGACCACTGAGCCACACCCCCAGCCCTATTTTGCATTTTATTTAGAGACAGGGTCTCACTGAGTTTCTTAGTGCCCCAAAGTTGCTGAGGCTGGCTTTGAACTTGCGATTCTCCTGTCTCAGCCTCCTAAGCCGCTGGGATTACAGGCATGCACCACCGTGCCCGGCTTAATTCAGTTGTTTTTTTAAATTGCAGTGCTGGCATTGAGGGAATGGGGAAGGTTGTGAGGACTTCCCCTTCCAGAGCAGCCATGTATTTTACTTCCTACTTGCTTTATTCACTGGTGGGCTTTCTCATGCTCTTTTCTGCAGTGGGCTCGGGATGAGTTTGAAGGCCTCTTTAAGCAGCCGGCAGAAAATGTCAACCAGTACCTCACGTGAGTAACTCACAAACCCCCTCGCCCTCTTCCCTGCCTGCCAGACAAGGTATCCTGTCTTTTCTCCATCACTGTCACCCTCAACACCAGGCACACTTTTCAAAGGAACCAGTGAATGCTTGGGCCTCATACTGCTGGGGGTCAGGAATAGCTTTCCATGGAGAGGGTGGGATTGCCCTGGAGCCTACTCCTAGGGTCTCTGTGTAATCTTGCCCCTCGGCCCCTCCGCTCCCTGATAGAGACCCCAAGTTTGTGGAGCGGACATTGCGGCTGGCGGGCACCCAGCCATTGGAAGTGCTGGAGGCCGTGCAGCGCAGCCTGGTGCTGCAGCGACCACAGAACTGGGCTGACTGCGTGACTTGGGCCTGCCACCACTGGCACACCCAGTACTCTAACAACATTCGGCAGCTGCTGCACAACTTCCCTCCCGACCAGGTAATGCCCTCTTGCCGGTTCCATTTGACCGCATGCATTTCCCTGCAACAGGAGCCTGCCGTGGGCTCTCCAGGTGGCACCTCCCAGTTACTGGTCCAGCCATGGCCAGTACCTTGAATTATGGGGATCTCAGAAAAATGATTATGCCAGACCTGTTTGTTCTGTTTCCCACTCCATGGAGATGAGGTTTCTGTTTTCCTTACCTATGGTGCGGTTGAGTTAAATCCTTAGGCCTCATCAGGACTGTAGGAACTATGGGTTCAAATCCCAACTCTTTTTGAACTTAGACAAGTCACTTCTCTGCACCTCAGTTTCCTCAGCTGTGAAATAGGAACAATGATAATCTACCTCATGGGGTATTTTGTGAGGATTGATTAATTAGTATTTATTGATAATAAGTTCATTGCCTAGTAATCAATAAGAGTTTTTTTTTAATGGCTTCCTATCTTACATAATGTAAATGCTAAACAAAGCCCCTGGTTCCCCTGGCTTTGGAACTTCCATCTACAGTTCACTACAGTGTGGGTGTTTTGATATTGACTCCAGTCAACTTTGAGTGCCCAGCCAGGGATAGTGAGGAAGATTGGAGCCAAGATGATGAGTCAGGATTGCCAGAGAAGCCTCTAATTGCAGATGCTGCTTCACAAAAATTTCTCTCTCCTTTAGCTCACAAGCTCCGGAGCCCCCTTCTGGTCTGGGCCCAAACGTTGTCCACATCCACTCATATTTGATGTCAACAATGTGAGTCTCCTCCTGGGGTTTCTTGGGGTCAGGTGGAGGATGGGAAATGAGGTGGTGCTCCCCACCTGAGGGCTCATATGCTTACCCTGCCCCTGCCTTCCCCCAGCCCCTGCATCTGGACTATGTGATGGCTGCTGCCAACCTGTTTGCCCAGACTTATGGGCTGATGGGCTCTCAGGACCGAGCTGCCGTGGCCACACTTTTGCAGTCTGTGCAAGTCCCCGAGTTCACCCCCAAGTCTGGTGTCAAGATCCATGTTTCTGACCAGGAGCTGCAGAGCGCCAATGCTTCTGTTGGTGAGGGTGTTTGGCCAGTAGGCCAGGAGTTATGACCCCTACTTGTCTCCAACCCTAGTCTATCTTCCCCACCAGTCCTCTTCCCCTGGCTCTGTGACTCCAGGTCTGAGGCTGACCCCCCCCCCCCCCCCACACACACACACCTTCTTTTGCACATCCCTTTCTCTGTAACATGAAGAGGATCAGTTGAGTCAGATTATCTCTCTGCTCCTTCCCACTCTGGCCCTCAGGAGAAAGCCTTTTGTTAAATTCTTGCTCTGTGTATATTTGCCTTGGTTTTATTCTTTCTTTCTTTTTTTTTTGAGAGAGAGAATTTTTTTTTTTTTTAATATTTATTTTTTAGTTTTCTGCGGACACAACATCTTTGTATGTGGTGCTGAGGATCGAACTCGGGCCGCATGCATGCCAGGCCAGCGCGCTACCACTTGAGCCACATCCCCAGCCCCTGGTTTTATTCTTTACTCTCTTTTTTCTTGATCTGTTCATTCAGGGTTTTGGTCTTCACCAGTGATCTCCCCTTATATATACCTGCTTTGTCGTCTTCCACATCTCTCCCATTTCCCCATCCACACATCTCGGCCCCCTCCCCACCCATTTCCCACATGCATCTTCACCCCGGTATTGTCCTCCATACTTAGGCCGAAGTTTACTGACACCTTGTCTATATATTTATTCTCCTGTCTTCCCTTATATATCTGTAATGCATCTGAAACTCTCTACATTGACCTTCCATGTATCTCCTTCCATCTCTCCTTTCCTGTCCCTGTCTACCTTCCAGAATATCTGCCTTTCATGTTCTTCTCTGTATATTGTTGTAATCTTTCCTTTTAACATTTTCTTTCATCTGCACATATTCTCCTGTTTCTTCCCACACATCTCACCCTTGGTATATACCCTTTTCTTCCTCATTCTCCATCTGCCCCTTAGCTGCTTTTTCCTCTGTCCATTCAATTCATATTTCCCCCCCATCTTCCTCTCCATGTATCTTTTTGTATTGTGTGTGGTACTGGAGATTTAATCCAGGGCCCTGTACGTGCCAGCATGGTAGGCAAGTACTTTACCACTGAGCTGTATCCCAGCCTTTTATTTTATTTTGAGACTGGGTCTTACTAAATTTCCCAGGCTGGCCTCAAACTAGCCATCCTCCTCACACTCCTGAGTAGCTGGGATTACAGACATGTGCTACAGTATCCAGCTCTTCCATGTCTTCCTATCTCCCTCTACATCATTTTCCGTAAGATCTATACTTCTCCTGTTTGATCTGTCTCCCTTTCTCCTAACAGCTTCATTCTGTTCCTTAGAGAAATCTCTCTTTATTAGCCACTACCCCCCTCTCTCCATCCTTTTCAGGTTTGTACTATTTTCCAGCTCTACCTCTCCGCTTTGCCCCTCTGCTTTCCTAGAATATCTCTCCTTTCCAAATCCTGTATCTACCTAAATACCTTTTGCCCCACATTTCAGACCCTTGTTTGGATCAAAGGGCTGACAGCATCCTTCTCTTTGTGCAGATGACAGCCGTCTAGAGGAACTCAAGGCCACGCTGCCCAGCCCAGACAAGCTGCCTGGATTCAAGATGTGTCCTATCGATTTTGAGAAGGTGCTTGAAGAGGGCCCTGGGTAGGGCAGGGGTGTGGGCTGAGAATGGATTTCTAGGGATCTGGAGTCAGTGGGGATCAGATCATGAGTTTATCATGTGGCTCTGAATCAATTGGTGGTTCTTAGCCATCCCTCTGTGATCTGAGGAAGTCTAGCAAGGTAATTGCAATGGCGAACACTTGTGTTGCTAGAGGCTAAGAAGTCTCTTCCTCATCTGATCCATTCTTCCCATTAATAACAGGATGATGATAGCAATTTCCATATGGATTTCATTGTGGCTGCATCCAACCTCCGGGCAGAAAACTATGACATTCCTCCTGCAGACCGGCACAAGGTGAGGGGAATCTAGGACTGATGTTCCACCCTCTCCTGGGCTTAAGTTGCTGCATTCTTCCCTTTCTGTAGACCCTGAACCTCTTGCTACTTAAACACTACTACCTTTGGTCTCTTCCTATCTCACAGAGCAAGCTGATTGCAGGGAAGATCATCCCAGCCATTGCCACAACCACAGCAGCTGTGGTTGGCCTTGTGTGCCTGGAGCTGTACAAGGTAGTACAAGGGCACCGACAGCTTGACTCCTATAAGAATGGTTTCCTCAACTTGGCCCTGCCCTTCTTTGGCTTTTCTGAACCCCTTGCTGCACCACGTCACCAGGTAAGGGCCTGCATTGGGAGATGGGGTGTGTCTCTATAGAGCTGGCTTTAGTTTTTCATCACACCTTGTTACGGGGTCAGAGTTTCTGTTGACGTGTAACCTACTCCTTTTGTGCACTCTTTGTTCATTTTTTCGTTAATCACGTTGTTTAAGTACCTGCTACTTGCTGAGAGCACTGGTCTGCTTCCCTCCTGTGGACACCCTCAGAAAAGATGGGGTATATGAATTGTGTCCTGAGAGATTATTAATTATCAAATAATTGCAGCTGACATTTTTTGGATGTATACTAAATGCTTCACTTGATTAATTGATTCATTCAAATATTTATTGAGTACCTACTTTGTGCAAATCGTCTTTTAGGTGCTGAGGTTATATTCATAAAATAGGTTATATAAATATCAATTTGAATGATTTTGGAACTCCCAAAGAAGAACAGGATAGGGAGAGGCTTGAGAGTACCAGGGGTTGGTGAGTTTGGTGTTTTATTTTATTTGGTGCCAGGAATCAAACCCAGAGCATTACATGCTGAGCCTGTGCTCTACCACTGAGCTCCAGCTCCAGCCTCAGCCGGAAGTTTGGGGTTTGAAATGTGGGATGGTCAGGAAATATCTTGCTGCAAAAACTGATGTTAGCTACGTCTTTGGGGGAGGAGAGGGGATAAGCCATGCAGGCCTTGGTGGAGACTGGGGACCAGTCCTTGCACAGGGGTATTGAAGTAGTAGTAATGCCTGGCATGTTGGGGAATTAGGTCAGAGGATGAAGCAGGTAAGAGATGAGAAGACTATAGGGTTCCAGTGGCATAAGATCTTGTCAGTCATCAGTAAGAGTATTTTGCAGGTTACTCAGAGTGATGTGGGGTCCATGAGAGAGTTTTAACAAAAGAGTTTTGTGATCTGACTTAACATGAGTGTAAGGAGATGGAGGTGACAGGGGCTGGCCCTCTGGGGTGACCCTCATCTTAATCTCCCCTCCTTGTGCTGCAGTACTATAACCAAGAGTGGACACTGTGGGATCGCTTCGAGGTACAGGGGCTGCAGCCTAATGGTGAGGAGATGACCCTCAAACAGTTCCTAGACTACTTTAAGGTAAGGACCCTTACTCTTTTATCCTTCCTGGGGATGAGATGTGCAGGTGACTTGCTGGCCTGTCCATTCCCCTGACACTGTTGTCCCCCATCCCTCCCCTCCAGACAGAGCACAAATTAGAGATCACCATGCTGTCCCAGGGTGTGTCCATGCTCTATTCCTTCTTCATGCCAGCTGCCAAGCTCAAGGAACGGTTGGATCAGCCGTGAGTTGGCTGCTGGGTCAGCAGGGGAGGTCTTGTGTCTCTTGGGGATTCTCAACTCCCAGCTCTGCTGGGATACTTTACATCCCTTCACCTGCTCTGCCCCCACCTACCTCCCCTCTTCTCTTGCTTTCTGCTTTCCTGACCCTTTACCCTCACGCTCACCCCCAGGATGACAGAGATCGTAAGCCGTGTGTCGAAGCGAAAGCTGGGCCGCCATGTGCGGGCGCTGGTGCTTGAGCTGTGCTGCAACGACGAGAGCGGCGAGGACGTCGAAGTCCCCTATGTACGATACACCATCCGCTGACCTGCCTATACTCACCTAGGCTGGCCCCAGTCCCCCCTCCCCAGGTCCCTTCCATCCCTGGGTTCCCATTTGGCAGTGGCCCAACTGGCCAAGCCTGGTGTCTCCTCTTCACCCCCTACCTGAATCCCAGTTGCCACTGCTTTCTACCTTGTTTGGAACCTGACTCCTAATAAAAAGATATTAACCCAGAAGTGGCCTGCCCTGCTGGTTCCAGGGAAGGAGGGGCTTCCTGGAGCTATTTGGTTCTGATGGTGGCCAGCTGCCAAGTTCCTAACAGAGTAAATGTAAGAGTTGCCACCTCTTCTTGCTCTTTTCTCTTATGAAAATATGGAGGCACCAGTGAGGCCATAGAGAGTAGGTACCTGGGTCCATGTGAGTTTGATTGGAGGTGGGTTCAAATCCTACCTTCTCCAGTTTAACTGCAAAGAGGAAAGTTTGAGCAAGCAGGCTGCCAGGGCTTGGTCAGTGTTTTTTGTGTCCTTGGGGTAGATCCCTTCCCATCTGGCTCCAAGTACTCAGACACTGGGTAGGCCTTTACAAGATTCCTGGTGGTACCAGCAATGGCTTTGGTGCCTTTACTTCAGATCTCTGCTCCAGGGAGCCTGAATGGCCCTGCTGGCCTGAGGAATGTCACTGCCTTCAGACATACTGTGCAGTTTTTATGGAAGTATTTGAGAATGTCTAGAGAGGAAAAGCCTCTTTTCTGTCTCACCCTGCCCTCCTTGGCTCCACATCTGCCTGTATGCTTCTTGAGAGTGCTCAGGCTTCCTAATCTTCAAGGGGAGACCTGGCTATGGGAGCAGAGAAGTAATCATTGGTTAATGCAAGCAGGAGGAAGCTTGCCCTCACCCCCACTGGGACTGCAGACTATAGAGTTGCCATATTCTGGCTTTGGTCTTGGCTGAGCGCTCCAGACAGTTGAAGACACCAATCTGGCTGGCCACTATCACATAGGTGTCTTCCTCCATTGGTACTAGTGCCTGGTTCCTAAGGATACCACTCATAAATCTGTTCCTTTCCTTCAGGAACCAGTTTCTCTGCCCTCCTTAGAAACAAGACCCCTCATTTCTCCACTTAACTGAGTGTTGGGAATATCTCAATACATTCCTGAACCTGGCTAGGTTCCCATCACAGCCTGTCCCCACACCTGATGCCTCCTGGGCCAGCTCCTAGCCCCCAGGCACAGTATATGCCATTGACCACCTCCCTCTCATGACCATTTTTTTCCCCTTTTGTCTGCTGTGCTTGGGTGACCTCATCCTTCCATAGTTCCCATTTAGTCCTCACCAGGACACTGGGGCTAACAAGCATTTTACCTCTGGTGTCCGATTAATGGTGGTGGTAGCTGTCTAGGTCAAGTGGAGAGACTGCCACCACAAGCACCTTTCCAATATTAGTGCTCCATGTATGGCAGGCACTCCACACATCTGTCCACTGTCTCTCCTGTTACAAATGAGGCTTGCACACATGCTTTATTCCTCTCCCCCATTTAATTTTGGTACTGGGGATTGAACTCAGAGGCACTTTACTATTGAGCTATATCCCTAGCTCTTTTTAAAATTTTTGTTTTGTTTTGAGACAATCTTGCCAATTTGCTTAGGGCCTTGCTAAGTTGTAGAGGTTGGCCCCAAACTGGTGATCTTCCTGCCTCAGACTCCTGCACCCAGCTCCCCAGCCCTTTTTACAGCTCCTTGATCCCCTTGATCCCCTTGATACCTTATACCTGATACTCTGCCCTTCATCAAAACCAGCTTCTGAAGTTACCCATTAATCCTGGCTGTATATTAGTTCCTTTCCCACATACCATTTTACTATCTGTGTTTGTCTACTGTTGTACCTGCCAAATAGAAGACTAGGGGCTCAGAAGGCCCCAGTTGGGTCACTGCTGAGCCCTCTGCACCCAGCAGAGACAATGGACAGGTGGGACAAGGATGTCTCCTCTTACCTCTTCGTGAAACTAGTTGCCATTCAGACATTCAACATTTATTTAGTACCAACTATGTGCCAGGCACTGTTGCACACATTTGGGATCCAGCAGTGAATTAAAAAACAACAACATGGATGTGAGGGACTCCCTTGGAATTTTGCTTTGGCTTGGCATTCCTCAGCCCCATCTCCCTCCCTTTATTCAGATTTCAATCAGATTAGTGGTACCAACATTGAGCAATGACCAGACTTTAATTATGGGTAAGGAAATGATTTGTGAAATTTCAGAATAAAACTTTTCCTCTTAGATAATAATAATAAAGACAAAAAATCCACTCTGACCTCTGGGGACTTACATTCTGCTAGGTCGCAACCCAGAATAGCATAAGTAAATTGTTGGAAGTGGATTGGGGCTGGAAATGTGGCTCAGTGGTAGACCGGATTCCCTAGCATGTGCAAGGCCCTGGGGTCCTCCCCAGCACTGCGGATGGGGGAAAACGTTGGTGCTTTAGAAAGGTGAAGAACAGAGCCAGGTCTGGTGATATGGAGTTATGGGGATAAAGGATTTTTAAATAGGTACTTAAGGAAGTCATCCTGTGGAAGGTGACTTTGATTGAGGGATTTGGAAGAAGCGAGTGAATGAGGCATTCTGATATATGGGGCAAGGGCATTCCAGGCAAATGGAACTAACCAGTGCAAAGTCCTGGATTGTTCTTGCCTTATTCAGAAACTGAAGGAAATACGGCTGGAGTGAAAGAGAGGAAAAAGGGTAGGAGACGTCTATCCAGCGGTGGTGATTTGTCTTTGTCAATATTTCCACCCCCATCATGGCCCAGGAAGTCCTTACTAACATGAACTTTAATGAAAATCCTAACTGGTATGATCAAGGCTGCCGTTAAGGGAAGCTCAGAAGAGGCAGGGAGCCTGCTTTTGAACTGGGATGCAGTGTAAGGAAGTCCCAGAAGGCCCGCCCAAAGGCTGCCGCCCCTTGAGTTGGACTTAGGGATAGTGTAGTTTTTCCACGCAGAGAGAAGTGAAGGATTAGGTATGCCTAGCAGCGCCTGGTACACAACAGAGAACAGTAAACAGAAATAAAGCTACGGAGGGGAACTGCGGACAAGACGGAGTTGAGGTGGCTGGAAAAAGCAATTCAGAGTGCATGCGCTCCCGGGAGACAGGAGGAGGCCCCGCCCCACCCAAAGTTCCAAGCTTGCGCAGTAGTGGAGCCCGCCCATTTAAAGGTCCACCTTTCTTCTCAGCCTAGGCTCCACCCCAAGAGGTCGGAGGAGATAGGAAGGGTTAAGGGCGGGATGGTCCCCGATTGAATGTTCTTTGGACCAGTCACCTTGCGGAATATTCAGCCTGTAGTTAGGAGTACAGAACAAAAAAGAGCTTCCCCCCACCCCGGTGAAAACCAATGAGAATCGGGCAGAGGAGAAGGGGCGATTAGGAGGAAAGGAGAAGTCACGCCTCTTCAGTTCAGCCACGCCCTTCATTCTTGCTCTGCCTCACCACAGGGAACAAATCCGATTGGCTTGGAGACAACCTCAAAGGGCGGGGCTGCACACGTTCACAGTGGGAATGAGCAGTGGGGGGAGGCAGCAGGGCGGGGCTAGGCTGTCCTATCTAAGATGGTAAAAGCCAATGATTATCCAGGCCATCTCTTTTAGAAAAGTCATCTTCTCTTGAACCTTTAAAATTCCTGCCTCCCGGGGCATCTCAAGGGACTAGAACAGATTGTCTCATCTTTTTTCCTCCTTGCAAAAGTCCCGTTTGCCACCATGGGAATGTACCAAGTGAGACCGAATAGGGGTAGAGAGTGGTGACCAGCAGCCTGGCCACTGGCTGCTGTTCACCTCGGCGTTAACAAACCTCGGCAAGATCGAAACTGAGTACTAAACCTCCACATTTACCCCTGGCGCCGTTCCAGGGCCGGCGCCACATTCCCCTGTGGGCGCGCAATGGCCGTGCCCCCTCCCGCTGCGGACGCGTTTTTTGGTACAAGCAGTCAGAGGTGAGTCCCCTCCTTCCCACTTCACCCTTTCCAGCGCGTGCGTGCGCATGCGTGGAGCGCAGCGCGCGCGGCGGTTGGGCCGTTGGCTGTTCGGCCCTGGGATCCGCCGCGTCTCCGCGAGCAGTCGGCTCTGAGCCTCGAGCCGCAGTGAGCACTCGGATTCCAGCGGGCGCCAACGAGCCCGGGGGCATCGCCCACAGCGGCCAAGCTCATGGCCGGCTGAGCGGGACGCCGCCTCCGCCTCAGCCACCGCCGCCGCCGCCGCCTCCTCCTCCTCAGCCGGCGGCGGCCCGGGCCCAGCAGCCATGGCCGAAGACTACTGGGACGGGCGCCTGCGGCGAACTGGAGGAGAAGGAGGTCGCGCGGCCTCATCCTGGGCCGCCGCCCCAGGCGCCACCGCGCCGGCCCCGCGGCTCTGAGGTTGCTCGCGCGCCCCCGCCGGTGAGCGCGTCTCCAAGACCTGGGGTGGGGGCTGCTCCTTCTATAGAACCAACCCCGACACCGGGCGGCGCCCCGGGGTCTGGACTGCCAGACTGGCAGGTGCCCCCTTCCTCTAGCGAATTTCCCAGAATGCATCAGGGTGGGGGGTCATTTGTGGCCTCCCTGACCTTGGCCCCGCCCTGGGCCCGTCCTGGGTGCTGGGGATGGGAAGTGCTGTGGGTGCTAAGGGGGAGCAGGGTGACTAAAGGACCAGAGGATGTGGAAATGAGTGACAGAGTAGCTAAAGACTCAAGGTTTGGTAATGGGGGCCTGAGCTGTGCAGGGGTCGGAGCATGTAAGGTTTGAGGCCCAGTGTGTGTTAATGGAAGGGGATTGCAGGTCCCTGAGGGATCTGGGGTCTGTTTAGGGGGTAGGGTCCCGGGACAACTCTAAGGACTTGCTAGTGGAGGTTTGGGCTGCAGAGGCCCAGTATACGTTAATAGGTGACAGGGTGGTGGAGGTAACAGAAAGTGTGGCGATAAGATCAGGGCTAAGAGGCCTAGTGTGTGGTGATAAGGGTCAAGTTGGTATTAATTTTGTGTATTTGTTAATGGTGGGGCTATAGAGTGTGAGGGTCCAAGGTGTGCTCATGGAGGGACATATAATTGGAGCCCAATGTGTGCTAAAGAGGGTCATGGCCTTAAGGGTGTATGCATGTAGTAATAAAGATCTGGATAGTGTGAGGTCTGGTGTATGCCAAGGGTGTGTAATGGGGACAGGATGGTAGAAGATCTGGGCTTGTGTTAATGGGTATCAGAATTGCATATATGTGTGAAGGATGATGATGATGAGGGAAGTGTCTTAGTATGTAAGAGCTCAGCACACTAAGGGTCAAGGTGAGGTGTGAGTCCACAAAGGGAATGTGAGACTCCAGAAAGTGCAGGGTAATACTGTATATAAAGTTCTAGTGACTGACTGCTAATGTGGGTTTAAAGTCATAGAGACATGTAAATGTGTACCATCTGGGGGAGAGTCAGCCATATGAAATCTGGAATATAAGGAGTGTCAGAACATTGTAAAGACAATGTGTGTTGGTGTGGCACTGGAATATATTGAGGTTCAAGGGGAACAGTGGTAGAGCTGTGGAGGTCATCTAGTGTATAATAGGGGGAAGCAGGGCTATGAAGAGGGCGTAAGTGTGAACCAACAAGGGTTAAAACTGTGGAGGGATTGAAGCAAAGAGAAACAGAGGTCAGGAATATGTGATGGTGTAGGTGTGCCAAAGTGGATTAGAGCCATGGAGAACTGAAGTGTGTGCTAATGGGGGTCAGGGCTGAATGGAGAGCTGTGTACACTTAATGACGGTCAGACCATTACAGAACAGTGTGTTGTGTATCCCTGGGGAATAGGGCTGAGTAAGGGTTCAGGGTGTGCTAATGGGGAGGCAGGACTTGTAAGGCTATGTGTGTGCTAATAGGGGTCAGGGTGGAATGAAGGTCCAGTTTGTGCTGATGGAAGGGATAGGGTAGTAGAACGACTTGACAAGATGTATGTTAACGATGGTCATAGGTGTGAAGGGGCCTGAGTGTGGGCAAAACCAGTCAGGGATCTTCAAGGTTTACTTTGTGCTATTGAGATCTAGAGCAGTGTGAAGGTTCAGTGAGTGTTAATTCAGGTCAGCTGTAGAGTGTCCCAAGTGCATGTTAGTGTGGGCCAGAATTCTGGGGGGGGACCATACATTGATAGAGGATCGGTACTGTGAAGTGAAGGAGCTAACAGGCAACTGGGGCAGGGAGGGGCCTATGAATGTGGTGCCAAGAATTACTTAGAGGGGCTGAGCATATGCCAACGGTGTTTAGTGCAATAAGTTAGGGCTTTGAATGCTGCAGTGGAGTTAGAGAAATCATGGATGCTAATGGGAGTTAAGATGTAGTGAGACCTTCTTGAGGGTATGTGCCCATGACGGTCAGAATGAGGAGTTATATGACCATGGGAGTAATAGAGTGTAATAATAACTGTCCCCAGTGGATTGTGTGTTATGAGGTAGCAAATATCCTTCAGTATGTGAATAGTCGGAGGATAGGTGTGTGTCCTTGGGGGTCATAAAGGACATATGCCCTTTTAAAAATAGTTGTAGATGGACACAGAATCTGTATTTTATTTATTTTTATGTGGTGCTGAGGATCGAACCCAGTGCCTCACATGCTACAACTGAGCTACAACCCTAGCCCCCTGGGCATATGCCCTTTTTGGGGTAGAGTTATATGTCCAGTTTCTTGCCCCCTTCTTCACTTATTTCAAAATCTATAGGCCCACAAAACTGAAATGATAATAGTCTTGCTGCATATAAATGTTGAAGTGTCTGTTCACAGGGGCCTGCTTAGCTTCTCTAAACTCACCACTGGGAGTATTGCATGATACACAGATTTCCTACCACATCTTCCTAAAGTTTTCAAGAAATGGAACGCCATAACGTATCTAGCCCTTGAGGGTTCCAGAAGTCATGACTACTCTTGTCTCCCTCTCTGTCTTCCATTCAGCCCTACTTAGAGTTTCTCCAACCCCTCCCCCATTCCCTGTCACCACATTCAAAGCAATGGGTATCCATGCCATATGGGGACACAAGGTAGTCTTTGGGAGCTGGCCATGATTTACCTTCCTTAGCCATAGGTCCAGTGTTCAGCCTCACAGGTCAGGATTTTGTTGTCGATATCCTGGGTTCTCTGTGGATGGACCTCATCCTCTATCTGGGTCTTTCTGTTAGGCTAGACCCTCTTCCCTTCTTGAGGGCAGTGAGTTTAGCCAGACAGAAGCAGGGGTGGGAGCTGCTGAGTTAAGCACTTGATTTCAAGGTAACAGATGACCCATTTCTCTCAAATGCAGCCACAGCCTCATCCTCGACCTCCTATCTAGCTCTACTTCCCTTGGGCCCAGGGCCATCTTAGTCCCTGCTGTTAGTCCAGATGGTTCCTGGGCCAGGTCTTTCCCCCTCTTCACTGGCCCAGAGCCCAGGAGGAAGCAGAAGAAGGCCAGCTTAAACCTTTTGATGGCCCCATTCTCTCTAGCAGCCCATCTAGGTCATATTCCTGGACCAGCATCTCTGGGCCACCTTTTTTTGGGTTGTTCATGAGTAGCAGGGACTCAACCACCTCAGCAGAGGTTGGTCCTATGTGATCATTTGTTTCTGTCATATGTATGCTTTCTGTGTCAGTAACTATTTCAGGTCCTCAGGATATATGTGAGACCAAAACAGACAGAAATCTATCCTGTTGGTGCTACTATCTAGTTGTGGTGAGGAGATAGACAGTAAAGAGCAAAGAGACCAATAAATAGATGGTGTCATTTCTAAGGAGATAATAAGTGCTGGGTGATCTACTTCAGGATGGTTGAGATTTTTAAATAGGGTTATTCATAGAGGTCTCATGAAGAAGGCGACATTTGAGCAATGAAATGAAGTGGGTGGGGAGTGAGCTATTTTACATTCTGCATGAAGGGTGTCCTAGGTATCAGGAACAACCAGTGCAAAGGCCCTGAGGTAGGACTGCTGAGTGTAGTTGTACGATGACAACCGGGAATGGTCAAGGGGGAGGTGAGGCCAGAGAGGTAACAGGGGCAAATGAGATAAGGGCCACATTGAGGACTGGGGCGTTAATTTGGGGGGTGATAAAGAAAATGTACGTTGTCTAGTAGAGGGAAAAAAGTGACTTGGCTTGTGAAAATCTGAGATGGACACTGTGGGTCCCAACTGGATTGAACCTTTCCAGCAGCTCTGAGGACAACTAGGGTATACTGAGATGGCCCCTCCCAACACCACACAGTGGTTGGGTCTGGACAGGAACTCCGCACCCCCTATCTGGGTAGAGCAGTGGGGTAGTCCACTAGTCACCATGACAATGGTTGCTGGGGGAGGCCTGAGAGTCCTTGTAGCCACAGGGAGCATTCTGCCTTGGCAGTTGGGGGCGATGTGGGGCTGGTGCCAGCAGAACATGCCATTCTATGGGCGCGCCCGGGGCTGTGTCACTGGTCCCTCAGTTCTGGGCGAGCCCCTTGTCCCACCTGTGGCTGGGTCCATCACTACCGCTGCACCTGAGATTGCCTGCTGTAGAGCCCTCTGCTCCCACAGTGAGGTTGCCACCGTGGAGACCAACAATCTACTGGGTGGGCCCTTGCCCTCAGCCAGCCACCTAATTCTGAGTACCCAGGTGGGCTACTTAGGAGTGTTTATATCAGTACTCCCAATAGGTTGTCATAGGTTTTAGTGTGCCCATGGTAGTCAAGCAAATGCTAATGTGGGACCCATTTCTATTCATGTCCCCTGCTCAGGTCGCCATGGATCGGATGAAGAAGATCAAACGGCAGCTGTCAATGACACTCCGAGGGGGCAGAGGCATAGATAAGACCAATGGTGCCCCTGAGCAGATAGGTCTGGATGAGAGTGGTGGTGGTGGTGGCAGCGACCTTGGAGAGGCTCCAACACGTGCTGCCCCTGGGGAACCTCGCTCTGGACGGGGCCCACTTAGCTCTGCACCAGGTTAGTCCACTGACTACTACTTCTCCTTGCTCCCAGTCCCCAGGTGCTGTCTCCCAGCCAAATTCCTCTTAGACTTGTGTTATTTTCATTTTCCTTTCTTTTTCTCCCTTTCCCTACAATTCTTTCTTAACATACTGTCTGTCTTTCCATTGGTGCTCCTTTCCTTGGCTTTGTGTCCATGCTCCACGGGAAAGGGTACCTTGCCTATTAGAGTTGCCCCAAGACTCCCTCTGCCCTTCTGCACTCTGTGATATGATAGCCCTAAGGCCTCTTGGCACTCTGCCAGCCCCGGGGCCTGCCTTCCTAGGGCCTTTGGTTACCTCTGCTGCCACGGGCCTTCTGGCCCTGGGCCAGCCGCAGTCTCCGCTCATCCCTGGAATGAGGTGCTCCACTAGGTGACTACTTTTGCCTGTCATCCCCCCACACACCCTTTCAACCTCTTCTAGGCCCACCTGGGCTTCCCTGGGCTCCACTACCTTGTCCCTGAGGGACTCAAGGCTGTTTCCTGGGGCCATGTGCATACATGGGAATGATGAGGGAATGTGTTGTGTGTGTGAGGGGGGTGTTCTTGACCCCACCTGGCCTGCCTTCCCCCATCCCTACCACCAGAGATTGTGCACGAGGACTTGAAGATGGGGTCAGATGGGGAGAGTGACCAGGCTTCAGCCACATCCTCGGATGAGGTGCAGTCTCCAGTGAGAGTGCGCATGCGCAACCATCCCCCACGCAAGATCTCCACTGAGGTGCTTAACCCCCGTCTTGGTGATGGAGGAGCTGGAAAAGGGGTTGGGTCTGGGGAAGTAGAACTCATGGTCCTGTTTTTCCCTTGTCTTGCCTGCTAGGACATCAACAAGCGCCTGTCACTCCCAGCCGACATCCGGCTGCCCGAGGGCTACCTTGAGAAGCTGACCCTCAATAGCCCCATCTTTGACAAGCCCCTCAGCCGCCGCCTCCGCCGCGTCAGCCTGGTGAGCACCTTCTCTTCCTGCTCTCTCCTCCTCTTGCTCCTCTCCTAATGCCATCCCTTGGGCCTGCTTCAACCTGCCTCCTTCATCCCACAGTCTGAGATCGGCTTTGGGAAACTGGAGACCTACATCAAGTTGGACAAGCTGGGTGAGGTGAGAGACGGCCAAGAGAACTATGGTGGGGATGGAGGTCAGTAGAAACTCCCTGCAGCCTCATAGCACCTCTCGTCACACTTCCTTACACCCCAGGGTACCTATGCCACCGTCTACAAAGGCAAAAGCAAGCTCACAGACAACCTTGTGGCACTAAAGGAAATCAGACTGGAACATGAAGAGGGGGCACCTTGCACCGCCATCCGGGAAGGTACAGACCCCATCTCATATGGGGGTTATTCCCCATGGCACACAAACATTCCATGGTGAGGATAAAAACTAGAGGTTCTGGGAAACCTTTCTCAATGCTCTGGACTTCCTGAGAATGCCCATCACCCACATATCCAGGTATTAGAGTAACCAGGAATCTGTAAATGAACCAGGGAAGGTGAATGAATTGCAAACCATGGTGCCTGCTTTGGTTCTGAGAGTACCCCTTAAAGTGTTCAGAATAGCACCTGGAATGGATTTGCGTTGTATAGAAAGTAAGCATGAAGACTGGGGATGTGGCTCAAGCAGTAGCGTGCTTGCCTGGCATGCGCGGGGTGCTGGGTTCGATCCTCAGCACCACATACAAATAAAATAAAGATGTTGTGTCCACTGAAAACTAAAAAATAAATATTAAAAAATTCTCCCTCCCCCCCCCTAAAAAAAAAAGAAAGTAAGAAAGTAAGCATGAAAACTCAGTTTCACACTGTGCCACAGGCCTGTATACTGAGGATTGGAGCAACTCCCCTTCCCAGAAACCAAAATCAGACTGTAAAAACCTAGTATCTTATGAACCTGGTGCAGCAATCCAAGGTTCTTGTTTCGTACATGTCTCTGCGCTTTATTTTCCACATTTGGAACATGGAGGCACCTTCCTGGCATAGGGTGGGTTAGAGCCAGTTGCTGTGAGATGTTACCTCATGGGGAAAGAAAGAAATGCGGGGCTTATCCCTATCTGGTCCATGTCCTCACCTTTGTCCTGAGAATGGGACTCTGACTCTTGCTCCATCTCATTCCCATGCTTCCTGCAGTGTCCCTGCTCAAGGACCTCAAGCATGCCAACATTGTTACACTACATGACATTATCCACACGGAGAAGTCCCTCACCCTTGTCTTTGAGTACCTGGTAAGGTTGGGTGGCAGTGGGTCCTGGAGGGAGGTGGGGAGATGGCCAAGAGCTTCTGGATGTGATGCTGTTCCTGTATTGCCTCTTTTCTCCTCAGGACAAGGACCTGAAGCAGTACCTGGATGACTGTGGGAATGTCATCAACATGCACAACGTGAAAGTGGGTGTGGGGCAAGAAGCAGGGACAGGAGGGGGATTCCACCCACTCACTCCACTGCACCCCCAAAATCTTCCAGAAGTGGCCATTCCCATTTGACTTTTTTTGCTGGGAATGCTTGACATTGGGTGCCTGTCCTCTTTTGTTTAACAAAGCTCTGGGCTCAATGTGTTTGGGAGGGAGCAGTTCCTGCCTGCTGGGGGTTGGGCTGGTGGATATCCTTTGACCTCTGCCTGTCATTCCTGGGTTCCCAGCTGTTCCTGTTCCAGCTGCTCCGTGGCCTGGCCTACTGCCACCGGCAGAAGGTGCTACACCGAGACCTCAAGCCCCAGAACCTGCTCATCAACGAGAGGGGAGAACTCAAGCTGGCTGACTTTGGTACCACCAGCCTCCCCCTTCTTCCTCTCTTTCCCGCAGCCTTATTCTCCCACCACTCCCCTTCCCCATGGCCACTTAGTCTCATTTCCCATCAGCCTTTCTAAACTTTGCCTAGGACACCCTCTACCCACTGCCCGTGATCTCCTTATTCCAGCTGCCCCTTCTCTTTGCTGCCCAGGCCTGGCCCGTGCCAAGTCAATCCCAACGAAGACATACTCAAATGAAGTGGTGACACTGTGGTACCGGCCCCCTGACATCCTTCTCGGTTCCACGGACTACTCCACCCAGATTGACATGTGGTGAGGAGAGGTGGAAGTATAGCAGGGCCAGGTGGTGAAGGGGGTGGCTATTGCAGCCACGCCACCCAGCCAACTGCCTCCCTGTTCACTGTGCCCTCCCTGCCCAGGGGTGTGGGCTGTATCTTCTATGAGATGGCCACAGGCCGGCCCCTCTTCCCGGGCTCCACGGTGGAGGAGCAGCTGCACTTCATCTTCCGCATCTTGGGTGAGGAATGCATAGGCCCTAGGAGCTATGGGCACATGAAGGGAGGATATGAGATGTTTGGAATCAAACAACTCCTCCCTGTTAGGAACCCCAACTGAGGAGACATGGCCAGGCATCCTGTCTAATGAGGAGTTCAAGACATACAACTACCCCAAGTACCGAGCTGAGGCCCTTTTGAGCCACGCACCCCGGTGAGGCTGGTGGGTGGGGTGGGCATTAGGGACCAGAGTGTCCAAACTCAATGTAAAACAGATTCCCTTGTCCTTGTGGTAGACTTGATAGCGATGGGGCTGACCTCCTCACCAAGCTGCTACAGGTGAGACCATTTTCCTGAACCAGTCTTAGGGGTGGGGAGGTTCCAGATATGGGGACACAATGACCCCCAGGGGCTCTGAGGCTGGCAGGAAGGAGAGACCTTCTCATTGAAAATACTAATGCACCTACTTCCCCCCAACTCAGTTTGAGGGTCGCAATCGGATCTCCGCAGAGGATGCCATGAAACATCCATTCTTTCTCAGCCTGGGAGAGCGGATCCACAAACTTCCTGACAGTAAGTAGAGTTGGAGAATGGATGAACTGGGGCAGGGATTGTGGGGAACAAGACTCCTTGGGACAGCTGAGCTGGTTGTGAGGGTTCTAGCTGTGCCATCTCTAAAGAGACATCTTTGTTCATACAGTATAATGGGTTGTATTTACTAAAATATTTTTTTGGTTTTCAGTTCCTTTACCTTTCACAAAAATTTTCAAACATACAGTACATAAAAGACATTTCCTGGGCTGGGGATGTGGCTCAAGCGGTAGCGCGCTCGCCTGGCATGCGTGCGGCCCGGGTTCGATCCTCAGCACCACATACAAACAAAGATGTTGTGCCTGCCGAAAACTAAAATAAATAAATAAATAAATAAATAAATATGAAAAAAAAAGACATTTCCTTATATATGTGCTAAAAAATGCACAAAGCTTAACTGTACAATGCAGTTAATTTTCACATACTAAGCACACCCATGTAGCCAACACACAAGTCAAGAAATGAAGATAGAAGCTTCCCTTGAGCTCCCTCACATCATCTTGGTTATTCCAGGCCCATTGTTGTTTTTGTTTGTTTGTGGTATTGGGGTTGAAACCGTGGGCAATTTGCCACTGAGTTTCATCCTCAGCCCTTTTTAAAATTTTGAGACAGAGTCTCATCAAGTTGCCCAGGCTGACCTTGAACTTGCCATCTTCCTGCTTCAGCCTCCCAAGTAAGAGTAGCTGAGGTAATCAGCAGGACCATTTTTAATGCCACTTTTTAAAAATAAGAAAATTCATTTAACCCAATAAATGCTTGTTAACCTTTGCTGAGCATGGTAGCGCACCCAACTACTTGGGAGACCGAGGCAAGAAGATGGCAAAATGTTATAAACAATAATAAAAATAAAAAGGGCTGGAGATGTAGCTCAGTAGAGTATTCTTGGTTTCAATCCCCAATACTGCCAAAAAACAAAAACAGAAACAAAAAATATAATATGATGAGTTCACACAAGTACTATAACAATTCATCAACTCAGCTAATGTGGTTTTCTCTACTTCCCTCTGATTATTTTGAATCAAATCCAATCCCATAGATATATATTCATCCTTAAATAATTTGGGCATATTTATCTATGAACAATTTTTTTAGAAAATGTTATCTTACCTAAAACAATTGGCCCACTGGGTTAAATCATATATAAAAAATGCAGGACGTTATGGCACACACCTGTAATCCCAGTGGTTACCGAGGCTGAGATAGGAGGATCACAAGTTCAAGGACAGCCTCAGTAAAATAAAAATAAAAAGGTCTGTGAATGTAGCTCAGTGGTAAAGGGTCCCTGAGCTCAATCCCCATTATCAAAATAATGGTTTAAATCAGATTCTAAAATACCATCCATGACCTGGACTTAACAGGTAGTCATTGCAATACCATTATCACTCTTGAAAATAACTTCTTTGTAACATGCAATAATCCACATCCCATATTCTATAGTTGTAGCTGGTTTGTGTGTGGAATTATTTGATGAATGAAAGGCCTCTTGAAAAATAGGCAACTTAGAGCTAGGGTTGTAGCTCAGTGGTTGACCACATGCATGAGGCACTGGATTCTATTCTCAGCACCATACATACATACATACATACATACATAAAATATTGTGTCCATCTACAACTAAAATATTTTTTTAAAAATGGGCAACTTGGTCTAATTCCTTCAGTGGGACCATACAGGGGCTGGTCTTGGATGGCCCCATGGGTTTTCCCTTACATAGGTGTCTCTTCCACCCACAGCTACTTCCATATTTGCACTAAAGGAGATCCAGCTACAAAAGGAGGCCAATCTTCGGTCCTCATCAATGCCTGACTCAGGTAGGTGTGGCACCTCCCTTGTCCCTGCCCCTGCCCCACCCACCTACCTGCTTGCCCACCAACAGCCATCTGCTCTGCTTTCCCCTGCAGGCAGGCCAGCTTTCCGTGTGGTGGACACCGAGTTCTAAGCCAAGTTCTAAGCCACAGACCGAGGTCCCAGCAGGCAGCGGCTGGAGGGATGCCACACCCCTCACAGGGCAGACCCCAACTGTATCCTCCCTGCTTGCTGCCTGCCTACCTGCCTGAGCCACACTCACCTGCCCACTTGTCCCCTGCCACCTGCCCAAACACCCAACCATTGGCCTGTCAACCCACCCATTGGCCTGTCTGCTGGGTGCTAACAAAGCTCTCATCACTCCTTTGCTTGGTCTGTCTGTCTGTCTCTCTTTCTCTGTCTCGGTAGTTGCCGGCGGACAGCATGGCCGTGCCAGCCTCCCACACTGAGGCCAGGCCTACCCCTCCTCATCATATCCTCTCCCAGGACCACTACCCCATGGCCAGCCAGGGGTCTGGAGCTAGCCCAGGCTGGGGCTCTTGACTCAGACAAGAAGGTGGCGATGCCTTGGGTCTGAGGCATTCTCTACCTGCTTTCCTGCCTGCCCCATCTGCCTCATGTTGTGTGGGCCTTTTGTTTGTTTGTTTGTTTGTTTCATTCATTGTTTATTTTTTAATTATTTTAAATGAGGTTTTCATTTTTTTAAATGCAATATCTCTGTATACAGACTGGCTGGGCCCCACCCCCTGTGTGAGGCCCTCCCACAGTATTTTGTGCAATGAAGCCCCACTCCCAGCCTTTCAGAGAGGCAGGGACACAGCCCCTATTTGGAACCCTGACCATCACCAGACCCTGGGATCGGCTATGGGAAAGCATGCCTCGGCCACTCGCCTTCCTCCCTTGCCTGCCATTCCCAGCTGCAGGGGGATCTGTAAATTGCTGGAGACTCTGGGAGATGGACAAGTTGTGGGGGGAGATCCCACTCTTTCCCTCCTACAGTCCTGTAGCCGGACCTCCTTCCTTCTCAGGGTCTCCCCAGCCCAGCCCAGCCCTCCTGCCCTGTCTCACTCGGTGCTGTTGAGTAGGGGCCCTGCCAGGAAGGAACTGACCAACTTAGCCAGGAGCCATAGTGTGTATACATGCATAAGCAGGGACAGAGGGACACATGGGGGGTTTGTGCCCAGTTGTTGCTCCCTAACCCCTGGGAGGGTGAGACAGGGCAGGGACAGTCTCCAGGGTCATCCCTGGATGGGTGGTTACCTCCCCTTCCTCTACCCTAAGCCCTTGGGGCCCTTAAACGGGGTGGGAGGGCAAGGGTGGGAGCCTTCCTAATGGGATTTGGGGGGTTGGGTTCCCGAATGCACCATAATCGCTGTATGAAATATTAAAAAGTTTAAAGTGAAAAGCCTGATTGCAAATCCCTGTAAAGGGGTGGGGGCTCAAGCTGGGGTGATTTCTAGAAACTTGGAGAATTCATACCTGGTCCCCATCATCTAGGAGAGCATTGGGAGTAGGCCAGGGACATGGTGTGATTATGAACAAGACCTGATAGATTGTACATATAATGGTGAACATCCAATTGAAGCAGGAAGGGCAGGCTGAAGAGTGTTGATGGGCTGAGAATCAAGCAGAGAGGAGTTAGATATATCCAGCAATAAGAGCCTGACAGGGTAGAGGCAGGGGCTGTAGAGAAGCTGTTTGAAGGACACTGAAAGCCCCAGGGTGTAGGGATGAAGCAAAGAGGCCCAGTGTGACCACCACATATCTGACCAGGACTGATTGGAGAAGAAATGAGATAAGGTTAGATTTTGGACTTCTGAGTAGGTAGAGGAAGAATCCTTTAATACATGGATTAAGTTCAGGAGTGGGATCACAGAGCTGGAAGTTTTGGATTACTGGTGTCCAAGAAGTAGTGGAAACCATGGGCATGGGTGAGGCGATCTTGGGAAGAGGTCCCAGACTGGGACTTACCCTCATGTGGGGATAGTTGAGGTTTTAATTTACTCAAAGTTTTTTCTGTCCTGTAAATTCTAGCTCACATCTCCTGAATCAAGAATAGACAACAGGCTGAAGTGGTGAGGTGCGCAGGGCAGGCAAATGCTGCAAGTAATTGTAAGCCTAATTAAGTGGCTTTTTCTTGAAACCCAGTGGTGGTAACCTGAAGACCTCCAATCACACCACTGTGTCCTTGTATGCATTTTGATGGTATTTCAACTTGTAGTTTCATGGTGCCATAGTGGCTGCCATGTCCCCAGAGATGGGAATGCAAGCCTGGAAAACAGGACACCCTGTTTTCTTGTAACAGGGCTGGAAATTTCACAAGCTCCTCAGCAGATTTCCTGTGCTATCCATCTCTTAGGTAGAATCAGGAGATATGGGCCACCTATGGCAGCAAGAGAGGCTGGAAAAATGAGGACTTTGCAAAGGGGGATGAGATTGCCAGGCCAGACATAAGAGAACTGGAATTCACCCAATTGCTCTAGGAATCCGTAGGGTTATTGGTATGAGCAGAATCTGGTTTCGGAAAGGTGAAGAAACCAAGACTAGGGCTGGGGATGTAGCTCAGTGATAGCATGTACCAGGCCATGGGTTCAACTCCCAGTATCTCAAAAAAAACAAAAGTCTAGGGCTGGGAAGGAAGGCTTCTTGGATTTACCTGGTTGCCCAGGTAAATGGGAAGGGACAGTTTGCAGAGGGGCAAATTAAGTGAATTTGACAAGATTCAGTTGGGCTTGAAGAGCAGTTCTTTGTCATGTGTCAGATCCAACTCAAATGCCACTTTCTTTGGGGGCCCCAAGTGAAAGAAGTGCTTTTTCCCCTACAGGGCTTACACAACCCTCAGGGTATTGTGACCCCTTATCTGTGGCATGTCTGGTTTGGGGGCTGGAATTATGTATGAGTTACAGAGATTAATCTCTGTCTCACAGAGGTTAACTGAAAATGAAATAAATTATGAGGTTGTGTGTGGGTGAGGAGGATTGAAATTGTGCAAGGAGACAGACATGTATGGATATGGGCCTAGGAATGTGTAAAAGCAAGGTTTTTGCCTGTGGTAAATCGGTAATAGTAGCGAAGGAAGTCACTGAAACAGTCCTGGAATCTTGATGAGCCTGTCTTAGGGGAGTTTGGGACAGCCAGGTGGGGACCGCCAACAGGTAGATAAACATGCAGAGAGCCCCACAGAGAAAAAATTCAATCACCAACCAGTAGAGCTGGGAGCCCTAACAGAAAAAAATAGTAGCATAAACTAGCATAGTGTTTTTCAACCAGGGACAACGCCCACAGGGGGCATTTAATAATATCTGGAGGGAGAAATTTGGCTGTCCTGAAGGGTGCCACTGTTATCTAGTAGTAGTGCCAGGGATGTAACTGAACAGCTTGCAAAGTTCCCCACAATGCAGAAATGACAGTAGTGCAGAGGCTGAGAAAGAAACCTGGCCTAGCACAATGCTTCTCAAACTTCAGCCTCAGGATCCCTTTTTTATATTCTTAAAAATATTGAGGACACCTAAAGACCTTTTGTTTAGATCAGGTAGTCTCTGGATATTTCCACAATACACACATGAGAGGAGTGAAAAAGTATTTTGAAAATAGACTCTGAAACCCCTGAGAGGATTTCCTGGGCAGAAAGCCCTGGAGCACAGTTTGACAATCTCGGGCCTGGTGTTTAAGGTCACACTTCTAGAACCAGATTTCCTGAGTTGGAACTACAACTCCAGCACTTATTAGCTGGGGGACAATGTGTTAACATTTCTGGTCCTCAGTTACCCCCACTGTTGCCCATGGAAGGCAAATAATAGTACCTGCTGCCTGAGGCTACTATTTAAATCCAACAACACACTTAAACTGGGCAGACTACTAGTTATTATTGCTGTGACTCCAACACACAACAGGAGCCTGGGGCTGACTTGCCTTCATCACTTTTGTCTACCGAATAAATCTAGTTCAGGAAGGGAAAAAAAAATGGCCTGCAGGCCAAGGTGGTTATCTGGAGGAGACCTCTTTTGCATTGGGTCTTGATGGATGAGAAGGGTTGTAGAATGAAAGGAGGGCACTCTGGTCAGGCTAACAAAAGTGCCACTCCCAGGATAGGGGTCCGCAGTACTTAGCAGAGAATCAGCAGAAAAGCTTTGGGGCCTTTGTGATTCCCTGAACACTCCTTAATATGTCCTTGCCCACCATGGGAAACTCAGCCTCCGCCTTCCAGGCAACCTTTTACCCTAACTCAACATGGCGTTAGAATCCCAGAGAGCACTATTGTCTTTCTTAGTTACCAACTGGGGGTTTTACCCTGTGTATGGGTTGCAGAGATCACAGCCCACCGCCCGATGCCCGCCTAGCCCTTCGACGCGTCCGAGCGAGGGGCCCATTTCCAAGATGGCAGGAGCCCCCTGACTGTTTGGGGGGCTCTGCTTCCGTTTCCGGGATCAGAATCCGGAAGTGGCAGTTGAGGGTCCTCTTCCTATCTTCAGTTGCGTTGGCAGTTAGAAGAGGACGGACGGCGATGGCGGCGGTCGCAGCGGACCCGGCCGCAGCTGCCGTCGCGGAGGCCGCTGAAGACAGAGAAATACAGAATGAGGCGATCCCTGGTCTGGACGACCAGTGGCGCCAAATCGAGAATGGCGAGAGTGGGCGAGAACGTCCACTGCGGGCTGGCGAAAGCTGGTGAGGCTGGGTTATAGCGAAGCTTTGGGTGAGGGGATGGCGGGGACCTTGGCAACCGCGGGGGACTTGGAAGCCGATGTCTGTGGAAGAACTGCTGCGGGGAGGGGCCGGTAGGACAGCGGGCGAGAGGGGCGGGGAAGTGCTTGTGAATGAAACGCAACGTCTGGGAAAGAGGCGGGGCCTGTGTAGTGCAGTCTGACGCCTGAGAACAAAATGGGGTTTGTTGTAGTGGAGGCGGGGTCTGAGAGGAAACAGTCATGGGGGTTGGGGCCTGCGTTGTGGAACCTGGAGCCTGGGAAGGAGGCGGGCTTTGTAACGTAAGGCGGGGGCGTGGCCTGCATTACGTAATGCAGCGTCTGCCGCTAGGAGCAGCCTCTTATTGCTCCCAGGCGCCTGCGACTGAAGCGAGCCTTGTGACGTAAGCTGAAGAGCAGAATCGGAGCAAATAGTTGTGGGCCGGGGGAGGGAGCGAGCGCTTACGTGGAAGGAGCCCGGCGCCTGGGAACGAGGCTAGTCTTGTGAGGTGGGCTGAGGGGCGTGGTCTGAGGCCAAGGAAAGACGGTGGAGGGGAGGTTACTAAGGCAGAAAATGGCGCCTGTGAATGGGCAAAGTTTGTGACGTGATGGGGTTTTTCTGGCGGAGGCCTTCCTAGGACGGGAGAAAGTGCAGGTGATTAGCATTGGAGCGGCCTTCGATGTTAAGTTTTTCTATTTTAGTATTATTTTGCTTTTATAATCAGGAGAAAAACGTCATTTTTAAAAACGGACCTTACCCTGATAAATCGACTTTTTCTACTGATTTTTTTTTCCCCTCATCACTGCTGCTTAAAGTTTACTGCTTCTGGGTTTATTTTATTTCTCGCCAAGTTGCATCTCTCTTTTAAATTGTTAAACGCATAAGATCCTATAAAGATTATAGTATAAAATGTTTACACAAGTCAGATTGACGTACATCCTTTTAAAATAAACTGTGTACTCTTCAAAAATATCAAAGTCCTGAAAGATAAAGGCTGAAGAACTGTCCCAGGTTAAAGGAATTAATTCATTTTAGCAAGTCATGATAACTAAATACAACGGATCCTAGAACAGGAAAAATAAATAATTTTAAAAATCGGGTTTTCTCATTTTTTTCTTTCAATGGACCATTCCATGGAGAAATCGGTAACATTTGATTAAAGTTGATAGATTAGATATTAATGTTTCTGTTTCCATTATTGTGATAATTATATTGTGGTTATGAAAGAATATCCGTGTTTTTAGGAAATGCATACTGAAAATTTTAGGGATAAGGAACCATCGTGTAAGCACATTATTCTCAAATGGTTGAAATAATAGCATATGTAAAAATGCATGTACGGGGGGGGGGGGGTGGGAACTGGGGAGATGTTGGTCACAGGAGAAATTTCAAGCTAGACAAGGGGAACACATTTGGGAGGTCTGTTGTACAAATATGGTGATTATAGTTCATAGATATCTATTGTATACATGAAAGTCGCTCAGAATATTTATTAGATGTAATGGATATGTTAATTAGCTTGATTTAGTTATTCCACGGTGTATACATATATTAAAATACCATGCTATACACTAAAAGTACACACAATTTTGTCAATTTTAAAATAAATAAAAATACCAGAAATGATATATAGAAACAACAATTGAGCCAAAAGGTAAAATGTTAGATTGGGGAGTTTGGATGAAGGGCGTATGGGAAGTCTGTATTATTTTTGCCATTTTTCTGAGTTTTTTCAAAGTAAAAAATTAAGAATAAAAATGTGTGAATTTTCCACCCAGGTTAAGATTCACAAACACAAAAAAATCCTTTTGTGCCCTTTCCAGATGGAAATTCTTCCTACTCCATGAGAAACTGTTATCTTGAATTTTTTAAAATGCGTTTTTGAATTTTGGATTGAGTCTCTTCATTTTCTTGAATGTTCTCCCATAGGTGTATGCATCCCTAAATAGTATTTGTTGTTTAAACTTTCTCTTTTTATGTATGGAGCATATATATAAAATCACACTTTATATATGAAGTTATATTTTTTAAAGTGTGCATTTCTTTAATTTTTAAAAATATACACAGGAGAAGCCATGTGTTTTACATAGGAATACACACATCACAAAGCATTTCTTATAATTTTCCAAAACTCTTATTATATCAGTCTAAAATTTATAAATTAAATATATCAGAATTTTTTTTAAGTTAAACGAAATCCCTGAAACTACTAGATATGCTTAACTTTTACAGGATGTATGCTGTGAGCCCTTATATCAGACAATACATGGTTATATATAACATTCATGGTGTTAACCTTGATCAGTTGGTTATGGTGGTGTCTGGCAGGTTTTTCTATTCTGAAGACACCATTTTCCTCTTTACATAAATAGTGATTCTTTTTAAAACATACATCATGTCCATCCATTCCTAAAATGTTCCAGCAGCTTCCTATGTTTTGCATTGTAAATGCCAAAATTCTTATAGCAACCTGCAGGCCTTTGTGAGGCTGGTTGCCTGTTTCCATTCTGATTTCTTCTGGAATCACTCAGATGACACACCCCCTTCTTCTCCCCATCCAGAGCCAGCCATGTTGGATTCCTGTTGTTTAAACACATCAATTCTTAGGGCCTTTTCCAGTGAGGTTTGCCTACTTTAGAGAGTTCTTTAATAAAAGTACTAGTGAAATGTGTATCCCTGTTACTAGGGAAATAAGTTGAGATTCACTAAATTGGCAAAACAGAGCCAAGCAATGTTTTTGTACCATTACATCATAGCTCTCCAAAAAAAAAGAAAGAAAGAAAGAAACAGAACATTTTATATCCCTTTTGGAGATGTTAAAAGGGGCCTCAAGGATTTGGTCTTTGCCCCTTCTGACCTTTATAACGATGTCATGATTATGTCATTGGTAGATAGGACAAGAAATTCTATCATCTTTGCCAATACAGTTTAAAATTATCCCATCAGTAATAGGGTGATAAAAATGTTTTGGAGCCAGGAGGGAGGTGGTGGTTGCACAACATTGTGAATATATTAAATGCCTCTGGATTGTTCAATTTAAGTTAATTTTATATTACGTGTAATTTCACCTCAATATTGGTTCAGTATTGAAGCCAGATTGTCTGATATCATGGGTATTATCAAGAAACATTTTTGCTAAACTACTTAACAATTTTTTTTTTAGTTGTAGATGGACAGAATGCCTTTATTTTATTTGTTTAATTTTATGTGGTGCTGAGGATCAAACCCAGTGCCTCACGCATGCTAGGCAAGTGCACTGCTGCTTAGCTATAGCCCCAGTCCCCTAAACTACTTTTTTATTTTTATTTTTTTTAGAGAGAGAGAGAGAGAGAATTTTAATATTTATTTTTTAGTTTTTGGCAGATACAACATCTTTGTTTTTTGTATGTGGTGCTGAGGATCGAACCCGGGCTGCACGCATGCCAGACGAGCGCGCTACCGCTTGAGTCACATCCCCAGCCCCCAAAACTACTTTTTTAATGCTTATTTATTTAGATAAGAGCAAAGCTTCTAGATGTTCTTTAATTTCCCTTCCATTTATAGGGTTTGAGTCAGTATTTATATCTGCATCATTTTAAGACTAAATTCAAATATAATAGTATAGTTTCCTTGGAATTTTTAATTTTTATTTTTGATGATGAACCTTCTACAAACATGATTAAATCAGAGTTAACTGAGGGAGTCTCTTGCATGTCTGCAGCGGTTCATAGCTTCCTAACAAAGGTAAGCAATCACAGGGTTCACCTTGTCCAGGTGAAAGAAGGGGAGGGTGGCTGGGTTCAGAGTGTTGCAGCAATGGATAGTGATTTATGAAGGGACAACAACAATTTCTTAGAAGGTTATACTTAGAAATGTTGAGGAAAGATATTTATAGTAGTGTATCTCATTCTATATAATTAACTGTAATTACCTAGGAAGATAAGCTTTCTTTTTGTTGTATCACTTTGTAACATACTAAGTTGGAAAATGAGGACTTTTATATCAATTTCAAGTTAATTAAAATTTGGAGAATTTTAGATGAACATGATGATTCCTGTTGTCCTTTTAAATGGGTGATGAGACAGATCTTTTTTGTTACCTTCCAAAGACAGTTTAGTCATTAAAGAACATTTTAAACAATAACATTTTTCTGAAATTGGGAAAGACATCAAAAATAGTTAGAAAAGATATAGTTGGGCATGGTGGCACACATCTGTAATCCAAGCAATTTAGGAGGCTGGGGCAGGAGGATTGCAAGCTCAAGGGGCAGCTTCAGCAACTTAGTGAAGCCTTAAACAACTCAGCAAGACCCTGTCTCAAATAAAATACAAAAAAGGGCTGGGGATGTGGCTACAAAGAATGATTTTTAATGTTAATTTTTGTTAAAATTCTGTTTTTAAAAAAGAAGTTGATTATTTCCTCCTTTTGCAGTAAAGTTATCACTAAACACAAATTAGCTTTCCTAAATAAGTGAATTTCATAGACTGACTATGGAGGCAAGTAAATTCCCAAAGGGGGAATGAAGGTGTCTGTGGTGCAAGATAGGGTGGGAGATGGGGGGCTCTGTGGAAGGAGGCTATATTTCCCAGAATGAGTGACCTAGCAGGGTCTGCGGGTGGTCAGTTCACCAAAAAAAGAAAAAAAAAAAGGCTTTGCAGAAATGTTTGCCTATTCAGGTGAGTTGTCACTATTCCAAGTTTTTCTTTTTGTTTTTTATTTTATTTATTTTGGTGCCAGGGATTGAACACAAAGGTGCTTAACCCACCGAGCCACATCCCCAACCCTTTTTTTAAAAAAAACTTTATTTTGAGAAAGAGTCTTGCTAGGTTGCTTAGGGCCTCACTAAGTTGCTGAGGATGGTTTTGAACTTGTGATCCTTCTGCCTCAAGCTCCTGAGCTGCTGGGATTACAGGTGTGCACCACTCTGCCCGACTCATTGTGACTTTAAATTGTACATTAATTGCCTAGCATGAAGGCATGCACCTGTAATCCCAGCTACTTGGGAGGTTGAGGCAGGAAGATCACAAATGTGAAGCCAGTCTTGGCAATTTAGTGAAACCCTGTCTCAAAATAAAAAAGGGTTGGGGATGTAGCTCAGTAGTAGAGCACCCCTGGGCCCAGCTACTATTTCAAGTTGTTGTTGTTGTTGTTTTGTCCCTTCATCCCCACACCTCTCTTGTCAAGGGAAAATTAACATGTTGAAGACTCACTTTTGAGCTGAGGGTGTAACTTAGTGGCAGAGAACCTGCTTAGTATGCATGAGACCCTGGGTTCAATGCTCAGCACCAAAAACAAATGAACAAAAAAATAATCACATTTATGAGGAAAAACAACTAACACAATGTGATGTGTGTGTGTGTGTGTGTGCACACACATGTATTATCATTTTTGGCCATTTTCTTAAAAAGTGAGGCTATTAAATATTTGAGACAGCCTTTTATATGTTGAAAATTAATAGCAGGGACTCAGGCTGAGGGAAGAAGATTTCAAGTTTGAGGCTAGCCTCAGCAATGTAGTGAGATTCTGTCTAAAAAAAAATAGGGGGGCTGGGCAAGTGGCTCAATGACAAAACACCCCTGGGTTCAAACCCCAGTACCAAAAAAAGAAAAAAAATCATACCAAAGTAGGGGTATATATGATATGTGGGAGTCTGTAAGCTTTTATGTTCAAGCCCTGGAATCAGAATAATAACAGTCATCATATATTTAACATTTAATATACATCGAGTATTTTTCCAGATTTTACAATTTCTCAAAATTTTGCAGGAAGATTTCAGCACGGCCCTAAATGTTTATCCTTGGAGTGCATAGAAGTTTCTCATTTAAAAGAGGCAGTTGAATTGTACATAAAGAAATGGTTAAGATGGTTAACTCTGTATGTGTGTGTGTGTGTGTGTGTGTGTGTTACTGGGAATTGAAGATGTTGGATTTTTTCTGTTACATGGGTTCTCTTTAACCACTATTTTTGTTTTGTTTTGTTTTTGATACTGGGGATTGAACCCAGGGGTGCTTTACCACCGAGCCATATCCCCAGCCCTTTAAGAAAAATTTTTTTTTAGTTATAGATGAACACAATACCTTTATTTATTTTTCTTTTTATGTGGTGCTGAGGATTGAACCCAGTACCTCACATGTGCTAGGCAAGTGCTCTACCACTGACCCACAATCCCATCCCCTCCAGCTCTTTTTATATTTTATTTTGAGACAGGGTCACACTAAGTTGCTTAGGGCCTTGCTAAGTTGCTGAGGCTGGCTTTGAACTCACTGTTCTCCTGCCTCAGCCTCCTGTGTTGCTGGGATTATAGGTGTGTGCCACCATACCAGGCTTTTTAACCACAATTTTAAAAAGAAGACTACTTATAAATGCAAAATTTTATTATAAAGCTAGTAATCATTATATATTATATAAATATGTCAGTCATAAAGAAAGATGTATAAATATTGGGGCTGGGATTGTGGCTCCGTGGTACAGCACTTGCCTAGCACATGTGAGGCACTGGATTCAATCCTCAACACCACATAAAAATAAATAATAAATAAAGGATGTACTCATCTATAACTAAAAAAATTAAAATGTATAAATATTATGTCTCAATAAAGTTGAACAATAGCTGTAAATGTATATTAATAAAATTTATCATTTTGCCTCTGGGGAAAAAAGCCAAAATAAATCTTATACATGATCCTCCACAGACCTAATACATGAAAAATGACGATATGCCAAAAACAACCTTACGATTATATTTAGCACTTTAAATTCTTTGCAGTTTCTGAGCACATTTTCAAAATTAGTCAAATCCATTTCTTAGCTGAAGAATTTTGCCTCCGTTGATCTAGCCTTTTAAAAATACTATGTACTCAACATTAGCTGCAAACTATTTATTTTGAGCCTAATGTTACAGTGTTATCTCTTGTGACTAATACAAATTACCCATCTTTTATTCTATAATAAAACCTCATGTTTCTCAGCACTGTGGTTGTTTTTTGTTTGTTTATTTGACATTATTGAGCAGTTTTAGTCTTTAATTAAAGATCTCATTCAGTGTCCTAAGAAGATGGCTAATCTAATATCCAAATCTGAGTTTTACTGAATAAATTTTGCTTTTTACTTTTTTATATAATCTTTTTTTAAATATATTTTTAGTTGTAGTTGGACACAATACCTTTATTTTATTTATTTATTTTTATGCAGTGCTGAGGATCGAACCCAGCACCTTGCATGTGCTAGGCGAGCACTCTACTGCTGAGCCATAACCCCAGCCCTTGCTTTTTTTTACTTTTTATATACTGCTGAAACTTTTCATCTTGAATTTTAATGTGTTGATAGTTTAAATTTGCTAGCCATGGGAAGTTGTACAGCTAACCCCCAGATAATCACATTATACCCTTGTTTCTTCTCTGGGCACCAGGTTCCTTGTAGAGCAACGCTGGTATAAACAGTGGGAGGTGTACGTGCAGGGAGGGGACCAGGACTCCAGCACCTTTCCTGGCTGCATCAATAATGCTGAGCTCTTTGAAGGTACCAGGCCCCTGCCTATCCCCTCCCTCTTAACCTTGCCCTGGAGTTCCTATTCCCTCTGTCCCTATGGATGATTGTTGGCCCATTCTCTGCTAGGTCATTGCTGGGTTGGCCAGAGTTATTAGTTCTTGCCTGATTCACCCCTTTGCCTCATACCCTCACCTCACCCTACAGATCAGATAAACTGGCGCCTCAAAGAGGGACTGGTGGAGGGTGAGGATTACGTGCTGCTTCCAGCAGCTGCCTGGCATTGCCTGGTCAGCTGGTATGGCATAGAGCATGGCCAGCCACCTATTGAACGCAAGGTATAGTGGGTAGGGGAGGGTGTTGGGTGGGGTAGATTCCCTGGGAGGTTGGGTGGGAGGAAAGCCTTGTAGGCCCAGGATGGGTCCAGACCCATGTGCCCATGTGGCTCCATATCTACTGGGTGGATGCATCTGTGTCTGCCTCTCTACCCTTACAGGTCATAGAGCTGCCCAACATGCAGAAGGTGGAAGTGTATCCAATAGAGCTGCTGCTTGTCCAGCACAGTGGCATGGACACAGCTCTCACTGCTCAGTTCAGCCACTCTGATTCTGTGGGTGAGTCTGAGGGTCATGGGATGAGCTGGAGTTCCTAGCTATGGGTCACAGTTAATTGAATCAAGGATGCATGGGATTAGGCTTTTGCCAACTGAGAAGGCACCAGTCAGACCACTGAGGACCAAGAAAGCATTGGCCAAGGTGGGTGGAAGCCCTGGGGGCTGTCTGCTGGAGTCCTGATGGTATATGAACTGCATTCCATTGGCTTGGATGGTGTTGCTGAGGATATTTGCTGGGAGTTTCATGTCCTGAATGTGGGTCAGTCATTTGGAGATTGATTGGGGCACAAGGTATTGACCAAGTCTGTGAAGTCAGTGGGGATGGGTCAGGATTGCCAAGATGGGTTGATTATCGTGGGACTTTGAAGATCTTGAATATGCTTCATTTTTCTCCACAGACCTAATATTGCGCACAGCTCGGGAGCAATTTCTGGTGGAACCCCAGGAAGACACACGCCTTTGGATCAAGAATGCCGAAGGCTCTTTGGATCGCTTGTGCAACACACATATTACGCTGCTTGATGCTGCCATTGAGACTGGGCAGGTAAGAGTAGGAAGCTTTTCAGCTCAGGTGGTCTGCCACATGGACTCACCTGATAGTGGTCAGACCCAGGTTGGGTAGGAGCTGGGTGCCCACAAGGCCCTCCATTAATGTCTTTCCTTGTTTACTTTATCCTCCTATCCAGTTGGTCATCATGGAGACCCGAAACAAAGATGGCACTTGGCCCAGCGCACAGCTACGTGTCATGTGAGCTCTTGGGGTGTCTAGTCTAGAGAAGGGGCATCACACAATAAGCAGACTGACTGAACCTATGAGTACAGTGCACCCACATGTAGTAGACCCTGAGCTGATAGCATTTCTCATTCAATCCCAGGAACAGTGTGTCGGAAGAGGATGAGGACTTCCAGGGCCAGCCTGGCATCTGTGGCCTCACCAATCTGGGCAACACGTGCTTCATGAACTCGGCCCTGCAGGTTGGGCCATTAGAGCTGTGTCTGGCATAACCCCAGGGGTGGGCTTCAAGAACTGGGGATTGGGGACAGAGCTAGGGCAGGGGGAACTGCAGGGCAAGGGGTCAAGTTGGAAGCTAAGGCCCCAGGAGTCTGAAATGACATGCTCACATTTGCTCTAAAATATCAATACCTTCTCCCTCTACATGCTCTGTGCTCTTCTTTTTTTTTTTCAGTATTTTTTTTTTTAGTTGTAGATGGACACAATACCTTTATTTTATTTCTTTATTTTTATGTGGTGCTAAGGATGGAACCCAGTGCCTCACATGTGCTAGGCAAGCGCTCTATCACTGAGCTTCAACCCCAGCCCTGCTTCTTCTTTTCTTCTCAACTTTGCTACCACTTTCATCCTTCTCCGAAAATACTATGATCTCCCCATGACTTGCCTGCTCCCCCTTGTCCCCTTCTTTTCCCCTTGCCTCCCTTGTTTTTCCTTTTTATTCCTTCCTGGCTTTCTTTTCTCTGTCCTCATTTGGGAAACCTTCTTTCTCCTCTTCTCTGCCTTATTCACCTAAACCCTCCCCCACAGTGTCTCAGCAATGTGCCACAGCTCACGGAGTACTTCCTCAACAACCGCTACCTAGAGGAGCTCAACTTCCGAAACCCATTGGGCATGAAGGGTGAGCTCGCAGAGGCCTATGCAGACCTGGTAAAGCAGGCATGGTCCGGCTACCATCGTTCCATCGTGCCCAATGTGTTCAAGGTATTATTTCTGGTACCTCACTTTATCTTGCCTCTTATGACTCCTTCATTCCCTCTTAACTCTGACTACACTACCTATCTTTTCAGAACAAGGTTGGCCATTTTGCAACCCAGTTTCTGGGCTATCAGCAACATGACTCACAGGAGCTGCTGTCGTTTCTTCTGGATGGGCTTCATGAAGACCTCAATCGGGTCAAGAAGAAGGAATATGTCGAGTTGTGTGATGCAGCTGGACGGCCAGATCAGGTAAGATGCTCCTGAAAGTATTCATCCTGAAAGTCCTATTAAAACCACTTAGGCCACTGCCTTTTAAGTTCCTTTACCCTGACTTTACCTTTAGCCTCACTCCTAGGTTTACCTCTGTTCCCACCCCCAACTTAGAATTAACCCCTGCCAGGTTCCTGCCCCAAACAGTGAACATGGTTCCAGATATTCCTACCTGGAACTCTACCACTGGACTTGAGTGCTTACCCTTAACCCTGCACAAATACATCTCCAAATTCTGGTTTCCCCCTGCCCTGGGCAAGCTTCACACCCACCATGACACTTTCAACAGGAGGTTGCTCAGGAGGCCTGGCAGAACCACAAACGGCGGAATGATTCTGTGATCGTGGACACTTTCCATGGCCTCTTCAAGTCCACACTGGTGTGCCCCGATTGTGGCAACGTGTCTGTGACCTTTGACCCCTTCTGCTACCTCAGCGTCCCACTGCCTGTCTGCCATAAGAGGGTCCTGGAAGTTTTCTTTGTCCCCATGGATCCCCGCCGCAAGCCAGAGCAGGTGTGTTGGGGGATGGGGACATAACAATGGACATGTAATCAAAGTGTGATTACTTTGCCACACCTCAAGGCTTCTTTTACTCACCATAAGCCCTTTTGATCTTTTTATGGATGCTATTTCTCTCTCAGCATAGAGTTGTGGTCCCCAAGAAAGGGAATATCTCGGATCTGTGTGTGGCTCTGTCCAAACACACAGGTATAGCGCCAGACAAGGTAAGATTCTACAGGGGAAGTTTGGGTAGGATTCAGGGGCAAGGAGGCAGAAAGCCTTAGGAGCCTTGCAGACTGATCAGACCCCTCAATCTCATTCCCAGATGATAGTGGCAGATGTCTTCAGTCACCGCTTCTATAAGCTCTATCAGTTGGAGGATCCTTTGAGTGGCATCTTGGACCGTGATGATATCTTTGTGTGAGTAAGGAGGTGATGAGGAGACAGTACTTCCTCAGGAGGCTGGTCCTCTTTCTTTCTTTTTTTTTTTTTCTCCTCCTGGGGATTGATCCCAAGGGTCTCATAAGCATGCTAGGCAATTGTTCTATGACTGAAGTATACCCCCAGCTCTACTTCCTTTTTTATGATTCAGCCTTAACCCTTCCTCTTTGCCATATGCAGAACTGTGGCAAGGAGTGTCACCTCCTCATTAGGGGAGGGAAGCTACTTTTCTTATTTCATTCAGTACTTCCTAGGCCCCTCCTATGTTCTAGACTATCATAGTCGTCAAAACAAAAATGCAGTTTTGAAATATGAAACTCTAAGATACTTTCTGAAAATAAGAGCATTCAGAACAATTTTGAACCTTTTTTGTGGTGCTGGGGGTTGAATGCTGGGCCTTGCAAATGCTAGGCAACTAAGTGCTTTACAACTGAGCCACATCCCCAGCTCAGTACAAGTACTTTTTATTTAATTAATTTTATTTCTTGCATTGCTAGGGATAGAACCCAGGGCCTTACACATACTAGGATTCTACGGGGGAAGGCCGAGTAGGATTCAGGGGCAAGGAGGCAGAAAGCCTTAGGAGCCTATAGACTGATCAGCCCCCCACTCTCATTCCCAGCACTTTAGTGCTGAGCTATATATTCAGTCCCAGAATAATTTTTAAACATTTAGGCAACTAAACACTAAAATGGGGAGTGCTTTCTGAGTAGAAAAGTTCTTTGCATAGCAATCAGTTTCTTTAAAAAAGAAAGTGGAGGGCTGGGGCTGTAGCTCAGTGGTAGAGCTCTTGCCTCGCACGTGTGAGGCACTGGGTTTAATCCTCAGCACCACATTAAAAAAAGAATTAAAAAAAAGAAAATGGTTTTTATTTACTTATTTATTATTATTTCAGTACTGGGGATTGAATCTAGAGACACTTTACCACTAAGCCACATCCCCAACCCTTTTTATTTTTGAGACAGGGTCTCACTAAGTTGCTTAGGGTCTTGCTAAGTTGCTGAGGCTGGCCTTGAACTTGTGATCCTTCTGTCTCAGCCTCCCTAGTTTCTGGGATTATAAAAATTTGTTTTAAATCCTTTGTCACTAAAATTTTTTAGTAACCCCCTCAGCACTCTGATATTACCAAAGTACTTTCTAAAACAGAATATAAAGTACAGTGTAAGTCATCTGACAGTTTGTAAAGCACAAAATATTTGACATCTTTTTCAGACCCTTTAAAAATAGTTTTAGATTGTGAGGGATGAGTGTGTGGAGCAACTGGGACAGAGTCAGGGAGTCTTTTTTGGGGATTCCCTGATAGCATATAACCTAATGTTCACTCCCGACAGATATGAGGTGTCAGGTCGGATTGAGGCCATTGAGGGCTCAAGAGATGACATTGTGGTTCCTGTCTACCTGCGGGAGCGCACTCCAGCCCGAGACTACAACAACTCCTACTATGGTCTGATACTTTTCGGGCACCCCCTCCTGGTATCAGTGCCCCGAGACCGGTTCTCCTGGGAGGGCCTATATAACATCCTGATGTACCGGCTTTCGTAAGTGACACCTTCCAGGGGCAAGGGGAAGTTGGGGTCTGAATTCAGATCCAGGTGTTCAGCTGCTTATTTGATACTTTCCTTTCAACAACCAAAAGATAGTTCAAACTTAGCATGGCTATATAAGAACTTGTAAGTTTTTTAGTTTCATTAGACCTCTGGTTTTGCTACTGCCTCTTTTAGGTATTGGAAATACAGAGGCAAATAAGACTCATAATGTAGAGACAACTTCATCTTAAAATTTGTCTCATCCTTGAAGGGACTTGGCTGTGTTTTTATTGGTAGATTTTCATTATATCTAAAATCTACCATCCTTGCCATGGCAAATAAAGCAAAGCATTGTCTGCATTGATCTTCCCTTCATTTTATAGAAGTCTGCCCCTCAGAGGCTTCCCTGAGGGGAGTTCACAACTGGTTGTGTCTGTTTACTGGTGGCTTTTTAGAGTTAACATTCCATTCCTGACTGTAGCATATGAGCCTACATTCTCAGGCCACTATTCGGGTCCCTAGCATTTATGTCATCTCTGTGCATTTATGTCACCACCTCACACCTTCCAGGCTTATAATCAAGAGCTGTTTATGTGAGGGCTTAGCAATAGCTTCCCCTCCATGATTACCGAAGTAAAACCCTGGGCTCTGCCCCCACTGTCCTTGTGCCCCTGCCTTGGGAATATCTTCTGTTCTGTTACAGACGCTATGTAACCAAACCCAGCTCAGATGAAGAGGATGATGGAGATGACAAAGGTAAGGGAGAGAGGTTCAACAAGGATGAGGGATCTACACATTGCGTTCCATGGCCTAAGTGGGGGAGAAGGGTTGAGGGTCAGTGGGTGGAGAATTGGGAACAGATGTGACCCACTCAGTGTTCATCAGTATATGCATTTCAATTCAGTCTCTGGAACTCACACAATCCTATCTCTGATATCCCCCCTCATTCTAGGCGAGGATGAAGACAGTGATGAAGAAGAAAAAGAGGAAATGCCTGGGCCCTCCACCAGGGGCAGCCTTCGAGACTCTGAGCGAGAACAGGCTGGGCCTAGCTCTGGGGTCACCAGGAGGTGCCCATTCCTCTTGGACAATTGCCTTCGGACATCTCAGTGGCCCCCAAGGCGACGGCGTAAGCAACTGTTCACCCTGCAGACAGTGAACTCCAACGGAACCAGTGACCGCACAACCTCCCCTGAAGAAGTGCAAAGTATGTCCTTTGGCTGCAAGCTAGGGATGGAGCAGCGGGAGGTGGGATTTTGTAGCAGCAATAGCTGTGACCACCTCCTCTTCGCCCCCAGCCCAGCCATACATTGCCATGGACTGGGAGCCAGAGATGAAGAGGCGCTACTATGATGAGGTGGAAGCTGAGGTAAATGGGATACCAGGGATGGGGGGCACTTGCAGCTTGTACTCCTCAACCCTTCCCTTTCCAACTTCTCCAGCCAGCAATAGAACCAAAAAATATAGGCCCAGAGCTGGCCCGGCCATGGCATCTTGACATTCTTTGAGAGCTCCAAGGCCTCAGGTTCCTAGCTTTCAAGTTTGACCCACTTGGCACATGGCTTCCACATGGCTCCTTGTCTCTCCATTCTTCCTTATACTTGGTCCTGTGACCGTGTATTCACCCACCCTAGGGCTACGTGAAGCATGACTGCGTTGGGTACATGCTGAAGAAGGCTCCAGTGCAGCTGCAGGAGTGCATTGAGCTATTCACTACTGTGGAGACCCTGGAGAAAGAAAACCCCTGGTAAGGGCCCAGGAAGGGGCCTGGAAGGGCTCTGTGGGGTGATACTACCTACCCAGGTGCCTGTTACCTTTCTAAGTATATCTCCTTCCAGTCGGCCCTGCACTCAAACCCTTCCTGCTACACTGGCCACCATCACCCCATATCTTAGAGCCTTTGCCTGGTCTGTTCCTGCTCTCCAGAATGGTCTTCCCCTGTTACCTACATACTTAGGTCTCTAATCATATGTGACCTCCTCAGAGACACCTCCTCTTACTACCCTGTTAAAAGTCACCTTCTGGGGCTGGGGCTGTACCTCAGTGTGAGGCATTGGGTTCAATCCTTAGCACCACATAAATAAATAAAATAAAAGCATGCTTACTGTCATTCTACAACAACAACAAAGTCATCTTCTCCCACCCTTGCCTCCATTTTCTGTCTCTGCTCTTTTCCTTCTAGCTAAGGATTTCTTTCTAGATCAGTTATGCCACTTGAAGTCATGTCCTATAGCCCTGTTTGTATGCTTCATCTTCTCTGTTAGAGAGTAAACTCCTTGAGCTGTGTGTGGTGGTGCACACCTGTTATCCCAGTGACTTGGGAGGCTGAGGCAGGAGGATTGCAAGTTTGAGGTCAGCTTCAGCAACTTAGTGAGACCCTGTCTAAAAAACAAAAAAAGGACTGGATGTTGGTTAGTGGTAAAGTGCCCCTGGGTTCAATCCTCAGTACCAAAAGAAAAAAAAGAGAAAACTCTTGAGGGTGAAGACTTCTAAATTAGTTCACGGCATCTCTTTTGCTGCTTACAAGCAAGTTGGACATTTGATAGATGCTCAGTAGATAGTTGCAGAATGAACAGAGTGAAAGAGAACCAAAATTCTAAAGCCAGTCTCAAAAACAAGAACAGGGGCTAGGGTTATAGCTCAGTGGTAGAGCACATGCTTTGCATATGTGAGGCCCTGGGTTTAATCCCCAGCACATGCACACAAAAAATACAAAAAAAAAAAAAAAAAAAAAAAACAGGACCAGAGGATTAAACATTAGGCAATTGCTAAATATTTGCTGAAGGAAGGAGTGGCTAAAATATGAAAAGAGAAAAGCAGACAAATGAAAGGCTGGCTCCAAAATAAGACTAGCATCTCATGGGCCAGGAGTCACACAAAAATACAAAAGCATATTGGAAAGGCAGCTGACAAGGTTCCAACAAGTAAACAAAAGAATTTTAATGAGAGCAAACCAGAGTACCAGGTAGACTAAAAGTCAAAGCATCATTTAAAAAAATAAAAGAATATCACTGTGGGCCAGACAAGGCACTTGAAAGACAGACAGTACACAGGCCATATAGTAGGTGCTCAGAAGGTGTTCCTTGACCTGACTTGGTTCTTTCTATAGGTACTGCTCCTCCTGCAAACAGCACCAGCTGGCCACCAAGAAACTGGACCTGTGGATGCTGCCTGAGATTCTCATCATCCACCTGAAGCGCTTTTCCTTTTCAAAGTTTTCCCGTGAGAAGCTGGATACTCTCGTGCAATTTCCTATCCGGTCAGAGGCCAGAGGGAGGATGGCTAGGGGAAGGCAGGGCAGTGTGTTGGAGGGAAGCCTAGTGTTAACCATTGTCTCCTTACCCACAGGGATCTGGACTTCTCCGAGTTTGTCATCAAACCACAGAACAAGTCGGCTCCAGAGCTGTACAAATATGATCTCATTGCAGTTTCCAACCATTATGGGGGCATGCGCGATGGACACTGTACGTTTTACGTGCAGGGCTATGGGCAGGGACATGGCCTGAGGGGGGTAATGGACTAAGGGTGTTAGGATGTCCCCAGTGGTGACTAGGTATGTGGGCCAGGGGCAATGTTATCAAGGTGGGAGGAGGAGGGTGGGTGAGAATGCCTTCCTGTCCCTTTCAGATACAACATTTGCCTGCAACAAAGACAGTGGCCAGTGGCACTACTTTGATGACAACAGTGTGTCACCTGTGAATGAGAATCAGATTGAGGTGGGGCATTCATCCTCTTTATACCCCTTCTCCTGACTCCACCCTCCTCCTCTTGCCCGACATCCACACTGACTTGTGTCTTCTCCCTACAGTCTAAGGCAGCCTACGTCCTGTTCTACCAACGCCAGGATGTGGCACGCCGCCAGTCCCAGCCTGGCTCATCTGGCTCTTCAGTCTCCACCACTTGCAGTTCCCCACCCAACCCTGAGTTCATGGATGTTAACTGAGCAGCCCTGGAGCTCACCACAGGGAAGGAAGCCCTGTCTGCCACCCTACTTCTTGTGTCCACCCCACTCTTACCCGTGTTCGGTGCCCCCCCCAGGCATTGCAGGCTTAGATGTGGCTACTGTTTTCCTGTGCTGCTGTATTTCTCTTGCCTGGAAAGAAGAGGCCCTGTGCCCCCGGCAGTGTGCCCTGCCTGTGTGTGCCCGTAGAGCAGTGACCTTCCCTTCTAGTCTTATTTATGGTGTCCCCTCCCCTCTTTCCCCACCTGTGAGTGTTCTTAGTGGCCAATGATGGGGGTTCACCTGAACACAGAGTGTATTTTCTTATTGAGACCCTGTACCTTTCTCTGTGTGTGTCAAATACATAAAGCTCCAGTCTGTTCCTTACTAGGCAGCGTGGTTTATTCTCCCCATGTATGTACTTGGCACCCATTTTAGGCCTAAGTTCTTTGTGCTTATTGAATGCCATGTGTGGTGTGTGGTGGATGCTACTGAGTGCTCATCAAGCAACAGCTGTGTGCCATGTGTTACCTTCAAAGTGCTTTTATAGCACCGTCTGAGTGCCAGGCACTATTTCAAGCACCAACCCTATGCCTAGTTTTTTCCAAAGCCTTTTACAAATACCAATTCAATCCTCACATCTCTGGGGAGTTGTCATCTCTAGTTTCAGATGGGAAAACAGGTACAGAAGTCAAGGAATGCCTCTGGTTTGGTCTAGAGGTCAGTGTATCTCATTGGTCACACTGGAGATGATCCCTGGAGGGAATATTTGGCCTGCTTGGACCCAGAGCTGCACTAACAGCTCTTGTGCAAAGGGTACGCCTGGAAGAGACAGGCAACCCTGTGGGCACACATGTTGTTTTAGGACATAAAGATTGCTCACCAGGCCACCTCTCAGAGGTCTAAGAGGTATTAGTCCCTGTGAGGAGATGCCTGCAGAGGTGGGATATTGACCTGGCCAGACCCCTACCTGATAGGACAAATGTGTTTGTGTTGCCTCTACATTGACCCCTTCTCCCACCAGAAAGGTCCCCCACCCTCCCCAGAGAAGAGTGAGATGGGCGTGCCTGCCACAGAAGAACACAGAGTGTAAGCATTTCCTGACAAACCTCTCCCAGAGGAGCCAACTGTCACATGTGAGAAACTAGGCTCCTGTGGGGACAGCTGTGGGGTGGAGTAGAGAGGGCAAGTGTATGGCCTCTGGACATAAATAAGTCACCCAGCCCTTCACTTGGTGGATTCCTGCTCAGTGGCAGCTGAGGGAACATTCCCACAACATTCCCTCCAGCCTGATACCTTTTCACTGGGTCTGGTAGGACCCACTGGGAAGGCTACTCAGTCCAGCATTGCCACCCACAAGCCTCCCAGCCATTCCATTGACAAAGGCAGGAATCAAAGTGGTTGATGTGAGAAACTCAGCTCAAACTGACTTAAGCAAAAGCAAGAAGAGAGATACTGGTTACAGGTACAACTGGATCCAGGCATTCAAAGGCTGTTGCTGACTTCTCACAGAGACCACATAATTTAATCACTATACCAATCCCTTTTTGTAGATGAGAAAGCAAGCATAAAGAGCTGGCACAGAGGCTGGGGATGTGGCTCAGTGACAGAGCATTTGTCTAGATCATGTGTAAGCCCTGGGTTTGATCCCCAGCTCTGAGAAAAAATGGCATTGGCCCAGAATGGGCTATACAGGAATGCCTCATTATCAATCCCTGACAAAGCTCAGCTAAAACAAGCTATTTAAGAGACCTGATCCAACCAAAGACATCTTGAAACAAGACAATATGTGTAAGACTAAGGAGAAATAAGGCACAGTTACTCAAAGAGTCCTCACTTTTTAAATTTTTTTTTGTACTGGGAATTGAACCCAGGGGTACTTAATGACTGAGCCACATCCCCAGCCCCCTCTCTTTTTTATTTTTTGGTACCAAGGATTGAACTCGGTGGCACTCACCCACTGAGCCACATCCACACCCTATTTTGTATTTTATTTAGAGACAGGGTCTCACTGAGTTGCTTAGCACTTAGCTTTTGCTGAGGCTGGCTTTGAACTTGTGATCATCCTGCCTTAAACCTCCCAAGCTGCTGGGATTACAGGTGTGTGCCACCACGCCCAGCCCCAGCCCTTTTTAAAAAATGTTTTAATTTGATACAGGGTGTCCCTAAGTCCTTAGGGCCTTTTTAAATTGCTGAGGCTAGCCTTGAACTTGGAATCCTCCTGCATCAGCCTCCAGCCTCGGTGGGATTACAGGTGTGCACCACTGACCCCAGTTGAGATTCCTCATTTTAGACTAATCAACTATCAATGTAGGACATTTGCCATGATTATAGAAATAAAAATGATTAAAAGTAAATAAGGAATTTATATTTGGGGTGTACATAGGGTTACTGGGGATTGAACCCAGGGGTACTTATTGTTGTTTTTTTTTTATTTTTTATAATTTTTTTATGATTTATTTTTTAGTTATTGGCGGACACAACATCTTTGTTTGTATGTGGTGTTGAGGATCGAACTCGGGCCGCACGCATGCTAGGCGAGCGCGCTACCACCTGAGCCACATCCCCAGCCCTGTTTTTTTTTTTTTTTTTAAATCACTGTGTTACATCCCTAGCCCTGTGCTACATCCCTAGTCCTATTTATTTATTTGTTTATTTATTTATTTTTGGTACTGGGGATTGAACTCAGGGGCACTCGACCACTGAGCCACATCCCCAGCCCTATTTTGTATTTTATTTAGAGACAGGGTCTCATTGAGTTGCTTAGTGCCTCGCCATTGCTGAGGCTGGCTTTGAACTCATGATCCTCCTGCCTCAGCTTCCCAAGCCACTGGGATTACAGACATGCACCACTGGGCCCAGCTCCTTTTTATTTTTATTTTTTAGTTGTAAGTGGACACAATACCTTTATTTTATTTTTATGTGGTGCTAAGGATCAAACCCAGTGCCTCACACATGCTAGGTGAGTATGTGTGAGCCACACATACTCTGAGCCACAACCCCAGCCCTCCTTTTTATTTTTTGAGATAGGATTTCACTAAACTGCTGAGGGTAGCCTCGAGTTTGAGATCCCCTTTTCTCAATCTCTAATTCAGTGGGATTACAAGTGTGCACCACAATTCCTGGCAGGAATTTACAACTTTTAAAAATAAAAATGACCCACCGACTTGAGAGGCTAAGGGAGGAGGATTGCAAGTTCAATTCTAGCCTCAGCAATTTAGCAAGGCCCTGTCTCAAAAAATAAGGACCAGGGGTGTAGCTCAGTGGTAAAACACCCCTGGGTTCAATTCCTAGTACCCTCCAAAAAGTAAAAAGTTGAGAAAGAATGAAGTAGAAGTGATAGAGCTGAAATAGATTAAATCTAAGAAGTCAGTGGATGAGTTAATAACATCAGATATACTGAAGAGAATTTATATGAATGGGAATACAGGTTAAAGTGTATTATGCCAGGCACAGTAGTGTATGCCTATGATCCCAGCTACTCAGGAGGATGAGGAAGGTAGATTGCAAGTTTGAGGCCAGCCTGGGTGATTTAGCAAGACCATGTCTCAAAATTTAAAAAGAGCTGGGGATGTAGCTCAGTGGTAGAGCATTCACCTACCATGTTCAAGGCCCTGAGTTCAATCACCAGTACCACAGAAAAAAGTGTATTAAAGTATGCATGTTCTAAAAGATTTTCCAGTAGACTAATTTTGATAAACTAGAATATTAAGGTAAAGGGTAAAGAAAGTATAAATTTTAAACAAATGGTAAGGGGAATAAAATAATGACAATCCAAAATAAGGCAAGAAAAAAACAGGCTGGGTGTGGTGGCATACGCCTATAATCTCAGCTACTCAGGAGGCTGAGGCAAGAGGATTGCAAGTTCCTCAGCAATTTAAGGAGGCCCCAATCAATTCAACAAGACCCTATCTCAAAAAGTAAAACTTAAAAGGGCTGGGGATGTGGAGTTGTTAAGCACCCCTGGGTTTAATTTCTGAAACCAAAAACAAAAAAGGAAACAGAACAGATAGACAAATAACATATATGCAATAATTTGGAATCCCTCCACTTCAAGAGGGAATGGGGACCTGCCCTGCCTCTTCAAGACTCACCAAGACTGCCATGTTGCAGGGGAGAATGAGGAGTGAAAGCAAGTAAACATGCCACAAACACTCCTGCTGTTTATTTATTTTTTAAAAACTTCACACTGTGGATTGAACCCAGGGGTACTCTGCCACTGAGCTACATCCCCAGCAGTTTTTATTTTTTTTGAAACAGGGTTTTGCTAAGTTGCCCAGGCTGATCTTGAACTTGCCAATCCTCCTGCCTCAGCCTCCCAAGTCATTGGATGACAGGCCTGCACTACCACACCCAGCCACTCCTGCCCTTTTTAAGGTGACTTTTTCTTTTGTCCATTGATTGATCGATTGATTGAGGTACTGGAGATCTAAACCAGGGCCTTGCACATGTTAGGCAAGCACTCTACCACTGACTACACCCCAGCACCTGAGGGGGCATCGTCTGAGTTGCGCACTCAGTTGCTGGAAACCTTTTTACTGTTTTTCAGAGCTCTAATGCAGTTGGTTCTAACAATTCTACTTTTTTCCCCCATGTTAGGCATTTTGCTGTTATTTCCCTTGTGTATTATGTTTTACGCTACCATGTTTTTGGTGTCTTTTTATATAATCTGACAATATGTTTTATTTGATCATTTACATTTAGGGTCATTATTGATATATTTGAGTCATTTGTCTAGCTATTTGTTTTCTATCTGTTCTCTCCTTTTTTTCTGCTTTCTTTGGGGTTAATCAAGTATTTTTATGATTCCACTTTATCCCTTTTGTTGGCTTATTAGCTGTAACTCTTGGTTTTATTTTCTGATTGCGCTAAGATTTGTTGTATACAATAATCCCCATTTAGCCACAGGGGATACATGCCAAGACCCCCAGTGGATGCCTGCCTGAAACTACAGATAGTCCCAGTCAGTTAGTCTGTCTGTCTGTCTGTCTATATGTAATTTTATATGCATACATACTTAAGATAAAGCTTAATTTAACTAGGCTCAGTGGTACACACTTGTAATATCAGCAATTCAGGAGGCTGAGGTTGGAGAATTCCAAGTTCAAGGTCAGCTTCAGCAATTTTTTTTTTAAATTTTTTTTTAGATGTTGATGAACCTTTATTCATTTATTTATATGCAGTGCTGAGAATTGAACCCAGTTCCTCACACATGCTAGGCAAGTGCCTTACCATCAAGCCACAACCCCAGCCCCAGCTTCAGCAATTTAGCAAGACTATCTGTCAATGAAAATGGTCTGAGGATGAATCTCAGTGATAAAATGCCCCTGGGTTTAATCCCCAGTACCACATACACAAAAATTGGTTTAATTTAGTGTCATCGAGTTTAAGGGAATTGGGTTGGAATTACCTTCAAAGAGAAACTGGTTCTCATTTGAGTACTTACTTCCCTTCAACTTTGCTCCATCTCAGAGTCCCATTTCAACTATTTTTTGTACAACATAATTCAGTGGTTCATTTTAAATAAAATATTTGATTTGATAATGGTTGTCAGTAAGGCATAATTTTCAATGGGAGATATTCCATCAAGATTCAGCAAGACAAAGTTGTATTATTCCTCACATGAATCTAGTTCTACTACCACCAGATAGTTGCTTTTTTTTTTGTGTGTGTGTGGTGCCAGGGATTGAACCCGGGGCCTTGTGCATGCCAGGCAAGTACTCTACCAACTGAGCTATGTCCAGTTAGTTTAATTGATAGTTAATTAATTAATTTTTTATGTGGTGCTGGGAATTGAATCCAGTGCCTCACACATGCTAGGTAAGCGCACTACCACTGAGCCACAGCCCCAGCGGCATGATAGTTAATTGATAGTTTAAATTAAAAGGTCTGGGGATATAGCTCATTGGTAAAGTGATAATTTTAATTGATGCTCTGCTTCAACATCTTCAACCTATTGTTAAGTGTGTCTAATAAATGCTGATTTGTGGTTGTTAGAATGTTTAATTTTTAAATTAGAGTAAGAGATTAACAACAATAACTAATAACAAAATTGAACAATTACTATATCAAGGAAAAATAAGGCTTATTTGAACACAAGCATTGTGGTACTTTGATGGCCAATCTGATAACTGAGGTGGCTGCTAAGTGACTGATGAGCAGGTAGCATATACAGGACAAAGGGATGATTCATGTCCTGGGCAAGATAGAGTGGGGTAGCATGCAATTTAAAACATGAATTGTTATAAAAACATGTTCTTTAATAAGTTGTAAAATTGCTTATTTCTGGAATTTTCCATTGAATATTTTAAGACCATAGTTGGCTGTAGGTAATTGAAATCCTAGAAACAGAAACTGCAGATAAAGGGAGACTATTGTTCATCTTAAACTTAGCAAAATCTACCTTTAAGTGGTATATTACTATTTTTCATATAGGTTTTTTTTATGGTGGCACTGGGGATTAAATCCAGTGGTACTCTTCCACTGAGTTATATCCCCACCCAGCCTTGTTTATTTTGAGACAGAGTCTCACTAAATTGCCAAGCCTGGCCTTGAATTTGTAATCCTCCTGCCTCAGCCTCCCAAATTGCTGGGATTACAGGGTGCACCAGTAATCCTGTTTATGTGCATATAGTTTAAGAACTTCACAATAGTGTGCTTCCATTTCTCTATGCTCAGACTTTATGCTATCATTATCATGCATTTTACTTTTACATGCTATAAACCCCAAAGTATGTTATTTTTATTTAGGTGCTTAATTGCCTTTTAAAGATATTTAAATATTTTTTAAAATCATATATTTTTACCCATGTTGTTACTATTTCCAGTGCTCTTCATTCCTTTGTGTAGATCCTGATTTCCAACTGATATCATTTTCTTTCTGCCTTAAGGATGTCCTTTAACATTTCTTGTGGTGTAGATCTGTGGGTAATTAATTCTTATAATTTTTCTGTGTATGAAAAAGTATTTTAGGCTGGGTATTGTGGTGCATGCCTGTAATCCCTGTTAACTGAGAGGTTGAGGCAGGAGAATTGCAAATTTTAGGTCAGCCTGGGCAACGCAGGGAGACCCTGTCTCAGAATAAAATGAAGGAAGGGTTGGGAGTGTAGAGCACTTGTCTGGCACGGGCAAGGCCCTGGATTCAATCCCCAGTACTAGGAAAAAAGTCTCTATCTCACCTTTTTGAAAAGTATTTTAATGGGTATAGAATTGTAGGCTGACAGTTTATTTTACTGGAAATTGAACCCAGAATCACTTTACCAATGAGCTACATCCCCAGGCCTTTTAATTTATTACTTAGTTTTTATTTTGAGACAGAGTCTCAATAAGCTGCCAAGACTGGCCATAAACTTGGGATCCTCTTGCTTCAGTCTCTAGTGTAGCTGAAATTATAGGCATGTGCCATTGTCCCTAATAATTTAATAGGCTGAACGTTAGTTTGTTAGTTAGTTTGTTTTTCACTAATTTAAAGACCTTGTCTTGCTGGACATGGTGGCACATGCCGGTGATCCCAGCAGCTTGGAAGTCTAAGGCAGGAGGATCACAAGTTCAAGGCCAGCCTCAGCAGCTTAGCAAGACCCTGTCTCAAATAAAATATAAAAAGGGGCTCAGGAGTGGTTAGGGCTGTGGCTCAGCAGTAGAGTGATCACCTAGCATGGGCGAGGCCCTGGGTTTGATCCTCAGCACCAATAAAAATAAATAAATTAATTAAAGATATTGTATCCAACTACAACTAAAAAATAAATATTAATAATAAAGGGCTGGGGATGTATCTCAGTGGTTAAGTGGCCCTGGGTTCAATCCCTGATGCCAAACAAACAAACAAAAAACCTTGTCTTCTTTTTTTCTTTTTGGTACTAGGTGTTGAACTCACAGGTGATTTACCATTGAGTCACATCCCCAGCCCGTTTTATTTTTTATTTGAGACAGGGTCTCACTAAGTTGCTTAGGGCCTTGCTAAGTTGCTGAGACTGGCCTTGAACTTGTGATCCTCCTGCCTTAGCCTCCAGAGTCGCTGGAATTATAGGTATGCTTGCACCTGGCTTTCTTGTCTTTTTGCTTGTATTACCTTCAGCAAGAAATTTGATGTCCTAATTTTGTTCCTGTTTTAGTCAGCTTTTCCACTGCTGTGACTAAAAGACCTGATAAGAACAATTGGAGGAGGAAAAGTTTTTTTGGGGGGGACCCACGGTTTCAGAGATCTCAGTCCATAGAAGGCTAGCTCCATTCCTTAGGGCTTGTGGTGAGGCAGAGCATCATGTCAAGGAGGAAAGCTGCTGGGAACATGGCTCCAGGAAGCAGAGAGAGAAAGCTCTCCTTTTCACAGACAAAATATCAACCCCAAAGGCACATCCCCAATGACCCACCTCCTCCAGCTATACCCTACCTTTCTACAGTTCCCTCCTGTTATTCCCCATCAGGGGATTGATGCACTGATTAAGTTAAGACTCTCATAACCCAATCATTTCACCTCTAAATTTTATTGCATTATCTCACACATGAGCTCTTGGGGGACACCTAATCTGAACCATAATAGTTCCTGTGTACAGGTCCCTTCCCACTTCTGTCTGCTTTTTAGATTTTTCTCTTTAGCACTGGTTTTGATCAATTTGATTATGATGTACCTGGGTGTGTTGTAGGGACAGATGAGGCAAGGCACTGAAGATGGCAGGAAGCAGTTTTATTTGGCTGCAGCCAGGTTCAGAGGGCACAGCTTTTGCTGTAATTAATCCCTTGAACCCTGAGTTTGGACAGTTTCAGAACTTGATACCTAGCAGGTAAGGGGAGGGGCTCAGAAGTTCACAGTCTGTAGAAGTTCACATAAAAGCAGCTTTTTCTTTCACTGTTTTGGGAAAGTTAACCCTTCAAGGACAACACCTGAGAAGGGGAGAGCTTCTTCTCCCCTTTCTTTCCTCCCCCTGCCAGCTGTTATCATGGAGCCCAATTGGTAACTTCTCTTATCTTAGAAATGTAGACATCTCTGTGAAGCCCCAGCTCAAGGCCAGAGGCCTTGTTTACACATTTCTACAAACTACTGGATACATGTTTGTGGAAAACTAGTAAGGGGGTGCTGATTTCTTCCTAGCCAGTGGCCAAGTAAAACAGGGCAACACGAAAATTGGAAGTTTATCTACATTAAACTCTTTTGAAGAGACTCTTCTGCTGACAGTCCTAAATGCAGCCATGGTGAAGATTTCTGGAGAAACCCAGTTAAGACTTTTCTGTGGAGAAAGGGGGTGCCACTACAGGGGTAGTTTCCTATGCTTAGGGTTCTTGTATTCTTGGATTTTTAGGCTTCTAGTGTTCTTCAAATTTGAAAAACTTGGACAGGTTTTTGAGTGTCTTCTCTCTTTGGACTCAAATTACTCATATAATATGTTGCTTGACACTGTTCCTCAGCTCACTGATGCTATTTCTTCCTTCTCTCCAGTGCTGGGGATTGAACCCAGGGCCTCATGCATGCTAGGCAAATGGTCTACCACTGAGCTATATCCCTGGCCCATTTTTTTGTTGTTTGGGTCCTTTTCTCTATGTTTTATTTTTTAGTATTTTCTAATTGCTATGCTTCAATTTGACAAATATATTTTCCTTCTGCAATGTCTAATGTGCTGTTAATTCCTTAAGTGTATTTTCAACCAGGCCATGTAACTGTTTGAATTGGGTACTTTTTATATCCTCAATGTCTCTATTTAAGTGTTTGAACATATGTCAGACTCTGAGCTACTTTTACTCACAAACACTAGAGATGCCAATGTGTGGGGATTTTTCTACATCAACAATGGTTCTCCAACTCTCCAGACAGCAACTGGGTGTCCAACAATTCAATTCAATTGACACTACTCAGAGTTCGTGTCATACCCCACAAGTTAAGGGCTTGATCCCACAAGACTGGCTCTACTTGAGATACCAATTGAAAAATCCCAGCCAGTTGTGGCAGTGACATATGCCTGTAATCCCAGCTACTCAAGAGGCTCAGGAAGGAGGATTGCAAATTCAAGGCCAGCGTCAGTAATTTAGTGAGACCCCATCACAAAATAAAAAATTAAAAGGACTGGGGATGTAGCTCAGTGGTAAAGCACCCCTTGGTTTGCTCCTAAATACCCCCTCCTAAAAAGAGGAAAAGAAAAATCCCAGGCCTCCAGGACTTCTGACCCCCTCCTTTGGTTTGATAATTTGTTAGAATGGCTCACAGAACTCAGGAAACACTTCACTTACTATTACTGATTTATTTTAAAGTGGATATGACTCAGCAAGAAATAAATGGGAGAGATTATAGGGTGAGATGTGGGGGAGGGAACACCCTCCCAGAATCTTCATGTGCTCACCAACACAGAGCCTTTATGAGGTTTCATCACATAGGCATGATTGATGAAGTCACCAGCCATTGGTGATTAACTCAATCTCCAGTTCCTTTCCCTTCCCAAGAGGCCCCAGTCTTCTAATCACTTGGCGGTTTTCTCTGGCAACCAGCCTCTACTCTGAAGTTACTGAGGTGCCCACCAAGGGCCACCTCGTTAGTATAAACTCAGGTATGGTTGAAGGGCTTGTTATGAATAACAAGCTGCTCCTCTTGCCTCATGACTCTGGAAATTACAGGATTTTTAGCTGTGTGCTAGGAATCAGGAACAGAGACTACATATGTTTCTTATTATAATATCTCACATATGATTATAATAGTAACTGTGTTAGTATCCCTCTCTGATAATTCTAATATCTAATATCTGTCAGTTCTGAGTCACTGTGGGGTTGTTTTTGAGGTTGTTATTGTTGCCCAGAGTGGCCTCAAACTTGGAATTCTCCTGCCTCAGCCTCCTGAGTCACCAGGATTATAGGTGTGTGCCACCTTGCCTGGTTCTGAGTCAGTTTGCTTTTGTTTAAAGACAAAAAAATCTTCAAATTTATTGCCTTTCTTTACCTAACCCACCAAAATAAATTTTTCTTAGTACTGCTATTCCTTTCCACAAAACAAAAGCAAATAATTCAGACATCCTTTATCATTAAAAAATCAAAGAAAATCTTTTCTATTGCCAACACTCTTCATCTGATTTTTAAAAAACCATCTTAAACCACTTCTCCATTATCAAGTTGAGCCTGTTTTTTTCTTCTTAAGTTAATGTTTTATTTTATATTTTTATTGGTGCATTATAATTATGCATAATAGTGGGATTCACTATGCATTATATTTGTACTTGCATATAACATAATTTGATCAATCTCATTCTCCAGTACCTTCCCTTTCCCTGCCCTCCTTCCTCTCCTCAATCATCTTGCTCTACTCTATTTATCCCTTCTTTTATTGTTATTTTAATTAGTGATATATATATATAAAATTAATTGTGGTATATTCATACATGCACATAGCATAATTTGGTAGATTTTATTCCCCAGTACTTCCCCTTGATCCTCTTCCTCTGCTCTATTGGTCTTCCTTCTATTTTCATGAGATTCCCCCTCCCTTTTTATTACAAATATGGAACACACAAATAAGAATTTGTGTCATCCTTGCTCAGGGACCAAGCTAATCTTCTCTGTATCATTCCAGTTTTAGTATATGTGTTGCCAAATTGAGCACTGAATGGGTGTTTTTGTTTTTTGTTTTTGTTTTTTTGGTACTGGGGATTGAACCCAGGGGTGCTTAACTACTGAGCCACATCCCAGTCCCTTTTGTTTTTTGGCCAGAGTACCTTTTTATTTTTTATTCTGAGTTGCTTAGGGCCTCGCTAAATTGCTGAGGCTGGCTTTGAACTTGTGATCCTCCTGCCTCAACCTCTTGAGCCACTGGGATTATAGGCATGTACCATCATGCCTGGCACTGAGTTGGTTTTGATTGATTTATTATTTCCTTATTATAGACAATGTTTTCCTACAAAGTTATTCCTGGAAATCTTTGATTGGATCTCAGATATTGCTGGATTTTTTTTTTATGGTACCAGCAGTTTAATCTAGAGCCTTGAACATGTTAGGTGAGCACTGAGCTATATCCACAGTCCTTTTTATTTATTTATTTTATGAGACAGAATCTCACTAAATTGTCCTGGCTGGCCTCAGACTTGTAATCCTCCTGATCCTCCTGCCTCAGTCACCTGAGTAGCTGAGATTACAGGCCTGCAGCACTAGGCCCAGCTCTATTTTTCTTTCTTTATTAAATTAACATATAATATTGTATGTATTTATGGTATACAACATGTTTTCAAATATATACATTGTGAAATGACTAAAATCTAGGAAATTAGCATATGTAGTGCCTCACATAGTTATCATTTGGTGGTAAGAACACTTACCATCTCTCTTAGCAGTTTTTAAGAATATATTAGGAAAAAAATATATTAGTAGAGGTCAGGCATGGTGGTGAGCACCTGTAATCTCAGCAACTTGCAGGGCTGAGGCAGGAGGATCGTAAGTTCGAGGCCAGCCTCAGCAATTTAGCAAGGCCCTAAGGAACTTAGTGAGACCAGGTTTCAAAATAAAACATAAGAAAAAGGGCTGGAGATGTGGCTTAGTACTTAAGCATCCTTGGTTCAATCCCAGTGCTACCACACACACACACACAAAAGGTGGTGTTGGCAAGGGTTGTAATTCAGTGGTAGAGCACTTGCCTAGTATCTGTGAGGCCCTGGGTTTGATTCCCAAGCACTGAAAAAAGAAAGAAAGAATCCATTGGTTGTAAAGATGTGAATTTATTTTATGGCCCTCTATACTGTTCCATTGGTCAGTATGTTTGTTTTTATGCTGATATCATGCTATTTTGATCATTATAGCTTTGTAGTATAGTTTGAAATCATGTAGTGTGAAGCTTTTAGCTTTGTTCTTTCTCAAGATGACTGAGGCAGGAGGATCAGGAGGATTACAAGTCTGAGGCCAGCCAGGACGATTTACAAAAGACATTCGGGGTCTTTTGTAATTCCATACAAATTTTAGTTGTTTTTTTTTTTTTTTTTTAAATTCTGTAAGAAGTCCTTAACATTTTGGTAGGGATTGCATTGAATCTGTAGATCACTGAGCTACAGCCCCCATTGGATTTTAAAATCCAGGAAAAGGTTAAAAAAAGTTTTTTGTGCCATCATAACCCTCATCCTTAAAAGTTTTCCCTTAAGAACTAGACAAAAATTGGGACTGGGGATGTGGCTCAAGCGGTGGCGCGCTCGCCTGGCGTGCGTGCGGCCCGGGTTCGATCCTCAGCACCACATACAAAGATGTTGTGTCTGCCAAAAACTAAAAAATAAATACTAAAAATTCTCTCTCTCTTTCTCTCTCTCTCTCTCTCTCTTTAAAAAAAAAAGAACTAGACAAAAATTGATATAAACACGGGTATCTGTGTTTTTAAACTTTTCCTTAATATATCTTTTTAAAAAGTGTACATCTGGGCTGGGGACATAGCTCATTTGGTAGAGTGCTTGCCTTTATGAACAAGGCCCTGGGTTCAATATCCAGAACCACACACACACAAAAAGTACACTCTTCCAGTGTAATAAGGAGATAGGAGGGAGAAATATAGATGTTAAAAAGAGAGAGCTAGGCAAGGTGGTGCATGTCTATAACCCCAGCAATTTGGGAGGCTGAGGCAGGAAGATTGCAAGTTTGAAACCAGTCTTGACAACTTAGTGAGACCCTGTCTCCAGATAAAAATTGAAAAGGGCTGGGATGTATCTTAGTGATAAAGCACCCTTGGATTTAATCCCCAGTATCATATACACTAAAGATAAAGAGGGGCTGGGGGTGTGGCTCACTGGTAGAGCACTTGTGTAGCATGTACAAGGCCCTGGATTCCAACTCTAACACGAGAAACAAGAAAGAGAGAGAGAGAAAAGAAAACAAGAAGGGGGAAAATGAGTAGCATGTGGATGAGGTTTACAGAAATGGACTGTGACCATTCACTCTTTCTGAATCTTTAGGTACAGTTTCCATAGAAGGCAATGCATGGCTGATCCTGGTCCCAAGCATCTGCCAGTCACCACTCTGAGCTGGTCATTGCCTGTGTTAGCTACTCTATAAATGGTAAAAACAATGTGTAAAATCTCCATAGAAGAACTCTTCAGTGTGAATATATTTCAGGTATTGTTTAAAATGAACAGTGTCTGAAACCAGGATTCCAAGGAATCATTCAATTCCCCCCTCCCCATTGTAGCCAGTTGGTCATATGGCAAAGGGAGAGAGAGAGGACTGTTTCTCTTCCATAAGAGGTGTTGAGAGCCACACCCAAAGGGGCCCCAGCAAACTTCCAGCTGCCGGCTGATGATTGGCTCACAGCGGCCCCAGCAACATCTAGCTGATTGGCTCCTCTGCGGTGATGCTCATTGGGCTGTTTCCCTGCCCTTTCAGACCATGGAGCTGCTCATTGGGGGACTTTTTTGGCTCCGCCCACATGACCCAGCCAATCAGCCTCAAGAGCAGGAGGATTGTGGGAGGTGGAGAGAGAGGCTGGTGTTGGAGAGAGAGGCTTGTGGAAAGCCGGTGGTGGCAGTTGGGGCTCTGAGGGTTTTTCCTGAGAGGCTGTTTTGTTTGGCGTGTGTGGTTCTAAAAATAAAGTTAGTTTCTTTTGACAAGTGGCTCCTGATTGTGCCCAGCCAGACTGCGGCATTTGGTGGCCCGTACGGGGAGCGACTGAGGGTAAGTGATAAGGTAAACTGCTCGCCCCTGAGGGCAGGGCGAGAGGATGGGTAGCCATTTTAAGATTCCTCTTTTGTTTGGCTTCACTTTTGTTTTAAGTTGCCTGTCCCTGGAGATGAGTGAGACGGAAGAAAAACCGCTCACATCTGAGGAAAAACTATTTGCGTCTGAGGAACAGATAGGGAGAAAGGTCATAATGATTTTTTGTTGTTCCATTTTTATTTCATTCTATCTCGGTTTTGTTTGGTGTTATCTTGTTGGGTTGTATTATAGTAGAAATATGGGATCAGAAATTAGTAAAACACAAACCGAAAGAGTGTTAAGTAAATTGTTAGAGGAAGGAGGCATCCCAGTAAAATCAAGAGCAGTCAGGGCATACGTTGATACAATACAAAAATGTAGCCCATGGCTTTTTAAGGAGGAGTTGTTGAATATATCGCAATGGAACCATCATGCTGAAGATTTAAAAAGAATAGAAAAGAAAAGCCCAGGGACTCTGCCAGTTGGCACATTGCCATTGTGGACGTTTGTATCTTGTTTGCTTAGTCCAAAGCCTTCAGTTCAGACAATGGTAGAGGAAGGAGAAGACATATTGATTCAAGTAAAAGAGAAGGTCTCTCAAGCTAGTCAGACAGAGGAAATGATTCAAGTAAAAGAGAAGGTCACTCAAGTTAGTCAGACAGAGGAAAAGATTCAAGTAAAAGAGAAGGTCTCTCGAACTAGTCAGACAGAGGAAAAAATTCAAGTAAAAGAGAAGGCATCTCAAGCTAGTCAGACAGAGAAAGAAAGTGTAAAACAGAAAAAGCCATCAGGGGGAAAGTTACAACAGGAGACTGCTACTAACACCTTTCTATCACCAGAGGGTGTAAGTGTCCAACCAACAGCACCACCTCTACAGGAGACTGCTACTAACACCTTTCTATCACCAGAGGACGTAAGTGTCCAACTAACAAGGCCACCTCCATATGCTGGGAGGCCCCCGACCCCCGCAGTTGATAGTTGGGATCCTGAGACAAAATCTCAAATATTAACATGCCCTGTATTTGAGGCAGGAGGGCAGCGAGTTTACCATGTTTTAAATTTCAAAACAGTGAAGCAGCTAAAAGAGGCTGTAACAACCTATGGTCCTCAAGCACCCTTCACTGTAAGCATGGTCGAATCCATTAACAACTTGGACATGACGCCAGCAGATTGGGCTAATATGTGTAAAGCTGTGCTAAATGGAGGACAATACCTGTTATGGAAGGTTGCCAATGAGGAATTTTGCAAGGAGACGGCTAGGCGAAATGCAGCAGCTGGTTATCCTCAGAGAAATCTAGATATGTTGTTAGGAAAGGGACCTTATGAGGATCAGCAGCAACAAATTGCATATGATCCTGGTGTATATGCACAAATTGCTGTAGATGCAATTAAGGCATGGAGGACTTTACAAGGACATGGAGGTTTACAAGGTCAATTATCTAAGGTAATACAAGGAGCTAATGAACCTTATGCTGAATTTGTAGATAGGCTTATTCAAACAGCTACCAGAGTTTTTGGGAATACAGAACAAGCAATGCCATTACTAAAACACCTGGCTTATGAGCAAGCGAATCGTTGGTGCAGAGATATCATTAGACCATGGAAACATGAAGATTTAAACACATATATTAAATTATGTAGAGACATAAATGAACAAGAGCAAGTCGTGGCAGCTGCAGTAAAACAGGCTTTAGATGCCAGAGACATTAATGAACAAGGGCAAATTGTGGCAGCTGCAGTAAAACAGGCTTTAGATGCCAGGCCAAGAACATGCTACAATTGTGAACAAACAGGACATTTTAAAAGGAATTGCCCCATTGGAGGAGGGTTTAACAAAACTAGGTATCAAAGGAGTAGAATACCAGGTATTTGCCCACGATGCCATAGAGGGAGACATTGGGCTAATGAATGCCGTTCTCAAACCACCATAGAGGGTACTCCATTATCAAAAAACGACCAGGTGTTTATCCACGATATCGTGGAGAAAGGCATCGGGCTCCATTGCCAAAAAATGGACAGGGGGGCCCAATGCTCCGGGGCCCAAAACCACAAATATACGGAGCACTGGAGGAACCCAGCAACCCCATCAGGGTAGTGCCCAGGACACATTGTCCATCAGATCCCTCATCAGACAAACCAGAGGGAGCGCAGGGTTGGATATCTGCACCTCCGCCAGAGCAGTACTAACTCCAGAGATGGGAGTTCAAATCATTCCCACAGGGGTGAAAGGACCTCTTCCCAAAGGAACAGTAGGCTTATTATTGGGACGCAGCTCTTCTACTCTAAAAGGACTTATGATAAGTCCTGTGGTAATTGATCCCGATTATGAAGGTGAAATAAAAATTATAGCCAGTTCTCCAAAGGGTATATCAGTAATTTCACCAGGAGATAGAATAGCACAGTTACTAATAATACCCAGCCTACATGATAAATTTTCCAGTCGTACTGTAGAAAGAGGTTCCAAGGGATTAGGCTCCACAGGTGTAGATTGGGCTATGCTTTCTTTAAATTTAGATTCTCGCCCCATGCTAAAACTAAATATTCAAGGACATGAATTTAATGGGCTACTGGATACAGGTGCAGACCTTAGCATCATCTCTCGTCAAGAATGGCCAAAACATTGGCCATTACAACAAGCCACTCAAACGCTTCGAGGCCTAGGAGTGGCGACTAATCCCCATAGAAGTGCAATGGTATTAGATTGGAAGGATCCTGAAGGATGTGAAGGAACTATACAGCCATATGTATTGGATCATCTTCCCGTAAATTTATGGGGATGAGATGTCCTAGATCAATTAGGTTTGACATTAACAAATAACATCAACCAAAATGCACCCACTATTATGACTAGACAAGGTTTTAGGAAAGGAAAAAGATTAGAAAAACAAGAACAAGGTATAGCAGCACCAATACAAATAGATCAAGGAACAGAAAGACATGGGTTGGATTTTCAGAAAGGGCCACTGAGACAATCAAAATTACTTGGAAATCAGAAAGACCAGTATGGGTTCCTCAGTGGCCCCTGACTAAAGAAAAGATACAAGCAGCCCATGACCTGGTCAAACAACAATTAGCAGAAGGACATATACAACCTTCTGTATCTCCCCATAATACTCCCATTTTTGTCATCAAAAAGAAATCTGGTAAATGGAGATTATTGCAAGATTTAAGAGCCATTAATAATGAGATGGTTATTATGGGACCTGCTCAATCAGGGATTCCTCAGTTGTCTGCTTTGCCAAACACCTGGTATGTTTTAGTTATAGATATTAAAGATTGTTTTTTTTCAATTCCAATTCATCCTGAGGATAGTCCACGTTTTGCATTTACTATCCCTGCACTGAATCATGAAGGTCCTGATCAGAGATATGAATGGAAAGTACTCCCTCAAGGGATGGCTAACAGCCCAACTATGTGTCAAATTTATGTTAACAAAGTAATCCAGCCACTTAGAAATCAAAATCCTGAACTACAAATATTTCACTATATGGATGATGTATTATTAGCACACAAAGATAAAAACACATTGCTAGAATGTTATGCCACACTTACAAACTTATTAAAAAATTATAATCTAGAGATAGCAATAGATAAAGTACAATTAAATTTTCCAATTAATTATTTAGGAGTTCTATTATCCTCAACCATGGTCCGTCCACCAAAAATTCAAATACGAGTAGATCAACTCAAATCACTTAATGACTTTCAAAAGTTATTAGGAGACATAAATTGGATAAGGCCTTATTTAGGTATACCAACAGGAGAGTTGGGACCTTTATTTGATATCCTAAAAGGTCCATCAGATCCAAATTCACCCCGCATGTTAACGCCTGAAGCAAGAAAGGCATTAAAAATCATTGAAACATATATGGAAAATACGCATTTGGATAGAATTGATATGTTTGCCTTTATTATTTATTGTACTACCAACAAAAAATATTCCTACGGGAGTATTTTGGCAAGAAGGTCCATTATTATGGATACATTTATCTTATTCTCCTAACACTATTCTTACTGGGTATCCTGAGGCTGTAGGACAATTAATACTCAAAGGAATAAAAGCAGCAAAGGGAGTGTTTGGAATTTCTCCCAATAAAATTATTACTCCATATACTATGAATCAAATTGATGAGTTAGCTAATGAGTTAAATACTTGGGCAATAATCATGTGCAAATCTAATGTTTCATTTGATAACCACTTACCATCTAATCCTTTATTGTCTTTTTGGTCATTGCATCCTGTAATTTTTCCAAAAATGACAAGAAAAACACCTATCATGAATGTTCCAAATATATTCACCGATGGATCAAATAATGGTACAGCAGCAATAGTTACACCTGATCAAACTTTTACATTTTTAGTACCCAAACAATCAGCTCAAAAGGTAGAGCTTAATGCAGTATTACAAGCTTTTGTGATGTTTAAAGATTCTGTATTTAATTTATTTTCCGATAGTCAGTATATAGTTAACGCTATAGTATCCCTTGAAGATGCTGGTAGGATTTCCCCTTCTTCTACTGTTTTCTCTTTGCTTTCCACTATACAAAGTCTAATCTGGGACAGAAAAGATCCATTCTTTATAGGACATATCAGGGCACATACAGGATTGCCTGGAGCCCTTAGTTTGGGCAATGATTTAGCAGATAAAACTACACATGACATACATATTTTCTCTACACAAGAAGAAGCTAAAAATTTTCATAAAAGGTTCCATGTCAATGCTAATACTTTACAAAAGCGTTTTAAAATAACTAAGGAACAAGCTAGACAAATAATAAAACAATGTCAAAATTGTGTGACCTTTTTACCACAAGTTAATCTTGGAGTCAATCCTAGAGGATTGATACCTAAACATATTTGGCAGATGGACGTCACACACTTGCCAGAATTTGGAAAATTAAAATATTTGATTGTTACAGTTGATACCTCTTCTGGATTTTTGATGGGCTCCCTTCATGCCGGAGAAAAAACTAAAGATGTTATAGCTCATTGCTTACAAAATTTTGCCACTGTGGGTGTTCCAAAACAGTTAAAAACAGATAATGCCCCTGGTTATACTTCTACCTCTTTTAAACAATTTTGCTCAACATTTGGCATTACTCATATAACAGGAATCCCATACAATCCACAGGGACAAGGCATAGTTGAAAGAGCTCATCAAACTATTAAAATGTACTTATTAAAGCAAAAAGAAGGAATTGGGAAGGGGTATATATTCCCCAAAGATAAACTTAAAATAACCCTTTTTACTCTAAACTTTTTAAATTTGGATTCATCAGGACTTAGTGCTGCGGAAAGGCATATGTGTCCAAAAAATGTGCATAAGCCCAAGGTACTTTGGAAGGATATTCTAACAGGACAATGGAAAGGTCCTGACCCAGTAATTGTCTGGAGTTGGGGGTCTGTTTGTGTGTTTCCACAGGGAGAACAGCAGCCGATTTGGATTCCAGAAAGATTAACTAAAGCGATTTCTACAGACCAAAAAGAAGATGATTTGGCTCAAATCCATAACAACTGATATCCAAAACTCCAGTTTGGCTATTCTTACATCTGCAACAGAACCAGGATGCTTTTTTCAATATCTATTTTATTATTGCCCTTTGCCATATCATGAAGTTCTATTTTGTTTTTTGAGCTCATACAGACCTAGGTTAATGTTTTGCTGATCAGTTCTATTTTTTGACTATAGAGTTTTTAAACATTGCAATGGAGATTTCACCTGTAAAAAGTTATAAGGCCTTTACTATAATGTTATGTGTTGTATGTATTATATTATGTGTGCACACTTGTGTTTTGTGTTATATGTTTGAATGTATGTATGTCCATATATCATATATGATGAGCGCTCATGATAAAATGGATCCAAATATTTTGTTTTTTCACGTGATTTATATGGTTTAATTTAAATTGGGTAAACAACTGTTGAGGATTGTTTTAATATGTAAACAAAAAAGAAGGTTAACAGATCTGTTTGTTTACTTTCACCTTTCCTTTTCATTATATTTAATAATTCTCTTAAAGATAATGTAAATTGTTAAGAAAATTGTTTTATTTTAGTGCCTTCTGTAATGTTACATAATTTTTTCTTTAGCCATTATTGCCAGAATTCCTATCTTCATCCCAGTGCTGGTGAAGTCAAAGATAAAACCAATCTACAGCTTCTACAATAGCCATCACTGAACTGCTTGCAGAACTTGCCTGGACACATTGTGAGCTCACCTGTATGCATTGTGAACTATCTGTTGGTGCAGCGACTTGTGGTAGTGTTGGGGTATTTTTGATGATGATGTCATTGGTGGTACAATTTTTCCAAAAGGAGCCGTCAATTGGCTTGGTGTATCTTCCTCCCTTCTGCTTGTCATGATCGTCCAGCTAAAATTTGGGGGCCAACAGAGGTGAGGCAAAGAACCTCACCCTCCCGCTGGTACAAAGACCTCTCCACAGGTGTGGCTGTATACTGGACCTGTAGTCAGTGACGGGTAAGATCCAATTGCAATGGTACCAACCTAAGGACCATATGTACTATTGGACAACCTAAGGCAGGCACGGTCCCTAAGCCACATGCTTGTTGTTTAAACAGAGAGGGGGAGATGTTGAGAGCCACAGCCGAAGGGGCCCCAGCAAACTTCCAGCTGCCAGCAAACTTCCAGCTGCCGGCTGATGATTGGCTCACAGCGGCCCCAGCAACATCTAGCTGATTGGCTCCTCTGCGGTGATGCTCATTGGGCTGTTTCCCTGCCCTTTCAGACCACGGAGCTGCTCATTGGGGGACTTTTTTGGCTCCGCCCACGTGACCCAGCCAATCGGCCTCAAGAGCAGGAGGATTGTGGGAGGTGGAGAGAAGCTTGTGTGGGAGAGAGAGGCTTGTGGAATGCCGGTGGTGGCAGTTGAGGCTCTGAGGGTTTTTACTGAGAGGCTGTTTTGTTTGGCGTGTGTGGTTCTAAAAATAAAGTTAGTTTCTTTTGACAAGTGGCTCCTGATTGTGCCCAGCCAGACTGCGGCAGGCAGGGTCTTGCTAAATTGCCCAGGATGGCCTCAATGGGGATCCTCCTGTCTCAACCTCTCAAGTAGCTGAGATTACAGGCATGTGCTACCATTCTCAGCCCTATACTATCCTTCTATGACTATTTTTTTATGGTACCAAGGATTGAACCCGGGGCCTCATGCATTTTAGGCAAATGCTGTACCACTTATATCCCAGAGCCCTTTAGTATCCTTCTAACATCCCTCTTTTCCCTTCCACACTTTTCCTCCAACAGTCTCCAAAGTAGAATTTGGGGAAAACCTGTTTTTTTTTTTTTTCATAGAATTTTGTAAATACTTTCAAGAAATCAGGAATTCTGTTTCTATTTTGGAAGTACAATTTTATTTTGTTTTGTTTTTTTAAGAGAGAGAGAGAGACAGAGAGAGAGAATTTTTTAATATTTATTTTTTAGTTTTCGGCAGACACAACATCTTTGTTTGTATGTGGTGCTGAGGATCGAACCCGGGCTGCGCACATGCCAGGCGAGCGCGCTACCGCTTGAGCCACATCCCCAGCCCTTTTGTTTGGTTTTATTTTGTATTTTTCTGGTGCTGGGGATTTAATTCAGGACCTCAAACATACTAAACATTGGCTCTACCACTGAACCACACCCCCAGCTCCAGAAATACAATTTTAAAAACTGCACCTTGTCAGGCATGGTGGTATATGCCTGTAATCCCAGCAACTTAGGAAGCTAAGGCAGGAGGATCAAAAATTCCAGGCCAGCCTGGGCAATTTAGTGAGACCCTGTCTCAATATAAGAACAAAAAGGACTAGCAATGTAGCCCAATGTAGCACCCCTGGGTTCAATCCCCAGAACCGCATGTGCGTGCGCACACACACACACACACACAAACCCAACAATCCTTTAGAAGTCACTTATCAATTTCACTGAAAATATAGCTTCCCAAATTGATATTTGCATTTTAAAACATTTTAAATCAATGTTAGAGATAAAGACACAAATCATGTCCTAGAGCTTGGTAATGTACTCAAAATAGTGAATTATGTATGACAGACTTTATTCTCAAATCTCACAAGGTACTTCCTTTATCTGAAGTTAGCCCTTTTCAGGTGTCTCTTCCATGTCATCTTGCTCTAAGATAAAAAGGAGCACCTTTGATTCTAGTCAAACCCTGATCCTGACTTCTCTTTCTGGTCTTGATCTTTGTCTGCAGCTGTAAAAGGAATATGTTGAATGATGCTTTTAACACAGAATTCTTGCCATTCTCAGTTTTCATAGTCCTAAGAACACAAATGAAATAACAGAGTAACCTAAATTTTATGGGAATGAATCACCTGTGTTTAGTCTCTCTCTCTCTCTCTCTCTCTCTCTCTCTCTCTCTCTCTCTCTCTCTCTGTGTGTGTTAATATTCTAGGAAGAATATAATGACAATGAATGCATTTCTGAGCAAAATTAAACAATAGAGTTGGCACAATATGTCCAACAGTCTCTATGGCAACCTCTCTTGACTGTGTGTGCATATCATTTACTCATCCTGGTAACTCATATTTTAAAATACAAATGGTTTTACATTCATGATCATGCATCTGTGATCATCAGTTATTTTTCTCTGTGGTGACTCTCTACTATTGTTTCTGCTCAGGGATCTTATAAAAGCTGTGGAGGAGGTAGGTGGAGAAGACACAGGAGATGGATGACTCATTTTAACCTTTTCTGGAACAAACAGCTTGATTATTTTAGGGGGAAAAATGACTTTAATATCTGCTTCCTCCCACCACCTGTAATTTCTCGGTGAAATTACAGTGCCCCTTAGCAATGACCTTACCCTTCAACCACCGCTGTCAGGCTAGGGCTACTTTTCAAGTGCTGTGTAGGCTTGACAGTGCTTTGCATTTAAGTAATTCTGGGGAAAACTTTTGGTAGAGAGGCTCAATTGTTTCCTCCTTGTTGGAGACAATTCTTTGAGAATCTCATTTGCTGATATCTCATCGTGAGAGTTTAAGAATCACTACAGATCATCTTTATTAGCCTCATTAAACTAGATAGGCATACAAACCATAATGTGGCAAACCTGAGGCTTCTTGACATCATAGCTTAGACAGTCAGCTTAGATAGTTCAGACCACCACATCTTCAGGGCATATGCATTTGATAAAGCCCTTTCTCTCCATGACTTTCCATTAGTTTTCACCACGGTGTTAAAAATGTATCAATATTCCCTGGTGAGTTTTCCAGTATCATGGATGTGTCATCTCTCCTGTGAGCTGTGACAACAACAATGATAAGATAAGAAGGATCCACAGAAGGCAGGAATCCCTCTGTGACCCATGGGCTACTGTAAGGATGTCATCTTGGTCAAAGGAAGCATTTTGTTCTGCTCATGCATGGCTGAAGATCCAGGGTTGAATGAGTGATTTGAACTGTTGTTCTTTGCTTATTATACCAGAACAACCTACACAAAAATGATAGTGACTCTTCAAAATTATGTTGAAAAAATAATGCTTTTTTTAGAGGCAGGGTCATGCCGGGGATGTAGCTCAGTAGTAGAGTGCTTGCCCAGCAGGTATGAGGCTGTAGGTTCAATCCTTAGCACTGAAAAAAAGAAAAAGTTTAAGTATCAGGGTCTTGCTAAGTTTTGAAGGCTAACCTTGAACTTGAGATCCTCCTGCCTCAGGCCCCTGAGTTGCTGGGATTACAGGCATGTGCCACTGAGCCCAGCTGACACTGGGGTTGAATGCCCATCATAGCTTTCTTCTCACAAAGAAACCCTAGGATTCTCCATCTCATCCTTCCCAAAACAGGACAATTGGTCTTTCATCTGACTCAAAAGCTAGCAGAGTTTTTTTTTCCTCAGAGACAAAGAGCTATGGTTGCTAAAGCATTCAAAAACAAATAATAATCTATATAAGACTCTTCCTGTGGTTTGAGAGTTCACTGCCATCTGTCTACGTGTATTTTCTCTTGCTCCTGAAATTCTGGTACCATGCCCATGGTCAAAGCAACTAACTCCTATGGCTATTAGAATTTCTTCATTTCTTTACTGCTTTTCACACTTGCTTTCTGCTTTTCATGTTGCTATTGAGTAAACTCAGCTTCTTGTTCATAGCAATTATCAGTTTTTCTTCCCACTTTCCCCACTTTGGGGCTGGGGATCCAAGCCAGGGGCTCATAATTGCTAAACAGTTGTTTTAACACTGAGCTACATCCCCAGCCCCAGTAGGAAATCTCATAGTGAGAAGCAATAGGAGGTTTTGATTCTCAGGAAATATAACCCAATTATCTCTTTTGTTCTGACATATTTTTCCTTGTCCTTGTTACTGTAGTTATACCCAGAGAAGTAATATTTGGTTTTGCATGAGTAAAAATCCCTGTGTTTCCCACCAAAGGTAGTTCATAAGTTCATAGTTGCCTTTTTTTTTTTTTTTGGTACTGGGGATTGAACCCAAGGGCTGATAACCACTGAACCACATCTCCAGCCCTTTTTAAAAAAAATTTAGTTGTATATGGGCACAGTAATACCTTTATTTTGTTTAATTAATTTGTTTATGTGGTGCTGAGGATCGAACCCAGTGCCTTACGCATGCCAGGCAAGCACTCTACCTCTGTGCCACAACCCCAGCCCCATCTCCAGCCCTTTTTAATATTTTATTTAGAGACAGGGTCTCACTGAGTTGCTTAGCACCTCACTTTTGCTGAGGCTGGCTTTGAACTCATGATTTCCCTGCCTCAGCCTCCTGTGCCACTGGGATTACAGGTGTATGCCACCGTGCCCAGTTCACAGTTGCCTATTTTAACAGATAATAGGTAATATGTACTGCATAGTCCTTTCCTTAGACCTTGAAAATAATTTTTAGCTTTTGTTCTGCTATACTGTTATTACCTGTTGCTTTTTTGGAAGCACAGCAAAATAACTTGCTACTCTTTTAAAAGTCATAAACACTTTTTAAAAAATGTTCATTTTATTACCAAAAAATGCCCTAACACATGCAATAAAGCTTGTGAAATGGCTGGGTGTCGCGACCCCTCGCCGGCAAGGGAAAACACGACACAGGATTCTTCTTTCAGCAGTTTATTCAGGCCTTGTTTCATGTATCATCTTCTAGCGGCCCCCCACCGAGCGCCCAAGCATAGCCTAATAAAGCCTCCCGCATACCAATCTTAAGCCGCCACGTGGATCTTTCTCATAGGGTGGTCAGGGATTGCACGCCAATTCTCCATAAAAGGAGTTGTTTATCACAGGCCACAGTGGAAGCCGGCGCCATCTTCTAATGGCGGCCACGGTCTATTGGAACGGCTCACCACAGCTGGGGACAGTTTTAGGCACATAAAGGGTATCTTTGTTTGTTAGTAAAATGCTAGAATGTGGTACCTACAACACAATCATATTGTGACATACTTTCTTAATTGTGAAACGAAGTTTAAATTATATTCCAATTTAATGTTATATGGGATTCTTTCAAATTATTTGAAAAACTAATAATTCATTTAATACAAGTGGTGCCATTTGATGAATTACATCATCAGTCTACCAGATCTCTATCTTCCCTTTACCAAATAGCAGAACTTCCTATAGAATCTGGTAGACCAAGATAGGCCTTTCCTATGAGCAGTAGTGACAAAGTTTTTTAAATATGTGAATTGGTGGTATTTTTTGTGTACTTTTTTTTTCAGTACTGGGAATTGAATCCAGGGGCCATTTATCATTGAGCTACATCCCCAGCCCTTTTTAAAAAAATATTTTGAGACAGGGTTTCACTAAGTTGCTTAAAGCCTCTCTAAATTGCTGAAGCTGGCCTCGAACTTGTGATCCCCCTGCCTCAGACTCCTAAGTTGCTGGAATTTTTTTGTGTACTTTCAATAAAAAGTTAAAAGATTAGTTGGATGATTTTTTTGAAAGTTGTTTTTGTTTTTTAATATGTATTTTGCTTCAGAGAATGATTTAGTGATTTCCTATGAAATGCCGAGTCTGTCTGCTCTGAGAGGTAGCAAGAAGCCACTAAGGAAAATCAGGGAGGGAGAGGACCCATTAGGAGGTTATAGCCCTTGTTTTCTGAGCTTTGAGCAAATGTGCAGTGAATATTATTTATGTCATTGGTATTAAAGTGCAGTTATAGCATTTTTATAAATGGTTGGCTTTTTGAACATTTGGGTTTCATTGAATAATACAGCCTTCCCTGGTATCCCTGGGGGGTTGGTCTAGGACACCTGTAGATACCAAAATCTTAGATACTCAAATCTCTTATATAAAATGATGTAATATTTGCATAGAACCCACACAATATGCCCACATACTTCATTTTAAAATATATTTTTCAACAGTTACACAAGTTTATTCAGAACAAAATTGCAGGGGTTCCCAGTGGTGACTGAGACCCCCCCTCCCATATACTTTAAATTATTATTAATTTTTTTAGACTTTTATTTTTTATTTTTTTATATCTTTGTTTTTATTTATTTACTTTTGTATATGGTGCTGAGGATCAAACCCAGTGCCTCACGCATGTGAGGTGAGCACTCAGCCACTGAGCTACAACCCCAGCCCATACTTTATTTATAGATTACTTATAATAACTGATAAAATGTAAAAGCCCCATAAATAGTTGTTATACAGTATTGTTTAGGGAATAATGGAAAAAAAATGTCTGTCCATGTTCAATGTAGACAGTTTTATTTTTTCCCACATATTTTTCTCTCACAGTTGATTGGATCCCTGAATGTAGAACCTATGGCTACTGATGGTAACTGCATATTAAAATGGTTTGATTTCCAAGTTTGATCCATTTAAAATATATAATAAGCATCTTATAGATAAATAAATATACCTCCTCCCTCTTTTGGGGGGTGGTGATACCAGAGATTGAACCTAGGGTGCTTAACAACTGAGCCACACCCTCAGCCTTTTTTGTATTTTATTTAGAAACAGGGTCTTGCTAAATTGCTTAGAGCTTTATTAAGTTGCTGAGGCTGGCTTTGAGCTTGTGATCCTTCTTTCTCAGCCTCCTGAGACATTGGGATTACAGACGTGCACTACCAGGCCTGAACCCCTCCCCCCCTCCTCCACACACACACATTTTTGACACTATAGGGTGATATTGAAATGTTCCATAGTGGCTCTTCTTTTTACTTACCTGTAACAGTGTAAGCACTAATTCACAGTTACATATTTAAGTAGCAATGGGAATATGTTCAGAATGAGTCTTCCCTTTGACATTTTATATTATATAAACACTATGGAATGAATCCATTGCTGTTGCCATCACCATATGTTTTGTTCATCACTTATGTTTTTTTCTGTTAGTTTGTACATAGCAGAGCAAGCACTGGAGTTAAGACAGCTGGCTTGAATCCCAGCTTACTAACCACATGGTGCTTAAAACATAGCAGCGGGCATAGGGCCACATATGCCCATTCTCTGAAGTTGGATATGATAATTACATTTATTTGCCTTTTTTCCCCTGGGATTGAACTCAGGGGCTGTTTAACCACTGAGCAACATCCCCAGCCCTTTTTAATATTTTATTTAGAGACAGGATCTTGCTGAATTGCTTAGGGCCTTGTTAAGTTGCTGAGGCTGGCTTTGAACTCATGATCCTCCTGCCTCAGTCTCCCTAGCAGCTGGGATTACAGGTGTGTACCGCTGCACCTGGCCTAACTCAAAATACTGAGACTAACTATGTTTATTATGTAAATAACTATAAGTTACTTTATAACTTTGGTGAAATTATAAGTTTGATAAATGTATATAATCAAAACCTTCCATTTAATGGTGGCATATACCTGTAATCCCAGAGACTTAGGGGCTCAGGTGGGTGGATGTTAAATTCAAAGCCAGCCTCAGCAACTCAGCAAGGTCCTAAGCAACTCAGCAAGACCATCTCTAAATAAAAAATAAAAAGGGCTTGGGATGGGCTGGGGTTGTAGTTCAGTGGTAGAGCACTTGCCTAGCACATGCGAGACCCTGGGTTCAATCCTCAGCACCACATAAAAATAAATAAATTAAATTAAAGGTATTATGTCCATGTATGACTAAAAAGTATTTTAAAAAAGAATTTAAAAAAAGGGGCTTGAGATATGGCTTAGTGTTTAAGTGCCCCTGATTTCAATTCCTGGTATCAAAAAAAAAAAAAAAAAAAAAAAAAAAAAAAGAAAAGAAAAGAAAAAAACCCTTTCATTCACATTGGGTATAGTGAAGCATGTCTCTATTTCCAGAAGCAAGAGGATTACAAGTTCAAGACCAGACTGGGCAATGTAGGAAGACCCTATCTCAAAATCAAAAGAGCTGGTAATGTAGCTCAGTGGTATAGCTCTTGCAAGGCCTTGGGTTCAATCCCCAGTAGTACAAAGACACACACACTCATGAAGAAAACTTAGAGATAAATAAGCTTTTGTCCTCTTACTAATCCCCCTCCACTGAGTTGGTATTACTCCAGTGGTATGTAAGTAGTCTACCACTGAGCTACATCCCCAGCCGTCAGTCTGTCAAAAAGATATTTGAACATGCAAGTGGAAGGGGTGGGGTGACCTCAAACATCAGAACAGACATTGAGTGCAAAAAGGTGGCCACCCACAAAAGAGAAGCCATGACAAACACTGGTACAGTGGCATATAGGCAGACAGTGCCCTACATCTGTGCATACCAAGGGACGGGCACACCATTCATTGCACCCCCAAACTACCAGTGCTATAGAATAATATTGGCCATGTTACCAGAGCACTCACTATAGTAACATTTTTAGGGAATACATTTTACATGAGCATGAAAATTTTCATCTATTGGCCTGCTTTCAGATTTTGTTTAATGCAACAATATGTTTTAACTTTGGAAAGGAGAAAATAATGGTAAACTAGAGACTGAGCACATAGTTTTTACTTTGGGTGTAGGTGTTTGCTCACAGTTCCTTCCACAACAAGCCTGACTTTTATTTATTTATGTTTTTGGTACTGGGGCATCTAACCACTGGGCCACATCCCCAGCCCTTTTTAAATATTTTATTTAGAGACAGGGTCTCACTGAGTTGCTGAGGCTGGCTTTGAACTCGAGATCCTCCTGCCTCAGCCTCCCAAGCTGCTGGGATTATAGGCATGTGCCACCACATCTGGCAAGCCCAACTTTCGATGGAAGAAAGGACATTGTGAGTCCCAACCCACGAATGAGATATTGGATAAATCACCTTACAGTTCAGCATCTCCATTTCGTGACATGTAAGGCTGTGCAGGACATTTGATTTAGGTTGTTATTGGCTTAGTTAATCTCCAAATACCCTTTTCACTGTAAAATGCCTGTGATCAGGGGTTGGATATGTTGTTCAATGGTAGAGTACTTGCATAGTGTGCAAAGTCCTGGGTTCCATCCCTAGCACCTCAAAAAAAAAATGTCTGCATTCGTGGGTCATACACATGCACAAATTTCTTTTTTTTTAATTTTTTTTTTAGTTGTAGATGGACACAATACTCCATTTCATCCACCCATTCTTATGTGGTGCTGAGGATTGAACCCAGTGCCCCATACCCATGAGGCAAGAGCTCCACCACTGAGCCACAATCCCAGCCCACAAATTTCTTTATTATTTTATTATTGTTTTAATTTTATTTGTTCTGTTTAGATATACATGACAGTAGAGTGCATTTTAACATATTATACATACATGGAGTATGACTTCCCAGTCTTGTGGTTTTACATGATGTGGAGTTACGAGGCTACGGGTATAGTTCAGTGGTAGAGCACTTACCTAGCACATGTGAGGCACTGGATTTGATCCCTAGCACCACATAAAAATAAATAAAATAAAGGTATCTAAAAAAAGATGTGGAATTACACTGGTTGTGTATTCAAATATGAACATAGAACAGTAATATCAATTCATTCTACTGTCTTTCCTATTCCCTTCTTCCCTCCCTTCCCTGCATAAATTTATTTACATTGGATTTCTTCTAGGAAATTTACAGTTATGTTTTCTTGTCTTCTCTCTTATAATACCTTAAATTTTACTCCCAGTGGGTTCCTGACCACTAACACAGTGCAGGGTTCCATCCCTCTTGGGTGTTGACACATTAAGGCAATTCTATATAGGAGGCTGATGTAGGAAACTGTAAGATAAGGTGACATTGGAAAGATGTTTCATCAAAATGCCAAAGCATGCAAAAGCATATCCTCCCTCGCATTTACGCACATTGATGTCAAGTGGTCAAGCAGTTCCTAAGCAACCGTGTGGAGGCAGTTGCTAGGCTGGCTCGTCACATGTCCACTGATTTAGTTGGAAAAGAAACCCTGAGCTCAAATACATTCAGATAGTTTATTGCTTAAAGGGACAGTAAGAATAAGGCCATCATGATGTCAGTTCCCATGTGCCGCAGTCTGGCTGGGCACAATCAGGAGCCACTTGTCAAAAGAAACTAACTTTATTTTTAGAACCACACACACCAAACAAAAATAGCCTCTCAGGTAAAACCCTCAGAGCCTCAACTGCCACCACCGGCTTTCCACAAGCCTCTCTCTCCCACACAAGCTTCTCTCCACCTCCCACAATCCTCCTGCTCTTGAGGCCGATTGGCTGGGTCACGTGGGCGGAGCCAAAAAAGTCCCCCAATGAGCAGCTCCGTGGTCTGAAAGGGCAGGGAAACAGCCCAATGAGCATCACCGCAGAGGAGCCAATCAGCTAGATGTTGCTGGGGCCGCTGTGAGCCAATCATCAGCCAGCAGCTGGAAGTTTGCTGGCAGCTGGAAGTTTGCTGGGGCCCCTTTGGCTGTGGCTCTCAACATCTCCCCCTCTCTGTTTAAACAACAAGCATGTGGCTTAGGGACCGTGCCTGTTAGGCAGTCCAATTCAACATATGGTCCTTACCCGTCATCGGATGAACTGACCTCTAGGCGTCAGCCTCCTGTCTTAGGTTGGTACCATTGCAATTGGATCATACCCGTCACTGACTACCGGTCCAGCATACAGCCATACTTGTGGATAGGCCTTTGCACCTGTGGGGGGGTGAGGTTCTTTGCCTCACCTCTGTTGGCCCCCAAATTTTAGACCATCACTAGTAGAGGAGGATGCAAAATGCCATGACATTAAGCCAATTGAGGGCTCCTTTGAAAAATTGTACCACCGGTGACATCATCAGCAAAAATACCCCAACACTACCACAAGTCGCTGCACCAACAGATAGTTCACAATGCATACAGGTGAGCTCACAATGTGTCCAGGCAAGTTCTGCAAGCAGTTCAGTGATGGCTATTGTAGAAGCTGTAGATTGGTTTTATCTTTGACTTCACCAGCACTGGGATGAAGATAGGAATTCTGGCAATAATGGCTAAAGAAAAAATTATGTAACATTCCAGAAGGCACTAAAAGAAAACAATTTTCTTAACAATTTACATTGTCTTCACCGGCACTGGGATGAAGATAGGAATTCTGGCAATAATGGCTAAAGAAAAAATTATGTAACACTACAGAAGTCACTAAAAGAAAACAATTTTCTTAACAATTTACATTATCTTTAAGAGAATTATTAAATATAATGAAAAGGAAAGGTGAAAGTAAACAAACAGATCTGTTAACCTTCTTTTTTGTTTACATATTAAAACAATCCTCAACAGTTGTTTACCCAATTTAAATTAAACCATATAAATCAAGTGAAAAAAAATATTTGGATCCATTTTATCATGAGCGCTCATCATATATGATATATGGACATACGTACATTCAAACATATAACACAAAACACAAGTGTGCACACATAATATAATACATACAACACATAACATTATAGTAAAGGCCTTATAACTTTTTACAGGTGAAATCTCCATTGCAATGTTTAAAAACTCTATAGTCAAAAAATAGAACTGATCAGCAAAACATTAACCTAGGTCTGTATGAGCTCAAAAAACAAAATAGAACTTCATGATATGGCAAAGGGCAATAATAAAATAGATATTGAAAAAAGCATCCTGGTTCTGTTGCAGATGTAAGAATAGCCAAACTGGAGTTTTGGATATCAGTTGTTATGGATTTGAGCCAAATCATCTTCTTTTTGGTCTGTAGAAATCGCTTTAGTTAATCTTTCTGGAATCCAAATCGGCTGCTGTTCTCCCTGTGGAAACACATAAACAGACCCCCGACTCCAGACAATCACTGGGTCAGGACCTTGGTTAATCTCTCTGGAATCCAAATCGGCTGCTGTTCTCCCTGTGGAAACACACAAACAGACCCTCGACTCCAGACAATTACTGGGTCAGGACCTTTCCATTGTCCTGTTAGAATATCCTTCCAAAGTACCTTGGGCTTATGTACATTTTTTGGACACATATGCCTTTCCGCAGCACTAAGTCCTGATGAATCCAAATTTAAAAAGTTTAGAGTAAAAAGGGTTATTTTAAGTTTATCTTTGGGGAATATATACCCCTTCCCAATTCCTTCTTTTTGCTTTAATAAGTACATTTTAATAGTTTGATGAGCTCTTTCAACTATGCCTTGTCCCTGTGGATTGTATGGGATTCCTGTTATATGAGTAATGCCAAATGTTGAGCAAAATTGTTTAAAAGAGGTAGAAGTATAACCAGGGGCATTATCTGTTTTTAACTGTTTTGGAACACCCACAGTGGCAAAATTTTGTAAGCAATGAGCTATAACATCTTTAGTTTTTTCTCCGGCATGAAGGGAGCCCATAAAAATTCCAGAAGAAGTATCAACTGTAACATGCAAATATTTTAATTTTCCAAATTCTGGCAAGTGTGTGACGTCCATCTGCCAAATATGGTTAGGTATCAATCCTCTAGGATTGACTCCAAGATTAACTTGTGGTAAAAAGGTCACACAATTTTGACATTGTTTTATTATTTGTCTAGCTTGTTCCTTAGTTATTTTAAAACGCTTTTGTAAAGTATTAGCATTGACATGGAACTTTTTATGAAAATTTATAACTTCTTCTAGTGTAGAGAAAATATGTATGTCATGTGTAGTTTTATCTGCTAAATCATTGCCCAAACTAAGGGCTCCAGGCAATCCTGTATGTGCCCTGATATGTCCTATAAAGAATGGATCTTTTCTGTCCCAGATTAGACTTTGTATAGTGGAAAGCAAAGAGAAAACAGTAGAAGAAGGGGAAATCTTACCAGCATCTTCAAGAGATACTACAGCATTAACTACATACTGACTATCAGAAAATAAATTAAATACAGAATCTTTAAACATCACAAATCTTGTAAAACTGCATTAAGCTCTACCTTTTGAGCTGATTGTTTGGGTACTAAAAATGTAAAAGTTTGATCAGGGGTAACTACTGCTGCTGTACCATTATTTGACCCATCAGTGAATATATTTGGAGCATTCATGATAGGTGTTTTTCTTGTCATTTTTGGAAAAATTACAGGATGCAATGACCAAAAAGACAATAAAGGATTAGATGGTAAGTGGTTATCAAATGAAACATTAGATTTGCACATGATTATTGCCCAAGTATTTAACTCATTAGCTAACTCATCAATTTGATTCATAGTATATGGAGTAATAATTTTATTGGGAGAAATTCCAAACACTCCCTTTGCTGCTTTTATTCCTTTGAGTATTAATTGTCCTACAGCCTCAGGATACCCAGTAAGAATAGTGTTAGGAGAATAAGATAAATGTATCCATAATAATGGACCTTCTTGCCAAAATACTCCCGTAGGAATATTTTTTGTTGGTAGTACAATAAATAATAAAGGCAAACTTATATCAATTCTATCCAAATGCATATTTTCCATATATGTTTCAATGATTTTTAATGCCTTTCTTGCTTCAGGCGTTAACATGCGGGGTGAATTTGGATCTGATGGACCTTTTAGGATATCAAATAAAGGTCCCAACTCTCCTGTTGGTATACCTAAATAAGGCCTTATCCAATTTATGTCTCCTAATAACTTTTGAAAGTCATTAAGTGATTTGAGTTGATCTACTCGTATTTGAATTTTTGGTGGACGGACCATGGTTGAGGATAATAGAACTCCTAAATAATTAATTGGAAAATTTAATTGTACTTTATCTATTGCTATCTCTAGATTATAATTTTTTAATAAGTTTGTAAGTGTGGCATAACATTCTAGCAATGTGTTTTTATCTTTGTGTGCTAATAATACATCATCCATATAGTGAAATATTTGTAGTTCAGGATTTTGATTTCTAAGTGGCTGGATTACTTTGTTAACATAAATTTGACACATAGTTGGGCTGTTAGCCATCCCTTGAGGGAGTACTTTCCATTCATATCTCTGATCAGGACCTTCATGATTCAGTGCAGGGATAGTAAATGCAAAACGTGGACTATCCTCAGGATGAATTGGAATTGAAAAAAAACAATCTTTAATATCTATAACTAAAACATACCAGGTGTTTGGCAAAGCAGACAACTGAGGAATCCCTGATTGAGCAGGTCCCATAATAACCATCTCATTATTAATGGCTCTTAAATCTTGCAATAATCTCCATTTACCAGATTTCTTTTTGATGACAAAAATGGGAGTATTATGGGGAGATACAGAAGGTTGTATATGTCCTTCTGCTAATTGTTGTTTGACCAGGTCATGGGCTGCTTGTATCTTTTCTTTAGTCAGGGGCCACTGAGGAACCCATACTGGTCTTTCTGATTTCCAAGTAATTTTGATTGTCTCAGTGGCCCTTTCTGAAAATCCAACCCATGTCTGTCTGTTCCTTGATCTATTTGTATTGGTGCTGCTATACCTTGTTCTTGTTTTTCTAATCTTTTTCCTTTCCTAAAACCTTGTCTAGTCATAATAGTGGGTGCATTTTGGTTGATGTTATTTGTTAATGTCAAACCTAATTGATCTAGGACATCTCGTCCCCATAAATTTACAGGAAGATGATCCAATACATATGGCTGTATAGTTCCTTCACATCCTTCAGGATCCTTCCAATCTAATACCATTGCACTTCTATGGGGATTAGTTGCCACTCCTAGGCCTCGAAGCGTTTGAGTGGCTTGTTGTAATGGCCAATGTTTTGGCCATTCTTGACGTGAGATGATGCTAAGGTCTGCACCTGTATCCAGTAGGCCATTAAATTCATGTCCTTGAATATTTAGTTTTAGCATGGGGCGAGAATCTAAATTTAAAGAAAGCATAGCCCAACCTACACCTGTGGAGCCTAATCCCTTGGAACCTCTTTCTACAGTACGACTGGAAAATTTATCATGTAGGCTGGGTATTATTAGTAACTGTGCTATTCTATCTCCTGGTGAAATTACTGATATACCCTTTGGAGAACTGGCTATAATTTTTATTTCACCTTCATAATCGGGATCAATTACCCCAGGACTTATCATAAGTCCTTTTAGAGTAGAAGAGCTGCGTCCCAATAATAAGCCTACTGTTCCTTTGGGAAGAGGTCCTTTCACCCCTGTGGGAATGATTTGAACTCCCATCTCTGGAGTTAGTACTGCTCTGGCGGAGGCGCAGATGTCCAACCCTGCGCTCCCTCTGGTTTGTCTGATGAGGGATCTGATGGACAATGTGTCCTGGGCACTACCCTGATGGGGTTGCTGGGTTCCTCCAGTGCTCCGTATATTTGTGGTTTTGGGCCCCGGAGCATTGGGCCCCCCTGTCCATTTTTTGGCAATGGAGCCCGATGCCTTTCTCCACAATATCGTGGATAAACACCTGGTCCTTGTTCGTTTTTTGATAATGGAGTACCCTCTATGGTGGTTTGAGAACGGCATTCATTAGCCCAATGTCTCCCTCTACGGCACCGTGGGCAAATACCTGGTATTCTACTCCTTTGATACCTAGTTTTGTTAAACCCTCCTCCAATGGGGCAATTCCTTTTAAAATGTCCTGTTTGTTCACAATTGTAGCATGTTCTTGGCCTGGCATCTAAAGCCTGTTTTACTGCAGCTGCCACAATTTGCCCTTGTTCATTAATGTCTCTGGCATCTAAAGCCTGTTTTACTGCAGCTGCCACGACTTGCTCTTGTTCATTAATGTCTCTACATAATTTAATATATGTGTTTAAATCTTCATGTTTCCATGGTCTAATGATATCTCTGCACCAACGATTCGCTTGCTCATAAGCCAGGTGTTTTAGTAATGGCATTGCTTGTTCTGTATTCCCAAAAACTCTGGTAGCTGTTTGAATAAGCCTATCTACAAATTCAGCATAAGGTTCATTAGCTCCTTGTATTACCTTAGATAATTGACCTTGTAAACCTCCATGTCCTTGTAAAGTCTTACATGCCTTAATTGCATCTGCAGCAATTTGTGCATATACGCCAGGATCATATGCAATTTGTTGCTGCTGATCCTCATAAGGTCCCTTTCGTAACAACATATCTAGATTTCTCTGAGGATAACCAGCTGCTGCATTTCGCCTAGCCGTCTCCTTGCAAAATTCCTCATTGGCAACCTTCCATAACAGGTATTGTCCTCCATTTAGCACAGCTTTACACATATTAGCCCAATCTGCTGGCGTCATGTTCAAGTTGTTAATGGATTTGACCATGCTTACAGTGAAGGGTGCTTGAGGACCATAGGTTGTTACAGCCTCTTTTAGCTGCTTCACTGTTTTGAAATTTAAAACTTGGTAAAATCGCTGCCCTCCTGCCTCAAATACAGGGCATGTTAATATTTGAGATCTTGTCTCAGGATCCCAACTATCAACTGCGGGGGTTGGGGGCCTCCCAGCATATGGAGGTGGCGCTGTTGGTTGGACACTTACGCCCTCTGGTGATAGAAAGGTGTTAGTAGCAGTCTCCTGTAGAGGTGGTGCTGTTGGTTGGACACTTACACCCTCTGGTGATAGAAAGGTGTTAGTAGCAGTCTCCTGTTGTAACTTTCCCCCTGATGGCTTTTTCTGTTTTACACTTTCTTTCTCTGTCTGACTAGCTTGAGATGCCTTCTCTTTTACTTGAATCTTTTCCTCTGTCTGACTAACTTGAGAGACCTTCTCTTTTACTTGAATCATTATGTCTTCTCCTTCCTCTACCATTGTCTGAACTGAAGGCTTTGGACTAAGCAAACAAGATACGAATGTCCACAATGGCAATGTGCCAACTGGCAGAGTCCCTGGGCTTTTCTTTTCTATTCTTTTTAAATCTTCACCATGATGGTTCCATTGTGATATATTTAACAACTCCTCCTTAAAAAGCCATGGGCTACATTTTTGTATTGTATCAACGTATGCCCTGACTGCTCTTGATTTTACTGGGATGCCTCCTTCCTCTAACAATTTACTTAACACTCTTTCAGTTTGTTTTTTACTAATTTCTGATCCCATATTTCTACTATAATACAACCCAACAAGATGACGCCAAACAAAACCGAGACAGAATGAAATAAAAAGGGAACAACAAAAAGTCATTATAGCCTTTCTATCCTCCTGACATGGGCATCCGTCCTTTCTCCCTATCTGTTCCTCAGACGTAAATAGTTTTTCCTCAGATGTGAGCGGTTTTTCTTCTGTCTCACTCATCTCCAGGGACAGGCAACTTAAAACAAAAGTGAAGCAAAATAAAAGAGGAATCTTAAAATGGCTACCCATCCTCTCGCCCTGCCCTCAGGGGCGAGCAGTTTCACTTACCCTCAGTCGCTCCCCGTGCGAGCCACCAAATGCCGCAGTCTGGCTGGGCACAATCAGGAGCCACTTGTCAAAAGAAACTAACTTTATTTTTAGAACCACACACTCCAAACAAAAATAGCCTCTCAGGAAAAACCCTCAGAGCCTCAACTGCCACCACCGGCTTTCCACAAGCCTCTCTCTCCCACACAAGCTTCTCTCCACCTCCCACAATCCTCCTGCTCTTGAGGCCGATTGGCTGGGTCACGTGGGCGGAGCCAAAAAAGTCCCCCAATGAGCACCTCGCCCAATGAGCATCACCGCAGAGGAGCCAATCAGCTAGATGTTGCTGGGGCCGAGGAGCCAATCAGCTAGATGTTGCTGGGGCCGCTGTGAGCCAATCATCAGCCAGCAGCTGGAAGTTTGCTGGCAGCTGGAAGTTTGCTGGGGCCCCTTTGGCTGTGGCTCTCAACACCCATGTCCCCAGTCCCACAGGATGACATTAAACTAGAGAAGCCAGGTTATGGACAGCACAGGTGGTGGGGTCACTCTGTCATTGTGTGCGTGTGTGTGTGTGTGTGTGTGTGTGTGTTGCTGGGGATCAGACTCAGGGCCTCCCAAACACTAAGCAAGTGCTCTACCACTTGGCTACATCCCCAGCTCTCAGTCTGTCATTGAAAGGCCAATCCTATAAACTACAGTCAAGCAGTTTTATAATACTTATGGAAGCCTGCAGCTGGGCTACAAACATAGTCAAAATAGAAAGTCTCATATCTCCCTAGAACCATGGAGGCCAGGAAGCTTGTCTTGCCTTGTTCTGGGAAAATAAATGTCAGGATGTTCTGCCATAACTCAAGTCAGATTTCAGTCAAGCCTTTCCCTACATGGGAAAATGTCCTATATGGAGATGTGCAAGTTTGCCATGGTGTCATGGAAGAGCTGTTCTCAACAACTGTAGCTTACAACCTTTTGTGGACCCAAGTGAGAATTCCTTTTTTTTTTTGGTACTGGGGATTGAACCCAGGGGTGCTTAACCACTGAGCCACATCCCTAGCAACACCCCCCCCCTTTTTTATTTTGAGACAAGATCTCACTAAATTGCCAAAACTGGATTTGAACTCACGAGTCTCCTGCCTAGGCCTCCTGATCCACTGGGATTACAGGTGTGAGCCACTGTGCCTGGCTCCCAGCTGAGAATTCTTTTTACCTTTTTTCTGGAGTACTGGGGATTGAACTCAGGGGCACTCAACCACTGAGCCACATCCCCAGCCCAATTTTGTATTTTGAGACAGGGTCCAGAGCCAGAGTAGCTAAGTATGTTGTTAAACCAGGTGCAATAATAGATACTGTTAATGGCATGAAACCTGCTCTGGCTGGCCAGCAGGAAGTTCAGTGTGATGTGATTGCCCATCACTACTCATAAAAGAGAGTTTAGACAGGTTTGTGTGTGGCAGGCAAGCCCAGAGCTGGCATTCACTTACAAAATGGCACCCTATTGGGGTACCAATTATAGCAGGACTATAACTTTTATATATATATATATATATATATATATATATATATATATATAAAATTATAACTATAATATAATAATATAGTAATAATTAATAACATTTTTATATATATGTATTTTTTTGGTACTGGAGATTGAACTCAAGGGCACTTAACCACTGAGCCACACCCCAGCCCCTTTTTCTATTTTATTTAGAGACAGGGTCTCCCTGAGTTACTTAGGGCCTTGCTAAGTTGCTGAGGCTGGCTTTGAACTCACAATCCTCCTGCCTCAGCCTCCTGAGCCACTGGGATTACAGGCATGTACCATTGCACCTGGCTATAAATATTATTTATTAAAACAGGAATAAACCAATTTTGTGTCCCCTATGAAAGCAAACCCTTTGAGTGAAGTTAAATAATTCCTGCAAAGTAGGTTGAAGAAGTATTTCTGGAAAGAACAATTTTGCTACTGCTATGGTCTGAATATTTGTGTCCTTCCCAAATTTATATGCTGAAATCCTAACCCTAAGGCAATGAAATTGGAAGGTGAGATGTTTTAGGAGATGATTAGGAATTAGTGTCCTTATAAAATAGGCTCAAGGAATATTGCTGACCCCTTCATGTGAGAACTCAGGGAGAAAGTGCCATATATGAACTGGGATGTGGCCTGCCACCAGACACAAAATATGCCAGTGCCTTAATCTTGGACTTTTCAGCCTTCAAAACTAAAAGTGAAAAATGTTGTTGTTTATAAGTACTCTGTGAAAGGTAATTTGTTGTGGCAGCCAGCATGAACCAAGAGCTGTCACAGCCAGAGCAGCTCCACCACTGTAGCTTGCTCAGGGCAAACTGGGTTTTGCTAATAGATTTGCAGAGACCTCAGTAGCAGCATCTGTTGACTTGGGGTCTAGGACACGGTTACCAAAGCATTCTGAGATGACAGGCCAGGCCAAGTGTCCTAAAGGCAAGCGCCAAGAAAGCCTGATGGTGCCTCCCGCTGTGTTACCATTCCAGCTTGCTTTCCTTTTGCCAAGTGATCAGCATAACTAGAGTCTGAAAGCAAACTTGTTTTCTAATCTTCCTCATACTTTCTCCATACTATGTCTAGATTTACCTTGAGGTGCCTCAGTAGTTAGTTTCTTTTCTTTCTTTTTTCTTTTTTTTTTTGGTACTGTAGATTGAACCCAGGGGCTCTTAACCACTGAGCCACACCCCCAGACCTTTTTATTTTTATTTTCCATTTTAAGACAAGGTCTTACTAAATTGCTTATGGTCTGGCTAAGTTACTGAGGCTGGCCTTGAACTTGCAATCCTCCTACCTCAGCCTCCTGAGTCGCTGAGATTATAGGCTTGTACCACCAAATCCAGATTCATTCCTCTCTCTCTCTCTCTCTCTCTCTCTCTCTCTCTCCTTCCTTCCTTCCTTCCTTCCTTCCTTCCTTCCTTCCTTCCTTCCTTCCTTCCTTTTTTTCTTGCAATATTGGGGATTGAATCCAGGGCCTCACACATGCCAGGCAAGCTAAAACCTAGCCCTAATGGTTTCTTCTTTGTATACCTGATGCTGTCTAGAACATCTCCCACCCCTTCACATTTGCACTGCTCTAGGGACCACTCAGCAGTAGTCACCTTGGACCTATGAGCACCATTGTCAATATTTGTGACTGCCCAGACTAGCAGAATAAGCAGGCAGGATGAGAAACACCAGTTGTGGTATGTGTGGAAGGGACAAATGTTGAGTGAAAAAGTGTGGTTTGAGTCTCTTTATAGATAGTCTGAGCCTTTTCTCCTGCCCCCAATTTCATAATTAAACACTTTATTTTTTATTATTTTGGAGAGAGCACTGGGGATTAAACCCAGGAATGCTTTACCACTGAACCACATCCCCAGAACACTTTTTTTTTTTTTTTTAATTTTGAGTCAGGGTCTTGCTAAGCACCTGAGGGTTTTGTTAATTTGCCCAGGCTGGCTTTGAATTTGTGATGCTCCTGCCTCTACCTCCTGAATTGCTGGGATTATAGGTATGTACCTCTACACCCAGTCTATTTTTTAATTAAAAAAATTTTTTTGGTACCAGGAATTGAACCAGGGGCACTTTACTTTTATTTAGAGATAGGGTCTCGCTGAATTACTTAGGGCCTCACTAAGTTGCTGAGACTGGCTTTGAACTCACAATCCTCATGCCTCAGCCTGCATAGCCACTGGGATTACGTGCCCAGCCATGAGTCTATTTTTTTTAATGGCATTTGTATCTGTGAGTGTATGGGGCATGAAATATTCAGTTGGGTAATTTTTGCTAAAAGGCAGCGCCATTTGGTTCTGATTGGATATGTTTCGAGAATCCAAAAATGGACCCTCATCCATGGATGCATCCTGGAATAGTTTGTCTCCACCTGCTGCGGGGACAGGGATTGGAGTATTACATCCTGAAAAGACACCTACTGTGATCAGTTTCTGGCAGATCTGAAGAGAAGAGGGACTTCAGGGCCTATTTGTTAGGTCCAACCAGCTTTATTGACCTGAGATGGGATATACACTTTGAACTTCTCTTTGCCACCCGACTGTGTAACTAGCAGTCTCAGGTGTCCTTGGGTTCTTGTACTGGAATCACAAGCCTTGTTTTGGGGCCCAGTCCTGCATGGTGGAGTGGTTACCACATTCTGTACAAGGCTGTGTCCAGGGCACCATGGCCCTTATCTGAGCAGTTTGTTAATGCTTATCCTGAAAACGCCCTAGGCCATGGGCATCCACACAAGTGACAAATGGGTGTGGATCTAGTACAATCTACCACCATAATGTTTGTCCAACGGAGACCAAGAGTTGGTCATCCAGTCAACATGCTATCAGGGTAGGTCTAGGACATGCCCTGCAGCCTGCAACTTTGCCCATGCAGTGCTTTAAAAAAAATTTAATTTTGAAATAATGATAAATTCACACAAAGCTGCAAAAACAAAATAGTACAGGGCTAGGGATGTGACTCAATATTAGAGCACTTGCCTGGCATGCATGAGGCCCTGGGTGTTCAAACCAGTCTCAGCAACTTAGTGAGAACCTAAGCAACTTAGCGAGACCCTGTCTCTAAATAGAAAAGGGGCTGGGGATATGGCTCAGTGGTTGAGTGCCCCTGAGTTCAAGCCCTTAATGAAAAAAAAAAAAAAAAGGATACTGACACTGGTATAATCCACCAATTGTATTCAGTTTTCACCAGTTTTACCTGCATGTGTGTGTGTGTGTGTGTGTGTGTGTGTGTGTGTGTGCGAGTGAAGTGCTATGTAATTTTGTTACATTTGTAGACTCATGTAACAACCCCTACAGTCAAGATTCAGAACTGTTCTTTGAGCACAAAGAGCCGGTGCTAACCCTTTTATGGTCCCGTTCCCTCCCTTTTGTCCCCTTGGCAACCACTAATCCTATCTCCATCTCTATAATTGTGTTATTTCAAAAATGTTACATAAATGGAATCACACCATATGAGATCTTTTGAGATTGGCCTTTTCTTCTACCCAGCATAATTCCTTTGAGATACCACTAAGCTGTTGAATTATCAATAGTTCTCTCCTTTTCATTGCTACTCTGTAAAAACGGATATATCACTGTTTGTTTATTTAACCACTCACTGAAGACATCCTGGCTAATTCCAATTTGGAGCTATTATGAGTAAAGCTGCTAAGACCATCAGTAGACAGGTTTCTGTGTAAATATAAATTTTCATTTCTCTGGGACAAATGCCCAGGAATGCAATGCTGGGTAAATGGTAGTTATATGTTTAGTTTTATAAAAAAACTGCTAAAGTATTTTCTCCTACTCTGTAGTTTGTCTTTTCTTTCTCTTTAAAGAGTCTCTTTTCAAGGCAAACATTTGTAGTTTGGATGAAGTGCAGTTAATTAAATTTTCCTCTGTGCTTTCCAATGTGCTTTTTGTGTTATGTATAAAAAATCAATGTGTAGCCTGAGATTCTTAAATATTTTTCCTGTTTTCTTTCTTTTCTTTGGGGGTGGCAGGGGTGGTGCTGGGGATTGAACCCAGAGGTGCTTAACCACCAAGCCACATCTCCAGCCCTTTTTATGTTTTATTTGGAGACAATGTCTTGCTAAATTGCTAAGGCTGGCCTCAAACCTATCTCAACCTCTCAAATTGCTGGGATTACAGGCAGGTGCAACCATGCCCAGCTCTTCTGATTTCTTTAAAAATTTTTAATGTGTTAGGGCTGGGGTAGGTAGAGTGCTTGCTTAGCATGTATGGGGTTCTAAGTTCCATCTCCAGCACTGCAAAATTTTTTTAAGTGTTACATTTTATATTTAAGTCTATGGTTCATTCTGGTTAATTTTTGTATAAGGTATGAGATTTAGGTTATGGTTAATCTTGGAAACCTGTGGATGTCCAATTGCTCAGCACCATTTGCTGAAAAAGCTATCCTTCCTCCGTTGAATTGTTTTTGCTCCTTTGTCAAAAATCAGTTGGGCATATTCACATGGGGATCTCTCTGGGTTCTAGACTATTCCATTGATCCGTGTGTCTGTCTTTCTGCTAGTCCACATTGTTTGGTTCCTGGAGCTATCTACTAAGCCCTAAGGTCAAGAAGTATGATTCCTCCCATTTTTTTCTTTTTCAAAATTGTTTTAGCCCAGGCATGGTGGTGCATGCCTGTAATCACAGTGGCTCAGGAAGCTGAGGCAAGAGGATAACAAGTTCAAAGCCAGCCTTAACAACTTAGTGAGACACTGTCACAAAATAAAAAAAATAAAAAGGGTTGGGGATATGGTTGAGTGGAAAAGCACCCCTAGGTTCAATCCCCAGTACCAAAAAAAATATTTTAGCTATTTCAGATCTTTGCCTTTTCATATAAATTTTAGAAAAAGCTTGTCTAGATCTATGAGAACTTGTCTGATACTTCTATTGTAATTACATTAACCCTAAATATTAGTTTGGATAGAATTTTGTTTTTAAATTAAATTAAATTTATATTTATTTATTTATTTACCACGTGGAGTCTTCCAATCCAAGAACATGATATATCTCTCCATTTATCTGATATCCTCTGATTTATATCATCAATATTTTGTCAATAATAGCATACAGGCTCTGTACATTTTTTTTTAGTACTAGGGATTGAATCCAGAGATGCTCTACCACTGAACTATGCCCTCAGCCCTTTTTATTTTTTATTTTGAGATAGGGTCTTGCTCAGTTGCTTAGGGCTTCACTTAGTTACCAAGACTGGCCTTGAGCTTGTGATTCTCACATCTTAGATTCCCAAGTAGCTGGGATTTCAGACACGCATGTGCCACTGCATGGATCTTCCTGTACATATTTTGTTAGTTGTATCCCTAAGTATTTCAACATCTTTGGAGCAATTGTATATGATATTGTGAGGGTTTTTTTCTTTTTGTTTTTTGCCTTTTTTGTTTTGGTGCTGAGGATCAATCATAGGATCTTGTACGTGCTAAGCATGTCTCTACCACTGACCACTGGGCTGTACCCCCAGCCCCTGGTATTGTGTTTTAAATTTGATTGTCAGTATATAGAAATACTATTTTGTGTGTGTGTGTGTGTGTGTGTGTGAGAGAGAGAGAGAGAGAGAGAGAGAGAGAGAGAGAGAGAGAGAGAGAGAGTGTTCCAGTAAAACTTTATTTACAAAAACAGGCAGTGATCCATATTTGGCCATAGGCCATGGATCCCTTCTCTAGGAGAACATAAAAGTGGATATACTTAGGATTTCTTCTCAAAGGCAGTTTTCTGTTTTTATTAAATGGACAAAAAATACTGAAAAATTTTTTTCCATTTGAAAAAAATTTCTAGTATATTGTTCTCTTTAGTACTATTATGGTTTCTTTTAGTCCAAAGTACATAGTACATAGGCTAATGCATATTTCTATGGCTAAGCATATCAATTTGTATCAATTCTGAATATATATATATATACATATATATATATATATATATATATATATATATTAGGGTGGACACAATACCTTTATTTTATTTTTATATGGTGCTGGGGATCAAACCCAGTGCCTCACCCATGCTAGGTGAGTGCTCTACTATTTGAGCTACAACCCCAGCCCCTGAATCCTTTTTATATGCATCCTTATCAAATGAAATAATCCAATACTTTTCCCCTGGATGAAGCATTTAGACAAAAGATTTCTCATGGCCAAAAATGCAAGCAGCCTGCCTGTCTCTTTGTCATACATAAGTCCTTTTGTATCTTCTTATGCCTCAGTTCTTTCATGTATTTATTTTTTTTGCAGTGTTGGTGCTGGGGATTTAACCCAGGGCATAATTTATGTTGTGCAAGTACTGTATCACTGAGCTACATCCCCAGTCATTTTTATTTTATTTTTGAGACAGGGTCTTGCTAAGTTGCAAAGGCTGGCCTCAAACTTGAGATTCTCTGCCTCAGCCTCCCAGCAACTGGGATTACAGGAGTGTACCACTGAGATCAGCTTTTGTTACTGATTTCTAATTTGATTTCACATGATCAGGCAATTTATGATTTCAATTCTTCTAAATTTGCAGGGATTTGTCTTATGCCCAGGTAATGGTATATCTTGGTGAATGTTCCATGGGCACTCAAAAAGAACATATATTTGTTGTTATTGGATCTCATGTCCTATAAATGTCAATTAGATCCTGTTGATTGATGGTATTGTTCAATTCTTTATCATTGCTGTATTTCTCTTTAGTAGTTCTCTTAGTGCTGAGGAGGGGGGTTGATGGCTTTTGTTAGAAATGTGAATTTGTCTACTTCTTGCATTCCAATCAGTTTTTGCTGCTTCTTTTTTTTCTTTTTTTGAGATAGGGTCTTACTATGTTGCACAGTCTAGATTTGAACTCCACAGTCCAAGTGGTCCTCCTTTCTCAGCTTCCTGGATTCATGTCTTTTGAAGCATTTTGTTTCATGCAAGCACATTTAGGATTGCCATGTCTTCTTAGTGGATTGATTTTCTTTGTCACTGCGGGTTGATTTGTTCTGAAGTCTGCCTTTAAAATTTATGTTGCATGGTACATTTTTTCCATCGTTTTATTTTTAGCCTACCTATGTCATTATATTTGAAGAGAATTTATTTGTGTATGGTGCTGGGAATAAAAACCAAGGGGCTCAGGCATGCAAGGCAAATGCTCTACCACTGAGCTTCACCCTAGTTGAAGTGAATATCTTAGAGATAGCATATAGTTGGTTGTCTTACTCTGTCAATCTCTTATAATTGTTTATCAGGACCATATATATTTAATTAGTGATATGTTTGGGCTTCTGTCTGCTCATGTTTTTCTCTATGTCATTTAAGTTGGGTAATTTCTACTGTTCTGTTCTTTTTTTTTTTTTTTTTGGTTGGGAGGTACTGGGGATTGAAGTCAGGGGCACCCACCACTGAGCCACATCCCCAGCCCTATTTTGTATTTTATTTTTAAATTTTTTTAATATTTAAATTTTAGGTGTAGATGGACACAACACAATGCCTTTATTTTTATGTGGTGCTGAGGATCAAACCCGGATCCCGCCCGTGCTAGGCAAGCACTCTACTGCTGAGCCACAATCCCAGCCCCTATTTTGTATTTTATTTAGAGACAGGGTTTCACTGAGTTGCTTAGGGCCTCACTAAGTTGCTTAGGTTGGCTTTGAACTCGTGATCCCCCTGCCTCAGCCTCCTGAGCTGCTGGGATTACAGACATGCTCCACTGCACTGGCTACTGTTCTGGTTTCAAGGTCACTTTTCTTCTGTCATATTTGTTCTGCCATTGTTTTTCACAAAATTTACATTTCTATATTTTTCAGTTGTATAATTTCCATTTGGTTCTTTTTTATATCTTCCACTTGGTGACATTTTCTTTTTTTAATATTTATTCTTAAGTTTTAGGTGGACACAATTTCTTTATTTTACATTTATGTGGTACTGAGGATCAAACCCAGTGCCTCATGTATGCTAGGCGAGCACTCTACCACTGAGCCACAACCCCAGCCCACATGGTGACATTTTCTATTTCTCTTTTCCAGTTTGAAATGCTTTTATAATGACACTTTGAAATCTTTGTCAGATAACTCCAGAATCTGATTTGTTTTGATATTGGCTTCTTATTATCTTTTTTTCATGTGCATTGTGACTTTTCTGGTTTGGAGTATTTTTTTAATGGGTTTGGGTGTCACAAGCTTTTTTAAAAATATTTTTTAGTTGTCGGGCTGGGATTGTGGCTCAGTGGTAGAGCGCTTGCCTAGCATGTGTGGGTTCGATTCTCAGCACCACATAAAAATAAATAAAGGGCCACCAACAACTAATAAAATATTTAAAAAATATTTTTTTAGTTGTCAATGTACTTTTATGTTCCCCAGCCCTTTTTATTTTTTAATTTTCAGACAAGATCTTACTAAGTTTCCCAGGCTGGCCTTGAACTTGCAACAGCCTTGCTGGGATTATAGGCATGTGTCATCATGCCTGGCACTATTTTTTTTGTTTGTTTGTTTTTTTCAATGCTGGAGATTGAATCCAAGGCCTTGAGTATATTAGGCAAGTGCTCTACCATTGAAATATACCTCCAGCCCAGAGGGTTTTTTTAAGTTGTAGATGGACACAATACCTTTATTTTACTTATTTATTTATTTAAACATTTTTTTAATGGGTTTGGGTGCCACAAGCTTTTTTAAAAATATTTTTTAGTTGTCAATGGACCTTTATTTTTATTATTACTTTTTTAAATATTTATTTTTTTAGTTGTAGTTGGACACAATATCTTTATTTGTTTATTTGTTTATTTATATGTGGTGCTGAGGATTGAACCCAGGGCCTCGCATGTGCTAGGCCAGCATTCTACTGCTGAGCCACAAGCCCAGCCCCCATCACCTTTATTTTTATCTATTTATATGCAGTGCTAAGAATTGAACCCAGTGTCTCCCACATGTTAGGCAAGTGCTTTACCACTGAGCCACAACACCAGCCCCTATTTTATTTATTTTTATGTGGTGTTGAGGATCAAATCCAGTGCTTCCTGTGTGCTAGACAAGTGCTTTACCACTAAGCCACAACCCTAGCCCCCCAGAGTTTTTTTTTTTTTTTTAAAGCACTTCCTGGGCTGGGAGTGTAGTTCATTGGTAGAGTGCCTGCCTAGCATGCACTAGACCTTAGGTTAAATATCCAGCACCATAAAAATAAAAATAAAATAAAGCAATCCAACTCTATTAGGTTTTTGTTTAAATCAATGATCTTTTTTTTTTTTTTTTTTTTTTGGTACCAGGGATTGAACTCAGAGACATTGATCACTGAGCCACATCCCCAGCCCTATTTTGTATTTTGTTTTATTTTTTTCTATTTTGTATTTTATTTAGAGACAGGGGGGTCTCACTGAGCTGCAGAGCACCTTTTTTCTGCTGAGGCTGGCTTTGAACTCAGGATTTTCCTTTCTCAGCCTCCTGAGCTGCTGGGATTACAGGCATGTTCCACTGCACCTGGCTCAATGATCTTTTTTTTTTTAAGTGGTTTATTCAGCACACAGTTCAGGCAGTTGAAAATCCAATCAGTATGGCACCAGATCTGGTGAGAATGCCCCTGGCTATGTCACAACATGGCAGAGGGCATCACAATGGAATTACACCAAGAGGGAGAGATCACTTGGTGAGATGGGAAGCCAGAAGTGACTTGGAGGTCAGATTTGCTCTTTTATAGCAACTTGCTCTTTTGGTTGTTGTTGTTTTGTGCTTTTTTTTTTTTTTTTTTTTTTTTTTTGGACACTGGGGATTGAACTTCACTGAGCCATATCCCCAGCCCTTTTATTTTTTTATTTCGAGACAGGGTCTTGCTAAGTTGCTTAAGTCCTGGCTAACTTGCTGAGGCTGACCTCAAACTTGCAATCCTCCTGCTGTTGGAATTACAGGTATGCACCACCATGCCTGGCTAATACAATGATCCCACCCTCCCTCATCCATTATTTTCATGTGGCTGAGTTGAGGAAGCTAAGTGGGCTCCTGTTTGTGTCTTATCCTATTGCCACTATTTTAATTGTGGCATTTCTTCTTTGGGAACATTCTGTATAATCAGGGGAAGTGCTACATGTGCCTAAAATATCTATTCTTACCATACTTTAAGCATTATCAATTTAAAGCATTGGGTGTGTATTGGTCAAATAAACCATGGCACGGTTTGAATAAGCATCAACTGTGTTGAGGTACCACAGATTAGCCAACAGGACATAACCATCCAATAGTCCATTTATTAGGAGCAAGGGGGGCCAATGTCCTATGTAACCAGGACTCACAAGACCACTGGGCCAGGTCTTGACAGAAGTTGCAGGTCTGGCATGCAATGGTGGTTTCTGTAACAGAAACAGAATCTTCTATTTTATAAGAGACAGCGTTTTTTTTTTTTCTCTTGACTTGCAGAAGGCCTGAATGTTGTGAATTCACTCACATAGATATGAGAAACTGCTTGGTGAGCAAGACTCTGGTTTTGTTGGGATTGGTCAGCTACCCCTGCTGGTAGAGCTGAGATAAAGCCAGACTGAGGCTTTGACTAGCCAATCCACAGGACATCATCCACGTTGTGAAAGCTTTGGGAGTCAGAGGGTAGAGTCACTTGCACTGAATCTTGACTGGTGATGAATAGCATGGAGAGCTCTCCATTCATGCTTTTTACATGAGGCAGTGACCTGAAAAGAGAAAAAGGATGAGCTATGGGATTCCACGGGGTCTCCTCATATCCCTGAAGTTGGTCTGTACAGTTCCCCTGTTGTTCTCCAAAAAGGCATTGTGGCCTTACTTGGCCCCATGTCGAGTGCCCATTTGTCAAACTGTCAAGCAATCCCTAAGCACCAGTGCAGTTAAATTTGGTTCATCACATTTCCATAGATTTAGCTGGTATGCAGACAACAAGCCCACGAGAATTTATTATGTACAGACAGTAAAAGCAATGTCAGTATTGTTTTACTCCTCACAGACTTCCTCCCATGGGACTACACTGAACCAGGGGTGACAGATGACAGAAAACATCCATGGTGGCTTGCTCCATCATGGAGGATCTTCTTCTAAACTATAGATAAGCCATTTCATAGACTTGCACAGAAGTCTTTGGCTATAGCCAGGCATGGTGGCACATACCTATAATCTCATCGATTTAGGAAGCTGAAGCAGGAGGATCCCAAGTTCAAGGAGAGCCTCAGCAATTTGACTGAGACCCTAAGCAATTTAGCAAAGCCCTGTCTCAAAATAAAAAAAATAAAAAGGGTTGGAGATGTAGCTGAGTGGTAAAGCACCCCTGAATTCAATCCCCAATACTAACGGGGGAAAAAAAGAAATTAAATGTATAAGATTATTCTATTCATAGGTAATTTCAATTTAGAGGTCCTTTGCATTCCCTCATTTGTCCTTTGTACAGTTGCTGTGTATTCATAGTAACTTTTTGTAAACCTTCAAGAGCTATAAACAAAACAGTTCTCTGTTGCCAGAGACTTATATTTAAATCAATATTATGAGCCAAACATCTAAATTAATTTCTTTCTTTCTCTTTTTTTTTTTTGTACTAGAGATTTAACCCAGAGGCATTTTACCACTGAGTCACATCCAAAACCTTTTTATTTTTCATTTTGAGACAGGTTCTCCAAAAGTTGTTGAGGACCTTGCTAAGTTGTTGAGGCTGGCCTCAAACTTGTGATCTTCCTGTCTCAGCCTTCGGAGTTGCTGGGGATTATGGTATGTACCACCACGCCTGACACATTTAAATTTCTTTTAACACATGATTAGCTGTTTATATCTTCTATAGTGCAGGCAAGTTAAATTCAGATTCTTATCCTCAGTTTTTAAATTAAACTGGATTTTTTTTTGGGGGGGGTACTGGGGATTGAACCCAGAGGCACTTAACACTGAGCCACATCCCCAGGCCTTTTGATTTTTTTATTTTGAGACAGGGTTTCACTGAGTTGCCTAAGGCCTCCCCAAATTGCTAACGCTGGCTTTGAACTTGCAATCCTCCTGCCTCAGCCTCTTGAGCCACTAAAATGGATTTTAATAAGTAGTTCAGGGCTGGGGATGTAGCTCAGTGGTAGAGCACTTGCCTAGCATGCTGGAGATCCTGGATTCCATTCCCAGCATTATAAACAAACAAATGAAAAACCATTTTGTATTGTTATTAATATTTCCATGAAGTGAAATTTTCTAATAAGGATGCATTTGAAAGCACAGGGAAAGGAAGAAACATGAGATTAAATGGTAAGAATGAGAGAAGCACACAAAAAAGGAAGAAAACAAGATTTAAAAAAAAAAACAAGATTTTTTTTTTTAAATTTTGAAGAACACCATGTCAATTTTTTAGACTTTACTAGTCCTGCCAAAATCTTAGGATAATTCAGCTCTAAGAATCATTTTTGTTCTGGTACTGAAGATTGAACCCAGCAGTACTCTACCACTAAGCTACATCCCCATCCTTTTTTGGGGGAGATGGGTGGGTACCAGGGATTGAACTCAGGGGCACTCACCTACTGAGCCACATCCCCAGCCCTATTTTTTATTTTATTTAGGGACAGGGTCTCACTGAGTTGCTTAGTGCCTCACAGTTGCTGAGGCTGGCTTTGAACTCGTGATCCTCCTGGTTCAGCCTCCTGAGCTGCTGGGATTACAGGCATGTAATCCACTGTACCTGGCCCCAGTCCTTTTTTTTGTGTTCACACAGGGTCTTGCTAAGTTGCTGACATTGGCTTCAAACTTCCTCCTGCCTCAGCCTCCATTGTCATTGGTATTTCAGATGTGTGTCACATGCCTTGTAAGAATCTTTTTTTTGTGTGTGTGCTGTGGATTGAAACCAGGGCCTCATGCATGCTAGGCAAGCACTCTACCACTGGACTACACTCCCAGCCCATAAATTTTTAGATTAAAAAAAATACATATTTTTTTTAGTTGTAGATGGACACAATATCTTAATTTTATTTATTTATTTTATGTGGTGCTGAGGATCAAACCCAGTGCTTCATGTGTGTGAAGCAAGTGCTCTACCACTGAGCAACAACCCCAGTACCTTAACTTTTTTTTTAACATTTATTTTTTAGTTGTAGTTGGATATGATACCTTTATTTTATTTATATGTGGTGCTGAGGATCAAACTCAGGGCCCTGCACGTGCTAGGCAAACGCTCTACCGCTGAGCCACAACCCCAGCCCCTTAATTTTTAATAATTCGAATAATCATTGAAAAAATGATGGGCTGGGGCTGTAGCTCAATGGTAGAATGCCTGCCTTGCACATGTGAGGCACTGGGTTCGATTCTCAGCACCATATAAAAAGAAATAAAGATATTGTGTCCATCTACAACTAAAAAATATTTAAAAAAAAGAAAAAAATGACAAGTATTGGACCTTTATTTTATTTATTTATATATGGTGCTGAGAATTGAACCCAGGGCCTCACACATGGTAGGCAAGTACTCTACCACTGATCCAAACCCCAGCCCCTACAAGTATTAGGAAGGAAAATTGTACCTTTTTTGGTAGTGTTGGTGCTGGTGATTGAACCCAAGGCCTGGCCATTCTAGTCAAGGGCTCTATGAGCTATATCCTCAGCCTGGAAGTTATACCTTAAATTTTTGGCTTTTCCTTCCCCTTTCCCTTCCCTTCCCCTCCCCCCTTCTTCCCCTTCCCCCTTCTTCCCCTTCTCCCTTCCCCCTTCCCCCTTTTCTCCCTCCCCTCTCCTCCTCCTCCTCTTCCTCTCCTCCTCCTCCTTCTCCTCCTCCTCCTCCTCCTCCTCCTCCTTCTCCTCTTCCTCCTCCTCCTCCTCTTCCTCCTCTTCTTTTTTGTGGTGCTGGGGATTAAACCCAGGGCCTTGTGCACTGTAAGTTTTTTTTCTCAGTGCATCATGATTATACATAATCATATGGGAGTCATTGTCACATATTCACACAAGGTAATTTTTAAAAATGTAAATACTGTTTATTTAACTTCAAAAAACATTTCAGCATTGGAAACATACAAAAAATAACATAACATTGCAAATTGTATTTAAGTACAAAAGGTTCTTGAACTTTCATTGATGCAGTGGCTCTTTGCTTTGCTGACAATGAAGAATTCGACAGTTTGTTTGAAAACAAAGTTTAAAATCTCCTGTACTTAATTTAAAAAAAAAAATCAACATTTCTCATGCCAGCTGACTTCCCCTTTTCCACAACTAAGAAAGGTAACAGAATGGTATATCACTATATACAAAAACAAGACAACCTGAAGCTAAATGGATGCCCACTGTAGTGTCAACAGATTTAGCCTCACAGTGCACACCCTGAGCTACAGCGCCTCCAAAAGGCATATTCCCCCACAGCCTCAAAGCCAAGCAAGGAACATCAAGAGTGTCTCAATTGTTTTGTTCTTTTTACAAACTATAGATAAATACAGTTGTAACTAAGGGCTTCTAGCCAATAACCAAATAGTTAACACCACCTTACAAATTAAAAAAAAAATGCCAGAAACATTCAAATACTTTGTCACCCCAACAGCAAAATGTACAGAGTAAGGAGAACATATTTTTAAAATGTTTGGAAATACATACAACTTTGATAGTTTCAGGGTGCCCAGGGCCACTTCCTGTAAACCACTGACAATTTCTAGAGCATATTGAGAGACTACAATATGATTGTGATCAAATTCTGTAATTGAACTAATGAGAGTAACAGACGTATCTTAAATAAGATGTTGTCAATCACGGATGGCGCTCCGATACTCCAAGGTATTCATAAGCAGATGGATAAACGGCTTTTTTATTCATCCTCCTCTTCTTCTTCTTCCTCCTCTTCCTCATCTTCTCCTACCGTTTTCCCAGCATCTTTAGTGGGGCCCTTTGCGCCACCAAACTTTCGTTTTGACTTGTAGTCAGCAACATCCTTCTTGTATTTCTCCTTCAGCTTTGCAGCCTTAGTGATGTACGGCTGCTTTTCGCCGTCACTTAAATTTTTCCATATCTCACCCAGATTTTTCGCCACTTCTCCGATGGAGATACCAGGATGTGTGGACTTGATCTTCGGGTGGAATTCTGAACAGAACATCAAGAATCCAGACGGTGGTCTTTTGGGGGCATCAGGGTCCTTCTTGCCTCGCTTACCTGGTCCATAATCCTTCATTTCCCGATCATACCGTGCTTTATCTGCCTTTGCCATTTCATCAAATTTAGATTTCTCTTTCCCGGACAATGCCTTCCATCTTTCAGAGCACTTCTTGGAAAATTCTGCAAAATTGACAGGAACTTTTGGATTTTTCTTCTTATGTTCTTTTCTGAAAGTCTGAACAAAATAGGCATAAGCAGACATCTTGCCCTTTGGTTTCTTGGGGTCACCTTTAGGCATCCTGATGTCCATTTTGTTAAAAGCCTCCTGATGAAAGAAAGTGCCCCTTGAATCCGATGCTGCCACCCGTCCAGTACGGACGCCACAGGTTTCTGGGGGGTTGGGGCTGTGTGGCTGGGGGTGGATGGGTGGGGATGGGTGTGGCCTGCGGTTGCCTCACAAAATGTAATTTGTTACATATGCACACCACATATATGGTACCTAGTACCCACCCCCCCTTTTTTTTCCAGTACTAGGTATTAAACCCAGGCCTACTCTACCATGGGGTTATACCCTCAGCCCTTTTAATTTTGTTTTAAGACAGGTTATTTTTGATATTTTTTGGCTAGCTCCAAACTTGTGAATCTCCTTCATTAACTTCCCAAGTAGCTGGGATTATGGGCCGGTACCACCACACCCATCTAGGAGCCATCATTTTTTAGGGGACAAATTGCTGTCGATTTGGTTTCGTTGTAATGGCAACCTCAGCTGGCATCATGGACCACCAAGAAGTAAACTTGGAGGCAAGAGGTGGGCAATTGATTTCATCAGGTATAGCCTGGGCTACTTTATGTCCTTGGTTCTTTTATCCCTCCTTTAGAAGCTGGGATCCTCTTTTAGTGCTAACCCTATGAGCTCTTCCTCCTGCAACCCCAAGAAAATGGCTGTTCAAAGTACCATCAGTGTCAGGCAGAATAACATTTGTGTTTGGAGGACTATCAAATATACAGACTATGTTTGGTATCAAAGTGGTCAGATACTTAAAGAAAGATGTGATTTCAGCCAAACTGCTTCAAATAATTAAATATACAAAAGTTCAATTTAATAGGGGTGAAGGCAGGAAGTAATACTCTTTTTTAGTGGTGTTAGGGATGGAACCCAGGGCTTGAGCATGCTAGGCAAGCACTCTACCACTGAGCCATTCCCTAGCCCCATAATACTCTTTTATTTATTTGTTATTTTTTAGTTTTACATGACAGTAGAATGTATTTTGACTTATCATACATACATAGAGTATAACTTTCCATTCTTGTGGTTGTAGAGGAAGTGGAGTTTCACTGGTCGTGTATTCATATATGAACATAGGAAAGTTATGTCTGATTCATTCTACTATCTTTCCCATTCCTACCCTCCCTCCCTTCCCCTTAATTCCCCCTTTCTAATTCCGGGAACCTCCACTCCTCCTTCTCTATTGTGAGTCAGCATCCACATATCAGAGAGAACATTCAGCCTTTGGTTTTATAGGATTGGCTTATCTCACTTAACATGATAGTTTCCAGTTCCATCCATTTACCAGCAAATGCCATAATTTCATTCTTCTGTATATATGTACCACACCATGATACTCTTTTTATTCACATTAATGTATGACAATCTCCCAAAATGTGATACAAAGCCCAAAATAGAAATGGGATTCCCCTCTTGAGAACCTTAAGTACGGGAATCTACATAGTTATAAGGCTAATGGACACACACACACAATCATATGTGTGTGTGTGTATGTATATGATATATATATATATATATGTATATTAGTATCATATATATGCTAATGGCTAAAGTATACTGATATGTGTGTGTATGTGTGTGTAAATCTATGCTTTAGCTATATTCTTCCAGGTGTTTAAGGGCAATTGGTCAAAACTGATCTTGTGTGCTGGGGTTGTGGCTCAAATTAGAGTGCTCACTCACCTAGCATGCATGAGGTACTGGGTTCGATCCTCAGCACCATATAAAATAAAATAAAGATATTGTGTCCACCTATAACTAAAAAAAGAAATATCAAAAAAACTGATCTTGTTCCTATCTACTTTTAAAAGTCACCTGAGATTCCTCAGAGATCACTAAACATTGTGCGTGTAACTTATTTTTTTTTAAGAGAGAGAGAGAGAATTTTTTATTTTTTAGTTCTCGGCGGACACAACATCTTTGTTGTATGTGGTGCTGAGGATCGAACCCTGGCCGAACGCATGCCAGGCGAGTGCGCTACCGCTTGAGCCACATCCTCAGCCCATGTGTAACTTATTGACAACAGGTTACCTTTATCCAGTTATAAACATTAGATGACAAAAATAAATACCAACTGAATTTGTTATTTCTATATGAATCTGAAGAAGGCTATTACTACCGATAATTTTAGTTTGGAGAACACGAACTTGATAAAGTGCTCTCCCCTAAGCTTTACATTTAACTAAGTTTAACTTTTAAAGTAAAATTTAGAATCTATAGTGTACGGTAACAATAATCAATGCAAAAATCAATGGATAGGGGCTGGGATTGTGGCTTAGCAGTAGAGCACTTGCTTAGCACGTGCAGGGACCTGGGTTTGATCCTCAGCACCACATAAAAATAAATGAATGATAAAAAGGTATTGTGTCCAACTACAACTAAAAAAAATATTTTAAAAAAGTCAATGGAGGGGCTGGGGATGTGGCTCAAGCGGTAGCGCGCTCGCCTGGCATGCGTGCGGCCCGGGTTCGATCCTCAGCACCACATACAAACAAAGATGTTGTGTCCGCCGAAAACTAAAAAATAAATATTAAAAAAATTCTCTCTTTCTTTCTCTCACTCTCTCTTTAAAAAAAAAAAAGAAAAGGTTTCTTTCTAACTTCTGGTGCTTCTTTAAAAAAAAAGTCAATGGATAGCCTTAAATATCTTATACATTTAGGAAACAGTGTTAATAATCAGAAATTGACTTAGTCAAAGCAAACAGATATAAGACAGGTCTTCAAATAGTAGTGTGGCCCTTCTATGTCAGATACAATATATAAAAGAGATCACTTATTAGTTATCTTGCCAGTAAATTTTCATTTTATAAACTTTTCCATAACACTTAGACAAGGCTTAGACTGATAGTTCTCAGATGCATATATATACCTAGTCACATATATTTAGGGTGTCAACTATATTTTTATAACCTAAGTAACAGATGTTTGTTTAACCAGTTACAAAGTAATCATTTAAGACTTTAACACAGGTACAAACCCTAATTCCTTTAAGACTTAGTTTCCTCAAGTAATAAAACCTAACAAATACAAGAAAATTATCTTGATAAGAGCAGATGGATGTTTCAGACTTTACTTCCTATCAATACATTAAAGTTCAAATAACTTTGACTGTGCTACTTATGGCCAATTTAATCACAAACACAAACTTTCTGAGATTACCTTCCACAAACCTGTGACTTACTAAGACATTCACAACTTTACATCCTTAGTTTTGTCCTCTTTCATCTTGGACTTTACCTAAAGAATATTTCTTTACCAGACAAAATACTTTCTCATTCAGAAACATTTCTTTTACCTTCTAATTTTCCATGCTAAAATATGTTTTCATACCTATAACTTCCTTTTATCTTTTCTAGTTTTGGGCCCTTTATTAAACTCATATTCTGAAACAGTCCTTATGTTATCTGTGCATTTAATTTACACAACAAATTTCATCCCAGGAGAGGGTTGGAAAATCTAGCATATACAATAAAATTGTCTTAATCTTTTCTCTCCCTTGTGGCATTCAAGGGGTTGGAAGACAGGTTATTTTTGAGCCTTGCCACAGTCTGGCTGGGCACAATTCAGGAGCCACTTGTCAAAAGAAATGAACTTTATTTTTAGAACCACACAGGCCAAACAAAACCGCTCCTCAGGAAAAACCCTCAGAGCCCAATTGCCACCACCGGCTTCCCACAAGCCTCTCTCACAACCACAAGCCTCTCCACCTCCCCCAATCCTCCTGCTCTTGAGGCCGATTGGCTGGGTTGTGTGGGCGGAGCCAAAAAGTCCCCCAATGAGCAGCTCCGTGGTCTGAAAGGGCAGGGAAACAGCCCAATGAGCATCACCGCAGAGGAGCCAATCAGCTAGATGTTGCTGGGGCGCTGTGAGCCAATCATCAGCTGGCAGTCTGAAAGTTTGCTGGGGCCCCTTCCGCTGTGGCTCTCAACAGAGCCTGACCTATCTCTCTTATCATTATTAAAATGCCATCCACTGTAAGTGATTTCTCCACTGTCATTTCTACCCAGAGGCTCCTTTTTGGCCTTTTTCTTATTCTAGGCATATTGATATGCAATGGAGGAGGCCCTTTCCATCCTTTTCTTTTCCTTTTTTTACATTTATTTTGCTTATTTAATTTTTATGTGGTGCTGGGGATCGAACCCAGGGCCTCACATGTGCTAGGCAAGCGTTCTGCCACTGAGCTACCACCCCAGCCCCTCCATCCTTTTCTTTAGGCTTCCTTGAAGATCCTTTTTCAGAGGCTGCCTACAAAACACAGGTTGGCCTTAGTTTCTGTCTGTTTCTTTTCTGGGTCCATTTATTTATTCTGCCAGTCTCCCCAGGCATTCAGTTTGATGGGATACTGTTATAGAAAGAATTGCTCTGCCCAGTGATGAATATCCCCTGGCCAAATGGGGTGTCCTAACAGATCTTAAAAGGAGAGACTATTCCTGTCCCCAGATCATAAACTAACTGTACTGAAACCTACTGCCACATCTTTTGTGACCATCAACCTCCACCCCCCCAGGGGCAAAAGTGACTGCAAGGCAGGGCAGAGGCCACATTCTCTTTGACCGATTTTCTACAGCCCAGGCAGCCTTTTTGGGATCTTTTTCCAGTTTAGGACTAGTATTCTTGACCACAATGAGAAGATCTGTAGCTGCCTGGGGCCAGATGAGTAACAGTGCTGAGAGTGCCAGCACTGGGTTTAAAAGATTTAAATCTTTTTAACCATTTCTTCTGGTGTCCTGCTATCCTTGCACACCAGAGGCAGTGCCTTTTGGCACCTTCAAATTAGTTTCTGATAGTTCAGACCCCTTATCATGCAACTGCATAAATGCCTGTACATATAGAATCTCTTTCATACTTTACCCCTGACAGACCAACTTTAATGTCAAAATTGTTTAATAATTCAGAAGAAAACATTCAAAGGCTAGATTGTGTTTCAGTAAACCCTCTTTCTCTTAGACAGGTTTATTCCTATAAGTGGCCCATGCAGCCAAGATCTGGTGAGATCTACACATCATGGCCCAGGTCTTAAAGGGCCAGTAACAGACTAAAAAGACAGACTATAAGGTCCTTGCTTAGCATCTGGATGGCCATCTTAAGTCACAGTCACCATTTTAGGATTTAAAAAGATGAAGACATTTAGCACTCATAGAGGATTTGGTTGCATAATGGTGAACAATGGCCAACTTGCCCCATGTACACATATTATCAGATAGAGGTATATACCCCCCCTTTTTTTGGAACTAGGAATTGAACAACTGAGGAGCACTAGAGCACTGAGCCACTCCCCAGCTCTATTTTGTATTTTACTTAGAGACAGGGTCTCACTGAGTTGCTTAGTGCCTCACTTTTGCTGAAGCTGGCTTTGAACTCAAGATCTCCTGTCTCAGCCTCCTGAGCCGCTGGGATTACAGGTGTGGGCCACTGTGCCCAGCTGGAGATATATACTCTTCTATATACCTCTAGACATAATAGGCATAATTCTTCAAGGGAATGTGCCTGGAGTTGGAGTAAAAATAAAAATGTAAAGGAAAAATGCACAGAAAAAAGTAAAGTTTAAAAAGCAAAAAGGAGCTGGGTATGGAGGCACAAGACTGTAATCCTAGTGACTGGGGAGGCTGAGGCAAAGAGGATTTCAAGGCCAGCCTCAGCAACTTAGTGAGACCTTAAGCAACTTAGCTAGACTTTGTTTCAAATATTTAAAAAAGGACTGGGGATGTAGCTCAGTATTAAAGCACCTCTGGATTCAATCCTCAGTACCCCCTCCTCCCAAAAAAGAAGAGGCCTGTGTGTTATCCCAATTCTCAGAAGAATGTTTTATTTGCTTGTTTACCTTATTATTTATTTTTATTTTTTGGTGCTGGGGATGGAACCTAGGGCCTCACACATACTAGGAGAAGTGCTCTATCACTAAGCTACACCTGAGAAACTGATGTGACTCCATTTTTGAAAAACCAGCCTGTACCTCAGAGCAGGACCTATCCAAAGCAGGACGGTGACCCTTGTCCTTGGAAAACCTGTTCCTAAGCACATAGCTACCCTGCTGAGTCTTTTGTCCATACCAGATGTCCTAGACTCAGCAAACGCAAGTTCCTGAAAAGACCAAAAGAATGCCTGAGGCCTAATTTCGACCATAGCAACAACCAATCAGAGTGAGACAGGGAAGATACCTGAAATACCAAGCGGCCCTCCCAGTAGTTTTGGTGATTGATAGAATGATTAGGCAACCCTGCAGTTTAGCATATACACTCTTGCAACCCCTCACGGCCTAAACCAATCAGTTCAAACGTATCCACCACTTGAACTAACCAATCATCCTTACCCAACTTGTTCCCGCCAGCGCTAATCAATGTTAAGAGTTGTTGTTTGATTTTCCCGCTGTGTGAAATGATTTGCTGTGTGATGTTGTGACACATAGACTATCCCCCAGGCCAGGACTCACTCCTCGGGACCGCTGCGGTTGTGAGTCCAGACTCTTGTGTGATTGCATCCGATTCGGCTCCTGGAGGTCTATTGGGGTCCCACGAATCTGCAATTACATACCCCCAAGCCCCTAATATTTTTGTTTGTTTGTTTGTTTGGGGGGGTACCAGGGATTGAACTCAGGAGCACTCTTTCACGGAGCCACATCCCCAGCCCTATTTTGTATTTTATTTAGAGACAGGGTCTCACTCACAGATGCTTAGTACCTTGCCAATTGCTGAGGCTGGCTTTGAACTCTGGATCCTCCTGCCTCAGCCTCCTGAGCCTAGCAGCTGGGATTACAGGCGTGTGCCACCACGCCTGGCTTGTTGTTTTGTTTTGATTATGAAATCTTAAATGCATGGATAAAAAATATAATGAACCAGTGTGTAACCATAGCAAGTCTCAAAATTTTTCATAAAAACGATTTTAAGCCTCCGCAGCAACTCTTGAGGCTGATGCAGGAGGATTGCAAGTTTACAGCCAGCCTCAGCAATTTAGCCACACCCCGACCCTGTCTTAAAATAAAAAGGATGTACTGGGGATGTAGTTCAATGGTAAAGGGAGGAGGGTGCAGCTTGTGGCTCAGTGGTAGAGCGCTTGCATAGCATGTGTGAAACACTGGGTTCGATTCTCAGCACTGCATATAAATGAATGAATTAATTAAAGGTCCATCAACAACTAATAGAAATATTTTTAAAAATATGGTAAAGCACTCCTGAGTTCAATTCCCACTACCCAAAAAGAAAAAAAGAGAAAAATCTTACCCATATTATATATACATATATATGTATATAATTTCATATTACATATATGTATATAATTTTTATGTCCATTATAACTTTATATTTAGGATTTTATGTCTATGGGTTGAACTATGTGAGCAGGAAGAGAATCAAAACTTCACACTGTGAGAAGCAATTCCAACAACCACACCGCTGTCCCACCTTACCATAATGGGGCCAAGTGCCCCCTACACTTAACCTCACCCCCTGGGGGAGTAGTGGGAGGCGCAGTTGCCCACAGATGGTTTGCCCACCCGTCCTCAAAGGAGCCAAAAGCTCACATTGGCCATGCTGGCTGTGGAAAACCTAAGGCTTGACGAGCTGCTAAGGAGCAGCTCATCTGTGGCAAGTAGGCAAGGAGTGAAAGAAAGGATCAGATAAAAATAGAAGGGGGCTTTGTTACCAGTTACCTGGACTCTGGCTTATATCAGGAATGGAGACTTTAGTTAGTAATGGGTTCAGGGGATGATAAACCAATTTATGGCAATCTGTGGGATCAGTAAAGGACAGTCTGTGGTTTTAGGGATTGGGTACCTGTCAGGTCACCTTGACAAAGTTTTATTATTTCCTGGCTACTTTTGCCATATTATAAAGTACTCCCTGTTGAAACATGACTGTCTTCCTTTATAAAGTCTAGCATAAGCCTGAGTGTGGTGGCGCACACCTGTAATCCCAGCAGCTCGGGAGGCTGAGGCAGGAGGATCATGAGTTCAAAGCCAGCCTCAGCAACTTTGCAAGACCCTAATCAACTCAGCAAGACCCTGTCTCTAAATAAAAAATAAAAAGGGCTGGGGATGTGGCTCAGTGATTAAATGCCCCGGAGTTCAATCCCTGGTGCAAAAAAAAAAAAAAAAAAAAAAAAGTATTGCAAGGCTCCCTTTCCCCAAGTTTATAAAAGTATCACTAAATTTCTTTGTGGTTTGAATTAACTATTTTACATTTTTGCATCTGTACAGCCACTGGAGTTTATTCAGCATATCCATATGTGTAGGGGCACCTATCTTTTCAAAAATGTTTTATATTTTTTCATTTCTAAAATTTGCTCCTCTAGTTTCTGTCTCTAATTTCTTAACTATCATTGGCTAGTTCTTTTAGGACATGTCATATTCTGACAGGAATCAATCTCATTCTTTCTCTCACTTTAATAGATGGCTTCTGTGGGTTTCAGGTACATATTTTAACATGCTAAAGAAATATCTAGAGCCAGGTGCTATGGTGCAAGCTTGTTATCCCAGTTACTATCTTGTAATCCTAGGTACTCCAGAGGCTAAGGTAGGAGGATAGGGAATTTCAAGTCAACCTGGGCAATTTAGTGAGATCCTGTCTGAAAAAAACAAAGGAATGGAAAGGAAAAAAAGAAATATCCACCTATTCAAACTGTATTAAAGTTCTTATTCAAAACGATCATTGATTTTTATCATATATTGTTCTGTTTTGGGTGCACAGGACATTTTTACCACATGCTCAGATCTTTTTTTTTGTTTTTTAGTACTGAAAATTGAACCCAGGGATGGGATGCTCTGTCACTGAGCTACATCCCCACCCCAGCCCTTTTTCTTTTTTCTCTGGAGACAGGATCTCACTCAGTTGCTTGGGGCCTTGCTAAATTGCTGAGACTGACCTTGAACTTGCACTCTTCCTGCCTCAGCCTCCTGGGTGACTGGGACTGTAGACATGTGCCAATCATGCCTGGCTCTCCCTGTACTTTTTGTTATACCTCTGGTCTTTTTAAAAATATTTTTAGTTATACATGGGCACAATATCTTTATTTTGTTTATTTATTTTTATGTGGTGCTGAGGATCGAACCCAGGGCCTCACACGTGAGAGGCGAGCACTCTACCACTGAGCCACAACCCCAACCCCTATACCTCTGGTCTTAATGTAGCAACATTAACTCCATATTGAAAGACTTTGTTAGTCCTAGAAGATAGAGGATTGGGTTTTGTTTTTGTTTGTTTGTTTGGGTACTGGGCATTAAACCCAGGGGCACTTAACCACTGAGCCACATCCTCAGCCCTTTTTTGTATTTTATTTAGAGCCAGGGTCTTACTTAGATGCTTAGGGCCTTGCTAAATTTCTGAGGCTGGCTTTGAAACTTATGATCCTCCTGTCTCAGCCTCCCAAGCTGCAGGGATTACAGGTGTGCCTCACTGCTTCTGGCATAATAGAGGATTGTTAAAAACTTAATAGCTCACAAGTAATATCACAGAACACAGAGAAGACACAAACAGCCTTTAAGCAACCTCCATTCTTTTTTTTTTTTTTTTTTTTTTTGCAACCTCCATTCTTGTACTTCAGGTGGCAGGAAGCTTATGGTCTGTTAATGTACAGCTTAAGATGGTCATTTATACTAACAATGGATAGTTATGGGTAGGCTATAAGGTATCCCTCCCAAACTTTCTGTGTTGATGCAGAAACAGTGGGAAGTGAAATGATTGAATTGTGAGAACTGTACCCAAATCAGTCCATCCTAGTTTGAATGGACTGGGTGATGACTGTATGTCTACAGTGGGGTGTAGCTGGACAAAGTGGATCACTAGGGGTGTGCCCTGGAAGAATGCATCTGCCCAGTGCCACCCCCACACACACACTTCCTGCTCACCATGTGGTAGGCTGCTTTCCTTTGCCCTACCTTTTAGCCATGATGTCCTGCCTCACCTTGGGCCCAGAACGAGGGACTCTTAGGTCCTTGATAAGTTGCTGAGGTTATGGACTAAGACCTTTGAAACCATAAGCATCAAATAAACTTTCCCTCCTCTAAGTTGTTCTTGTCAGGTATTTTGGTCACAATGACACAAAGCTGACTGAAACATTATTTGAATTACAGGTTTCTACCATAGTAGCAACCAGAGAAACCTAACTCTCATGATACCTATGGCCTGCAATTCAAAAATAGCTTCTTGATTTTATTTGCATTCCTTTTATCCCACTTCCTTAAACCTCCCCATTAAGAACCCCTCACTGGGGCTGTGGCTGGGGCTCAGGGGTAGAGCGCTCGCCTCGCACGTAGGAAGCCCTGGGTGCGATCCTCAGCACCACATAAAAAAATAAATAAGTGAAATAAAGGTATTGTGTCCAACTACAACTAAAAAATAAAAAAAAATGGCTAAAACAAAAAGAACCCCTCACTGACTCTAAGGAGCAAGATGGACTTCTTTTTTTTTAATTTTTATTTTATTTTTTACTTTTCGGTGGATACAACATCTTTTTTATTTTTTTATTTTTATGTGGTGCTGAGGATCGAACCCAGCGCCCTGCACATGCCAGGTGAGCGCGCTACTGCTTGAGCCACATCCCCAGCCCCATTATTTTTTTAATTTGTTCTTTTTAGTTATACATGACAGTAGAGTGTATTTTGCCATAGTATACATAAGGGAGTATAACTGCCCATTTTTGTGGTTGTACATCATGTGGGAATTACACTGGTTGTGTATTCATATATGAACATAGGGAAGTTATGTCTGATTCATTCTACTGTCTTTCCCATTCCCATCCTCTCCCTTCTCTCATTCCCCTTTGTCTAATCCAAAGTACTTCTATTCTCCCCACTGCCTTGTTGTTTGTTAGCAACTGCATAACAGAGAGAACATTTGGCCTTTGGTGTTTGGGGATTGGTTCATCTCACTTAGCCTGATAGTCTCCATCCCCATCCATTTACAGGCAAATACCATAATTTCATTCTTTTTTATGGCTGAGTAATATTCCATTTTGTATATATACTAGATTTTCTGTTTTTTAAATATTTTTTTACTGCTGATGGACCTTTATTTTATTCATTTATTTATATGCAGTGCTGAGAATGGAACCCAGTGCCTCACACATGTGAGGCAAGCACTCTACCACTGAGCCACAACCCCAGCCCTTATATGACATTTTCTTTATCCATTCATCCATTGAAGGACACCTAGGTTGGTATCATAGCTTAGCTATCTTGAAGGTGGGCTTCTTTTTTTAATGTTTATTTTTTTAGGTATAGCACAATGCCTTTATTTTTATGTGGTGCTGAGAATTGAACCCGGGTCCCGCCCATGCTAGGCAAACGCTCTATCACTGAGCCACAATCCCAGCCCGTGAAGGTGGACTTCTAATGACTGTCCTCCATCTTCTGGATCAGCCAGGTTTTCAAACAAAGTTATTTTTATTGCTTCAATACCTTGTTTCGTGACTTAATTGGCTTGTGGTGCAACAAGCAGACAGACTTGGGTTCAGTAACATTCGGACAATAAATGGTCTGCAGGTAATATCTGGAATTTAAATTATCTCATGAAGGAACAGAAATAAAAATAGCTGAACTGAAACAGGCTGGTGGCACACACCTGTAATCCCAGCAACTCAAAAGGCGGAGGGAGGAGGATAGCAAGTTCAAGACCATCCTCAGCAATTTAACAAAATTAAAAAAATGAGGGCTAGGGCTGGGGATGTAGCTCAGTGTTAGAGAATCCCAGAGCTCAATCCAGAGAGAGAGAGAGAAAAAAATGATTAGAACTGGTCAAATAATTTATCAGCTATTTGAATGAATGAATGAGTTTACTCAGAAAAGTGTCATGAAAAGCCTTTTTTTAAAGACAGTGTTCTAGAGAGGCATTTTTTCTCTTTGGATTAATAGATTAGATAGTAACAAATCAGAAAAACAAATTTGCCATCTACTTGGAGAGAGATGACACTTTCCATCATTAATAGAACATAGAATGCAATGATCTTGCCAGAATGCAAGATCATTCAGGGATTTCAGAGAAATGTGTTTTCTTAAGTTTCAATGTTGACAATAGAGATGGCAGCTCACTTAATAGACTCTTGAGCTGGGTGTGATGGTACAGGCCTATAATTCCAGGCGCTTGGGAGGCTGAGGCAGGAGGATTGCAAGTTTGAGGCCAGCATGATTAGCAAGGCCCTCAGCAACTTAGCAAGACCCTGTCTCTAAATAAAATATAAAAAGGGGCTGAGGATGTGGCTCAGTGGTTAAGCATCCCTGGGTTCAGTACCTAGTACCAAAAAAAAAAAAAAAAAAAAACGGCTGGGGATGTGGCTCAAGCGGTAACACGCTTGCCTGGCATGCAGGGGGCTCTGGGTTCGATCCTGTGCACCACATACAAATAAAATAAAAGATGTTATGTCCACCGAAAACTGAAAAATAAATATATATTTTTTAAAAAAGTGGGGGGCTGGGGTGGTAGCTCAGTGGTAGAGCGCTTGTCAGCATGTGTGAGGCACTGGGTTTGATTCTCAGCACTGCATATAAATAAATGAATAAAACGAAAGTCCATCAATATCTGAAAAAAAATCCAGGCATGGTGGCGCACTCCTATAATCCCAATGGCTTGGGAGGCTGAAACAGGAGGATCGCAAGTTCAAAGCCAGCCTCAGCAACTGCAAGGAACTGAGCAACTCAGTGAGACCCTGCCTCTAAATAAAATACAAAATAAGGCTGGTATTGTTGTGGCTCAGTGGTTAAGCAGCCCTGGGTTCACTCCCAGGTATCCCCGCCCCCCCCAAAAATAAAACAACTTATGATTGTTTTGTTTTGTTTTGTTTTAATCTTCTGCAAGATTTTTTCTAATCAGCTTCCTTGTGCTTTTGTCCTGAAGACTGGAACTGACTTGGGACAAGTGGAGGACCTCTGAGTACAGGATAAAAAGAATTTCAGCATGCTCCAGAGACACAGGCAGATTTATTCACGAAAGCAGGTATATATATTCAAGGGAAAATGCAGTCTATCTCAAGGGAGAGACTTTCTTCAGATAAAGTAAGAAATACACATTCAAGCTGGGTGCTATGACCCATGCGTATACTGTGTAATCCTATCAAGAGGCTAAGGCAGGAGAACTGCAATTTCATGGCCAGCCTGGGCAACTTAGCAAGACCTATCTCCAAATAAAAAAAATAAAAAGGGCTGGGGACCTAGCTCATTGGTAAAGTACCCCTAGGTTCAATCCCTAGTACCACAAAAAGAAGGAGAGAGAGAGAGAGAGAGAGAGAGAGAGAGAGAGAGAGAGAGAGAGAGAGAGAGAGAGAGAGAAAATTGATTCAAGGGAAAATGCCAGCCATCTCCAGAGGGAGAGACAACCCCTTGGCCAGCAGTGTTAATATATAGAGGGACAATAGGTAGGGCCTGAACTAGAGTTAGAATCAGAGTCAGGGTGGAGTTACACAATTTCACACTAGTTTTTCTAGTGCTTAAGTATTGCCTTTATATCAGGTTGCTTTTTGCAGGCAAAGGGCATAGGCCAAGAACATTGGCTAAGAACATGGGCTTAGAACATGGGTGAGATTGTTCAGGGGGTTTTTGTATTGCATTTCAAAGATTCATGTGTGCCAGATTACTCCTTTAATCTTAGAAATTCTAAGACAGGAGGATCTCAAATTTGAGACCAGGCTGGGCAACATAGCAAGAACCTGTTCCAAAATAAAATATAAAGGACTGATGGTATACCTCAGTGGTAGCGGCCTCTGGGTTCAGTCCCCAGTCACAGAAAATAAAAGGGTTCATGAATGTTTCTACATCCTAATGGTGCATGGGCACTTCTATTTTGAGACTACACATATGTTTCTTTTTCTGTATCCCCAAATTCCTATCTCAGGTTTAGAAAATAAATCTGACCAGGTACAATGGTGCAGGCCCGAATCCCAGCTACTAAGGAGGCTGAGGTAGGAGTATCACAAATTCCAGGCTAGCCAAGGCAACTTAGTGAGACTCTGTCTCAAAATAAATAAATTAAAAAGATATGGGGATGTAGCTCAGAGATAAAGCACCCTGGGTTCAATTCTCAGTACCACACACAAAGAAAGGAAGGAAGGAAGGAGGAAAGAAAAAAGAAAGAAAGAAAAAGAGAAAGTTTATGAAGGATAAATTTGTTTCATTTATGTTGTGTGTGTATGTGTGTATGTATACAATTTGGATTGTTGAATAAAACAATTTGAACTTAAAAATAAGGATGTAGTCAGGTTCAGTGTAATTCCAACTACTTGGAAGGCTGAGGCAGGAGGATCACAAGTTCAAGGCCAGCCTCAACAACTTAGTGAGACCCTATCTAAGAATAAAAAATAGAAATGACTGGGGATGTAGTTCAGTGATAAAGTACCCATGAGATCAATCTCTAGTACTACAAAAAAAAAGGACAAAAATTCAAACAAAATATTATACTGTACCTCAACAATTAGCAATAATTACTAATATCATCAATTATCCATTTAGTGTTCAGTTATCTCCCAATATATCATAATTTTATTTTTATATTTATTTTATCCAAATTGAAATTCAAACAATGCTTAGGTTGTATTTGGTTAAGTTTATTCTAAAAGTGGGTGATTGCCGCAGTCTGGCTGGGCACAATCAGGAGCCACTTGTCAAAAGAAACTAACTTTATTTTTAGAACCACACACGCCAAACAAAACAGCCTCTCAGGAAAAACCCTCAGAGCCTCAACTGCCACCACCGGCTTTCCACAAGCCTCTCTCTCCCCCACAAGCTTCTCTCCACCTCCCACAATCCTCCTGCTCTTGAGGCCGATTGGCTGGGTCACGTGGGCGGAGCCAAAAAAGTCCCCCAGTGAGCAGCTCCGTGGTCTGAAAGGGCAGGGAAACAGCCCAATGAGCATCACCGCAGAGGAGCCAATCAGCTAGATGTTGCTGGGGCCGCTGTGAGCCAATCATCAGCCAGCAGCTGGAAGTTTGCTGGCAGCTGGAAGTTTACTGGGGCCCCTTCGGCTGTGGCTCTCAACATCTCCCCCTCTCTGTTTAAACAACAAGCATGTGGCTTAGGGACCGAACCTGCCTTAGGTTGTCCAATAGTACATATGGTCCTTAGGTTGGTACCATTGCAATTGGATCTTACCCGTCACTGACTACCGGTCCAGTATACAGCCACACCTGTGGAGAGGTCTTTGTACCAGCGGGGGGGTGAGGTTCTTTGCCTCACCTCTGTTGGCCCCCAAATTTTAGCTGGACGATCATGACAAGCAGAAGGGAGGAAGATACACCAAGCCTATTGACGGCTCCTTTTGGAAAAATTGTACCACCAATGACATCATCAGCAAAAATACCCCAACACTACCACAAGTCGCTGTACCAACAGATAGTTCACAATGCATACAGGTGAGCTCACAATGTGTCCAGGTAAGTTCTGCAAGCAGTTCAGTGATGGCTATTGTAGAAGCTGTAGATTGGTTTTATCTTTGACTTCACCAGCACTGGGATGAAGATAGGAATTCTGGCAATAATGGCTAAAGAAAAAATTATGTAACATTACAGAAGGCACTAAAAGAAAACAATTTTCTTAACAATTTACATTGTCTTCACCGGCACTGGGATGAAGATAGGAATTCTGGCAATAATGGCTAAAGAAAAAATTATGTAACATTACAGAAGGCACTAAAATAAAACAATTTTCTTAACAATTTACATTATCTTTAAGAGAATTATTAAATATAATGAAAAGGAAAGGTGAAAGTAAACAAACAGTTCTGTTAACCTTCTTTTTTTGTTTACATATTAAAACAATCCTCAACAGTTGTTTACCCAATTTAAATTAAACCATATAAATCACATGAAAAAAAAATTTGGATCCATTTTATCATGAGCGCTCATCATATATGATATATGGACATACGTACATTCAAACATATAACACAAAACACAAGTGTGCACACATAATATAATACATACAACACATAACATTATAGTAAAGGCCTTATAACTTTTTACAGGTGAAATCTCCATTGCAATGTTTAAAAACTCTATAGTCAAAAAAAATAGAACTGATCAGCAAAACATTAACCTAGGTCTGTATGAGCTCAAAAAACAAAATAGAACTTCATGATATGGCAAAGGGCAATAATAAAATAGATATTGAAAAAAGCATCCTGGTTCTGTTGCAGATGTAAGAATAGCCAAACTGGAGTTTTGGATATCAGTTGTTATGGATTTGAGCCAAATCATCTTCTTTTTGGTCTGTAGAAATCGCTTTAGTTAATCTTTCTGGAATCCAAATCGGCTGCTGTTCTCCCTGTGGAAACACATAAACAGACCCCCGACTCCAGACAATCACTGGGTCAGAACCTTGGTTAATCTTTCTGGAATCCAAATCGGCTGCTGTTCTCCCTGTGGAAACACACAAACAGACCCCCGACTCCAGACAATTACTGGGTCAGGACCTTTCCATTGTCCTGTTAGAATATCCTTCCAAAGTACCTTGGGCTTATGCACATTTTTTGGACACATATGCCTTTCCGCAGCACTAAGTCCTGATGAATCCAAATTTAAAAAGTTTAGAGTAAAAAGGGTTATTTTAAGTTTATCTTTGGGGAATATATACCCCTTCCCAATTCCTTCTTTTTGCTTTAATAAGTACATTTTAATAGTTTGATGAGCTCTTTCAACTATGCCTTGTCCCTGTGGATTGTATGGGATTCCTGTTATATGAGTAATGCCAAATGTTGAGCAAAATTGTTTAAAAGAGGTAGAAGTATAACCAGGGGCATTATCTGTTTTTAACTGTTTTGGAACACCCACAGTGGCAAAATTTTGTAATCAATGAGCTATAACATCTTTAGTTTTTTCTCCGGCATGAAGGGAGCCCATAAAAATTCCAGAAGAAGTATCAACTGTAACAATCAAATATTTTAATTTTCCAAATTCTGGCAAGTGTGTGACGTCCATCTGCCAAATATGGTTAGGTATCAATCCTCTAGGATTGACTCCAAGATTAACTTGTGGTAAAAAGGTCACACAATTTTGACATTGTTTTATTATTTGTCTAGCTTGTTCCTTAGTTATTTTAAAACGCTTTTGTAAAGTATTAGCATTGACATGGAACTTTTTATGAAAATTTATAACTTCTTCTAGTGTAGAGAAAATATGTATGTCATGTGTAGTTTTATCTGCTAAATCATTGCCCAAACTAAGGGCTCCAGGCAATCCTGTATGTGCCCTGATATGTCCTATAAAGAATGGATCTTTTCTGTCCCAGATTAGACTTTGTATAGTGGAAAGCAAAGAGAAAACAGTAGAAGAAGGGGAAATCTTACCAGCATCTTCAAGAGATACTACAGCATTAACTACATACTGACTATCAGAAAATAAATTAAATACAGAATCTTTAAACATCACAAATCTTGTAAAACTGCATTAAGCTCTACCTTTTGAGCTGATTGTTTGGGTACTAAAAATGTAAAAGTTTGATCAGGGGTAACTACTGCTGCTGTACCATTATTTGACCCATCAGTGAATATATTTGGAGCATTCATGATAGGTGTTTTTCTTGTCATTTTTGGAAAAATTACAGGATGCAATGACCAAAAAGACAATAAAGGATTAGATGGTAAGTGGTTATCAAATGAAACATTAGATTTGCACATGATTATTGCCCAAGTATTTAACTCATTAGCTAACTCATCAATTTGATTCATAGTATATGGAGTAATAATTTTATTGGGAGAAATTCCAAACACTCCCTTTGCTGCTTTTATTCCTTTGAGTATTAATTGTCCTACAGCCTCAGGATACCCAGTAAGAATAGTGTTAGGAGAATAAGATAAATGTATCCATAATAATGGACCTTCTTGCCAAAATACTCCCGTAGGAATATTTTTTGTTGGCAGTACAATAAATAATAAAGGCAAACTTATATCAATTCTATCCAAATGCATATTTTCCATATATGTTTCAATGATTTTTAATGCCTTTCTTGCTTTAGGCGTTAACATTTGGGGTGAATTTGGATCTGATGGACCTTTTAGGATATCAAATAAAGGTCCCAACTCTCCTGTTGGTATACCTAAATAAGGCCTTATCCAATTTATGTCTCCTAATAACTTTTGAAAGTCATTAAGTGATTTGAGTTGATCTACTCGTATTTGAATTTTTGGTGGACGGACCATGGTTGAGGATAATAGAACTCCTAAATAATTAATTGGAAAATTTAATTGTACTTTATCTATTGCTATCTCTAGATTATAATTTTTTAATAAGTTTGTAAGTGTGGCATAACATTCTAGCAATGTGTTTTTATCTTTGTGTGCTAATAATACATCATCCATATAGTGAAATATTTGTAGTTCAGGATTTTGATTTCTAAGTGGCTGGATTACTTTGTTAACATAAATTTGACACATAGTTGGGCTGTTAGCCATCCCTTGAGGGAGTACTTTCCATTCATATCTCTGATCAGGACCTTCATGATTCAGTGCAGGGATAGTAAATGCAAAACGTGGACTATCCTCAGGATGAATTGGAATTGAAAAAAAACAATCTTTAATATCTATAACTAAAACATACCAGGTGTTTGGCAAAGCAGACAACTGAGGAATCCCTGATTGAGCAGGTCCCATAATAACCATCTCATTATTAATGGCTCTTAAATCTTGCAATAATCTCCATTTACCAGATTTCTTTTTGATGACAAAAATGGGAGTATTATGGGGAGATACAGAAGGTTGTATATGTCCTTCTGCTAATTGTTGTTTGACCAGGTCATGGGCTGCTTGTATCTTTTCTTTAGTCAGGGGCCACTGAGGAACCCATACTGGTCTTTCTGATTTCCAAGTAATTTTGATTGTCTCAGTGGCCCTTTCTGAAAATCCAACCCATGTCTGTCTGTTCCTTGATCTATTTGTATTGGTGCTGGTATACCTTGTTCTTGTTTTTCTAATCTTTTTCCTTTCCTAAAACCTTGTCTAGTCATAATAGTGGGTGCATTTTGGTTGATGTTATTTGTTAATGTCAAACCTAATTGATCTAGGACATCTCGTCCCCATAAATTTACAGGAAGATGATCCAATACATATGGCTGTATAGTTCCTTCACATCCTTCAGGATCCTTCCAATCTAATACCATTGCACTTCTATGGGGATTAGTCGCCACTCCTAGGCCTCGAAGCGTTTGAGTGGCTTGTTGTAATGGCCAATGTTTTGGCCATTCTTGACGAGAGATGATGCTAAGGTCTGCACCTGTATCCAGTAGCCCATTAAATTCATATCCTTGAATATTTAGTTTTAGCATGGGGCGAGAATCTAAATTTAAAGAAAGCATAGCCCAATCTACACCTGTGGAGCCTAATCCCTTGGAACCTCTTTCTACAGTACGACTGGAAAATTTATCATGTAGGCTGGGTATTATTAGTAACTGTGCTATTCTATCTCCTGGTGAAATTACTGATATACCCTTTGGAGAACTGGCTATAATTTTTATTTCACCTTCATAATCGGGATCAATTACCCCAGGACTTATCATAAGTCCTTTTAGAGTAGAAGAGCTGCGTCCCAATAATAAGCCTACTGTTCCTTTGGGAAGAGGTCCTTTCACCCCTGTGGGAATGATTTGAACTCCCATCTCTGGAGTTAGTACTGCTCTGGCGGAGGCGCAGATGTCCAACCCTGCGCTCCCTCTGGTTTGTCTGATGAGGGATCTGATGGACAATGTGTCCTGGGCACTACCCTGATGGGGTTGCTGGGTTCCTCCAGTGCTCCGTATATTTGTGGTTTTAGGCCCCGGAGCATTGGGCCCCCCTGTCCATTTTTTGGCAATGGAGCCCGATGCCTTTCTCCACGATATCGTGGATAAACACCTGGTCCTTGTTCGTTTTTTGATAATGGAGTACCCTCTATGGTGGTTTGAGAACGGCATTCATTAGCCCAATGTCTCCCTCTATGGCATCGTGGGCAAATACCTGGTATTCTACTCCTTTGATACCTAGTTTTGTTAAACCCTCCTCCAATGGGGCAATTCCTTTTAAAATGTCCTGTTTGTTCACAATTGTAGCATGTTCTTGGCCTGGCATCTAAAGCCTGTTTTACTGTAGCTGCCACAATTTGCCCTTGTTCATTAATGTCTCTGGCATCTAAATCCTGTTTTACTGCAGCTGCCACGACTTGCTCTTGTTCATTTATGTCTCTACATAATTTAATATATGTGTTTAAATCTTCATGTTTCCATGGTCTAATGATATCTCTGCACCAACGATTCGCTTGCTCATAAGCCAGGTGTTTTAGTAATGGCATTGCTTGTTCTGTATTCCCAAAAACTCTGGTAGCTGTTTGAATAAGCCTATCTACAAATTCAGCATAAGGTTCATTAGCTCCTTGTATTACCTTAGATAATTGACCTTGTAAACCTCCATGTCCTTGTAAAGTCTTACATGCCTTAATTGCATCTGCAGCAATTTGTGCATATACGCCAGGATCATATGCAATTTGTTGCTGCTGATCCTCATAAGGTCCCTTTCCTCACAACATATCTAGATTTCTCTGAGGATAACCAGCTGCTGCATTTCGCCTAGCCGTCTCCTTGCAAAATTCCTCATTGGCAACCTTCCATAACAGGTATTGTCCTCCATTTAGCACAGCTTTACACATATTAGCCCAATCTGCTGGCGTCATGTTCAAGTTGTTAATGGATTTGACCATGCTTACAGTGAAAGGTGCTTGAGGACCATAGGTTGTTACAGCCTCTTTTAGCTGCTTCACTGTTTTGAAATTTAAAACTTGGTAAAATCGCTGCCCTCCTGCCTCAAATACAGGGCATGTTAATATTTGAGATCTTTTCTCAGGATCCCAACTATCAACTGCGGGGATTGGGGACCTCCCAGCATATGGAGGTGGCCTTGTTAGTTGGACACTTACGTCCTCTGGTGATAGAAAGGTGTTAGTAGCAGTCTCCTGTAGAGGTGGTGCTGTTGGTTGGACACTTACACCCTCTGGTGATAGAAAGGTGTTAGTAGCAGTCTCCTGTTGTAACTTTCCCCCTGATGGCTTTTTCTGTTTTACACTTTCTTTCTCTGTCTGACTAGCTTGAGATGCCTTCTCTTTTACTTGAATCTTTTTCTCTGTCTGACTAGTTCGAGAGACCTTCTCTTTTACTTGAATCAATATGTCTTCTCCTTCCTCTACCATTGTCTGAACTGAAGGCTTTGGACTAAGCAAACAAGATACGAACCTCCACAATGGCAATGTGCCAACTGGCAGAGTCCCTGGGCTTTTCTTTTCTATTCTTTTTAAATCTTCACCATGATGGTTCCATTGTGATATATTTAACAACTCCTCCTTAAAAAGCCATGGGCTACATTTTTGTATTGTATCAACGTATGCCCTGACTGTTCTTGATTTTACTGAGATGCCTCCTTCCTCTAACAATTTACTTAACACTCTTTCAGTTTGTTTTTTACTAATTTCTGATCCTGTATTTCTACTATAATACAACCCAACAAGATGACGCCAAACAAAACCGAGACAGAATGAAATTAAAAGGGAACAACAAAAAGTCATTATAGCCTTTCTATCCTCCTGACATGTGCATCCGTCCTTTCTCCCTATCTGATCCTCAGACGTAAATAGTTTTTCCTCAGATGTGAGCGGTTTTTCTTCAGTCTCACTCATCTCCAGGGACAGGCAACTTAAAACAAAAGTGAAGCAAAATAAAAGAGGAATCTTAAAATGGCTACCCATCCTCTCGCCCTGCCCTCAGGGGCGAGCAGTTTACCTTATCACTTACCCTCAGTCACTCCCTGTGCGAGCCACCAAATGCCGCAGTCTGGCTGGGCACAATCAGGAGCCACTTGTCAAAAGAAACTAACTTTATTTTTAGAACCACCCATGCCAAACAAAACAGCCTCTCAGGAAAAAACCTCAGAGCCTCAACTGCCACCACCGGCTTTCCACAAGCCTCTCTCTCCCCCACAAGCTTCTCTCCACCTCCCACAATCCTCGTGCTCTTGAGGCCGATTGGCTGGGTCACGTGGGCGGAGCCAAAAAAGTCCCCCAATGAGCAGCTCCGAGGTCTGAAAGGGCAGGGAAACAGCCCAATGAGCATTACCGCAGAGGAGCCAATCAGCTAGATGTTGCTGGGGCCGCTGTGAGCCAATCATTATATAATTTTTTATTGGTGCATTATAGTTTTACATGATAACAGGATTCATTTTGATATATCTATACATACACAACTCACAACCCCAGGTCTCCTTTTTTCTAGTCTACTGTCCTCTCTTTTATTTTCGTGAGGTCCTCTTTCTTTTCTTTTTTCTCTCTAGCTTTCATATATGAGAGAAAACATACAACCCTTGACCTTCTGAGTTTGGCTTATTTAGCTTAACTATGCTCAAGTTTCATCCATTTTCTTGAAGTTGACATAATTTTGTTCTCTTTTATGGCTGAATAAAACTCCATTGTGTATATATACCACACTTTCCTCATCCATTCATCCATTGACAGACACCTAGGCAGGTTCCTAGGTGGCTATTGTGTTTGGTTATTGTGAATTGTGCTGCTATAAAGACAGGTATGCATGATAGGAAGGGCAGCAGAATAGAATAGACAATATGATTGATGTATGTACATTCCATGTATGTATTATATATCAAAATGCATTCTACTGTCATGTATGACTAAAAAAATAAATAAAAATTTAAAAAAGACAGGTATGCATGTATCACTATAGTATGATGACTTTAATTCTTTTGGATAAATACCAAGGAGTGGAATAGCTAGATCATATAGTGGTTCCATTCCCAGTCTTTTTTTTTTTTTTTGAGAGAGAGAGCGAGAGAGATAATTTTTTAATATTTATTTTTTAGTTTTTGGTGGACACAACATCTTTATTTTATTTTTATGTGGTGCTGAGGATCGAACCCAGTGCCCTGCGCATGCCAGATGAGCATGCTACCACTTGAGCCACTTCCCCAGCCCCCATTCCCAGTCTTTTGAGGAACTCCATCCTGAAATCCATAGTGGTTGTATTAATTTACAATCCCACCCATAGATTATAAATTGTTCCTATTCCCCCAGCATCCTCACCAGCATTTATTATTATTTGTATTCTCTCTCTCCATCTCCCCTCTTTCTCCCTGCAACCCCAGTGGCACTCTACCACTGAACTATAACCCCAGCCCTTTTTATATTGAGATAGGGTCTCACCAAGTTACCAAGGCTGGCATTGAAGTTGCAGTTCTCTGCCTCAGCTCTTGAGTAGCTGGGATTACAGATGAGTGCCATCACTCCCAGTCTATTATTTGTATTCTTGACCATTGCCATTCTAACTGGGGTGAGATGAAATCTCTATAGTTTTGATTTTCATTTTCTTGATCTCTAAAAGCGTTGAACATATTTTCATATATTTGTTGGTCATTTTAATTTATTCTTTAGAAAAAAATGTCGATTTACTTCATTTGCCCATTTATTGATTGGGTTTTTTTTTCTTTGGTGTTAAGTTTTTTGAGTTATTTATTTATTCTGGATATTAATCCTCTGTCAGAAGAGTAGCTGGCAAAGATTTTCTCCCATTCTGTAGGCTCTCTCTTCACATTTGGGTGTGGAGGGGTACTGGGTATTTAACCCAGGGTGCTTTACCTCTGAGCTATATCCTCATCTCCTCTTTATTTTTTTTTTTTAATTTTGAGATTGATGAATTTCCTCACAAAGTTGTTGAGGCTGACCTTGAACTTGTGATCCTTCTGCTTCAACCTCCAGAGTTGCCAGGATTATGAATGTGCACTACAGTGTCTGGCTCTCTTCAAATTCTTAATTGTTTTCTTTCCTGTACAGAAGCTTTAAATTTGATATCATTCCATTTGTTAATTCTTTTTTAAATTTTTTTTGAGCTTTAGGGGTCTTATTGAAGAAGCTGTTACCTGCACCTAAATAATGGAGTATTTAAACTATGCTTTCTTCTAACAGTTGTAAAGCCTCTGGTCTGAATCCTAGGTCTTTAACCCATTTTGACTTGACTTTTGTGCAGTGAGAGAGATAGGGATTTAGTTTCATTCTTCTACATATGGATATTCAAATGTTCACAGTACCATTTGTTTAAAAGTCTGTCATTTCTTCAACATATGTGTTTTGCACCTTTGTCAATGATCAACTGACTGTACTTGTGTGGGTTTGTGTCTGCTTCTTCTGATCTATTCTATGGGTTTCATGTCTATTTCATGTCAGTACCATGCAGGTTTTGTTATAGCTCTGCAGTATAACTTGGTTTTGTTTATTTGTTTTTTACTGGGGATTGAACTCAGGGGTACTTGACCACTGAACCACATTCCCAGCCCTATTTTGTATTTTATTTAGAGAGAGGGTTTCACTGGGTTGCTTAGCACCTTGCTTTTGCTGAGGCTGGCTTTGAACTCGCAATCCTCCTGCCTCAGCCTGGTGTATAATTTGTTTTTCAAATATATATTTTTTAGTTGTAGATGGACACAATACTGTTATTTACTTATTTTATTTTTATGTGGTGCTGAGGATGGAACCCAATGCCTCATACATGCTAGGCAAGCGCTCTACCACTGAGCCACAACCCCAGGCCCTCTATAGTATAATTCAAAGTCAGGAATTGTGATGCCTCCAGGATTGCTCTTATTGCTCAAAATTGCTTTGGCTCTTCTGGGTCTTTTATTCTTCCACATGAATTTTAGGACTGTTTTTTCTAGTTCTGTGAAAAAAGTCATTGGTGCCTTAATGAGGATTGAATTGAATCTGTAGATTGCTTTTGGTAGTGTGGCCATTTTGACAAAACTAATTCTGCCTCTCCAAGACAATTTAATTTTTGACCCCATTCCTGTTTTATTTTGATAAACTTAAAAATAAATATCACATCATCTTTATCTTAACTTGCCATTGGCTGACATATGTAAATGCTAGTGGAGATTGGTGTGGAGACCCTAGTCCAATAATAGGGCCCAGCACTCTTCAGAGGTCTCCCACTGCCTTTGTGCCAGAGACATATTTTAAATGTTTTTTTTTTTAGTTGTAAATGGACACAATACCTTTATTTTGTTTATTTATTTTTTAATGTGGTGCTAAAGTTTGAACCCTCACACATCTGAGGCAAGCACTCTACCACTGAGCCACAACCCCAGCCCCCAGAGACACATTTTATAGATGCATTGTTTGCCTAAAATATGCAAAAGTTTAAAAACTATTATACCAGGTGTGGTGGCGCATGCTTGTAATCCCAGTGGTTTGGGAGGCTGAGGCAGGAGGATTGAGAGTTCAAAGCCAGCCTCAGCAATGGCGAGGTGCTAAGCAACTCAGTGAAACCCTGTCTCTAAATAAAATATAAAACAGGGCTGGGTATGTGACAGCTCAGTGGTAGAGTGCCCCTGAGTTCAATCCCTGGTACCCCCCAAAATAAAAAAATAAAAATAAAAGAAAAGCATTATTAACAAGGCAAGAATGAGCAGAAGATTGAAAGATATGGGTCATCTTTCTACAAGTACTAACCATATGGCAACAAAAACAAAAGTATACCTATAATCAGGTCATAGTGTTACCAGAGATGGGATCTTCTGACTCAGTGATGAAAAAACAACTGAACCAAATTTTGGGAGCCCACACAGCCAAGGCTTTAATTGGGGCTTCAGCCAAAGGATACCATTGGGACTTAAGCTGAAGGAACACAGCACTGATCTAAGGACCAGGCTGCTCCCCAAACAAAGGGAGAAATGAGCTTTTTATTGACTTGCTGGAGTGACTACAGTCAGGTCATTTCCCACTGATCAGGGCTACAGTTCCAAAACATGTTTCTTATGTGAGACACACACCACTGCGTGGTCACAGTCAGCTTGTCCAGGAACTGCTGTGTTCCTCTTAGGCAGCTGATGCCATCATTCTGTACAAACCTCCTGGCCTTGTGGCTTAATCTGGGCTTTATGATAAGGTGAAGGACTGCTATAGCTGCTGAAAAAGCACTAGGATGGGGAAGAAGAAACACACACCAAGTCCAATGGCCACTCAATGTATCCACATGCAGCGCTGACTGCAATCTGGCCCAAAGGCAAGGCAGCAAAGGGGACAGACATAATATGAGGACAGAGATGCCAAGCCTTTTCATCCCATTCCAACCACGCATCATATATCTGCAGGCCCAAGTGAACAGCCAGTATTTTCAGCAAAAATAGCTTTCACATCCCTGAAAAGTAACCTAGGCAACCATTATCATCATAACCCATATGTCAGAGGTGTTATCTACAGCAAAGCTAGAGAATAATATATTACCCAGCTGTGTGACCTCCAAACCTAGTGATTTTTAAGTTGACTAAGAACAAGTGAAGCTGGAGGGCCTATTTAAATGTTTCCCTGGTAACAATTTCATGTTATGCAAACATTTCTGCTTTTGTGGTTTTAACAGGGTCTCATGACAGGCCTTGTTGAAAAGAGCACCAAGATAGAGAAGCAATATGCCATGCTACAAAAGGTTATCATTTATTGTGCCTAGGGGTTTATTTCGTTGTCCCACCTTTTCATCTCACCATAATGGCCCCTTACCATCTCATTGGCTCCATAAATAAAATATTCTGAGCTTATGCTTTGCATTTTGATAATACATGAAGATAGAAACTCCATATAATAAAATATCTGCATTTGAGTTTAAAAGAGATGAGATGTTGAATAATGATAATTTCTATATTTTAAATATTCCTTGTATTAGTAGGAATACATTTATTATGACCTTGAAATTCAAAGTTACTGCCAGGTGTGGTGATGCATGCCTATAATCTTAGCAACTCAGAACTGAGGTAGAAAGATTGCAAATTAGAGGTCAGCCTAGGCAACTTTGTGAGACCCTGTCTTCAAAATAAATTATGAAAAGGGCTGGTGATGTAGCTTAGTGGTAGAGTGTCCCTGGTTCAATCCCCAGTACCACAAAAATAAGGGAATTCTGAGAAAGAGGAGAAGACCTATTGTATTTTGTTTTGTTCTGTTTTTAAATGATTGTTTTCTTTCTTAGTTTCCTATATATATTAGCTTATGGTTGGCAAAGGTTTTAGATATGAAAATGTTTCAACTGCTCTATCAATTGAAAAATATGTAGGCCATTGTATTTGTTTATTTATTTGTTTATTTTCTTTTTATTTGTGGTACTGGGGATTGAACCCAGAGCCTTGCACATGCTCGGCAAGTGCTCTATCACTGAGCTACACTCCTCAATCCAATAGGTCATTTTAATTCAGCACAAACAAATTTCCTGGGGAAACTGACAAGATGTCATGCTATAAGATACAAAATTAGGAGGAAGATGGCGGCGAGGGGAGTGCATTGCCCCCGTGTGCTGCTTCACTGTGTGGGAGTATGACAAGTCAGGACGGCTAAAGGCTATCTTGTTAGGAATTTCCAGCAATAGTGGGGTGCTCTGGAACCTGGAGGAAGGATTTCCATCGCACGAGGATCGGCTACGGGGACTGAAACGTGAGAGGTTTGTCGCACGGAGGGTAACACTGCTTATTCAGCAAATCGCCCCGCGGCTAGAGTCTGCAGCGCGCGCTGGGAAACGAGGAGATAGCGACGCAGGGATACAGCGCTGCAGTTTCTGCCAGCCGTGCAAGCACCGTACTCAGGGCTGAATTCTGGGTTTGAGACGGGGAAGGAAGCGGTCCATCTCGGTTCTCCACACCGGTCAGACCACAGAGGAGGCCAGCAGCCACCATGTTGGAAAGCTGACGTCACCATCCCTGTTTTCGACTGACCACAGCTCATTCAGCCATAGAACATGTAATTTCAGGCTGCCATTCACCTGCGGCTTGCAGACAGATTGCTAGGGTTCAGTGCCTGGGGGCTTCTTAGAACCTGATCTTATCGGAGTGAACACCGAGTGCGGGGCGGCCGAGTACCGGCTCCCGGAACCGCCCTGGCCCAGGGCTGGGGAGCCTACGGAGGCTGCTTCTTGGACCCTGCTCCTATCAGAGCATACACCAAGCACTAAGCGGCCGAATTCCGGCTCCCGGAACTGAGCCCGCGGGGACTGCTTCTTGGAGCCTACTCTTATCGGAGCTTACACCGAGCACGGAGCGGCCGAGTTCCGGCTCCCGGAACTGCCCTGGCCCAGGGCTAGGAGCCCACGGAAACTGCTTCTCAGTCCGGGTCCTGCTGAGGGCCGGTCAGGACTCACCCGTTGCTTTGGTTGCCCGGCAAGGGGAACGAAATGCTGCCATTCGCATAGGATACCAACATGGCAGAGATCTGATGTCATCAGAAAGCGGCGGAGGAGAGAACTTCATCAATACCAGCGGAGACAGAAACAGTTGGTCTCCTGGTAGGGGGGGTGAGGCACAGACACCCGAGTCTCCTCAATTTGTCGTCGAGCCAGAGGGGAGGAGCCGGGCCGCCGCCAGCACCCGGAGCAGGCCCAGCGGCTCGCCAGCGTGGTGACCGCGTGACTCCAATTGGAGAGGGGGCGGAGCGGAGCCGCCACCCGCACCCGCAAGGTGGGCAGACCCGCGACCCAGTGGTACATGGGCGTGGTAGGAGGGGCAGGGCAGAGCCGCCGCCCGCGCTTGCAAGGTAAACAGACCTGTGACAGACTGGCGGGTCAGGCCCAGTGGCCTGCCAGTGTGGTACACACGTCACCCCAACTGGAGTAGGGGCAGAGCAGATCCTTCTCCCACGCCCGGATCAGGCCCTGCCGGTGTGGTGGCCACGTGACCCCAATTGGAGTGGGGGCGGAGCGGAACCGCCACCCGTGCCCGCAGGGTGAGCAGACCTGTGACCAACCTGCAGATCAGGCCCAGGGGTCCGCAGGCGTGGTAGGAGGGGCAGGGCAGATCCGCCGCCCGCGCCTCCAAGGTAGGCAGACCTGCGACAGACCGGCGGATCAGGCCCAGGAGCCTGCCGGCGTGGTACACACACCACCCTAATTGGAGTAGGGGCAGAGCAGAGTCGCCGCCCGTGCCAGGAACAGGCCCAGCGACCTGCAGGCGGGGTAGTCACGACACCCCAATTGGAGTAGGGGCAGAGCAGAGCCTCCACCCGTGCCCGAAAGGTGGGCAGATCTGCGACCGACCAGCGGGACAGGCCCAGTGGCCTGCCGGTACGACAGACACGTCACCCCATTTGGAGTAGGGGCAGAGTAGAGCCGCCGCCCGCGCCTGCAGGGTAGGCAAACCTGCAACCGACCGGCGGATCAGGCCCGGTGGCCTGCCGGCGTGGTACACTCGTCACCCCAATTGGAGTAGGGGCAGAACAGAGCCGCCGCCAGCACCCAGAACAGGCCCAGTGACCTGCCGGCGTGGTAGCCACGACACCCCAATTGGAATAAGGAGAGAGCAGAGCCGCCGCCCGCGCCTGCAGGAAAGATACGCAAGCAGTATGAAAAGACAAGGAAAGAAAGGACCACAAGCAATGCAGGTCAACACAACTTTAGAAGAGGTAACAGCTGCAGCAGATGGAATGTCAGATAAAGAATTCAGGATATACATGCTTCAGATGATCTGGAGTATCAAGGAAGACATTAGACAGCAAAATCAGACAATGAAAGATCACTTCGACAATGAATTACGCAAACAAATCCAGGAAGCAAAGGATCAACTATACAGGGAGATAGAGGTTATAAAAAACAAACAAACAGAAATCCTAGAAATGCAGGAAGCAATAAACCAACTTAAAAACTCAATGGAGAATACTACCAACAGAGTAGAACACTTAGAAGATAGAACATCAGACAATGAAGACAAAGTATTTCAACTGGAAAAGAACATAGACAGCTCAGCAAGACTGTTAAGAAACCATGAGCAGAACATCCAAGAAATATGGGATAACATTAAGAGACCAAACTTAAGAGTCATTGGGATACAGGAAGGTACAGAGCTCCAAACCAAAGGAATGAGCAGTCTATTCAATGAAATAATACGAGAAAACTTCCCAGACTTGAAGAATGAGACAGAATCCCAAATCCTAGAAGCCTACAGGACGCCGAATGTGCAAAATCATAAGAGATCCACACCTAGACACATTATAATGAAGATGCCCAACATACAGAATAAGGAGAGAATTTTAAAAGCTACAAGAGAAAGGAAGCAGATTACATTTAGGGGTAAGCCAATCAGGATAACAGCTGATCTTTCAACACAGACTCTGAAAGCTAGAAGATCCTGGAATAACATATTTCAAACACTGAAAGAAAATGGGTTCCAACCAAGAATTGTGTATCCAGCGAAATTAAGCTTCAGGATGGAAGATGAAATTAAAACCTTCCACGATAAACAAAAGTTTAAAGAATTTGCAGCTAGAAAACCATCTCTTCAAAACATCCTCGGCAAAACATTACAGGAAGAGGAAATGGAAAATAACAATGAAAACCAACAGTGGGAGGTAGGACAGTAAAGGGGGGGAAAATAATCAAAGAGGAAAACAAACCATGTTTAGTAACATAAATAAACAAATATGGCTGGAAGAACAACCCATATCTCAATAATAACCCTAAATGTTAATGGCTTAAACTCACCAATTAAGAGACACAGGCTAGTAGAATGGATCACAAAACAAGACCCAACAATATGCTGCCTACAGGAGACGCATTTGATAGGAAAAGACATACATAGGCTGAAGGTGAAAGGTTGGGAAAAATCATATCACTCATATGGACTTCGGAAACAAGCAGGAGTGTCCATACTCATATCAAATAAAATAGATTTCAAGCCAAAGTTAATCAAAAGGGATAAAGAGGGACACTACATACTGCTTAAGGGAACCATACACCAACAAGACATAACAATCATAAATATTTATGCCCCAAACAATGGTGCAGCTATGTTCGTCAAACAAACTCTTCTCAAGTTCAAGAGTCTAATAGACCACCATACCATAATCATGGGAGACTTCAACACACCTCTCTCGCCACTGGACAGATCTTCCAAACAAAAGTTGAATAAGGAAACTATAGAACTCAATAACACTATTAATAACCTAGACTTAATTGACATATATAGAGTATACCACCCAACATCAAGCAGTTATACTTTTTTCTCAGCAGCACATGGATCCTTCTCAAAAATAGATCATATATTATGTCACAGGGCAACTCTTAGACAATATAAAGGAGTAGAGATAATACCATGCATCTTATCTGATCATAATGGAATGAAACTGAAAATCAACGATAAAAGAAGGAAGGAAAAAGCATACATCACTTGGAGAATGAACAATAGGTTACTGAATGATCAATGGGTTATAGAAGACATCAAGGAGGAAATTAAAAAATTCTTAGAGATAAATGAAAACACAGACACAACATATCGGAATCTATGGGACACATTGAAAGCAGTTCTAAGAGGAAAATTCATTGCTTGGAGTTCATTCCTTAAAAAAAGAAAAAACCAACAAATAAATGATCTCATACTTCATCTCAAAATCCTTGAAAAAGAAGAGCAAAACAACAGCAAAAGAAGTAGAAGGCAAGAAATAATTAAAATCAGAGCTGAAATTAATGAAATCGAAACAAAAGAAACAATTGAAAAAATTGACAAAACTAAAAGTTGGTTCTTTGAAAAAATAAACAAAATCGACAGACCCTTAGCGATGCTAGCGAAGAGAAGAAGAGAGAGAACTCAAATTACTAGCATACGGGATGAAAAAGGCAATATCACAACAGACACTTCAGAAATACAGAAGATAATCAAAAACTATTTTGAATCCTTATACTCCAATAAATTAGAAGATAGTGAAGGCATAGATAAATTTCTTAAGTCATATGATCTGCCCAGATTGAGTCAGGAGGATATAGACAACCTAAACAGACCAATATCAATTGAGGAAATAGAAGAAACCATCAAAAGACTACCAACTAAGAAAAGCCCAGGACCGGATGGGTATACAGCAGAATTTTACAAAACCTTTAAAGAAGAACTAATACCAATACTTTTCAAGCTACTTCAGGAAATAGAAAAGGAGGGAGAACTTCCAAATTCATTCTATGAGGCCAACATCACCCTGATACCTAAACCAGACAAAGACACTTCAAAGAAAGAAAACTACAGACCAATATCTCTAATGAACCTAGATGCAAAAATCCTCAATAAAATTCTGGCGAATCGGATACAAAAACATATCAAAAAAATTGTGCACCATGATCAAGTAGGATTCATCCCTGGGATGCAAGGCTGGTTCAATATACGGAAATCAATAAATGTTATTCACCACATCAATAGACTTAAAAATAAGAACCATATGATCATCTCGATAGATGCGGAAAAAGCATTCGACAAAGTACAGCATCCCTTTATGTTCAAAACTCTAGAAAAACTAGGGATAACAGGAACATACCTCAATATTGTAAAAGCAATCTATGCTAAGCCTCAGGCTAGCATCATTCTGAATGGAGAAAAACTGAAGGCATTCCCTCTAAAATCTGGAACAAGACAGGGATGCCCTCTCTCTCCACTTCTGTTCAACATAGTTCTCGAAACACTGGCCAGAGCAATTAGACAGACGAAAGAAATTAAAGGCATCAAAATAGGAAAAGAAGAACTTAAATTATCACTATTTGCAGATGATATGATTCTATACCTAGCAGACCCAAAAGGCTCTACAAAGAAACTATTAGAGCTAATAAATGAATTCAGCAAAGTGGCAGGATATAAAATCAACACGCATAAATCAAAGGCATTCCTGTATATCAGCGACAAATCCTCTGAAATGGAAATGAGGACAACCACTCCATTCACAATATCTTCAAAAAAAATAAAATACTTGGGAATCAACCTAACAAAAGAGGTGAAAGACTTATACAATGAAAACTACAGAACCCTAAAGAGAGAAATAGAAGAAGATCTTAGAAGATGGAAAAATATACCCTGTTCATGGATAGGCAGAACTAACATCATCAAAATGGCGATATTACCAAAAGTTCTCTATAGGTTTAATGCAATGCCAATCAAAATCCCAACGGCATTTCTTGTAGAAATAGAGAAAGCAATCATGAAATTCATATGGAAAAATAAAAGACCCAGAATAGCAAAAACAATGCTAAGCAGGAAGTGTGAATCAGGCGGTATAGCGATACCAGACTTCAAACTATACTACAGAGCAATAGTAACAAAAACAGCATGGTACTGGTACCAAAACAGGCGGGTGGACCAATGGTACAGAATAGAGGACACAGAAACCAATCCACAAAACTACAACTATCTTATATTTGATAAAGGGGCTAAAAGCATGCAATGGAGGAAGGATAGCATCTTCAACAAATGGTGCTGGGAAAACTGGAAATCCATATGCAACAAAATGAAACTGAATCCCTTTCTCTCGCCATGCACAAAAGTGAATTCAAAATGGATCAAGGAGCTTGATATCAAATCAGAGACACGCCGTCTGATAGAAGAAAAAGTTGGCTACGATCTACATTCGGTGGGGTCGGGCGATGGGGCAGGTTTCTGTGACTCTGCGGGTCACCCCTGGTATAGTGGGAGGAGTGGCGTGGGACCGGGCCGGGGACGCGCGCTCTGCCGTCTCCTAGGGCCGCTGTTGTGCAGTAGATTCATGTTAGCTTAACTTTCATTTTGTTATCTTGGTTATTTCAGTGAAGCAGGGGAGATGGCTGCGGTGCGGGTTTCTGCAAAGGGCGGTAGGTCTCGCGGCCTTCTCGGCGCGCGTACTCGTCTTGGTCT